>NC_088375.1:158055000-158680000 GCF_037993035.2 Macaca fascicularis | reverse complement strand
ATCATCTCTTAAGCAAGCTATAGGTAAACAGGAAAATGTCAACTGCATTCAAATAACTTTTCTGAACCCAAGGGACATTCTTTAGAAATGCCACTGTATTTAAACAGCTACCTTGTGTGCATGCTCATGGTTGTCTAAGTGCCCACCCTAAAGGTTGTGCCAACTTACATTCCCGTCAGTATTTTGTGTTGCCCTTTTCCCGCCATCCCTGTTAAATTTGGGTGAAAGTGATCTATCCCTTTTAATAAATTACTCTTGTTTAAAAAGATAGGGAGCTGTGGACTGCCTACCTCATTATCGGGGTGCAGAGTAAACAGTTGAAGAAATATTTTTAGAATGTCAGACTTCTTCTTAGTAGTTTAATAAAACAACAACTGAAAAATCTACTTCCTGACATGACTTTCATTCACAGTTGAAGTCGGGAAGCAAGAACTGGTTTGAATAGGTTTCTGTTTTATTTGAACAACTTGGTTATTTCATATTGGAGTTCACTGGTAGGTCATATGCTGATAAACCATTTTCCAAACTTTAAAAATGATTGCTGATCTAGATTAGAAAAGAAGTAGATTTGGAAATGCTCTGAAAGCCATTGGTGAGAAATACTCTGTGTCAGCTTTCAGATAAGCGTGACTGTCCATGAGCTCCCTGGTCATTTAGGGAAGCTGAGCTATTGCCTATGAAACTTCCTGTGCAGTGTCTATGGCGAAGTGAGCTGAAAGCTCTATATGGTTGAATGAACTGAAGAGCAGAATGCCCGTTGGCTACGTGTTCCAGGATCATCGGCAATGTCTGGGTTTCCAGTTGGCCACACAGAAAATGGGTTGCTTATAAATTATTGTTTTAGTGTCAGCAAATAAAGTTATCATGGGTCGTATTTCCTTTTATACTGGATAGAGTTTCACTTTTGAAAAGATATTTGCATAGTGTGTTTCTTAGTTTTTTCTTTTTTTTTTTTTTTTTCAGTGAGTGCTGGGAGCTTAGAATTGCAACAGCCTCCCTCTGTTTAGCCTTTTTTTTTTTTTTTTTTTTAACATTTCCAATTTCTTGCTGCATTTCATGAGAGTTCTAATATCCTAGTCACACTACAATGATTTTCATTTATAGGATAAAATGGCACCCACAGCATCAAATTAAACTTTTTAAATTAAATCAGTGGTTAAAAAATTAACCCTGTGAATAACAAGCATGTATATTTTATATATATATATATATATATATAACTAACATATATTTAACAAATTATAGTTTCCAATGCCTCTCAATGCATATTTTAATCAACCCTCGTGCCAATTATGTGAAGTTGGAATTACTGTCCTCCCTATTTTGCAAATAAGAGTTGGGTTACAGGAAGAATAAGTGACTTGCCCAAGTCATACACCAATAACTGGTGGAAGTAGAACTCATGCCCATTTTTTTTCACATTCTAAGTCCTATATCTTGTCTCCTCCTTAGAAGCAGCAGTATTGATTCATTCACTGTTTATTTACTCAAATGTTTAACAAATGTAACAAAAACAGTGTTGGCACTGAGTTGGTTCTTAAAACACAGGAAACAATAGGACACAATCCCTGCTTTGATGAAGCTTGTAGTCAAATGGGGGAAGACAGTCAGGTAAACAGGAAGTGATAACACAGAAATGTCCATGCTTTGTTAGGTAAACTACAGGGAATAACGGGAGCCGTAGAGAGGCACCTAACACAGTGGCGCAGAAGGAATGATGGAGTGGTCAGCAAAAGCTTTCTGGAAGAAGTGATGTTTAAGATGAGACAGTAAATAAGAATTTGTGGTATGAAACAGAGAAGAATATTCTGGGCTGATTGAGCAGCATGTGCAAAGGCCCTGAGGCAGGACAAATCTTGCTTTGGAAGGGAAGTGCTTAATAGGCCAGCATGACTCAAATACTAAGTGGGGATCAGAGTCATAAGACAGTCAAGGGAAAGCTGAGCAAGCTGGGCCTTGAGACGATGTTAAGGAAAGCCCTTGCAAATCTCCTAGGTGGAGAATAATGTGTTGGCTATACTAACTTGTATTAATCTGTTCAGGCTACCATGACAAAATACCATAGGCTGAGTGACTTAAACAACAGAAGTTTATTTTCTTACAGTTCTGGAGGCTAGAAATCTAAGATCAAAGTGCCAGCAGGGTTGAGATCTGGTGTTGCATCTCTTCCTAGCATGTATATTGCCACTGTCTCACTATCCTCACATGATCTTTTCTCTGTGTGTGTGCACAAAAAGAGAGATCTTTGAGAGCTCTTCCTTTTCTTATAAGGACCCCAGTCTTATCTGTTTATGGATCCAGCCTTATGTTCTCATTTAACGTTATGTTCTCATTTAATCATGAAGGCCCTGTTCTAAATACAGTCACATTGGGGGTTAGGGCTTTAACAAAATGAATTGTAGGGATCAAAATCCAGTGTTACAGCACTACCTGAAGAAGGCTACTCTGGCATGAGTTTGGAATGAATGGGAGATGAAGTGAGACTAGAGTAAGGGAGGGCAGATAGGAGATTATAGTAATAAAAGAGGTGACGGATGACAGTGGCCTGTACTGATGCCTGGTGACTATATCTCATCACCCAAGTATCTGTGGCAATTTCATTTGGTGAACAAAAGGCAGACCTGCCTGAGCACTGTCTAAAGCTAGCAATGTGAAGAAAGGACTCCAGGTTCCTAAACTACCCCAACAACAACCATAGAGCCCCCAGTAATGCAAATTTCACTCAGCTGGCTGCCCAGTTAATGTGCCAAATCTTTGAATTGGTTTATAGTTTACCTTCTCCAGATACACAGAAACTTCTTCCTTGATGATAGTTTTTGCCTGCTTAGTCAAAAGCATGCAACTGACATGTAGTAGACATCACAGCCACTCTGACTGGTTTTATGTGATAAGAGTTGTAGTTGTCTGAGAATTAGATACTGATTCATGTCATGTTTCATGTATTAGATTCTCATCTAATCAAAACATTGCAAAAACATCATCTCCTAAATGTGAAATTACTCTGTGAATAAATCATAACGGGAAGCTTTCAGGCAAGCCATATTTAGGAAATGAAATTTAAGTAGGAGAAATTACAAAAGGGATAGGGCAAACAATTACAGTTCTGAAAATAATCATTTATACTCTCCTAGTACTTGGTGTTGGAGAAGCAATGTGGCGAATAGAAGAGAAATGCAAATTGAGAGAGTCTACTCAATTAAGCAGGATATCATCCTCTGCTACTTACAGAAAATAAAATCTAACCTCCTTAGCATGGCATACGAAGCCTTTCAGGGTGTTTCCTCACCAGGCTGTTCTGCCTTGTATTCTTCCCTCACATGTTTCCCCCTTCCTGGACTATCCTTTTCTTGTTTGCCTATTGGTCAAATTCCTATTTACTTCTCAAGTTTTTGCTTAAGCATGACTTCCTCTCTGACAGTTTTTCCATCTTCTGTGCTTCCCCACCCACTACAATAAGTTCTTTTTCCCTGCATTTCTATTGTACCCTGTTATGCTTCCATTACAGTACATTATGAATGCACATACAGTTAATCTTCATTTTTCACAGATTCCATATTTGTGAATTTTCCTAATGCTAAAATTTATTTGTAACCCCTAAATCGATATTTGCATCACTTTCCTAGTCATTGTGGACACATGCATGCATAATGGCAAAAATATTGCTTCACCTGACACACATTCCCATCTGAGATCAAGTTAAGGGACACTCTGCTTTCTTCCTTTACCTCTCATACTGTGAACATGTGTCCATTTTGCAGTCTGTTTGGTGCCATGTTGTCTCATTTTTGTGCTTTTCATTGGTGATTTCCCCATCTAGAATGGCCCCCAAAGATAGTGCTGAAGGACTGGCTGGTGTGCCTAACCACAAGAAGTCTCTGATGTGTCTTAAAAAGAAAATACGTCTGTTAGGTAGGCTTCACTTAGGCATGAAGTATAATGCTGTTGGCTAGCACTGTATTCAATGCCAATGAATCAACAATATTTATTAAATAAGGTATCTTTAAACAGAACGCCGCATAAAACAAGGTTACATATTGATGAGTGGACAAAAAAAATTTTGTGACCAGAGGTTCACAGGAACTTAACCCCATGTTTCCCCTTGGAGCAATGGTTCAATATTTGATAATTTAGCATTTGCAATGACTTTATAGAATATGATTCTCATGAATAATGAGAAACAACTATATTCATATATTTGTGTACCTATAAAATTCCTTGAGAAATGAAACCATCACCTTTGTGTACCTAACACTAGCATTATGGTTAATATAAGCACACGGTTGGTGCTTAATATTCTTGACAATAATACCAAGGGATATTTCAAATACTGATTTCATTGGCCATTACAGGTTCTTCCTTATGCCAGTCTACCAAGAATACCTGCTTAAAGGCCAGGCAATTACAAGTCCCTTTTAAATATTAGCTTGGGCATAAGCTCTTAAAAAATTGTTAATGGTCTTAAACATTTATTGATTTAAAGGGATTGTGGCATTACTGAGTTGGGAGTTGAATAACTCTAGGAAAATTCAAGACATTATCTAGTATACACAGACAGACAGAGGCCACTTAAAACAGATTTGCTACAGCAGTGGGTTTCAATGGTAGGGCCTAGGAATTTGTATCTTTAACAACGACCCTTCATATGTAAGATGTTAACAAAACACCACGAGAAACAGTGCTATCAGGTGTTCCTTACTTAGTTGTCTTCTCTGGGGATACCCAAAGGGATCTTTAACTCTGGTAATTTTTCAGAGAACTAAAGCATTTTTGTGATGCCATAAATTTTAAATATTTTACCATCTGTGTGCATTTACAAAAAACTCTACTGGGTCTATTTCACCTTTTTTTCACTAAGGAGCAAGTTGGTGATCAGTTTGACTAAGAGTTCAGCTTAATTCTACAATGTCTTTTAGTGTCTTTCACTGCTCTTGGCCCATGCAGTCCACTCTGAGCTGGGATATTAGCTTCAAATTTGGGTGCTCTCTTAAGGCTAAGTTTTAGGGTAGCATCAGGACAGGCTAGGTTACACTGTGTTAGCAAGCAACCCCCAAATTCTCTGAGTTTGAAAGATGAAAGTTTATTTTTTTCTAATACTACATGCTTAACTTGTGGTGGCAGGGACAGTGCCCACTAATGCTCATTCAGGTACCCAGGATGATGGAAGAATTATAATTTTACAACATTTCTATTTCAACACGGGGGTTCGGGGTTTGCTGTGACAGTGAAAATAAGCATGGAGGATAATGCGCTAGATCTTAAACGCACCTGTTCAGTAGTGGCACATCATTTCTGTTCTCATTCCATTGGCCAAAGCAAGCCACTGGCTATGCCTAACTCCAAGAGAACAGAGAAGTATAATCTTCAGTATTCCCAAAAGGAGAGAAGAGAAATATTGGGGAATATTTGTAATTCCTACTATAATCTAATAACTAAATACTAGATTATTCACCTTTTCCCCCACATCTAGAATACACTCCTTACCCTTGCTCCCTGCAAGAGAGAGAACTCCAAATCCCCATGAAACACTATGAACTAAAAAGAGGGACCCCTCCCTCCCTCCCTACCTTTCCTATAGAATAGGACAGGATAATGTCAATAAACGTTCACATTCTGTGAGAGGAAGAATGGTAGACATATAACAGTAACTGGTCTGGAGCAATTCTGAAAACTCACTAGGCATGTGTTGATTTCCTACATTGGAGGTAGAGAACATTCCTTGATTTAACTCCATTCAGATCTCTAGGAGAGTCTCCCAGTCCATTAATCCCTACAGCCCTTGGCTTGGCCTTCTAGGAGGTACTTTCTTCTCTATTATCATCCTTGGCCATGAAGTGTGCTTTGGGTGATGCTGCCATCTCAACATGGGTCTTCAGGCTTTGCTGTGTCAGAAGTGAAGAATCATACTCCGAATTTTAAATGCTTCTGCAATAAAGTGCATTGTGTCATTTTGTTGGCCAAAAACAGATGAAAACTAACTGAAATGGGTAGGGTCATGTAATCTTCCCATGTGCTCAGGAGAGAAGAACTCAAATACAGTGGTAAGCCTTGGTATTGTTTACCACACTTAGTTTCTATTTATGAGCTTACTTGCTTAAAGAGCAGAGTTCCAGCAGACAGACTAGGGCTCAGGGCTGGCTTTGCTATTTACTTTCCCTGAGAATTTAAATAAATTACTAACCTGTTAAATAAACCTCAGTTTCCTTATCTATAAAATAGAGATTATTAAGAGTACCTTCCTCCATGGGTAGCTCCAAGGATAAATGCATGTCAAGTATATAGCAGCAAAGTGCGTGGCAAAGTAAATTCTCTCAAATGTTAGCTATGGTGTTTACTACCCTCCTGATCACAGCATTCTGTGCTGGAAAATTCTGGGGACTACATTCTTTTCACAGAATAGGTCTTCTCAGCTGTGGGGTTTATAATCCACCCCCTGCTCCCACTGGATTATTGTTGAATGCAATGGAATAATGAAAAGGGATTTTTGTTGTTGTTATTGTTTGTTTATTTGTTTTTCTAAGACAGAGTCTCGCTTTGTAGACCAGGCTGAAGTGCAGTGGCATGATCTGGGCTCAGTACAACCTCCACCTCCTTGGTTCAAGCAATTCTCCTGCCTCAGCCTCCCGAGAAGCTGGGATTACAGGTGCCCAACACCACACCCAGCTAATTTTTGTATTTTTAGTAGAGATGGGGTTTCACCATGTTGTTCAGGCTGGTCTCGAGCTCCTAACCTCAATTGATCTGCCAGCCTCAACCTCCCAAAGTGCTGGGATTACAGGCATGTTGAAGAGGGATTTTATGAGTCTTTTGTTGGGCAGGGCTTCTTTCTGAGAGCCCCCATTTTTGTAGCACCATGACACTTGCTGTACAGCATCGTTAATCATCTTTCTGGCACAGTAGTTAGGGAAATTTTATTTATTCACTTCATGCCCACCATGGGGAGGGCCAAAGACTCCCTCTAAGACCATCTGTTTCATTGCTTGAGTCATTGAACACAATAGGACAATATACAAAGATTTCTGAGAAAAAGCTGAATTTCAGCAAATTCAGGATAAATTACAGAAAATCAATGAATGATAATACTGTGAGGTTAAAAAGTACTCTCTTAAGAATATGTCCTTTGAGCCTTCTGGGTACTGCTAATGACATCTCTTTTTTTCACTATCTTGAAGCAAGATTCATAAAGGATGTTGTCTAATTCCTCTGCACCAATGGAAAAATGCCCAGCTGACTCCCACAAAGCATTTTGGAAACTCATGATGTATCGGGAATTATAATTATCACCTGGAAGATGAAAATATGGGAGATTGCTTCTTGCCCTCAAGGAATTTCCAATCCAGTGGGAAGAATATGGATAGGTGAGCTGAAAATTCCATACAATGTGTTAAATACTCCAACCGAAGATTAAACAACATGAAATGGATTCTCAAACAAAAAAACAACTTAGGTCTACCTAACTTAGGTTTACCTGCAGTGTTAAGATTTAGTTTAGTTGCCATGGCATGTGGACTGAATTGATCATCAAAATGCAGTTGGTAATTTTGTACTGTGACATATCTAGACCACTAAATCATGTTCACTTTATTATCTTGGGATAATAAACCAGAGTTTTGGATCCTATGAGATCTCCCTTGACCTTATTACATTTTATAACAGCCGGATAACCTGTTACATTCATTTTGTTTGTTTATTTTTATCCTGGCCTTGTTTGTAAAGAACTGTATATAAAATAAAACACTCCGTTGATTGACACATTGGCATCTGGCCATCCCTAATCAAAATTCATAACTTCACCTTTCTAGTGTCTCTTCCTCAGGAAACTCAGAGATAGATTGGTGAATATGATCTATCAATTTGCCTTTCTTTTCATTGGAAATGTGGAAATATATATTATTTTGGAATGCTGAATTTGACCTTTTCCACACCAGTATTTTATCTGCCTGGGATAAAGGGAGTAAAACAGTCAGTAAAAGCAGGTCAGAGGGGAAGATTGCCGATGAGAAAGAAAGCTTGATTCAGAAGGGCAGTAGTGGCATTCACAGTGTTTTTGAAGTACTTAAGATATTGTACTCTCTCAAGAGAAACTATCTTCAACAAGTAAAGAAGAATGTCAGGAAATTGTGTAGCTCTTGGAAATAGCTCTCCATCAAAGAGTGATGAGAGAGCTTTTTGAAAGCATGAACCTTATGGAGTGGGGAGCCTAGGTAATACCTAGACGGTCATCTAACAAACTTTCTGAGAGTTTGGTCATTATCTCAAAATTGAGAAAAGATTGTTAAATAAGGAATTAAACACAAATGTGGGCTAGAGTCCAGCTGTCAAAAAGTAAGACAAATCTGGCACCAGTATCTAGTTAGACAAATGCATAAACTAGCCTGGCTAGCCTAGGCCGAGCAGCCACACAGCGCTGTGCGGGTTGTCAGGTGCACAGCAGCACTCCACTGAAGGGAATGTTATCCACCATTGCAGATCTGTGCATTTATTATTTGGGGGCAGATGGCAGTAAAGTGTCTTGCTCTAATAATAAACCCATATGCTAGAACAATGTCCTCACAGGTGTCTCAAGGAGGGGACTCCTTTTCTAATTTGCACAGAGCAGTGTATGGAGTAGCAGCACCCTGACTCCTGCTCAAAAATAATGAGCTCAGACATTCGTCAGCATTTTTTGGTGTTTGAGTCCATTCTGACAGGATCGTGTCACCAAAGCTCATTCATTCATTTGGCAAACAACGACTTGAACATCTGCCGCATGCCAGCCACTGTTGTGGGCACTTGGACACAAGGGAGAAGAAAACAGACAAAACTTCCTGCCCTTAGAAATCTTTCCCTCCAAAGTGAACTTTTAACTGAGGAGTAGGAATAACAGAGGACAGGGAAAGAGTGGTGCAGAGGACCATGATCAGGCTTTTAGGACAAAAAGATTCTGCATTTAATCCCAGTTCCAGAATGGCATGGCCTTGGGCAATTTGACTCTTAGACTATTTCTCTACAGAAAGGTTAATAATACTTTCCTCATTGGGCTTGTTGGAAAAGTTAAAGATAAGATTCTGGAAAAACCCTTTTCGTGTGGAGCTTATGACACAGAAAGTATAAAATTGATGGTGGTAATAGTTATTGTTGTAATTATTGTCTAAGTGAGGATAATAGCACAGACAATCCAATTCTGAATCTACTCCTGGACAGCAACATCTGCTAACCGAGGCTGCCCTGAAATGGAGGGAGGGTGTTAGAACTGGAAGTTTTATTTTACTTCTGTGTAAAACTTGTTCTCTAAACCTCACTGAAGAAGTCTAGGATAGTGAAAACAGGACAGACCTCATGACCTATGTGAGAAAAAAAGACTTTAAGAAATTAAGACCCTAATAATCTCTATGGAAATGGGGGTTGAAATGAGATTCATCTGAGATGGCAAGGCCATGCTTAGTTATGTTTCTGCGTGTTTCCAGAGGGCATGAGTTTGATAGGAAAGAGAGATTCAATTAGGAGGCTGTCATAGGTCAGCTCCAGGAGGCCAACTCTGAGACAGGGATTTGCATGCAGGAGGATTGTTGAATGTGCTACTAGGTTCAACAACTGTAGGAAGCAAGGAAAGCAGGATTGGGCAGAAGGGGAAATTAAACTGTGATGTATTGAAAGAGGCCTCACCTGAACTTATAGGAGCTCTGAAGCTGGTGGCTCTTCAGACCTAGCTAGAATTGGAAAGAGGGGGCCAGGCTTTCATTCTCATCTGTCATCACTGAACTGTTAGTGCATGGAGGGTGTCCTTGAGGAGAGTGACCTTGAATGAAGTGGCTCACTTCAGAGGAAGGCACATCCCATTGAGGGAC
Source organism: Macaca fascicularis (assembly GCF_037993035.2). NCBI lineage: Eukaryota > Metazoa > Chordata > Mammalia > Primates > Cercopithecidae > Macaca > Macaca fascicularis. Next base: position 158,670,176 of record NC_088375.1, on the reverse strand, counting down.
TCAGCTGAGAGCTGCCAGCTGCCAACACACCCAGCAGCTGGGAAACAAGTGCTGCAACCCTGGAGGGAAAGAGCTGAGCAGAGCAACTATACAGAGGTGAAGTCCACCTCCAGGGCAAACCCATCCATAAAGAACCCTGCAGACAGATGGGTTAGCAGTGCTTCCTAATCTTATCCTCATTGTGGCATATCAAAAATAATAATATGTGTATGGTACACTGGGTTAAAAAAATTAGGCTGCTTTTGTTCAGAGGCAACAGGCTCAGAGACTTCAGCTGCCTGCCACATGGCAACCAGAAAGCCCTGAGGACTGAGGGGATCAAGGTTTCAGCAAACTCATTTAAATAACCTGAGCCTATGCACACTGCTTGGGAGGTGGTGAATTAAGGTCTTAAGGACAGGTTTTGGTGTGTGCAAAATGATAGGAATGTTTTGGGAAAGGCATGTGGTCACTAGTGTATAATAAGTAAACATAATTCCTCCTGTCACATTTGCGTAAGGTTCACTCTTTGAGTACCTTAATTTTTACAAAATTAAAGGCTAGGCTCCAACTGATGATGTGTCTTCACTTTGAATCTCTTCACCCTAACAAAAGGTTTGAGACCCATGAAACCTCCCTAGGTCCAGAGACATGGATTTAGTTTCTCTGGGGCTGCCAATTACTTCGGAACCCAGAATTCAGTTCGTTATTATGTAGCCTAATTGAGGTGCCCCTAAAATACATTATTGATTTCTTTTCTCTTTTTTTTCCATCTGTGCTGCTCATTACAAAATGATGAACAGTGGAGAGCTGTGCTATGTGCTATGTGCTATGGCTTGTGGTCTCTGTCTGACTGCTGTTGTCCATCACACATATGCAAGCCAATGCCCTGTTGACAATTCTGTTATTAAGCAACATGTCACACATTACAGCCTAGGGTTGAAAATGTGTTTTGTTTGGCCCTTGTATTAGGCCAATTTTGTGTTGCTATAAAGAAATACTTGTGGCTGGGTAATTTATAAAGAAAACAGGCTTAACTGGCTTGTAGTTCTGCAGGCTATATAAGCATGGCACCAACATCTGCTTGGCTTCAAGTGAGGGCCTCAGGAAGCTTACAATCATGGCAGATAGTGAAATGGGATCAAGCATGTCACATGGCAAGACTTGAAGCAAGAGAGAAGAGAGGCACCACATACTTTTAAACAATCAGATCTTACATGGTACAAGTATACGTATGTAAGAAACCTGCACGTTGTGCACATATACCCTAGAACTTAAAGTATAATAAAAAAGAAAGAAAAAAATCAGATCTTGCATGAACTCACCCATCACCATGGGGTTGACACTAGTCATTCATGAAGGATCCACCCCCATGATCCAAACATCTCCTACCAGGCCCCACCTCCAACACTGGAGATTACATTTCAACATGAGATTTGGAGGAAACAAATATCCTAGGCATATAAGCCCTCATAGTGTTAGTTCATACAGTATATATTTTTAAAATGTTAGTTTCCAACTTAAAAAGAAATTGAGAGATTTATGAAACACTCAAACGATCTGGAAAGGTAGGCTGTGATTTGACCTTCTTTTTTTTTTTTTTTTTTTTAGAGTTTTAGAGGGAATCTTGCTCTGTTGCCCAAGCTGGAATGCAGTAGCATGATCTCAGCTCACCACAACCTCCTTCTCCTGGGTTCAAGCAATTCTCCTGCCTCAATCTCCCGTGTAGCTGGGATTACAGGCGTGTGCCATCATGCCTGGCTAATGTTTGTATTTTTAATAGAAATGGGGTTTCACCATGTTGGCCAGGCTGGTCTCGAACTCCTGACCTCAGGTGATCCACCTGCCTTGGCCTCCCAAAGTGCTAGGATTACAGGTGTGAGCCACCGCGCCCAGCCGAGTATACCTTCTTGAGATGGGATTTGGACTCAGGTTTGTCTCAGTCTCCACCATGTCCTAGTCTCTCCCTACCCAATTGCTTCAATCATTTATGTTATTTGCTGAACCCTATAAGAGTTTGATGTTTCGTTTGTATAAAGTTTGGGGAGGCCTCGTGAGACTTCTAATAGGCATTATAGAAAATGATGAACATTAGTTTTGGGGACAAAATAGGTATTGTAATCGATTGGTATGACTTTGATTCATCAGGCTTGAAGTGTGGCCAAGGTCATGGGAGCCTATAGGTGGTATCCACCAGGGAAGAAAGCCAAGCAGCAGCTGCTGATGAGGAATGGCTGTGGAAATGGTGAGGTAGGGGAACCCTCCAATGAAACTTAGCAGTAAAGACCCATAGTCAGAAATAGGTTAATAACATGCAGCTACTGAAAAATATGGGTCAGAGAGTTCAGGGGATGAGTCAAAAAATGGGTTCCAGGAACGTAATAAGAGGAAGGAGTGAAACTGGAAAGATACCCACTTGCCTATGGTGGCCAAGGGTTCCCCGACATTGGTCTTGCCTCCTTTGTGTATCAGACTCTACCTGTGGTTTCTAAGGGTACATGGACTCAGCCTCTTGCACCTTGAGGGACTCATACAGCTGATAAACAGAAAAACACTTGACTGAAAACAAATATATTTGTTTCAGGTAGTATTCTGTTCCAGTCCAGTCCAAAATACTAATATACCAACTGTTAATGACCAAAGTAATGTATTATTTATGTAAACAGTATAAGCACAGGAAAAATTAAAATTTAAAATCAGGTAATATATGTTATTGGGTCACCGCTGTAGACCAGCTCCAGGTAAGATAATGGATCAAATCAGCCCTCTCCCAATAGATATTGCATAGCGTTATTGAACTCCCCAGGAAACTTGCTGCTCTTTTTCTCCTTCTGCACAGCTCCATACCTTTCACAAGCAGGAGGAGTTTTAAGTCACTTTTTAGGTACATGACTCACATATCTTGTCTTTTGTATGAGATTTTTGAATGCTCCTTGTATAACAATGGTCACAATGATCAATCTCAGTCCCCTTCTCCGTCTCTTCTTCCCTTCCCTCTTGATCTCTTTCACTTGCCTGCCCTGCTTTCTCCTTCTGCCAACATCCACCTTGTCTGCCTCTCTTACTTTTCTTGCATTTCTCTTCTTGTTGTTTTCCTGTTTCTCTGATTGACAGATAACTAGTTTCTGTTTGCTTGCTGAACTTTAGAGTTCCTTCACATCCTGTGTGTGTCTCTCTCTGTTTTTATTTCTTTGATGAGAAAAGCAGACCCTTAAGTCTCCAAGGAGTTGGAGCTATAGAGGTTAGAGCTCTCACTTCAGCCTGAGGACAGCTTACCTCTTCCTTTGTCTTTTGTTGGGGATAGGGATCTCCCTCTTTCCTACGGTTTTGGTGGCCTTTGGCTGGAAGTTTGAGGAATTAGGTACAGCTACCAAATTAGTTATGTTTTGAGTCATTTTGGCTCATCATTCTTATATATGAATCAGCCCCAATGCCCTGTCAACAGGTGAAGCCATGGAGTCAGTAAGAGACCAGAGTGTAGGTGTCTGAGAATTATTCCACACAGCTGGGCCAATGAGACACATAGTTTGTTTAAGAATAAACAAACGAGACAAAAATAGCTTGAGAAAGACTGGGAAGAACTGTGAAGTTACTATAGCAAGAATCTATACAGAAAGAGAAAGGAATTTTATTTGAACATATTTTGTGGCCATCTGAGCAGAAGCTGCTCACATGTTCCTTCCAGTTGTGAACTAGAAGTGACCTTAATGACAGTTGATAGGAACAGCTCCTTATTCACAGAAATTAAAGAGAAGCTGTAAGTGTTCCAAGTGCAAACGTGTGGCTCAAATAAGCTCAAGCCTTAGCTGCCTGTGTGTTGAATGAGGTTGTATTAATATTGATTCCCAAATCTCACTGGTTCCACACTTGCCCCCACTGTGCATGATCATCTCTCTCCACCTCTCCTGTCCCCCAGACATATAAGGGTGTCCTCATGTCTTACATGGAACCAGGACCAAGGCAGCTACTAACTGTTGGCCTTGACAACTTAGCCACTTTCAGGTTGCCACTGAGTGTAACTGCCCACTTATAGCTGTAAGTGATGTATTTGTGAGCCACTATCTCTCTTGGAGCTGGGTCAGTGTTGACATGGTGGGTAGATCCAGGTGTTTTATCTTGGTGCTGCTTATGTTCCATCTTCAGTGAGGTAAGGGGGAAGCAACTCCTATCCTCTGTGATGTGATTGATATTGTGTGTTCGTGTGTGTGTTGGGGCACTCACAAAGCAGAGTTGTTTGGATCCAAGAATGTTACAAGATTTTGTGAAAGTACTCTTTCAGCTTATGCTCCAGCAAATTCTCCACCTGGGAAGTGGGCCTGCCAGGGCTATGCTGCTTTCAGACCCTCTTATTGCTTCATTTGAGGCCAAGCCAAATTCCTCACCATAGGAGAAATTCCCACTGAGGGTCTTTGCACTTCCCCCCACCTCCTCTGCCCCAGTCATGTGCATGCTATATTTGTCATGCTGTGAACAAGATTCAAGCATTTTTCACAAAGACCCTCAGTCTCTACAAAAATCAATGTGGACAAACATAAACTTGGAGGGCTACCCAAATATATCCAGATTTTATCTCAGGACTGGTCTTGAACAAAAGGGTCAGTGAACATCCTACTTAACAACCTCAAAGGACAACTTGAGGCCACTTCAAAATATTCATCCCCAAAATTTCAATCTACTTGTCTCTACCGCTTTATCCCACTTTTACTCAAGCACTAGAATTGCAGACGGTTTTAAAATTCGTTTTTCACATTTCTATGCCTGGCTTATTTCATTTAGCACAATGTCCTATAACTCCATCTATGTTGTTGCAAATGACAGAATTTTCTCCTTTTTTAAGGCTGAATAGAATTCCACTGTGTGTACATACCACATATTCTTTATCCATTTATCTATTGATGGACACTTAGGTTGATTCCATAACTTGTCTATGACGAATAGTGCAACGATAAACATGGAAGTGCAGACATTTCTTCAATGAATTCATTTCAGGATTGCTGGTTTACATGATGACTCTGTTTTTAGTTTTTAAAGGAATTTTCACACAATTTTTCATAGACTTTACTACTTTATATTCCCACCAACAATGTAAAAGAGTTTTCTTTTCTCCACATCCTTGCCAGCACTTGTTATTTTTTGTCTTTTGATTATAGCCATTCTGAGAGGTGTGAGATGATATCTTATTGTGGTTTTAATTTGCATTTCCCTAATGGTTAACAATGTTGAGTATTTTTAAATATATCTATTGTCTATTTATATGTCTTATTTTTATAAATTTCTATTCATGTCTCTTGCCCATTTTTAATTAGTTTTAATTAGTTTTTTTGTTTTATTGCTATTGAGTTGTTTCTGTCTATATATTTTGAATATTAACCCTTTACTGAATGTAAATATTTATTTCTTGCATGTATTTCTCCTAATCTGTAGGTTGTTGCTTCACCTTGTTAATTGTTTTATTTGCTGTGCAAAAGCTTTTTAGTTTGATATAAATTCATTTGTCTATTTTTGCTTTTGTTGTCTGCACTTTTGGGGTCAAATCCAAAAACTCATTGCCTAGGCCAATGCTGTATAGTGTTTCCTCTGTGTTTTCTTCTTGTAAGTTTATGGTTTCTTATCTTACATTTGAGTATTTAATCAATTTTGAGAAGTTTTTTGTATATGATGTGAGATAAGAATCTAATTTCTTTTTTTTTCTTTTTCTTTTTTTTTTTTTTTTTGCATGTGGATATCCAGTTTTCCCAACACTATTTATTGGTGAGGTTATTTTTTGCATTGTGTGTTTTGTGTTAGTCCATTTTCACACTGCTATAAAGAACTGCCTGAGACTGGGTAATTTATGAGGGAAACAGGTTTAATTGACTCACAGTTCAGCATGGCTGGAGAGGCCCTTGGAAACTTACCATATGTAAGGTGAAGGTGAAGGGGAAGCAAGGCACTTTCTTTACAAGGCTACAGGAAGTAGAAGTGCTGAGCAAAGGGGGAAGAGCCTCTTACAAAACCATCAGATCTTGTGGGAACCCACTATCGTGAGAATAGCATGGAAGAACCACCCCATGATTCAATTACCTTCACCTGGTCTCTCCCTTGACACGTGGGCATTATGGCGATTACAATTTAAGATGAGATTTGGGTGGGGACACAGCCAAACCATATCATTCCACTCTGGCCCTTCCCAAATTTCATATCCCGTTCACATTTAAAAACCAATCATGCCTTCCCAACAGTCCCCCAAAGTCTTAACTCATTCCAACATTAACCCAAAAGTTCAATTCCAAAGTCTCATCTAAGACAAGGCAGGTCCCTTCCACCTATGAGCCTGTAATATCAAAAGCAAGTTAGTTACTTCATAGATACAACGGGGGTACAGGCATTGGGTAAATACACCCATTCTAAATGGGAGAAATTGGCCAAAATGAAAGGGCAACAGGCCCCATACAAGTCCAAAATCCAGTAGGGCCATAAAATCTTAAAGCTCTGAAATGCTCTCCTTTGACTCCATGTCTCACATCCAGGTCATGCTGATGTAAGAAGTGGGCTCCCACAGCCTTGGGCTGCTCTGCCCCTGTGACTTTGCAGGGTACAGCACCCCTCCCAGCTGCTTTCATGGGCTGGCTTTGAGAGTCTGTGGCTTTTCCAGGCACATGGTGCAAGCTGTCAGTGGAGCTACCATTCTAGGGTCTGGGGGCTCGTGGCCCTCTTCTCACAGTTCCACTAGGCAGTGCCCCAGTGGGGATTCTGTGTGGGGACACTGACCCGATATTTTCCTTTCACACTGCCTTAGCAGAGGTTCTCGATGAGGCCCCCTCCCCCTGGCCCCCACCTCCCGCTCCAGCAGCAAATTTCAGCCTAGATATCTAGGCATTTCCATACATGCTCTGAAATCTAGGCAGAGGTTCCCAAGCCTCAATTCTTGACATCTGCGCACCTACAGGCCCTACACTATGTGCAAGCTGCCAAGGTTTGGAGCTGGCACCCTCTGAAACAATGGCCTAAGCTTTACATTGGCCCCTTTTAGCCATGGCTGGGATGCAGGGCACCAAGTCCTAAAACTGCACAAAGCATCAAAGCCCTGGCCCTGGCCCAGGAAGCCATCTTTTACTCCTAGGCCTCCAGTCCTGTGATGGGAGGGGCTGCTGTGAAGACCTCTGACATGCCCTGGAGACATTTTTCCCATTTCTTGGGATTAACATCTGGCTCCTCATTACTTATGCAATTTTCTGCAGTCAACTTGAATTTCTCCTCAGAAAATCAGTTTTTCTTTTCCATCACATCCTCAGGTTGAAAATTTTCCAAACTTTTATGCTCCACTTCCTTTTTAAACACAAGTTCCATTCCAAACCATCTCTTTGTGAATGCATAAAACTGAATGCTTTCAAGAGCACTCAAGTCAGTTGTTGAACACTTTGCTGCTTAGAAATTTTTTCTGCCAGATATCCTTAATCATCTTTCTCAAGTTCAAAATTCCACAGATCTCTAAGGGAGGGGCAAATGCTGACAGTCTCTTTGCTAAAACATAGCAAGTGTCACCTTTATTCCAGTTCCCAAAGTTCCTCATCTCCATCTGAGACCACCTCAGCCTGATATTGTCCATATCACTATTAGCATTTTGGTCAAAGCCATTCAACAAGTCTTTAGGAAGTTCCAAGCTTTTCCATATTTTCCTGTCTTCTGAACCTTCCAAACTGTTCCAGCCTCTGCCCATTACCCAACTCCAAAGTTGCTTCCACATTCTAAGGTATCTTATAACAATGTCTCACTGCTTTGGTATCAATTTACTATATTAGTCGGTTTTCACACTACTAAAAGAATTGCCTTAGACTGGGTAATTTATAATGGAAAGAGGTTTAATTGACTCACAGTTAAGCTTAGCTGGAGAAGCCTCAGGAAATTTACAATCATGGCAGAAGGCAAAGGGGAAGCAAGGTACCTCCTTCTTCACAAGGTGACAAGAAGGAGAAGTGCTGAGTGAAGGGAGAAGAACCCCTTATAAAATCATCAGATCTAGTAAGAACTCACTATCATGAGAACAGCATGGGGGAAACTGCCCCCATGATTCAATTACCTCCAACTGGTCTCTCCCTTGACACGTGGTGGTTGTAGGGATTATGGGGTTTTTGGGGATTACAATTCAAGATGAGATTTGGGAGGGGACGCAAAGACTAACCATATCAGTATTTTCGGTACCTTTGTTGAAAATCAAATGACTGTACATGTGAGTGCATTTCTGGGCTCTCTATTCTTTTCCATTGGTCAATGTGTCTTTTTTTTTTTTTTTTTTTTTTTTTTTTTTGCCAGGACCATGCTGTTTTAATTACTATAGCTTAGTAGTAATAATTTGAAATCAGGTAGTTAATCATGTTATCTTATGATCCATTTTAGTTCTGTGATATAAGCTGTAGTCTCCTTTTTCATTTTTGATTTTATTTATCTGAGGCTTCTCTATTTTTTTGTCTAGCTAAATATTTTTTAATTTTATTTTTTCAAAAAACTTACTGTTAGTTTTGTTGATCTTTTGTATTGTTTCTCTAGTTTCTATTTTATTTATTTCTACTCTGATCTTATTATTTATTTCCTTCTGCTAACTTCAGGCTTAGTTTGTTCTTCTTTTCCTAGTTTCTTGAGGAGTAATGTTAAATTGTTTATTTGAGATCTTCCTTTTCAATATACGCATTTATTGCTGTAAATTTTCCTCATAAAACTGCTTTTGTAGTTTCCCATAAGTTTGGGTATGTTGTCTTTCCATTTTTGTTTGTCTCAAGGTATTTAAATTTTTTCCTTTTGATTTCTTCATTGACTCATTAGTTGTTCAAGATCTTGTGGCTTAGTTTCCTTGTATTTGTAAATTTTCCAAAATTTCTCCTGTTACTAATTTCTATTTTCATAGCATTATAGTTGGGAAAAAATCATTGATATAATTTCAATCTTCTTAAATTTGCTAAGACTTGCTTTGTGCCCTAACATAGGATCTATCCTGGAGAATGTTCCATGTATGCTTGAGAAAAATGTGTATTCTGTTGCTTTTGGATGGAACGTTCTGTATATGTCTGTTAGGTTCATTTAATCTAAACTGTTCATATTTAATGTTTTATTATTAATTTCTTGTTTGGATGATCTGTCCATTGTTGAAAGTGAGGTATAGAAGTCCTCCTATTATTATTAGATTACAATCTATCTCTCCCTCATATTCCTTAATATTTGTTTTATACATTTAAGTGCTTTGATGTTATATATTTAAAATTGTTATATTCTCTTGAATAATTGAGCCCTTTGTCATCCTTATCTGCCTCCTTTTACAGTTTTTGACTTAAAGTACTTCGTGTTTACTTTGTCTGATATAAATATAGATATCACTGCTCTCTTTTTGTTTCCATTTGTGTCAAATATTTTTTACCCCTTCACTTTCCATTTACGTGTTTCCCTGAAAATGAGGAGTCTCTTGTAGGCAGCATATAGGTGTGCCTCCTCCTCCTCCTCCCCTTCCCCCTCCCCTCCCCATTCTCCCCTCCTCCATTCCCTCTCCCCCTCCCCCTTCCCTTCCCCATCCTCCCCCCTGTCTCCCTCCTTCTCCCCTCCTCCTCTTGCTTCTCCTCCTCCTCCTCCTCCTCCTGCTGCCACCGCTGCTGCTGCTGCTGCTGCTTCTGCTTCTGCTGCTGCTGCTGCTTCTGCTTCTTCTTCTTCTTCTTCTTCTTCTTCTTCTTCTTCTTCTTCTTCTTCTTCTTCTTCTTCTTCTTCTTCTTCTTCTCCTTCTCCTTCTCCTTCTCCTTCTCCTTCTTCTCCTTCTTCTCCTTCTCCTTCTTCTTCTTTTTGTCCATTCAGTCACTCTATATCTTTTTACTGGAGAATGTAATTCATGTATATTCAAGATAATTATCAATAGGTAAGGAATATGATTTCCATCTTGTTCATTGTTTGCTGGTTATTTTGTAGATACTTTGTTTCTTTTTTCCTCTCTCGCTGTCTTCCTCTGTGGTTTAATGGTTTTCTACAGTGGTATGCTTTGAATCCTTTCTATTTTTATTTTGTTGTTCTACTAAAGATTTTTGCTTTGTGGGTGAGGCTTCTATAGAACATCGTATACTTAAAATATCCTATTTCAAGCTGATAACAACTTACATTTGACTGAATACAATAACTCTATACTTTTGTTCCCCTTTCCCCACATTATGTGTTTTTGATATCAGAATTTACATTATCTTGTAGGAGCATTCCTTGACAATTGGTTTCAGCTGTAGTTGTTATTAATAGCTTTGTCTTTTAATCTTCCTGCTAAGGTTAAAATTGCTTTACTCACCACCATTACAGTTCTAGGGTACACTGAATATGGCTCTGTTTTACTTATATCATTACGCTTTGTGTTTTCATGTATTTCATGTTATTAATTAGTAGCTTTTTGCTTTAGCTTAAAGCACTCCCTTAAGTAATTCCTATAAGGTGTGTTCAGTGGTAATGAACTTCCTTAGGTTTTGTTTGCTTGGGAAAGTTTTTATTTTTCCTTTTCTGAAAGACAGTTTTGCTGGGTAAAATATTCTGAGTTGACAGTTTCTTCTCCTTTAGCGCTTTGAATGTATCATTCCACTTTTTCTTGCTGGGTTTCTTCTAAGAAATCCACTGATGGTCATTTGGCACTCCTTTGTAATTGATGTATTTCTTATCTCTTGCTGCACTAAGAATTCTTTCTTTCTCTTTGTTTTGATATCTTGATTATTATCTGTCTCAATAAATTATACTTTGGGTTAAATTCAGTTAGATACCTTTGTGTTTCCTAACCTAGATCTTGGCATCTATCCCCATATTAGGTACATTTTGTGCCATTATTTCTTTAAATGTGCTTTCTGACCCTTCTTCCCTTTCTTCATCTGCAACTCTTATTATGGGAAAGGTTGGTCTCTTAATGGTGTCTTATGATTCCCATTGACTTACTTTATTCTTTTTCATATTTTTGTCTTTTTGTTCCTCTAAGAGGAATAATTTCAAGTGTTCTCTTTTAGCTCACTGATTATTTCTTCTGCTTCATCTGCTATTGAAGCTTTCTATTGAATTTTTCAATTCATTAGTTGTATTCTTTATCTCTGGAATTTCTATATGGTTCTTTTTTATTGATTCTGTTCTTTGTCAAACTTTTCACTTTGTTCATGTGTTATTTTCCAAATTGTGTTTAATTTCCTATCCATATTCTTGTAGTTCACTGAAATTCTTTAAGAAGATTATTCAGAATTATTTGTCAGTCATTTTGTAGAGCTTTATTAGTTTATTTTAGAGGTATCATTATTTTTTGATTCTTCATAATCCTTGCATCCTTACATTGTTGTCTGTGCATTTGAGGAGATAGCCTTTCTTATGGCCTTTAAAGGTGTTCTTTGGCAGGAATAGACCTTCACTATTCATTCTAGCCTGTGATTCTGAAAAGGACAAGTGGTAATAATTCCAAGCAGGCAGAGCTTGTTGTAACTTCTCTACAACTCAGTTTCTTGCAAGTTCTCAGCTGGGTTGCTACCTTTACTCTGATGTTGGGTGGGGCTGCTGGCTGGATTCTGCTGTCTGGCAAGATCACTGACTGGGCTCTGTTATCAGGTGGAGCTGCTGGCTGGATACTTGGGTGGCTTCTGGCCAAGTTGGTCACCAGATGTATTCCTGGCTGGGCAACTCTAATATTTGGAATATGCAGTTGAGCAGTGCTGCAGTCAGGGTTCTGAGATTAGGCAGAGTTGCTGCTTGGAACAGGTGGGGCCAGAGGTTATGCTCTTTAGAAATCCCTGGTTGACTGGGAGGCAGAGGTTGCAGTGAGCTGAGATCATGCCACTGCACTCCAGCCTGGGTGACAGAGCGAGATTCCACCTAAAAAAAAAAAAAAAAAAGCCTGGTTGAGGATTGCCTCCTTGTCAGGGTGGATCTGTGGGATGGGCTTTTGACTGAGTTGAGCAGCAGTTTGACTTCCTGGGCTAAGCAGGTATGGCCTCTATGCTTTTTCAAAATGTATGAAGATGAATATGATAGTTAATATTAGGTGTCAACTTGATTAGATTGAAAGATGCCTAGGTGGCTGGTAAAGTATTGTTTCTGGGTGTGTCTGTGAGGGTGTTGCCACAGGAGATTGACATTTGAGTTGGTGAACTCGGAGAGAAAGACCCACCCTTCGTATGAGTGGGGACCATCCAATTGGCTGCCGGTGCAGCTACAGCAAAGCAGGCAGAAGAAGCTGGGATAAGCTTCCTTGCTGGATGTTATAGTTTTCCTTCTTTTCCCCATGCTGGATGCTTCCTCCAACTCCTCTTCCCCTTGGACCTCAGACTCCACATTCTTCAGACTTTCGACTCTGGGACTTGCACCAGTGGCTTGCTGGGGGCTCTTGGGCCTTTGGCCATGCAGTGAAGGCTGCACTATCAACTTCCCTAGTTTTGAGGCTTTCTGACTTGGACTCAGCCACTACTGGCTTCTCTTCCCCAGCTTGCAGACAGCCTATTGTGGGACTTCACCTTGTGATTGTGTGAGCCAATTCTCTCTAGTAAACTCCTTTTCACATATACATATATTTTATTAGTTTTGCCCCTCTGGAGAACCCTGATTAATACAATGAGAATCTCCCTGCTTGGGCAAGAACATTGGGCAGGCTTTTTGGATGAGTGGTGCCACTGCTTACTTCCATGGTCAAGTAGGCCTTGTCACTATACTTCTCCAAAATGGACAGAAGTGAGTATCATTGTGCCTGGGCAGGTTCACTGGGGAGGTCTCTGAGGCTGGGTATGGAGACTAGCTGTCACTCAAGCTAGATTAACTTCTTGTTATGCTTCTGAAGGTGACCAATTCAGCTTGCAGATAGGCTATGAAGTTGATTGATATCTCTGATTGGGCACCCCAGTTGGAAGGAACACAGAGGTATTACCAAGATCTGCATGCTAGTCACTATGACCTCTACTTCCTTTCTTTGTTTCTACTTGATCCTGGGTGGTCTAGCCATTATTGCTACCAACAGTGTATCCCATAAGGTGAGACCAGAATGGATTTCCTGGAATGCATCTCAGAATGTTAGGAAAGCTGGATGACTGCCTCTAGTCCTCTTTTCTCCCTGTATACATTGTGGGCCCAGGTCATCCTCTTAGTCTGGTGTTGTGTTGGAGGAGGGAAAGGGATATTATGCTCAATTTGAGGCCATTCTTTTTAAACTTCGATTTCAGTTTTCATGCAGTTATGTGAAACATGCGGGAATCTCAGGCTTGTATTCAAGTATTGGGGCTTTCAAAAAAGTATTCTGGTCTGTGGGTAGTTGCTAGTTAAACATTGGGTGGGGAAGAAATGGAGTCTAAGACCTCCTATTCTGTTTCTTGCTGATGTCACTAAGGAAACTTTAAATCACTTGCACTGACTATACCTTCTTCTCAGGATGTACATGAGAAAAGAGGGTAATTATTTTCAAAGAATGACAAGAAAATTATATTTATTTCCAATATTTATTATTTCCCATCCTACCATCAGCTTAGAAGTCCTTCCTTCATAAGAACAAAACAAGCCAAAGAAAAGACACTTAACTTCAATCATGACCTTTTTTTGCAGCTGCAGCTCCTGTTCCACCTCCTTTCTTATACTGCTGAATATCCAGATAGTGGCATCGACATGCATGGTTTCCAATTCATTACTTCCTACTCCCTTCTCAATCTCTTGCATTATGATTTCACTCTCACTGATCTGGCGAAACTGCTCTTTGATCTTCAATTGATCTAATTGGCAAATCTACAAATCAGTTCTTATTCTTAGCTTCCTTGCAGTGTTATTGAACATTGTATCCTATTTAAAACTCCTTTTAAAAAATTTCTTCACAGCTCTTAAGCTTCTTTTCTTCATCTTGACTTTAGATAACCTCATGACTATATGCCTTGGTGATTTTTTTAATTTTTTAAATTATATATATATTTTGAGATCGAATCTCGCTCTGTCACTGCGTCTGGAGTCCAGTGATATGATGCTGGCTCACTGCAACCTCCGCCTCATGGGTTCAAGCAATTTTCCTGCCTCAGTCTCCCAAGTAGTTGGGACTACAGGTGTGTGCTACTATGCCAAGCTAATTTGTTTTTTGTATTTTTATTAGGGATGGGGTTTTACTGTGTTAGCCAGGATGGTCTCACTCTCCTTACCTCGTGATCCATCCTCCTTGGCTTCCCAAAGTGCTGGGATTACAGGCGTGAGCCACCGCACCTAGTCGGTGATGATCTTTTTATGATGAATTTACCAGGTGTTCTTTGAGCTTCTTGTGTTTGGATGTCTAGATCTCTAGCAGGACCAGGGAAGTTTTCCTTGACTATTCCCCCAAATAAGTTTTCCAAACATATAGATTTCTCTTCTTCCCCAGGAACATAAATTATTCTTAGGTTTGGTCATTTAACATAATCTCAAACTTTTTGGAGGTTTTGCTCATATTTTAAATTATTTTTTCATTGTCTTTGCCAGATTGGGTTAATTCAAAGGCCTTGTTTTTGAGGTCTGGAGTTCTTTTTTCTACTTGTTTGATTCTACTGTTGTAACTTTCCAGAGTATTTTGTGTCTTTCATTTCCAGAAGTTGTGACTATTTTATTTATACTGTCTATTTCTCTGGAGATTTTTTGATCCATATTCTGTATTATTTTTTAAATTTTCTAAAGTTGTTTTTCATCTTTCTCTGATGCCTCCTTGAGTAGCTTAATAATCGACCTTCTGAATTATTTTCCTGGCAATTCAGAGATTTCTTCTTGGTTTGGATCCATTGCTGGTGAGCTAGTGTGGTCTTTTGCAGGTGTTAAACAACGTTGCTTTGTCATATTACCAGAATTTTTTTTCTGATTTCTTCTCATTTGGTTAGACTATGTCAGAGGAAAAATCTGGGGCTCAAGGGCTACTGTTTCAATTCTTTTGTCCCACAGGGTCAAAAGATGTGGTCCTCTCCCCCTTACCCCAGATGATGAAGATTCCTGAGAGCTGGACTGCAGTGATTATTATTGCTCTTCTGGGTCTATTGGTCTTCCAGCCAGCAGAGCTACTGGGATCCAGGCTGGTAATGGGGAGTATCTGCAAACAGCCCTGTGATGTGATCTATCTCCAGGTCTCTTAGCTGTGGATACCAGCACCTGCTCTGGTGGAGGCAGCAGGGGAGTGAAGTGGGCTCTGTGAGGGTCCTTGGTTGTAGTTTTGTTTAGCAAGACCCATACAATTGGGTCTTGCTTCTTTATACAACTTGCCACTCTGAGCCTTTTAAGTGGGGCTTTTAGCCCATTTACATTCAAGGTTAATATTGATACGATATGTGGTTGTTATGTAGACTTGATTGTGTAGTTGCTTTACAGTGACAATGGCCTATGTACTTAAGTGTGTTTTTGTGGTGGTTGATAATAAATAGTCTTTCATTTCCTTATTTAGCACTCCCTTAAGGACCTCTTGTCAGGCGGGTGTGGTGGTAATGAATTTCCTTAGCATTTCTTTTCCTTAAAAGGATTTTATTTCTCCTTCACTTATGAAGTTTAATAAGGCTGGATATGAAATTCTTGGTTGGAATTTATTTTCTTTAAAGATGCTGAATATAGGCCAGGCATGGTGGCTCACGCCATAATCCCAACACTTTGGGAGGCTGACGCAGGCAGATCATGAGGTCAGGAGATCAAGACCATCCTGGCTAACATGGTGAAACCCTGTAACTACTAAAAACACAAAAAATTAGCCAGACATGGTGGCAGGCACCTGTAGTCCCAGCTACTCAGGAGGCTGAGGCAGGAGAATGGCATGAACCCAGGAGGCAAAGCTTGCAGTGAGCCAAGATCGCGCCACTACACTCCAGCCTGGGTGACAAAGTGAGACTCTGTCTCAAAAAAAAAAAAAAAAAAAAAGAGAGAGAGAAAGATGCTGAATATAGGCTTCCAATCTCTTCTGGCTTGTGAGTTTATTCTGAATAGTCAGCTGTCAGCCTGATGGAGCAGGTGACCTGCTCCTTCTCTTTAGCTGCCTTTAACATTTTTTTCTTTCATTTCCACCTGGGAGACTCTGATGACTATGTGTCTTGTGGATGGACATCTTGTTTAGTATGTCATATGGATTCTCTGAGTTTCTTAGATTTGCATGCCAATCTCTCTAGTGAGGTTGGGGAAATTTTCATGGACAATATCTTCAAATATGCTTTCCAAGTTGCTTGTTCACTCTTCCTCTCTTTTAAGGATACCAATTTGTAGATTTGTTCTCTTTAAATAATCCCATATTTCTCAGAGGTTTTGTTTATTCATTATTCTTTTTTCTTTACTTTTGTCTGACTGAGTTGATGTGAAAACTGATCTTCGAGCTCTCAAATTCTTTCTTCAGCTTGGTTTATTCTGCCATTAATACTTCTGATTGTATTATGAAATTCTTATAGTGATTTTTTTCAGTTCTATCAGATCATTTTGGTACTTTCTTTAAAATGGTTCTTTCATCTTTTAGCTCTTGTAATGTTTTACTAGATTCCTTAGATTTCTTGGATTGGTTTTCACCTTTCTCCTGAATCTCATGATCTTCACTGTCATTCTATCTGGAATTCTATGTCTGTCATTTCAGCCATTTCAACCTGGTTAAGAGCCATTCCTGGGGAGCTAGCATGGTCATTTGGAGGTAAGAAGACATTCTGGCTTTTAGAGTCACCAGAATTCTTTATATTCTCTGGTGCTCTTGAGGATTTGACTATGGTATAAGTTGGATTCAGTTGACTGGCTTTATTTCTGGACATTTTCAGGAGGCCAAGACTCAGCTCAGCACTCCTGTGCTGCATGCTCTACCTTTGGGAAGTTGAGACCAGGCCCATGGCTTTGTTCTCTGGCCACTTGAAGTTAAGCACCTGCTCGGCCTGAGGGGCTGAGATATTCCTGGTCCACTGCCAACAACAGTCCAATGGGTGGGAACGGGGGTGTGCTGGCAAAGCACTTGATTGGGATGGCAAGGTCTGCTCATGTGCATGCACTGCTAAGGCAATGCGGGGAGGTTGCAGATAGGTGCATGCCAGGGGTTGGGGGGGCACTGTCTGCAGGAGCTCTCTGATGGTTTGTGGAGTCTACCAGTGAAGAAGTTACATTAGTGGCTGCTGGGAAGTGTCCTGGTTGGACATTTGAGACTGTGTTGTAAGCAGGTATGGCCAGGCAGGGACCCAGGGAAATGTTGGCAGACAGGAGGATGCTCAGATCAGACTGACCGCATCCCAAGAGCAAGATAACTCTTTTCTGTCCAAGTCCAACAGTCAAAGAAGGCCAGAGCCATCTAGAGGAGTGTGGAAACCCTTGGGGATAAGTGTCCTTGACTGTGCTCCACTGTAGCCGTTCCCATGCAAAACCCTCTGGGCTTCACACTAGCTGCAGTTACGTCCCTGATAAATCTCCAAGCAGCACTCCTTGACATCTCAAATGTCCATGAGAGTTGTGGAGTCTCCTGAAGCTAAGATTCTGGAGGTCTATAGGAAGACTGGGCCACTCCATACCTATTTAACTCACCTGTTCCTCTGGAGCCACCTGGGGCTAGAAGCAAGTATTGGTGCTAGGCCAAACTTCCTTTTTTTCTTTCTTTCTTTCTTTTTTTTTTTTTTTTTTTTTGAGAAAGAAAACAGTTTTATTATTAAATAAATATTAAACCAGAATGGGATGCATATCACAAGCAATCCACTAAGAGCTTACAAAGACAGAAAGGAATCTCACCCTTTTATAAAGCTAAATAGATACAACCCATTACATTCATGTTTTCAAGATAAAATTGCTAACATTCTAGTATCTTTTTGAGTGGAAGTAGACTTTGCAATTTGGAATCAGGTGAGGGCTGACAAATTTCCACAATCCCCTACGGGACAATACTGTGCCCCCTGAGGTCCATACCTAGATGTGAAATTGATGGGTTGAAGCATGAGCTCACTTTCAACTTTGTTAGAAATAGCAGTGACTCTCCAAGTGACCCTGCTGACTTACAGACCCACTCACAGTGCATTCGCGGTCCAGTTGCTCAATATTTGTTATGTGAGCTACTGTTATTGGTTATTGGGTGTTCTTTTCTAGTATTGTCTGTTAGTATTGTTTGCTTAGTTTTCATTTGAGTTGTTTATCTTTTTTCTTTATCAATTTGTTCGAGTCTTTTAATGTCATGATATTATGGGCACTACAGTTTTGTAGATATATATGAGCAAAACATTTGTCCAGTTTATCTTTTCATTTTTATGGTATGTAATGAACTGAAAGTGCAAATTTTAATACCTTGGGTTTATTAATATTTTTCCTCATGGTTTTTGATTTTTGTGTTTTGTGTGAGAATCACAAATACCTGTGGTCAATATACCCTAATTTTTAAAATCTTGGGTTTTTACATTTAAGTTTTTAATCACCTGGGATTTATTTTGTTTATAGTGTGAAGTAGGGGTATACGTTTATTTTTTCCACATTGAAAAAATTAATTATTTTAGTATGATTTTTTTTTTCATTTCACCAAGTTGTGATGGAATTAGAAGGTTTTTTTGAATACTTTATCCTCTACCCAATGACCTTTGATGCTGCATGTGTCCTGTATTAGGATTCTAGATATGCATGGGTCAGTTTCTGGGATCCCTATTGTTCCATTGGTCTTTTGTCTACCTCTTGCCAATCTCACACTGTCTTAATTACTACAGACAGAAAATAATACTTATGTTAAATAGGACAAATAGGAAAATAATACTGATGTTAAGTAGGACAAATCCCTCAATCCTTATGATATGTAATGAACTGAAAGTGCAAATGTTAATACCTTGGGTTTATTAATAGTTTTCCTCCTTTAAAATTTTTATATTTGTTATTGGTCTTTTGTTCTCCCATATACATTTAAAAATCATATATATATATATATTTTTTTGAGATGGAGTCTCGCTGTGTCGCCCAGGCTGGAGTGCGGTGGTGTGATCTCTGCTCATTGCAAACTCCGCCTCCTGGGTTCACACCATTCTCCTGTCTCAGCCTCCCGAGTAGCTGGGACTACAGGCACCCACCACCATGCCTGGCTAATTTTTTGTATTTTTAGTAGAGACGGAGTTTCACCATGTTAGCCAGGATGGTCTTGATCTCCTGACCTCCCCCCTCAGCCTCCCAAAGTGCTGGGATTACAGGCTTGAGCCACCATGCCTGGCCAAAAATCATATTAAATCCATGAAAACTTCTGGATTCTCAGTTGAAATTACATTGGATTGATGAATGAATTTTAGAAAAATTGACATTTTTATTATATTGAGTCTTTTTATTCATAAACATTGTGTATCTTTCCATTTGTTTGAGATATCTATAGTATCTTTTAATATTTACAAAGTTTTCTCCATAAAGGTCTTCTGTATCTTCGGTTTAATTTATTTCTGGTTACCTTTTATATATATATTTGCTACTATTATAATTGGTATCTTTTAAAAATACATTTTTCTGTTGAGGTTTAGAAATGCAGTTAAGTTTTATATATTCATCTTCTATTCACCAAATTTTCAGAGGAAATTATTATGAATTATTAATGATTTATTAACTGAGTAATTTATTAATTTTAAGTAATTTCTCTTTAGACCACATCATCTGATAATAATGTATCTGATTTTAAAATCTTACTGTCCTTTTATTTCTTTTTGTCTTCCTTTATTGGTTTGAACATCCATTGCAAAGTTGAATAGAAATATGATAGAGGATTTTTTTTTCTAGTTTCTGATTTTAAAGGAAAGACTCCTAATGTATAATGTATATCAGTGAGTATAAAGTTTGCCATAGATTTTGGTATGCATTCCTTATTGTTTTAAGAAATCTTTCTTCTATTCCTAGTTTGCTAAGTTTTTTAAAATGTAACTAATGAATGTTGAATTCTTTCAAATGTTTTCTTCTGCATCCATTGAGATGGTTATTTTAAAAAATCATTTTAATTGGTAAAATCATGAATAGACTTTTTTTTATTGTTAAGCCATTCTTGAACTCAGGGCATAAATCTTAATTGATCACAATAGCCTATTTATTTATCTTTTCATACACACAGATACATTATTAAATAAGATTTGCTTATACAGTAGGTCCTCAAATAATGTTTCATTCAGTGTCATTTCTTTATAATATTGATGACAAGACAAAAAAGTTCTCTGGCTGGAGCCACTCTCTATGTGGAGTTTGCATGTTCTCCCCGTGCCTGTACAGATTTTCTGCCACATCCCAAAGCTGTGCACAGATTTTGTAGGTGCCCTAAATGAATTGATGTGTCTGAATGGTTCCAGTCTGAGTGAATGTAGAGGTGTGTGTGAGGGCACCTTGTGATGGAAGGTTGTGTTGTCCAGGACTGGTTCCCAGAAGAGGATTCAGCTACCCATGATGCTGACTGGAATAAGCAGGTGGGAAAATAAATGAATAAATAAATATAATCTATTGTCAAATAAAAATTCATAAATCAGACCAAAATCATACAGATAAATGACAATAAGCAATGTGGTGTAAAAACACTCAGCAAGCCTGCCCTATTTGCCATATTTTTTAAACTGCATGGTAATAGGAGGTGCTCCTTACAATTTTTGCTTTGCAAACTTTTATCCTTGACTTAACCCATCACCAT
Source organism: Macaca fascicularis (assembly GCF_037993035.2). Lineage (NCBI taxonomy): Eukaryota > Metazoa > Chordata > Mammalia > Primates > Cercopithecidae > Macaca > Macaca fascicularis. The sequence continues at coordinate 158,649,646 of NC_088375.1, read as the reverse complement.
GAGAACTGCTAACACTCACTGATTCACCAAATTTTGGTAAATAGTGATCTTACTTGTTTTTATTTATCTTTCTTAATTGTAAATATAGCTCCCTTTTATTTCATTGTTTAATATTAGAAGTGTTTTGGGTCTTTATTTAGAAGTCTGGTAAGTTTTTGTTACCAGAAATATGCCATAGGAACTCTCTTGTTTATACCAATTAGCCTAAGATAAAAGTGAATGAAATAAGATAATAATGAAAACAATTATTGAAATAATTGTTCATTATAATGAAAGCAATTAGAAATTGTTTTCATTATAAATAAAATCAGTCTTGGACAAGACAACCTTCCATCACAAGGTGCCCTCACACACACCTTCACATTCACTCAGACTGGAACCATTACTTAAAGTTGCAGTTTCAAAGAACCTACTGACAACATTTAGTGAGGATATACTGTGTTATATTTAGGGTTTTCTCGATCTATCTCTCTGTCTTTCTTTTTCTTTTTTCCATATTCCAAATTGAGATTGGTAGTTAAGGCATTTTGTCTTCCACTCCCATAGCTCTCATCAGATGAATCTCAGCTCATTATCTCCAGCCCAACATTTCTCCTGAGCTCTGGGCCACACATTTTTACCTCAGTACTTCATTTGCACATGCTCAAAAAATTGTCTTCCACCAATGGCTGCTCTTTTCTCTGAATTATTTTAACCTAAAAATTACCTTTGATCTCTCCTCTTTGCTATATTTCATATCTGATTAATTTCCATAGTCTGTTAGTTCTGCTATGTGACATATCTTTACTTTCTCTCTTTTCATTTCCATCCTTACTATCATAATCCAAGTCCTCATTACTATTTCCCTAGATTATTACAAGAACTATCTAACTAGTCTTTCTCGCTGCAGATTTGATTCTTACCCCCATTCTCCCATTCTAATCTACAGATTCTGCCAGGTAATCTTTAAAAAGTGTCTCTTTCATCATGTCAGTCTCAAGAGCATGCTGTGGCTCTTAGTTGTTTATGTAATAATTAAGTGCTTCCTGCTTGACATGTATGTCCAATCACAGTTTCCATCAGTCTCCTTCAGAACCTATTTTCCAGCCATACAAGTGGTTGTTCCTCAATATGTCCTAGCATTTTCATCATGTAAACTTCTTCTACATTGACCTTACAATGTCTCTGACTCAGAATCGTAAGCTATCATAGCTCATAGCTAGTGTTTATTGAGCACGTATAATATTCCAGGTAGTGAGCCAGCTGCCTAACCTATATCCTTTTCAGTGATCACCATGGTCCTGTGATGGTAAAGATTGCTGCATCGACTGCGTGCTTACATGGTCCAGGTACTGTTCTAGGTATTATTTCACTTAATTCTCACAACAACTCCACAGACAGGTGCTGTTATTATCCTTAGTTTTCAAAGGAGGAGATGAGATATAGAGAGGTGAAGTAGCTTTCACAGGACTATACAGCCAGGAAGTTGCAGATCCAGGATTTGAATGCAAGTAGTAAGGTTCTAGAATCTCCATGCCTTACCATTATGTGGGAGGAAACTGATGCTTGGAGAAGTAGAAAAACTAACCCATGTGTGCAGAACTTCAGGGGCATTTGTTAATGACCCTGTCTCTGATTCTCTTATTTTCTTTTCTAGACATTCACTTCTCCAGATCCTCCCATGTTTACTGTAAAGTCTAATTCCCGTACTAAATCCTTTAATCCCCTAATACATGGCTCTGCTTTCCTAACTGAACCCTGACACACTCACAGTACTTTCCAGCTCAGATATAACTTTCATAGACATGATCTCATTTATTCCAAAGCTTTTCTGAGATTCAAATTATTATTATTTTTTTTTCTTTATGAGTCTCCTTGAAAAAACCCTAAGCCTCTCAAGAGTGAAGATGGTAAAAGAAGAGAGAAATGCTCTTCCTGTAGCGCCCTCAAGTCTTAAGTGAGAAAATAGATACAAAATATAGGAGTCACAGTTCATGCATTTGCCAAAGGAAAGTAATTCTGAACTTCCAGATGCTTTTGCAAGAAGGTAGAGGTTTGCAAGTCTGGAGGACAGCTCCTGGAGATGAAAATAAATTCTACGAGTTTACTGGAGAGTTTTATTTCCTCCATATGTTTGTACATTTTTCTTTCCTTATGTTTGTGATTCATCTCTGGCTCAAGAGATGTGTGGTGCCGGGGGATTGATGGCCGGGAGGGCTGCAGAAATGGTGTGGACGGTTACTGCAGTGATGTGATGCAATTCTTGGCATTTGCACAAATATGAAGTGTTCAGACAGTCACAGGGTGGTGGAAGTAGCTCTGGGAACCCTGACTTTTACTGAAATCACCTGATTTTAGGTGAGGCCGGGAGATCACAGAAAAGAAGATCCATAGCAAACTTTTATAACAACTTTGAGATAGCCTTAGCTATGAGTAAACACTTTCACTATCAATCACAACATTGTTAGCTTTGATGAGGCCTTTGATGAGGCTTTCCAGTGCTTACTGTTCTCTGTCTTCTGCCTTCATGCTCCCTGGAATTTTATTGTCTCCCTGATAGGCTAGTTGAGATGTGGATGAAATAATCTATGTAGAGCATTTGGCACTTCCGCAGCTCCTCCCATGTTTGCTTGGCTCAAATACCTACTAAACGGCCTGCTGCATAACAGACAATTTGCCTATTAGTTGGAAAACCAGAAATAATACCCAGAATGCCTGACTTCTATTCTGGTACCCCTTTTACATTAACTTTTTTGTTTTTTTATGTTATGTTACATAATGCTTACTCATATATTGCCTTCATATCCCACGTGGCAAAGCAGATACATGTGTTGTAACACCTTATTGGTTAGAGACTGCCTTCCTGGTTCTACTCATTACATTCCAATCATGGCATATCCTCTAAACTTTCTTTTCCCTTCATAAATTCTCTTTCTTTTTTTCCCTCACAGTTTTCCTTAGCAGGTTAACTATTAGTTGTGTCTGCTTGATGTGGACACCAGGTGGCGCTGGACATCAGATTTGGAGAGGCAGTTGTCTAGGGAACCGGGCTCTGTGCCAGCGCAGGAGGCAGGCTGGCTCTCCTACTCCAGGGATGCTCATCCAGCAGGGAAAGATTGCATGCTGGACACACTAACCTTCAAGAAGTCTCTTCTCTCTCTCGTCATTTAGAAAGGAAAGAAATTGTTAATTTTTAAAAATAAGTCAAACTCGAATTTTACAAGAAAGTCCACCTCTAAACAAAGCTCTACCACACCCTGCTACGAAGTAATCCAAAATTGATAGTTTCTTAATGCTCATGCAAAGCCCTCCCTGAGAATGACTTTTCCATTTTCGTAGCAACAGAAAAAGGAGGCAGAACATAAACTCTAATAAGAAAGGTAGTTACTCAGACAGGGATAAAGAGACTCCAGGGGGAACTGAATTGCAGCCTGGAATGAGAAATATTACCATACTTCATAAATGCTAAGATGTCATTGATTTTAAGTCTCCCTGCTGTTTCATTTGCGGTAAGGAAGAAAATAGTCCTGCCAACTAAATTGAATCGTTGATTGTAAGGCCCAATCTGATTTCAGAGATATTTAAATGGGAAAAAACTTTCTGTCTTTGTATTAATAAATACAGTAACTCTAAGGAGAGTATTCAGTCAGTTGCCTTCTAGTTGTCACTTAGCCTCCCCCTCAACCTATCTCTACCCTGGAGCACCTAAGAGATGGCTTGAAAACAACCAAGTTTACAGGACTTCCAGGAGAATGGTTCTTGGTCTTACTGAGAGTAAATACAGACTGCTTCCTTCCACTTCTCCTTAGAGAGCTAAATGAACCCCTGTAGTCAATGATGACTCACTGCAGCCACTAGAACAGGGGTTGGCCAACTATGGTCCTTGGGCCACATCTGCCCCAACACCTGTTTTTATACACTGCAGAAGTTAAGAATGGTTTTCACAGATGAACATTTGCAATTAATTTGATAATAGGGAGCATTAACTATGACTCCGATTAAGAGAAATGTTATGCCTTCTAAAAGTATTTAATCTTGTCATTAGTAGACTTGTATTATAAGAAATTATATTCAATTATTATTATTATTATTATATTTTGAATTTTGCCAATAATACATTTGTGGAAATTTATTTTACCTCTTGTTACATAAGTAGTTACATAATGTCATCAACATTGCCACTTGGGCTGAAAAGCGTAAAATATTTACTGCCTAGCCCTTTACAGAGAAAGTTCACAGACCCTTACTCTAGAGCAAAATGGAAATTATAGGTTAGTCTGTTTCAATCATCAGTAAGAGTGCCAAGATACCTGAACATAAGTCAGGCTGAATAAATCAGCTTGCTGTAAATGGCCAGATCCAATCAATAGATGTATAATAGAAATGTGGCTATTAAGTAATGAGATTTTTGAAAACACTAGATTTCCACATACAAAATTAAAATTATAAAATTCGTGCTATTCTACCCAAAGTAGACACCTAGAGAAATTCAATGGTTATTTTAAAACTCTCAGAATGGTCTTTAAAACTAGTTTATGAACCATGCAATGAAAATCTATTATCCATTTCTATTAGCATTTTTTGAGTATGTGCTAGGTAAAATGAAAGACATGGATGGGGTAAAAGATGAGTTACATATTGTAGCTTGAACTTTATAATTATATTTTGTTTTGACCTCAAATAATGTTTACCTGATTTCAATCACTAGATTTAACTTTAAATTACTTTGAAAAAGTTTATAAAATATGCCCTCAATATTTGAAGATGCAATTCAAACTAAAGATATTGGGCCTAGCATGGTGGCTCATTCCTGTAATTCCAGCATTTTGGGAGGCTGAGGCAGGAGGATTACTTTAGCTCAGGAGTTCAAGGTTGCAGTAAGCTATGATCATATGACTTCACTCCAGCCTGGGTGATGGAATGAGATCCTGTCTTTAAGCAATAAAAATAAAATATATTGATATGCTGCAATCACAAAAGAGAATTTGTAATAGAGTTTTTAAAATGTCCAGAGCAGTGGCACAATTGCACAGCCTCCTAACGTGATTGGGAAGAAATACTCTCTGGAAACTATCTAGCATACACAAGACTAATGTTTTTGATAAAAAGTTCATTCTGATATTTTATGATCACACTTCATATATTCACATACCACACTAGGCTACGACTTGGCAAGGAACCAATTCCTTATTTTAGTTGGAGGAAGGGCTATATATAAGGGAGTGGGAAATTTGATACAAAACTTTAACTTCTCATAGGGGAATCCCTAGGTGCTCTCCACTTGAAAAATCATACTGCCTCAGAATTAGTGGTCCTGATAATGTTGAATCCCCTCTGCTTGAATCTTGGATTTACAGCTGATTTCCTTACTGAAATCTGTATCTGATATTGCTTTCCAAGGATGCTGGACAAGTTAATTCTGTCTAATTCAGACTGTATTTTTTTTTTTTTTTTTTTTTTTGAGACGGAGTCTCGCTCTGTCACCCAGGCTGGAGTGCAGTGGCGCAATCTCGGCTCACTGCAAGCTCCGCCTCCCGGGTTCACGCCATTCTCCGGCCTCAGCCTCCCGAGTAGCTGGGACTACAGGCGCCCGCCACCGCGCCCGGCTAATTTTTTTCTATTTTTAGTAGAGACGGGGTTTCACCATGGTCTCGATCTCCTGACCTTGTGATCCGCCCGCCTCGGCCTTCCAAAGTGCTGGGATTACAGGCGTGAGCCACCGCGCCCGGCCCAGACTGTATTTCTGAAAACAGGGAGAGAGATTGAGAATGGAGAGAGGGAGTGAAGAACAGAGACACATACACAGAGACAGCAAGAGACACAGAGACAGAGGAATTGAGAGATACTGAGAGAGAGGTAAAACAATGCAAGACAGCAAGTGTGGTCTGCATCTGCTTAGGCGTTAGGAATTGGATTTAAAGTTGAACAAAGAAAAATGGGAGGACCACTCTACCCTCCTGTTTGTCCTATTTATGTAACAATGTAATCGTTTATATCTCTATTAATGTAACTTGACCTGACGCACTCACTAGACTGATTTTATTTCTTTCAGTAATTTTCTGTTATTGGTTACTTTCAAAACTATGTCTCTGATTGGAACAAAGAGAACTGTATATTCAGGGACCTCTGTAAATTCACTTTTATTAATTATCAGTTAGGATCTTATAGTCAGTGAATTTGGCTTATCGTGGCTTTAGCACAGATGGTAATGTACTTACTGGTCTCTGAAATTCCCGTTTTGGGGGCATGGAGGCAGGGATCTCTAGAAGATTTTCGCCAGGGCCACATCTATAAGAAATATTGGTATATTTATATCAAAATGTACAACTTCCTTTAAGCAACTTTTAAATTACATTTTATTATTTATGTCCTTAAGGCTGTTTGTGCCAATCTTTCCTTTTCTTAAAGAAATCAGCTCATATTAAGTACATTGTTTTACCTTGAAGCTTATGTTAACAGATGAAAAAGGGTTTGGGGAAAGGAGAAGAGTTAGGGTATGTCATCTTTGAACTAAAGAGCGTTCCAGAAGGAGCGATGCAGTGCCAGCCAGTCTTCCAATGTTTTGGGGAACTATGATGAGATGGATTATTTTCAAGGCTGTCAAATCTCAAGCCTTCCTTGGATTTTCAGTATGGTAGTGTAATCAAGATGGGGATATAACCTTGCTGAAGCCCTTGCTGTCTCTTCCACCAAAATGGCAAAAGATCACCTTCAGCTTGCTTATAAAACACCCATGTTGAAATAACATTTGTAGTAAAGTCATGAACTCTTCTATACATTGGTCTTTCTTTTGTCTGAAGTGCATTCATGTGAATGTACAAAATCTCACCAGAAGCAGAATTCATGTCATGTAGCCCCCTAAAAGAATTTTCTCCTGGGAGGGAATGCTGAGTGTTTTGTTTTGTTGTGTTTTTGACTTGTATTACAAATATTCTGTGCATAGAGCTGTCTGGAACTGATTATTCACTGAAGACTGCCTTTGTATGTTTTTTTTTTTTGTTTTTTTTTTTTTTTTTGAGATGGAGTCTCGCTCTGCCGCCCAGGCTGGAGTGCAGTGGCCGGATCTCAGCTCACTGCAAGCTCCGCCTCCCGGGTTCACGCCATTCTCCTGCCTCAGCCTCCCGAGTAGCTGGGACTACAGGCGCCGCCACCTCGCCCGGCTAGTTTTTGTATTTTTTAAAGTAGAGACGGGGTTTCACCGTGTCAGCCAGGATGGTCTCGATCTCCTGACCTCGTGATCCGCCCGTCTCGGCCTCCCAAAGTGCTGGGATTACAGGCTTGAGCCACCGCGCCCGGCCGCCTTTGTATGTTTTTAATGTTCATCCAGAAGATTCAGCTCTGGCTCAACAGATAAAGGACTTCATATATTTGCACAGTCAAAATATTTTAATTATTACAAAATGAAGAGAGTTGAAATGCCTTTTTAAAATTCAGATGCCTGTCTGTTGTTTTTAAAGTCTTGGATACTTTGCTTTTTTACTTCTGCATAGGGTCTGCATGATGTGCCCTGTATCCACATGGTGCATATGATAGCAGCCCCTGTGAATGGATAGCAGTGAGTATAAATATAACTGGGATTACCCCTTGAAGCATCCCTCTGTAATAATGTAAAGAAATATGATTCTAATAGATCTGACACTTCTTAGATAAAGTATTTATGCTTAAATTTGCACACACAAGCTTCAGGTGACACCTGCAAATGTTAACAGCTGTAAGAGAGATAGGGCTGGAAATACAGTGGTGGTCATGACTGCCAACTTAGAACACAAGATTATAACTTATTCTTTTGTAAACTTTCCATAACCTATCCTATTTAAATGTTTTCTTTAGTATCCCTGGGTACGAGAAAGAGCTTCATAGTGCTTTAAGTTTCTTCCTCACTCATATTCTATGGACCACAGAACAGATTTCAATTCAATACTCCAAAACTACTCTGTGTGTGTGTGTGTGTGTGTGTGTGTGTGTGTGTGTGTGTGATCTGTCGACTACATAGAATTTGCAGACACTAACTACTTTTGATGTATTAATTTTTAATCCCAGCAACCCAATGAGGTATATTTTATATTTTATTTTTTTTCCCAAAGGGATAGCTACTAACACCTAGCTCTATACTAGCTAGTAATCATACTAATAGGTAATCATACTACCTATTGGTTTATTCCCTCCAGGTTTCCTATTTTACCTTTGAGCAGAAGTAATCTGGCAAGGGATCTTTGGTTTCACTAGGGGCTATGAGGGGAGACATGGCGATGGTTATCCTGGCATCTCTGAAGTGTCATCTTCTTCCCTGTCTTATTGGCCATGCATACTGGCATGGTGGAGAGTTCCTGGAAGACTTTCACAGAGTCATGGGCCGTAGCTAACATGCTGCAAGTCAAGCATAGCATTTTCTTTGGTTCTCAAGCATTTTTTATCACACTGCCTATTACAGGGATAACACTACATGGGGGAGATTATATTGTTTTATGAAATATTTTTTATAATATGTTTTGTAATATGTTTTATTATTATTTGGATTAAAAAACAGTGGAAGTGCAGTGTTAGAATTTTTGGTGACATATTAACTGTACATTTTATTGGGCTAGGGTCAGTGCTAATGTTTTATGTTTAGAAGTTTGCTATTATTGTTACTTAAATTTTCTAAAGGCTGAAAGTAGTCTTAATGGAGACCTCATCTCCATTCATGTTTATAAGGCAAAAGTAATCTTACTCTTTGAGGTTCATTCGCAGATTTGAAAATCATATAGATTGGTCTTAGAAATCAATTTGCAGTGTTATTGTTTGAATATGGCATGTATTGGGTTTTTCAAAGGAAATATGAAATCTTCTTAAACTCATATCAACACCCTCAATCTGCCAGATGGGACGAACTCGATGAAAATCAAGTAACTGCTAATTTAGCAAATTGGGAAGGTAAGAGCGGAGATGGAATATCTATACTCAGAAGAACTTTTTTCTCAGCAGATTTATATTTAAATAAGCCAATCAAATGAGTTGCCTTAAAGGCCACAGTCATAAGCATAATTCACCTCTCTTTGGTTGTTGGAAATTGAGAATGTTTGTTGGAAATTGAGAATGTTTAGTGTTCTGAAGAAATAACTGTCTTTTTCTTTTATAAGATAGTGAATTACATTATCTTTAAAGGAAAATTCTGAAAGTAAGTTTTTTGGTGATTATAAAAACCCTGTGGTTATTAATTCAGCCGAATACTTTTGAAGTCATTCTCCCTTTACATTTTGGACTTTTAGTTTTAATTCTTCCCTCCAAAATTTGCTGCTTCTCCTCTTGCCATTATCTTTGGAAAGGCAAATATTTGTCTTTTTCCAATATGAATGAGATCTTGCTTTTTCATTAAAAAAGTAACTGCTGATGGATAAGACAATGAAAATATGCAATGTTTTCCCTCAAGGCATTTAATTCACTTGCCTTTTCATCTTTGAGATTGTCAGTTCTGATAAAATTTTAGTGTAAATCAGCAAAACATTTGGCTTATTAAGAAGGGTCAAACTACACAGAATGCTAGTCCACAGAACTTCAGAGAATCCCTGAGAGAATTCTAAGGTAGTATTTTTGGCTACATTTTATAAGGTGAATGCCCTTGGAAATAGCTGTCAGGATGTTGATCTTTGAAGCTTTAATACCTTAATTTTCTTGTCATTTTATTTCCAACTTCTTTTGCATTATTTTACATGGACAAAATTCACCCTTCAGTCAAGACACATTTAGGATAATAGTTGTCAGGGAATCAACTTGTTTTCAGGAGGTTTTTAAAGCATTTTGATTTCTTCAACTATTCTAAATTGATGTAAAATGGAGAGTTTTTCTCTCTAGAATGCAATTTATTAAAATACTATAACTTTGTCAATAAAAATGAGGAAGCCTTACCCTCTGTGGTTTTTCTTCTTTTTAAAGATATCTGACCATTGCTGAAAAGCCCATTGTATTGTATGTATTTGTTCATTTGACTATCATTCTAATAGATTATGAGCTACTCAAGGACAAGGGTTGTGTCTTAATCACCTTTGTATTCCCAGAGGTAGTGCAGGGCTTGGCACCCAGTGGATACTAAACACATGAAAACAAATGACTGTAAGTTAAGAGATGGTCCTGGATCATGCTTCTAATTCCCAACAAGACTGAACCAAAGGCATCCAAGGGGCATAGTTGTAGCATATCTTATATTTTAAGAGTCTTTAAAGAAGAATGGTCAGCAAAATTGTATGCAACATGTAGCATATTTACACAGTACACTTCCCAAAGTGCTTACATTATCACATCTATCCTAATAATTAAGTGATGTAGTATTGATCCTGGTTGGGTACTGCACATAGTAGACACTCAATAAATACCTGCTGAATGAGTGAAGGACTAAAAAATTTAGCAAATGAGGGGTTTAAAACACAAATCAACTGTGACTGACTTAAGCAAGTTAACATAAGAATTTGAACTAAACTCCTAGTTTCCTGAATTGGTAAATATATTGTGTTATCTCTTATTTCATCTCTGACTTTATATAATAAGGTGAACACTTCCAGATACTTGTGTTTTAAAGCTTACAACAGCTTAATTAGGGGGAAGGCCAATATGATGTAGTGTAAAATTAGAAGTATACAATATTTTTTAAAAATGGACTTTCACATCCTTCACTTGGTGATATGGTTTGGATGTTTGTCCCCTCCACATCTCATGTTGAAGAGTAATCCTCAGTGTTGGAGATGAGGCCCGGTGTGAGGTGTTTCAGTCATGGGGGTGGATCCCTCATGAGGCACCCTTCCTGAAGTAATGAACTCTCACTGTTAGGTCATGTGAGAGCTAGTGGTTTGAAAGAGCCTGGCAGCTCTTTTGCTCCCTCTCTTGCCATGTGGTATGCTGGCTCTCTCATCATCTTCTGCTATGATTGTAAGCTCTGAGGTCCTCACCAGAAGCTGAGCATATATTGGCACCATGTTTCTCATACAGTCTGCAGAACCATGAGCCAAAATAAACCTCTTTTCCTTACAAATTACTCAGCCTCACATATTCTTTTATAGCAATGCAAAATGGACTAACACACTTGGTTTCCAGGATATGATATTCTGTTGGTTTTTCTTCTACCTGAGTAGCTGAGCCTTCTCAGCCTCTTAAATACCATCTATATGTTGATGACTCCTACATTCATATCTCCAGCACAGTCCTCCCTCCCAAACTACAGACTTGAACAATAAATTGCATACTTGACACCTCTACTTCAATGACTCACAGACCTCTTAAATTCGCCACATGCAAAACAGAGCTCCTGACTACCCTCCCACAACTTGTGCCACCTACAGCCTTCCCTATTTCAAAGGATCTTCATTGTTTCAGTTACTCAGCCCAAACACTTGGAGACATCCTTGACTCCTCTCTGTATCTCAAACTTAGAAAGTCTATATAATTTACTGTGCAAACAAGGTACTTTCAGAAGGAAAGAAACTGCTATAACCAGTTATGACCAGATGGCAATTTAAGCTGGGATTGTTCAGGGCAAAACAAATTCGTATCTCCCCACTCCTAACCCACATCTAAGCCATCAAGAAATGTTAGCTGAACCTTTAGAAATGATCCAAAATCTACCAACTTTTCACCACTGCCAACTGTTATAATCTTGCCTCGAGTTACTGTTAGTGTCTCTCCTGGATTCTCCAATAACTTCCTAACTGGTCTTCCTATTTCCACCATTCTCTCATCCTGTCCAAACTCAGTCCCAGGTTCGTCATCCTGTATGCCTACGCCTCTGTGGTAGGGCTTTTTCAATGTTTCTGCTTCCTCTCTTCTTTGCAACTGTTTTAGAATATTTTGTGTAGGTACAACAATACCACAAACTGAGTAATCTATAAAGAAAATACTTTTATTTCCTATAGTTCTGGAGGTTAGGGGGCTATATTTGGTGAGGGCCTCCTTCCTATGTCATCCCATGGCAGAAGGCAAATGAGCAAGAGAACATGTACATAAGAGAGAAGGAAGAGGGCAGACTCATCCTTTATAAGGAACCCACTCCTGAAATTACTGAAATAACTGATCTACTCCTGCCATAATGGCAATATTCCATTCATAAGGACAGAGGCTTCATGACATAATCACCTCTTAAAAGTTCCACTTCTCAATACTGTTGTATTGGGGATTATGTTTCCAACAGATGAACTTTGAGACACACTTTCAAACCATAGCATTTCACTTCTGGTCCTCCCCAAAAGTTATGTTCTTCTTATGTGCAAAATGCATTAAGTCCATCCCAATAGTCCCTAAAATCTTAACTTGTTCTAGCACCAACTCAAAAGTCCAAAGTACAGTCTCATAGGAATCACGTATGGTTGAGACTCAAAGAACAATTCATCCTGAGGCAAATTACTCTCCATCTGTGAGCCTATGAAATTAAACAAGTTATGTACTTCCAAAATACAATGGTGGGAAAGGCATAGGCTAGACATTCCCTTTCCAAAGGGAAGTAACAGAAAAGAAGAAATGAGAAACAGAAACATGTCCCAAGTAATTCCAAAAGCCAATGGGGCTAACAACATTACATTTTAAGACTCCAGAATAATCTTTGACTCCCTGGGCCAACTTCTGGACACACTGTGTGGGGATTAGGCATCTAAGGCCTCAGGCAGCCCTGCTCCCACAACTTTGCTGGGCTCAGCCCACTCAGCACTCTCACAGGTTGGAGTCTTATGCCTACAGCTCCTCTAGGCTGGTTTTACACACTGGTAGGTCTACAGTTCTGGGGTCTCAGGCATGGTTCCATTCCCTCAGCTCCATTAGGCCTAGTGGGGACTCTCGGCAGTGGCCTTCCTCTCATAGCTTCACTAGGCATTGCTCTAGTGGGGACTCTCTGTGGTGATTCCAGCCTTGTAACAAGCCTTTGCCTGGGCTTGAGGCTGTCCACGACATCCTTTGAAATCCAGAGGAAGCTATGCACCAATAATTCTTGCATTCTGCATATCTGTAGAATTAGCATATGGATGTCACCAAGGCTCACTGCTTGTGCCCTCCAAAGTGGAGGATTGAGATGAACTTGGGCCTGCTTGAGCCATGTTGGAGAGGCTGAGGAGTGCTACACTAGAATATGGAGAGCAGAGACTGAGGCATCCTTGGGCAGTGAGCCCTAAGATACAGAGGGTACCTGATATGGTTTGGCTGTATCCTCACTCAAATCTCATCTTGAATTCCCAGGTGTGCGGAAGGGACCCAGTGAGAGATGATTGAATCATGGGGTCAGGTCTTTCCTGTGCTGTTCTTGTGATGGTGAATAAATCTCACAAGATCTGATGATTATATAAGGGGGAGTTTCCCTGCACAAGCTCTCTTTGCCTACTGCCATCCATGTAAGATGTGACTTGCTCTTCCTTGCCTTCCATCATGATGGTGAGGCTTCCCCAGCCACATGGGAACTGTAAGTCCAGTTAAACCTCTTTCCTTTGTAAATTGCCCAGTCTTGGGTATGTCTTTATCAGCAGCATGAAAATGGACTAATACAGTACCCTAGGTCTCTCTTTTGACCTATTTTGTTCTCCTAGGGCATAGGCCTTTGCACTCTGAGCCATGGGCACTGGTAATTTTCAAAGGGCCTTCCAGGTTATTCTTCCATTGTTCTGATGAATAGCCCCAGGCATCATTCTACACATACTAATCCCTTTATCAAATGGTTGCTTGGCTCCATCTTTGATTTCCTCTTCTGAAAATGTCCTTAATTTCTTACCACACAGGCAGGCTGAGAAGCCTTCAAATCCCTTATACTGCTTCTCTTTTAATTATAAATTTTGTCTTTAAATTATTTCTCTCTTCTATTTTACTATATGCAGTTAAAAGAAGTCAATAACTCCTTTGATATTTTAATTAGAAATTTTTTCCACTGGATATCCTAGTTTATTGCTCTTAAAGTCCCTCTTCCATAAAGGCCTAGGACACAGACACAATTCTGCAAGTCCTTTGCAACTGTGTAATAAGGATGGCCTTTACTCCAGTTCGTATTACCTTTTTCCTCAGTTCCATCTGAGACCTCATGAGAATGATCTTTGCTATCTATAGTCTATATTTTTATCAACATTCTGTCAAGACCACTTGAGTAATATCTCAGAAGGTGCAGGGTCTTGCTTCAACTCTTGTCTTCTGAGCCCTCACCAGAAGTTCCCATAACACTTCATTCACACTTCATTCACAGCGATCTAGACATTCTCTAGCCTGCTCCTCCAAATTCTTCTAGCCTCTGCCCATTACCCAATTTCAGAGCCACTTCCACATTTGCAGATATCTGCTATAACAACAGCCTCACTCTCAGTACCAATTTTCTATCTTAAAATGTTCTCACATCTGCCAGGCATGGTGGGCCACATCTATAATCCTAGTACTTTGGGAGACTGAGGTGAGAACACCGTCTGAGGCTGAGATTTCAAGACCAGCCAGGGCAACATTGTGAGACCCTATCTCTACAAAAAAATTTAAAAATGTTCTCACATCTGGCAAGGAACTTCTGGATGAATTATTCCATGGCAGACGGTGGAAGGGAAAGAAAGCACGTATTGGGGCAGAGAGGGGAAACTCATTCTTTATTAGGGACACCAGTCCTGCAACAATTAACCCACTCCTACAATAATGGCATTAATTCACTCATGAGGGAGAGGCCTTGTGACCTAATCATCTCTTAAAGGCCCCACCTTTCAACACTATTGCATTGAACTCTTTGGGGGACACACTTAAACCATAACAGCAGCCAAATTGTCTTGTATTTGTGGCGCATCTTGGGTGGAAGAAAACCCCTGCCCCTCCCCCAGTGGTAGGAGACCTCAGTGGTGTAGTTCTTCTATGTCTTCCCCACAGGTGGAGGGTTTTCTCTCCCCCCTCCCTTTTTTTTAGAGGCAGGGGCATTGAGTCTTGTGTCTTGTTTGGGGGTGGTGACATTAGGATTCACTGCTCTCCCCAGTGGTTTAAGATTTTTGCTCCATATGGGAGAAGGGACCTGGGAAGGAATTATACCCTCAGGTAGGGCTAATCCCATTCTACACTACCAGGGTGGGTCCTCTCCAGAATCCCATCTGTCCGTACTCTTCCTGTGGTGGTTTGAGAGAGCCTGCTGGAGTGCAAACTCCTCTGTGTCTATGGCTCCCAGGGCTCTTTCCTGTCACAGTAGCCCACACTTGGCCTTTAGCAGTGTATTAACATTTTATTTGATTTTGTCTTACCCGAGTGCACCGTGGCTGGTGCCTCCTTTGCCTGTGCTCTGCTGTAGGTGTACCAGTCTGTGCATCCCACTCTTGATAGGGCTTATTTCTAATTGGGATTTGGGTAATTTTGTAGCCTTGCCACTTCAGCTGTCACTGTTAGAGTGAAAAAAATACTTTTTCCAGTTTTGTTACACTCAGGCAGAAGCAGAACTTGGCTCTTGTTTTAATGATGTACCTCTGACCCAAATTTTCTGGAATCTCTTTTTGAGAATTCTCTTCTACATTGAATATCCCTGCTTTGTAGCACGTTTTTACTCTTTAAAAGTGAATTTATTCTTTTAGGATAGTTTGAAGTAATTTTGAAATAAGTTTGATCAATAAATGTGTAAACATGCTGAATACTGTTGCTTTTATTAACCATAGACTCATACAAGATGAGGCTATATAGTAGTAATCAGAAAGGACTATAAGAAAGTGTGACTTAGCCCATCCAGGTTTATTTCATCTTGGAATTGCTTTGATCTGATATTGAGACAGCTGCACTGGTTATTTGGAGGAACCATAGAGGCAGGAAAGAAAGGAAAGAAAAGGTGCTGTGTAAGCACTTTACGGGGGAAGCTCCACCCACTATCATCTATATCAACACTGCCAAACATTCACTAAATAATTATAACAACCTGACTTTAGGCAATTGGGCACATGCGTAGCTTCCTCTCTAGAGTATGGCATGATAGGAGAAATCAACTAAAATTCAAGGATCATCTCTGTTACTTAAAGCTACGCAAATTCCAGCATTTCATTCAACCATCCTGAGTTTAATTTTCCCATCTAAGAAAACAGATAAGCATAGCATTATCCTTGCAGGGTGGCTGTGAGGCTCTGTCAAAATAATGTATGGGAAGTGCTTTGTAAAGACCTAATCCAATGTTAGTTGTTAGTGATGAGGTTTTATTATTTTGTTTGTGAGAGATCTATCACTATCATAATTATTAACAATGATAAGTGTTTATTGAGTATTATATTACATTAATCTATGAGATTTGTAAAATTAATGACTCTGCTTAATAAGTAGAAAAAATTTACTTTTTTGAAAAAGAAAGTATAAGCTTCTTCATTAGATAAATCTGGGTCACTAAAAAAAATTCCTCTTTAAAAAATATTTTCCTTCACTCCTATATTATTTGTTAATATATTCCCTCTGACACATCGGCCTTAGGTCAGATGTTTTATGCAGTTTTATGTTTTTCCTGCGTTGGGATATCTTTTATAATCAATGTGCATATTACTTTACTACAAGTGATTTTAGAGAATGTGGTAGTTTTATTATATATATTTATTACACATATTTTTATCATATATATTTATTATAAAATTTATTTAGTTTTACTTAGCTTTTATATATTGCTGGAATATATGTTTTACACTGATATAAGTTGTTACATATATATTTATTCAGATTGATTTTAATTATCCTAAGCACTTTCCATATATAAACTAATTTAGTCCTCATGACAGCCCTCTGAGGTTGGTAGTAGTATTACTTCTACTTTACAGTTGGGGAAACTGAGGTATAGAGAGATTAAATAATTTGCCCAGGTCCTATGCCTACAGAGTGGAGAAGCTGGGTTTCACAGCTTGCTCTAGACTGTGTGCCTGTAACCAGTGTGTAAACTGCCCAGGGGCTTCCCTCTAGACAGGGACAAAATACCTTGCCTTACAGAGGAAGATGTGATGGATTACCCAGAATTTCTCTTGGGCTTCCAGTTATAGGCAGGTACCCTTTCTTCTCTCCTGTTTTCAGAATAAAAGTTAACAACTGCCCTCATTCTATATGGATACCTTCTACTTTTGTATCCATCACAGGCCTGATAGTGGGTGTTCAATAGAGGCTCAATACGTGAATAAAAAGAGACTTCCAGGCAAGGCCTTCCTAACCAAGCCAGGAGTAAAGTCAGATTTTGGCAATAAATTACTATTATTTTTCTCTTTGTCCCAATCACCAGGGCCCAGGTCCTTCCTGCTCCAGAATGGGTCTGTGTTCGAGCCAGAGGTGAAGGTGTGATGGGGTCAGAATGAGGTTCTCTCTTTTGATGTTAAATGAGTGGGAAAATAGTGAGTTGGCTTCAATGACAAACTTAGAGGCAAATTTCAAGTCTTGACATTTTTATTATTGAGGGGTATTTCAGACTGACAGATAGTAAGAGAAGGTAGGTTATGCTGACAAACAGTAATGAGATATTCATTTTTTTTGTTGAGTTTCTAAGTCAGCTTGGAAAACTATTGGCTTATCTCCTTTCAAGCCAGCTTGGACATCTGTCACAGATAGAAGAAACATGCTGTGTGATGATGCTGAATGATGCTTCTCCCTTTGGAATGTACTGCCTCATCTTGGAAAATGTCACCAGCTCTTATGCAAATGGCTTCTAATCCCCCTTTTGGCAACATTTTGCAAGTTGTAACTTCAGCTGATGGTGCAGAAACTTTGGTTAGCTCATCTTTAACAAATTTGTTAGCAAACAGAATGATCCTGAATGACTGCCATGATCTTGGACAATGGCATTGACTTAAAAAAATTTCTCTGCAGCCCCTAATTATGTCCCAAGAAGGCCTTTTTTTCTGTTTTTATTAGCAAACTTTAAACTTGAAATAGGCAAGCAGCTACATTCTGTGGAATTTGGCCAGTTATGTTGTATTAATGGAGGCCTGCATGACAAGCAAATGTTCCTTGACTTCTTTCCAGTTGTGGCTTTGTGCAGTGGAAAGCCATCATTCAGGATCTTCCCCAAGGCTGCATCATGGTTCACCTGGGATCCTGTACTTTCAAATTGCTGTACATGAGATTTCACAGAGATGTTTACAGTGATGATTCACTTGATATTTAATAACATGGTCTGGTATCCAGTCACATGTTTACAGTGTCTTGAACAAATATTTGGATCAAGGAATGTCCAAAAAGCAATTCTCTAAAATCTGTATTGTGAAGAACTAACAGAACAAAATATCTGTAAAGTGGAACTTTTTTTCATGATGAAGCCATGACGAGGATATAAGTAACATCTTCTGCCTTTTTCTTGGTAAAAGAGGATGCTGGTAATGTGCAAGCTAAGAGATTCATGGAGTTTTAAACTGATTGTCCCTAGCATTAGAAAAAGAACAGCAGGAGAGGCAAACAGCTTATATAAAATGCCCTGTTCATATGAGGGTGAGTATTAGATTTGAAAGAATCATCATCCTTCTGCAAAAGAAGAGAGTTACAGAGGCCTAAGAAGAACATTCCAGCAGACATGGAGGAACTCCTCATTGTGACTGGGAGCCCCTTGGAAATCCTGTTAGATTCGTTGATTTCTGTTGCAAGTATCTGTGTGTACCCAAGCAATGCCCAAGTGTGCCTGGAGTGGGGGCCTTCTAAAGGAAATCTCTACTCATCAGATGATTCCTTATGGGATGCTTCCAGGCCATCTCAGGCCTTTAAGGAGATGCTCTTATGTCCAGCTCTTCCTCAGCATCTCGGAGGCTTTAAAGTATTTGGATGAACCAAGTAGATCCACATGGCAAATATCTGCTGAAGTACACATCTATACTAATAGGATAACATGAATTATGAATCGCCATTTTAAACCATGCCTGCGATAGAAGAAAATGACTGCAGTTTCAGCATCAAAGTGACAACATGCATTAATCCCCTGGAGTCACTTCATGACCCCTCTGGATGCACCAAGGTGAGTGAAGGTTCCCATGGTCAGGAGGATAAAGAATCAACACCACCACCTGTCATGGTCACTTCAGTAGCTGGTCAACTTTAACACATTAATTAATGCCTTCTTTCAGACAGCCATAGGGTTGAATGAAGATCTAGCCTCTCTTTTCTAAGACAAGAACTAGAGAATATCTTCCCACTGTTATTCACAAGTAAAGAGGGCATCGGTGGAGAGCAATAGTGAATCCAGATAAACTGGTACAAATAAAACAATTAAAGAAGCTGGCGCTGTTTACAGATCAGCAGTAGGAAGGCTCATCAATCAAAAGTTGTTTTGCTTTGTGGCGCTGAAGATAATTATAGTTATATAGCTAAGATTATAAAAGAAGTTCCAATACTGCCCTAACCTGGTGTGAGACAACAGAATCTCTGTAGTGGACACCATGATTGTTGCCCCAATTTCACTCTCCCCATTGTACTCCAGCCTTAAGGTTTGAGAGCTGACCCCCAGTCAGGGTGAGCTTATCCTCTTTCCCAAAACTAGAAGTTCAGGGCAATGAGACTCAAGGAAAGATTTGCTAGAGGCTTCTGGGAAAGAATATGTTACACTTAAGAGTTTCTGGAAGTGACTTTCTCTCTTGATGAATGTGAACAAAACAGCTGTGGTACTGATTGCTACCAGCAGCATTCCTATGTCCATGAGGAGAACCAGCCTTAGGAGTAAGTGACCTCTGTGGAAAGACAGTAGATACATGGAAAAAGAACCTGAGTTCTTAATGACATTGCTGGGCACCTGGGTAAACCAATGCTGAGGCACACTGTATTTCTGGACTTCTTAGCACATGTGCCATTGCCTATCCTTGTTTTCAGTTTGAGTTTGATTAACGAATCGCTGCTGAAAGTATTCTTATATACCCATTATTTTGGCAGACCTTTACACAGGCACCAAGAGAAATTATAGATCTCCCTGGTTAGTTCAACAATCAAGGGATGGCCACTCTGTGCAAAATTTCAATTGCAGTATGTGAGATTTCAGAGAGGGCAGTAGTACACATGGATGAATCACCTAGAGTTTAAACATGATCTAGTGTTCACTCATAATAAGTGTTTGGTTATAACTAATTTCTGTTGTGTTAGGATAGGTAGTCCAGGAATCAGACCCTACTAGATGGAATTGATGATGAAGAGAGTAGCAGAGGAAGTCTGATGAGATATTACTAGTTTTAAAATATCCTAACAGGCTTACTTTCAAACAGGACTTAGAGATAAAGATCAAGATTGTGACTAGCTTGGGGAGGTTTGTATGCAGTACAAGAAAATCTGTATAAATTGGGGGAAAGGGCACCACTTTGAAATCTTTCCATTATGAAATACCACTGAGACATGAGACTCAGCTCACCTCTGTTCTGAAGCAAATAGTACCAAAATGTCATCTAATATTTAGCGGTGACATGAATTTATGTGGTATTTCAGGCTATTTATTGCAAAAATTTATATATTTATATTTTTTCCAAACACTGGGGAGTTTCAGTAAAGGCCTCATTCTCCCCCTTCCTCCCTCTCTCTTCCCACCCTCATTCCCTTTTTCTCTCACTCTGACTCTAGGTCCTTCTCTTGTTCATCTTTCAAATCCTTGGTTCTTATTCTAGCAACAACATGGATGTGGGTAATGTGCACTGACATACTTCATCTTCATTTCTTTTTATGTTCATGGGAATTTTCATAGCACATTGATCTGATGCTTTCTATAAGTCTATTATAAAATGTTGATTGGATTTTTTGGGTCTTCCTGATACTAGACAGATCTTCTGAAATTCAGTTATTCTTTTTTGGTTTGTTTACAAGATAAAAACCATCTAAGTGTCTGGGGCCCAAGGCCTAAAATCCTCAACAGCAGGGAACTGTAGTAGTCACCGCTCACCATGTCGTTTTCTTCTTCTTGTCCTTGTTCTTCTTACTATTTTTTTTTTCCCAGCAAAAATTGGTTACTTTGCTTCTATAGCCTATTGAAAGAACTGACTCTTGGTAGTAGGAATGAACCAAAGAATCTTCTGACTGTTTTAAGACAAAAAGCCTTGAATGATTACAGCTAAGACTACAACAAAGTGAAAAGATTTTGCAAAGCCCAGATAAGATAACATTGAAATCAATATCACTAAACATTTTCAGTAATTCCCTCTATCACAAAGCTTTCTGTGAACCTCTCCACTGAAATAAATCCTTTTATCTTTAGTAGCTCTCTCACCTTACCTGTACCTCTCTTCTAAGATTGGCTTCATTCTGGTTGACTGTATAGGCTTTGGGCTGTGTTTTATTCATCTCCATATTCTGGTATAGAGCTATGAGGTACATAGCACATGTTAAGTTAGCACACAACTATAAAGTTTTAGAGGCATTAGGCCTCACGTACATAATAAATATTTATTGAGTATCTACTCAGTACCAAGCACTGTTCTGGGCACTGGGACATACTGTGATAAGTAGGACTGTCAAAGTCTCTGCTCTCATGGAGCTTTCACTCTAGTGAGAGACTGACAATACACAAATAATATGGAATATAATGTCAGGCAGTGAAATGACAATGGAGAAATAAAGAAGGATAAGAGGATAAAGAGGATGGGTGGGATGAAGTTAGAGCACTATATTGTGAGAACTCAGAGATGACAAAGGGGTAAATGAAGCAATGAAAATATCTGAGCACTCTAGGCAGAGGGAATAACATTAGTGGAACAGCAAGAAGGCCAATGTGACCAGCAGGAATGCTCAGAGAGGAGGTTGAGACCAGCAGAACGGGACCATGTGGGATCTTGTAGGCTATGCAGTAGTTTATTTTTAATATGGTGGGAAACCAATGGAGGGTTTGGACAAGCAATGGACAAGAAAAGAAGTTCATTTTTAAAAGGTTGTCCTGACTAATATTCAGAATGGATTATAGCGGGACACAAGTGGATGCAATGAAACAGATTTGGACAAAATAACTTCAGTCTAAGTAGACTAGAGTATAGGTGATAAGGGTGGTTAGCAGTGGTTAGATTCCCAATATAATTTGGAGTTCAAATTATCAGGGCTTGTTTTGAACTATTAAAATTCTCCTAGAATGCATGCACTTTACAGAAGTTACACTGAAGTGAAGGCTGATACTTGACTGCTCAGGCTATAATCTAACACGGTGGTTCTCAAATTTCTTGGTTCCAAGACTACACTCAAATGTTATTGAATACCCCAGAGAGTTTTTTTTTATGTGGATTACATCTATGGATAAATATGTATTTTTTAACATATTGGTTGATTCATTTAAAACCAACAATAATAAACTTGATACACAAATTATATGTTAACAGAAATAACACAATTTTGTGAAAACTATTTTTAAAACAAAAACATTAGTGAAAATAATGGCACTGCTTTACAGTTTTGCTAATTTCTTTAACATCAGAAGACAGCTGGCTTCTCATTTCTGCTTCTGCATTCAGTCTATTGTGATATAGCATATCACGTAACTTCTGAAAAACTTCGCTGTACACAGGTAAGAGAATTTTAAATCAAGTTTAGCCTAAAGCTGCCTCCTTACATATTTTAAGTTCGGCCTAAAGGCTTCTCTGTACATCATGAACTGTCACCTAAATGGAAAGAAGGAAGGAAGGAAGGAAGGAAGGAAGGAAGGAAGGAAGGAAGGAAGGAAGGAAGGAAGGAAGGAAGGAAGGAAGGAAGGAAGGGAGGAAGGAGAAAAAAATTAATAAAATAAACAGAAACAGGCTTATAGACCAATGATAAAGAGGTGACAAAAGAGAAAGGATTTCTGTAGCGGGAGTGGGAGACTAATGATAACAATTGCCTTTGGATGGCTCAGTGGTTCTCATGTCCATTAGCCATTCTGATCTAACAAGTCAGTTTTGCTCAGGCAGCCTGGTTCTGAACTGTGTGCCCTAAGGCCTTCCCCACAAAGGGGGTCCAAGGAGGAGACATATACATCTGAAGCCATATGTTGGTCTAACATTACTCCATAGGTTGCAAAAATAATCACCGCCTAAGCTTTTCCATCTCCAATGCCAACACTTCATTTCTCCAAGTGTAATTCTGGCTTTAATACTATGTCATAAAATCCACCATAGGTGAATGTGACCGAATATAACATAACCCAGTGCCCCATTTGCCTGGATCAGAAATCCAGGGAGTATACTCAGACAACCCCAGTAGTGAGGGAACAGGGAGAAACTTTATCCTCTCCAAACTAAGCATCAAGCAAAACTCAGCTTGTCTTTCCAGGAAACACAATGGGTCAGTACATGACATTCAAAACCAAAACTCTACTAACACTCAACTTTTGCCAAAAGGAACCACAGGAATCCACAACATCTTTACATGGCCTTAAATATCAAAGTAATGTGTAAGATATCAGAACAGGTATTTTTTGTTAATCTCTGTATTTATCTTTTTATTATTATACTTTAAGTTCTAGGGTACATGTGCACAACGTGCAGGTTTGCTACATATGTATACATGTGCCATGTTGCTGTACTGCACCCATTAACTCATCATTTACATTAGGTATATCTCCTAATGCTAGCCCTCCTACCTCCCCCCACCCCATGACAGGCCCTGGTGTGTGATGTTCCCCTTCCTATGTCCAAGTGTTCTCGTTGTTCAATTCTCACCTATGAGTGAGAACATGTGGTGTTTGGTTTTTTGTTCTTGCGATAGTTTGCTGAGAATAGTGGTTTCCAGCTGCAACCATGTCCCTAAAAAGGACATGAACTCATCCTTTCTTATGACTGCATAGTATTCCATGGTGTATATGTGCCACATTTTCTTAATCCAGTCTGTCATTGATGGACATTTGGGTTGGTTCCAAGTCTTTGCAATTGTGAATAGTGCTGCAATAAACATATGTGTGCATGTGTCTTTATGGCAGCATGATTTATAATCCTTTGGGTATATACCCAGCAATGGGATGGGTGGGTCAAACGGTATCTCTAGTTCGAGATCCTTGAGGAATCGCCACACTGTCTTCCACAATGGTTGAACTAGTTTACAGTCCCACCAACAGTGTAAAAGTGTTCCTATTTCTCCACACCCTCTCCAGCACCTGTCGTTTCCTGACATTTTAATGATCGCCTTTCTAACTGGTATGAGCTGGTATCTCATTGTGGTTTTAATTTGCATTTCTCTGATGGCTAGTGATGATGAGCATCTTTTCATGTGTCTGTTGGCTGCATAAATGTCTTCTTTTGAGAAGTATCTGTTCATATCCTTTGCCCACTTTTTGATGGGGTTATTTTATTTTTTTCTTGTAAATTTGTTTGAGTTCTCTGTAGGTTCTGGATATTAGCCCTTTGTCAGATGAGTAGATTGCAAAACTTTTCTCCCATTCTGTAGGTTGCCTGTTCACTCTGATGGTAGTTTCTTTTGCTGTGCAGAAGCTCTTTGGTTTAATTAGATCCCATTTGCCAATTTTGACTGTTGTTGCCATTGCTTTTGGTGTTTCAGACATGAAGTCCTTGCCATGCCTATGTCTTGAATGGTATTGCCTAGGTTTTCTTCTAGTGTTTTTATAGCTTTAGGTCTAACATTTAAGTCTCTAATCCATCCTGAATTATTTTTTGTGTAAAGTGTAAGGAAGGGATCCAATTTCAGCTTTCTACTTATGGCTAGCCAGTTTTCCCAGCACCGTTTATTGAATAGGGAATCCTTTTCCCATTTCTTGTTTTTGTCATGTTTGTCAAAGATCAGATGGTTGTAGATATGTGGTATTATTTCTGAGGGCTCTGTTCTGTTCCATTGGTCTATATCTCTGTTTTGGTACCAGTATCATGCTGTTTTGGTTACTGTAGCCTTGGAGTATTGTTTGATGTCAGGTAGTGTGATGCCTCCAGCTTTGTTCTTTTGGGTTAGGATTGTCTTGGCAATGTGGGCTCTTTTTTGGTTCCATATGAACTTTAAAGTAGTTTTTTCCAATTTTGTGAAGAAAGTCATTGGTAGCTTAATGGGAATGGCATTGGATCTATAAATTACTTTGGACAGTATGGCCATTTTCATGATATTGATTCTTCCTCTCCGTTAGCATGGAATGTTCTTCCATTTGCTTGTGTCCTCTTTTATTTCATTGAGCAGTGGTTTCTAGTTCTCCTTGAAGAGGTCCTTTACGTCCCTTGTAAGTTGGATTCCTAGGTATTTTATTCTATTTGACGCAATTGTGAATGGGAATTCACTCATGATTTGGCTCTCTGTTTGTCTGTTATTGATGTATAAGAATGTTTGTGATTTTTGCACATTGATTTTGTATCCTGAGACTTTGCTAAAGTTGCCTATCAGCTTTAGGAGATTTCGGGCTGAGACAATGGGGTTTTCTAAATATACAATCATGTCATCTGCAAACAAGGACAATTTGATTTCTTTTTTTCCTAATTAAATACCCTTTATTTCTTTCTCCTGCCTGATTGCCCTGGCCAGAACTTCCAACACTATGTTGAATAGGAGTGATGAGAGAGGGCATCCCTGTCTTGTGCCAGTTTTCAAAGGGAATGCTTCCAGTTTTTGCGCATTCAGTATGATATTGGCTGTGGGTTTGTCATAAATAGCTCTTATTATTTTGAGATACGTTCCATCAATACCGAATTTATTGAGAGTTTTTAGTATGAAGGGCTGTTGAATTTTGTCAAAGGCCTTTTCTGCATCTTTTGCGACAATCATATGGTTTTTGTCTTTGGTTCTGTTTATATGCTGGATTATGTTTATTGATTTGCATATGTTGAACCAGCCTTGCATCCCAGGGATGAAGCCCACTTGATCATGGTGGATAAGCTTTTTGATGTGCTGCTGGATTTCGTTTGCCAGTATTTTACTGAGGATCTTCTCATTGATGTTCATCAGGGATATTGGTCTAATGAGCCAGGCACAAGCTTCCAAAGAAGTTCTCCTGAGTTCTACTCAGTCTTATAGAACACAAGCCCAGCTGCTGCTGAAAGTAAGACAGCTTGAAATTTCTGTACTGGGTGAAAGGTGGCCACAGCGTCAGTGACCTGCTTACTCCCCTTATGGAAATGGGACTTGGTACTCTGCTATGCATCTGACACCATTGAGAAAGGTTATTTGAACCCGGTGGAGCTGGTAGCAAAAGTCTAAATGCCTACTGGCTTACAACTAGAACACATGAACCCCATTGGATTGTCATAGTGTAGTGTAGAATTTATCTGTTTTTTTTTTTAATCTCCAAAACTTCTTCTTTTTCTTTCTCTTTTTAAAAATGCAAATGAGAATGGCACTGTTGTCTCAGGGTTTTAAAGAGCAGAGAGTACCTGTTGTGCAGTGATGTGTGACTGAATACAGCAAGGAGGTTAGAGACACATCGTCAAGAGCTAGGTGCAAATCCATGGGCTTAAGAAGGCCATGACTTATTTACAACTTCTTATTTGCCACTGGCATCATTTGAATTTTTATAGGTTTTACTGAAGAGCAATATACATATATTGTTCTCTTTTGGAAAACAACCGTGTCTGAAGTGTTCCTGAGATTCTTGTAACTGTTATCACTTTGTTTCCGCAGTTCCAATTTAGCACAGAATAAAATCTGGACTGTATGTGTTTGTGAAGATTTTGTGTCTACATGGTCATCAGGTAAAATTCCTTTCTGTGTTGTGAAAAGAGGCAGACTGAAGTCATTAGTCACTGCCAATGTCGTATCAGTTCTTGCTGGCTTACTCTCGTAGCACTGGAGACATTAATAAAATGGGCTGCCAAGGCCCCTTGCAGGCAAACTTGTAACATAGGAAGCAATTATCTTTGGTTGATTCCCTCTCAAAGGCAGTGGGTGTTGTAGTGTCAGTGAAAAGAATTAAGATCATTGGCTTTGCAATCAGAGAGATCTATGATTGGATTCCGTTTCCTCATTTATTGGTTCAACAAATACTTAGTAAGTGCCTACTAAGTGCTGGCCTCTTTTCCAGGCATTGAGATGCAATAGTAGGAAGGAAACAAACATGGGTGCCTGCCTGTTAGCTGGGGAGGCAGCCACTAGCATCCAGGTGACAGGCTCCAGGCTCAGCCTTATGCTGAACAGTTTTTTACCTTTCAGCTGCAAACCTTCCTTTCTATACAGTACTCCACAGGACTGGGCTAGGACTCTTTCTCCTTTGCCCACTGGCTTCCTGTATAGGTCTATATATCAGTCTGTCTGCATGCTGCTAATTATGACATACCCAAGACTGGGCAATTTACAAAAGAAAGAGGTTTATTGGACTAACTGTTCCACATGGCTGAGGAGGCCTCACAGTTATGGTAGAAGGCAAGGAGAAGTAAGTCACATCTTACGTGGATGGCAGCAGGCAAAGAGAGCTTGTGCAGGGAACTCCTGTTTTTAAAACCATCAGATCTTGTGAGACCCATTCCCTATCACAAGAACAGCATGGAAAAGATGCACCCCCATGATTCAATCATCTCCCACAACAGGTGGGAGTTACAAGATGAGATTTTGGTGGGGACATAGAACCAAACCACATCAGTCTGCAAATAGGGATGCTAGAGGGAGACTAGCATCTAGTGGGAGAAGGGGCTTTCTTCTTTTTTTTTGGTTTGTTTTGTTGTTGTTGTTCCTCTCAACATCATCCCAACAGTGACCTTGGCCTGACAGCACAGTTGGTTCCAGTCTCCAGCCTCTTTTGAAAACCTGAGAGCCAGCCTGTTGGTATGTTCTCAGAAGTAATAGCAAGAGCTGGGTCATGCTCCTCTTCAGAGGTCTAAGCCCCAGCTCTTTCTATGAGCTTCTGGGCTGTAATTATTCCAACCTCTTCCCTGAACAGCAGCTGCTCCTGCTATTGTACATCAGAGTTAGCTCTGTGATCCCTGTTGCCTATTCAGCCCTCCACCATCTGGAAAACCAAGTCCCTGCAGTAGATTTTATGTTAAAATGCTTCATGTGGTTTTTGTTTTCTTGACAGAATCCTGATATACTCATACCATACAAGCTTATCTTAAGATATTTGAACTTTGTAACAAAGATGCTGAGGAATAGTCAACTGGTTATGAAGCACATCATCCTGGTACATTCACCATTTTCAATAATGATAAAAGAGCAAGAGAGTACATTTATGTAGTCACATATTTTGTATAATTTCAAAGAGGGGAAAGTAAAAATGCCCGTGCTTACTTTCAACAGATTAACATGACATTTTTGTGAAAATGAAACACATCAGGGGTAGCTTTCCTTACACATTTGTTTAGACCTACAAAAGAAATAATTTCATGACCTACCAAACCATAACTGGATAATATAAACCCATATTCTTCCAGTTTTGTTTATTGGGAACAAAGCTTCTGCTCACGGTCATTCTTCAACCTCTTTTCTGCAAATTCATTTTATTTCTATCATCTCCTTATATGATACAGATTAATTTAACCTGAATATGTGTGGATTCTATTGTAAATAATGCATTTAACAACAATCAATAATGCACTCATATCCACTTTTAAGCCCTGCCCTTACTACTTCTTGATGTTAATTTCTAAGTATAGAATGCGCTTTTCCCTAAATGCAATCTAGCATATAACACACTGGATTTTGGAGAGCCAACTTTATTTAAATAGGATCAGTGACTCCCTCTCAGATATTGATATGCAATTTCAATCCTGTCAGATCTATAATTATACACTTAATAATCTTCTACTATGAAAGGAAAACAGTAATCTGTCTATCTGGCTAGCTAGCTAGCTACCTATCTAAATATCAAGCCTGCCTGTCTCTCTATTTGCCATGCCCTTTTAAAGTTGCTTTAACATGTTCCAATAGATGGAAGTCTGGCAAGAAGATATAGGTCTTTGTTCACAGACAATAGGAAAAAGTCTAAAATGTATAAGCTCAGTTTCACTTAATTTTAAAGATGAACAAACAAGGTGCCTCTAAGTGGAAGACTAGAATGAGTTTAATTAAGAATTAAATGTCCCTTGATGAGTCCTTGTACAGATTTTATAAGTTGCTATAGTTCCCAATAATTAAAAAGTGAATCACTATAATGACTCAGTAACATACCCTTTTATAAGTCAGATTTTACCCTTTCTTGTTAGTTTTTGATTGAGGAGGACTTCTTTAAATTGTCAGTTGAAAGATCATGAAAAAATAATCATTGATGATAGATCACTGTGTGATTTCTGGCATCTAACTCAGGAGATAAAAAACTGGTAAGTTAGAACTCTTCATTTCCATCAGATGATTACTCAGCACTTATATGCATTAAAAGATGGTAATAAAGATTGAACTGATGTTGAATCCTGTTTCATTTCACCATTAAATAATATTCATCCAAGCTTACCTTAACTGAGAAAGAAATATATTGCATTCAGAAGTGGATTTCCAATAGCATTTTACTTTGTACAATAATTACATTTCAAAATTTGAAACATTCATTTAATCAACCATGTACCACTAATAATTGTAACAATAACACAATACAGAAAAATAATTTAATACTTACAGCTTCATGTTTACAAAACAAAAAATGTTTTTTCTTATAATTTTCAGTTTCAAAATATATTTATAGCAGAGAAATATGATAGGGCTATATAAAATATTTCCAGGCATAACATCATATTACATTAGGGCAAAATTATGTGAAGGAAGTGGAAGGAAAAAACTTCACAAAGAGGCAAAATATTAGGTAAAATGTCCAGTCATCAAAGAGCATGGTCATTGATGTTGTTTGCCTCTGTGTCTCCACCCAAATCTCATCTCGAATTGTAATCTCCACATGTCAAGGGAGGGATGTGGTGATGATTGGATCATGGAGGCAGATTTCCCCCTTGCTGATCTTGTGATAGTGAGTGAGTTCTCACAAGATCTGGTTGTTTGATAAATGTCTGACACTTCCCCCTTCACACGCTCTCTCTCCTGCCCCCTTGTAAAGAAGGTGCTTGCTTCTCCTTTGCCTTCCATCATGACTGTAAGTTTCCTGAGGCCTCCCCAGCCATGCAGAACGGTGAGTCAATTAAATATCTTTTATTTATAAAGTACCCAGTCACAGGTAGTATCTTTATAGCAGTGTGAAAACGGACTCATATAGTCATGTATCTTTTAAATAGATGATGATGGGTATAAAAACACTATGGCATTTAGATTTCTGGGTTTTTTTTTTTTCAGTATACTTTAAGTTCTAGGGTACATGTGCACAACGTGCAGGTTTGTTACATATGTATACATGTGCCATGTTGCTGTGATGCACCCATTAACTCGTCATTTACATTAGGTATATCTCCTAATGCTAGCCCTCCCCACTCCCCTCACCCCACAACAGGCCCCAGTGTGTGATGTTCCCCTTCCTGTGTCCAAGTGTTCTCATTGTTCAATTCCCACCTATGAGTGAGAACATGCGGTGTTTGGTTTTCTGTTCTTGTGATAGTTTGCTGAGAATAATGGTTTCTAGCTGCATCCATGTCCCTACAAAGGACATGAACTCATCCTTTTTTATGGCTGCATAGTATTCCATGGTGTATATGCGCCACATTTTCTTAATCCAGTCTGTCATTGATGGACATTTGGGTTGGTTCCAAGTCTTTGCAATTGTGAATAGTGCCACAGTAAACATACATGTGCATGTGTCCTTATAGTAGCATGATTTATAATCCTTTGGGTATATACCCAGTAATGGGATGGTTGGGTCAAATGGTATTTCTAGTTCTAGATCCTTGAGGAATCGCCACACTGTCTTCCACAATGGTTGAACTAGTTTACCATGCCACCAACGGTGTAAAAGTGTTCCTATTTCTCCACACCCTCTCCAGCACCTGTCATTTCCTGACATTTTAATGATCACCTTTCTAACTGGTGTGAGATGGTATCTCATTGTGGTTTTAATTTGCATTTCTCTGATGGCTAGTGATGATGAGCATCTTTTCATGTGTCTGTTGGCTGCATAAATGTCTTCTTTTGAGAAGTATCTGTTCATATCCTTTGCCCACTTTTTGATGGGGTTATTTTATTTTTTTCTTGTAAATTTGTTTGAGTTCTCTGTAGGTTCTGGATATTAGCCTTTTGTCAGATGAGTAGATTGCAAAACTTTTCTCCCATTCTGTAGGTTGCCTGTTCACTCTGATGGTAGTTTCTTTTGCTGTGCAGAAGCTCTTTGGTTTAATTAGATCCCATTTGCCAATTTTGACTGTTGTTGCCATTGCTTTTGGTGTTTCAGACATGAAGTCCTTGCCATGCCTATGTCCTGAATGGTATTGCCTAGGTTTTCTTCTAGTGTTTTTATGGTTTTAGGTCTAACATTTAAGTCTCTAATCCATCTTGAATTAATTTTTACATAAGGTGTAAGGAAGGGATCCAATCTCTTTCTACTTATGGCTAGCCAGTTTTCCCAGCACCATTTATTGAATAGGGAATCCTTTTCCCATTTCTTGTTTTTGTCATGTTTGTCAAAGATCAGATGGTTGTAGATATGTGGTATTATTTCTGAGGGCTCTGTTCTGTTCCATTGGTCTATATCTCTGTTTTGGTACCAGTATCATGCTTTTTTGGTTACTGTAGCCTTGTAGTATAGTTTGATGTCAGGTAGCGTGATGCCTCCAGCTTTGTTCTTTTGGGTTAGGATTGTCCTGGCAATGCGGGCTCTTTTTTGGTTCCATATGAACTTTAAAGTAGTTTTTTCCAATTCTGTGAAGAAAGTCATTGGTAGCTTAATGGGGATGGCATTGTTCATTGCATTTGTTTAAAAATGTAATGAAACACTTCATATTGCTGAACACGGTGGCTCATGCCTGTAATCCCAGCACTTTGGGAGGCCAAAGTGGGCAGATCACGAGGTCAGGAGTTCGAGACCAACCTGATCAACATGGTGATATCTCATCTCTACTAAAAATACAAAAATTAGCCAGGTGTGTTGGCATGCACCGGTATTCCAGCTACTCAGGAGGCCAAGGCAAGAGAATCACTTAAACCTAGGAGGCAGAGGTTACAGTGAGCCGAGATCGTGCCACTGCACTCCAGCTTTGGTGACAGAGCAAGACTCTGGAAAGAAAGAAGAAAGGAAGAAGGAAGGAAGGAAGGAAGGAAGGAAGGAAGGAAGGAAGGAAGGAAGGAAGGAAGGGAAGGAGGGAGGGAGGGAAGGAAGGAAGGAAGGAAGGAAGGAAGGAAGGAAGGAAGGAAGGAAGGAAGGAAGGAAGACTTGATATTTATAAGTATTTATAATGTGCTGAAATTATGTCTTTGCACCTACTTAAACTAATAGTGAAGTCTTTTAGGTAACAGCCTAAGGATATGTACAGGAGTATCTAGTCTTTCTTACTTATTTTAGGGGACAGAAGTGAGAAAATTTGAAGACCTCTAGCATACAGAGACCAGCAATTAGCCAGTTTAGAATACATAATTCAGGGTTTCTTAGTGATGGATGCTATCTCTGCATCAGTGAAGAGATTCCGCATTCAACAACAGAGGATATTTTACAGGATTCCCTGATGTTCTTGGACACAGGACACCATTTCTCAAAGGCTGATCACTGCATAATAATAACAACAATTATAAAACTGCATTCAGCAGCTGGGCACAGTGGTTTATGTCTATAATCCTAGCACTTTGGGTGGCCATGGTAGGAGAATCACTTGAGACCAGAAGTTTGAGACTAGCCTGGGCCACAAAGCAAGATCCTATCTCTCTCAAAAGAAGAAAGAAAAACATTGCATTTAGTATTTTTCTTAATCATACATTGAGGAAAAGGTTTTAGAACTAAAATATTGGGATTCCGTTTTTAATATCAGACTCTATTTTTTTTTCTTGTGCACTGTAGTGTCACATGGATTATCCTCTTAGTATACTGTTTTGGTGTAAATCATTTGTATATCTCTTACAGTTTGCTTAGCACATAGGAGACAACTAATAAATGTTGATTTTAATTAAAATTAAATAATATAAAGACCAATTGGTCTTCATGGTTCCTTTTTTTTTTTTTTTTTTTTTTTTTGAGACAGGATCTTGCTCTAATACCGAGACTGAAGTGCAGTGGTACAATCATGGCTCACTGCAGCCTCCACCTCCTATACTCAAATGATCCTCCCACTTTGGCCTCCCAAAGTGCTGGGATTTCAGGTGTAAGTCGCCATGTCCAGCTTAGACCTTTATGTTTTAAAAAAAGTAGGGCTTCAACTTCAATAAACCAATTTAACTCTAGATAAGTAGAGAGAACTGGTGCTTCATTCCGTAACTACCACAGCTTAGATAACATCTCCAACCCAGCCATGTTTCACTAGCCAATGGGGAAACACTGGTTACCTGTCACTTTTAATTGTATGCTAGGACTGAAAGTTCACAGACACTTATTTTTGAATAGGACTTTTCAAGTCTGCAGAGGTTATTAGTTGCCGAACTCTACAACTTTCAAACTCCTGACTCTGTAGGTTCCTGCCTGAATCTGTTGCCTGTAGACATAACTACAGATTGTAAAAACCATGATTATTCTGGGCAGATATAAAGCTCTTTGCATTGCACACAGCAGCAGTGGAAAAAACAAAATTAATCTTGCAAATGTTATTGAAATGTAAATGTCAACATATTCTCAATTGGATATGAGCATTCACAAACTTGTCTTCAGGCACTAGGGGTGCTCAGAGCACTTGAAAAGGAAAATCTCAACTCTGAAAGACAAAAGCAAAGATGCAAGCAGTTTCCTCATGTTCTCTGTTTGCAAATGTGCTTAGCATGGGCTCTGTCAAATCCTTGTTCACAGAACCCAAACTGAGTCATTCTATTTAAATAAGCTGTTAGTGTCCTCTCTCTTACTTTCTTCGAAAAAGTGACTATATCACTGAAACTGCTCTTATGCAAGATTTTCTCCATTTCCCGCCTCCAGCCTCGCAAGCTTTTGCCCTAAAATTGATTCCAAAAAGCAGCCAGGACACATACCCATGGAAAGGGTGTTCTGTGCCAATCCAACCTTCCTGAAGAGCAAGCAGTCTCTTTGCTTCTGCAATTTCACATGATCATACCATAAATAGTCTGTGGTCGATACTAGTACGCTTTTCATTTACATTTTACAAGGTTGGCAAGGCCACTCTCAAAATAATTTCACCAATCAGGTGACATGTCAAGGTGTCTCTGAGTTGTGTACCTAAAGTTAATTCTTTATTTTCTTAAAACAGCCAAGAAGGGATTTTGAAAATAGAAGAGGAGGCATCAACACCGTAAACTTCATGGCTGAGTTATTTTGTGAGAAGGATAAGCCTAAAGTAAAAATCTTGGATTTGCCTCTGTCCTTGAACATGCTATCTGGAAAGAGTTTTCTTAAAAGTATTGTTGTGAACACATCCATTTCCCCAGTATAGTTGAATGCAGGGTTTAATAAATAGAATGAATCTAGTCTTAGTTCCTGTACTGCTTGTACTTTCAATAACCTCTATATTTGAATAACACATTTCAGTAGATACGTTTGTTAGTGTTGACCTTGTAAGTTGATGAAGAAAGGGTAGTACTACCAACCCTGAGAGGATAAAGAGAATTCTGTGTGTTTTACAAACATATATTTATCATTTTGAATTTATATATAATCAAGGATGCAACTCCTCCTTCAATTTATATAAACTCTTGATGGTTTCTACAGGTATCCCTCCCTATAAATAATTTATTAGCCGAGACAGAGCGTTCACATACATTCTCAGTAAGAAGTGATTTTAAAGTCAGAAGTTCAGAACCATTAGCAAGTCTTCCTGCAATGCTGCAAAGTAATGGAAATTCTTAGACAGACTCAGCCAGTTTGGTCTTGTTTAGTGAGGGGATGCACTGAGTAACCCCATCTTCAGGTACCTGTAAAATAACAGTAAGATGTATCCCTGAGGGTCCCCGTCGCACTTGCACCCCGCCCCATCAGGAGAATCAATCATGACCACAGCCCCTTGATACTCACTATCTTGGCTACATTGAGGCTCCAGGAGCAAACAGTTTAAAAGCTGCTCATCCACCATGATGAGTTTTGAGGTGCTTGGAACTTCTCAGAAAAGAGATACATTACGGGCATTAATCGTTGCATCAGTAAAGAGGAGCACGTGGCTGCAGAGGCGAGAACAGTTAATAGTCTGCTCTGTTAAGAGGGGAAGGGATAATAGATTAGAGAGCACTTAACATTGGCACCACTGAAGGCAGTATGGGAATTGATAAGTCGGAGTGAGGGAAAATCTTGTGCCACTGCTAACAAACCTCCTAAACCCTTAAGCTCCCTTCAGAGAATGTTGCTTTCCTCTCAGGTCTTGCCTGAACCCTGGCCAAACCCCCAGTATAAGTCCATCCCTCCAGACCTGTTGAGTGGAGCTATTATTCTTGCATAATGTGCACACTACAGGTGGAAAGTTGGGGTGTGTGTTTACTAGTGTTCTCAGGTACCCACTGTCACTTCACACAGGCCTGCATTTACCCTGTGTAAAATTCATACTTTTGGGAGGCTGATCCCACTAAGTTATACCACAGTATATTTGGCACACTGTTGCTTATGGAGCCCTAATGTCATTTTATTTCATGGAAGTCTCTAGCTTTCACTATCACTCTCCGTTCCAACTACTGCCATAATTGTAGGATATTTCAGGATCCTGGAGGATAGAGTGAGCTTACAAACCTCACAATTTCCCTGGACTTTCTAAATTCATTGCATTTCTATCACCTAGGATGAGACCTATGGGTTCTCCTTTACCTCTTCCTCTCTATATTAAGCCCTACCTAATTCTTGATTCTTGAATCCATCCCTACCACCATGCCCTAGTTCAGAATATCGTGTCTCTCCATTTCCTGATATCTTCATCCAATCTCTTTTCTGCGTAACCACCAATATGATATAGTTTATTTAAATATAGCCGTGTCAGCTGGGCATGGTGGCTCACACCCGTAATCCCAGGACTTTGGGAAGCCAAGGTGGGTGGATCACTTAATGTCAGAAGTTTGGGACTGGCCTGGCCAACATGGTGAAACCCCGTCTCTACTAAAAAAATACAAAAATTAGCTGGGCTTGGTTGTGCACGCCTGTAGTCCTAGATACTCAGGACTGAGGCTGAGGGAGGAGAATTGTTTAAACCCAGGAAGCGGAGGCTGCAGTGAGCTGTGATTGTGCCTCTACACTCCAGCCTGAATAAATATATAGCCAGGTCAAATCTTTATTTAAATACTTTACTTGCGTTTTCTATCAATTTTCTACCAGCTGGTATTCAGGATCCTTACCATGACATAGCTCCATGAGTTAACCCCATCAGTTGCTTCCCACTTATCTTTCTAGTTCATCTTTCCATGCTCACCACTCTCTGTCTTAGACTTTGTGGACAGCAAGATTGAATGGCTTGTAGCTCCTTGTACATACCATTCTATGCCTTGCTTCCATGGTTTTACTCACACTCTTCCCTGTGCCTGGACTGCCCTTCCATTCTCCCCATTCTACCTTAATGTACTCCTTAGGATCTACTGTGTGATACTCAGTGGGAAGGCTTCTCACACCCCATGAGTTCAGTAATCTTCCTTCAAGCTCCCAAACTAATCTGGGCACCTTTCCAGCAGTGTACTCATTACTTTCTACCACTTATTCATTGGAATTGTCTACTTATGTTTATCTTTCCTTATCTAGACTTAAACTATAAGTTCCTTGAAGTCTTAGAAGGCATCTTATTCAAATTCCTATTTCGATACTTGGCACAAAGTGGTTATAAGTGAAAATAATGATAAAAACAGAGACAAAATAATGAGACCCCCTTAAGCACAAGGCATTTAATAGACATTCACATATCATGTATCATTTAATCCTCGCCACAGCTCTAAAAGCTGTTTACTGTTATGCCCATTTATATCAAGGCAACTCAGATTCAGAGAGATGGAACACCTTGTCCAAGGTCACCTGTCCAGGGAACGGCAGAATTAGGATTTGAATCCCATTTATTTGACTTCAGATCACACATTCTGTTTACCACAACCTTCACAACATGTGAAGGTCATCCTGAAAGGATGCTCTGCTTTCTGAATCATAATGATTGGAGGGGAATGAGAGCTGCTGATAAAGGTAGCACTTTAAGTGTCTAGCTGGTCACCACACTCCAGGGCAAGCACAGCATTTCATCATTGCCTGCATTTCTACATCCTTCACCCATGACAGTCCTGTGGTCGTGACATTCAAAGATATTTAATAGATAGACTTACTGGAAAATGTAACTGACTCATGGAGCAAAGAATGGCATAAAGAACATGCCATTCAGATTTTGGTTACATAAGTAAATTGAAGACATTACAGAAAAGGAGGACCCATAGACACTGTTTTACTTAGTGTTTTATCCCCATGATTCGTGGATTTACTTATATGCAGAATTCTTAAATATAAAATTAAAGTTATCAACGTAATTAACAAGTTTAGCATAGCTACAAACTTTATTTTGAAGATAATATAAGTATGTGGAGTCAGAGATATTCCAGAAAATAGAGAAAATATAGGTGTTATATCTTAAGAACCACCACAGTGTAGTTACAATATGTATTGCATAGATGAAAACTATGCATATTTCAAAACAAAATTTCTGTGACTTAGATTAGCATCTGTCATTATGGCAGCTGCAAACCATCCCCAAAGAGTCTCATCTTTGCGTGGGGTTCAAGCCAGCCCATTAGTCAATATTAGATCAAAATCCCTCTCCATGATGCTGGTAAATGGATCTCATCTAATAGAAATGCGACAAATATTTATTGAAAACCTGTTGTAAGACCTGAGCTAGGCTTTGTGGAGGATATGAAGATAGCACATCTCTCCCTTAAGACTCTTACAGAACAGTCACAGATTAAAAGTTAAATCAGAATACAAGGTGTTATATTGAAAGTGGGTCACACAGACAGTGGCTATTACCAGCTCCCCTTACCTTGGTTGATATTTCCTCATAGCACTATTTCCTGAAGTTGTAATATATAAATATATATGTAGATGTGTGTGTACATACATTATCTGTTACTTAATGACGGGGATACATTCTGAGAAATGCATCATTACCAATGTTGTCATTGTGGAAACATCATACAGCAGACTCACACAAATCTAGATGGCACCTAGGCTACACACCTAGGCTATATGATATAGCCTATTGCTCTGTTCCTAGGGTACAAACCTGTACAGAATGTTACTGAGCTTAACACCATAGGCAACTGTAACACAATGGTAAGTATTTATGTACCTAAACATATCTAAACATAGGAAAATAAAAATATACTATTATAATGGTATGTGACCACTGTAGTGGTCACATATATGTGGCCCTTCATTGACCAAAATGTTGTTATGTGTCGCATAACTGTATAGCTGTCTGTCTATCTATCTATCTATCTACTTACCTACCTACCTACCTATCTCTATCTATCTATTGATCTCTATCTCTGTATCTACATTTATCTGTATCTGTATATAATTTTTGTTGTTGTCCTAGTCTTCCTCACTAGAATTTTAAGTTTAGTAATGGCAGGGACTTTGTGTGTCTTGATGACCATTGTATTCACAGCAACTACAATTCCTGGCACATAGTAGGTGTTCAGTAAATATTTGTTGAAAGAATGAGTGAATTTGGAGAAGAGGGAAATTACTATAAACAGAACTAATTAAAGAGCAGGGGGCATTTCATTTAGTTCTTGATAAATGAAGATGATCTGGATAAAGGCAGGGAGCTATTTCAGGATGGACATTTAACAAGGGCAAAGGTGAGCTGCAGATAGACTTTCCTAGCTGGACAGTATTTTTCTGTTGTACATTATTTAGCCATAGGATTGGTTGGACCAAGTAAGGAGTTTTCTCTAGAGTGTAGGCACTAGACCTATTTGAGAGACTAATTCACTTAGGTCAAAACAATTTCTGTTTCTCCAAGTTTGTGGCAGTCTGTCTATGCTTGTAATTGCAGTTTCTTAACACTACCTAGGACTGCATGTTCATTGCCTTGCCTGTAGTAAAGGTCTGTAACCAGGCCTGTTTTGAGCAGGCTGTCAGCACTGATGGGCTAAAATGTCAGCTAACCTGAAAATGACACCTCTTCACCAGTGTATTTTGCAGAAAAATCCTTCAGAGCAAGGGCATTGACTCTTTCAGTGTGTTTTAATTTTTGTACTTTCCCCCATATGCTAGAAGTTTTATCTATCTTGATTTTGCTCTCAAAGCACCCACAAAGATTGATAATCAGTGACTGAGAGCTCAGAACCCCATACATCCCTTATCAATCCTCCAGATATGTCTGCATGAAGACTCAGATGTGTGCCGGGCTGGGTGACTTTGTCATGGAGGTCATCCTCAGCAGGGATTAAGTTTGTATATCTCCACTTGAAATTCTAACTGGGTGATCCAAGTATTCTTATCTCAACTTGGAACATACGTAGAAGCTATAACATTATTAATTTGTTGAACTTTTAAACATTCTTCTTTGCTCTTGGAGTTTCATCAAATGTGCTTTGTGGCTCAAATTTTTGCTTCAAGTTTTTAAAATGAGCTGCAGGAAGCTTTTACATTTTACTTTTAAAGATAACATTAAAATGGCCAACATATATTAGGGCTTTGGTTAATTTTTAAAATTAACCAAAATGTTGATTGTTTGAATGGACCCTGTTGTTTGAATGGAATCTTCTAGGGATCCCCAGTATATAAAACAGATCAGAAGAGAATTGCTCTGGTTAGAGAAGGAGGCCCAGAGCACCCTGGGCTAGGTTCCTGCTCTTTTTCCTCCTACCCCACCCCTGTAGCAGGCAGCGTTCTTGAACTCCACCCAACACAACTTTAGAACCAGTGAATTAAAATGACAAAAAGCCAGGCATGGTGGCTCATGCCTATAATCCCAGCACTTTGGGAGGCCGAGGTGGGCAGATCACTTGAGGTCAGAAGTTCTAGACCAGCCTGGCCAACATGCAAAACCTGTGTCTCCTAAAAATACAAAAATTAGCCAGGCGTGGTGGCATGTGCCTGTAATCCCAGCTACTTGGGAGGCTGAGGCAGGAGAATCGCTTGAACCCAGGAGGCGGAGGTTGTAGTGAGTGGAGATCGCACCACTGCACTCCAGCCTGGGCAGCAGAGTGAGACTTTGTTTCAAAAAAAAAAAAAAAAGACACACAAAAGAACATCTAGTTGCGTCACCATGAAGACTATAAAGATGGTCATTCATCCAGGGTTCACTCTGTAGTGTTATTACCCTAATTGCACTCTTCACTCCTGACAAATTATGCTACCAATAGTATGTTTATTCTTCTGAAAAATTCTCACTCCACATGTGCTGGGAATTTAAGGTAAAAGAGTATAGCCTGCATCATATTCTAGATAAGCATAAAGTATCCTGTCAACAGTATAAATGATTCTTGTGAAAAATGGAAACTTTCACTTGCAATATTATTTGTTTTGCCTAAACTCTTAACATTTCAGTCATTTAGTGTAAATCCATAGTTGGTGCACAGAACAGGTGACAGATCTGAGTTAGGAAATGTTAACATAGCACTTTCAATGCCACAAGGAGCTCAATGATTTATAACTTCTGTTAATCTTCAGGAGTGTCCCCCACAGATCCTACTGGTTAATGATGCTATTGCTACTCCTGCCCCGATGGTGCAACGTGGCTATGGAACTTGTTATAGGGAGATATAGTAGGTGCTGAATACATATTGAACTTTTCACAGGCATGGGATAGGTCAGAAATTAGGTTTGGCTTTCACCCTTTGATCCTCTTCAAGAGACATGCTCCTTTCATGTCACCTACAAATAGAAAATAGCCAGTGTTGCAAGCTATTAATTGAATTTAGAATCATAAACTGTAGTGTAAAAACATTTATTTAAAATAATTTTATAAAAATATACCAAGATATCATATAATTAATTAAATTTAGCAAAGGGTAACCTTTATGTTGTGAGGAGGGTCATACGTTAAAAGGGTATACAAGGTTACCCACTAGATGAGAGAAGAAGATATTAGAACATATTTAACTTTTATAGCATTTTACAAATTTTCTATTTTTGTATCTTTCATAATGTACATGTTATTATAGCATCACAAGTACATATTAATAATTTATGAACCCATACATTTATGTTTGAAAGATTTTACTAATAGTCTATGAGAACCACTTCATGTGGCTCTCACTGCACAAAATTGAGTTCCCTATTTTATTGCTCAGTGGTTTAGATGAATAAGAGCCAAAGAGAGAGGCAGAGGGATAGAATGAAGACTGGCACCCAACAGGCCTGTGTTTAAATCCTGGCTTGACCAGTTGCTACCCTGGCCATCTAGGACAAGTTTGCATCTCTGAATATCAATTTCCTCATCCATGAAAAAGGGATAATAATGTCATTATTTTACATTGGGTAATTTATTTACAGTGTATACTAGAGTATTTCACACAAAAATAATATCTATTATCATTTGTGAAATTCACTATTCAAGTTGTCCTCCAATTTGTCACATATTCAACTGTCAGTAAAACATGGTTACATTAAAAACATAAATAATGTCCAGTCCCTTGGGATAAAAAGAGGTCCAGATTTTCTCGTTCTTTTCAACTCTTTAGCCATGGAGGCTACATCCTGCACTTATTAATCTGTGTATTGAGGGAGGAGGACCCCTGATTCTTGTCTTTGATAAGCTCTGCTCAGCCATGGCTGGATTAATGCATGTCCACATCCACATTACAGGATTCAGTAAGAAAAGAAAGTCAGCTCACACTATGTGGTTAAAGATAATGGAAATGTGCTTATTAGAAGTCTTCCAGAGAGAAAATTTCTTAATTACTTGCTTTTGATCAAAATGAAGGTAAACAGAAGCAATTCTGAAGCAAGCCTTGTTATTGTGTTTTTCTGAACACAGTATGCAAGTCTGACAATTAGGAAGTAGTTTTCGGCAGTTCTTTCACATTTGTTTGAGTCTCACAGAGTTTGCAACCAAACTAATAAATAAGGGAGCCAACTCACATAGTTTTTAGAAGAAAGTGATATATAATTAATGGAGTTTACCAAGAACAAATCTCATCAGAGTAGCTTAATTTTTTTA
This sequence comes from Macaca fascicularis, assembly GCF_037993035.2. NCBI lineage: Eukaryota > Metazoa > Chordata > Mammalia > Primates > Cercopithecidae > Macaca > Macaca fascicularis. The sequence continues at coordinate 158,607,815 of NC_088375.1, read as the reverse complement.
AAAAATGAGTTATTAGTCCAGTTAGTCAATAGACTGCGATAGACACAATGTGTGTGATTTCAGAAAAGCATTTGCAGGATATATCATGGCAATTTTATGGTCAACATGAGAAATGTGATCCTGACCATGCCAGGATTAGGTAGGAAAGATTGTAACCAGTCCATGCAGGACATGGAGTGATTAGGTTCGTAAGGCTTTGAATGATTGCTTGCGGGGGGATGGTTAATGATGTAATTTTTTGTGTGTGCAACAGTGATCCTTATGGTTTTAGTGTTTAAAATATTCCTCAAATAACTACAGGTTTCAGAAAAACCTGGTTGCTTTAGAAAGAATGTAGCCATGGTAGAAAATGCAGTCAGACAATCTACACAAAAAGAAACCTAGACCTCCGGTTCCAAAATGGCTGCATAAAAGCAAACTAGCTTTACTCCCTGCAACAGAAAATTAAAAAGCAAATAAGCAGTGCCGAGATTACCACCAGCAGTATCCCAGAACTCATATGAGAGGAGACAGTTCCTGGACCACAGAGAAGTGAAACAACTTCCAGCACACAATAAGAGAATCAAACTTCCATATCTGAGACATCGCTCTCCACAATCTGTATGGCACCTAGTATGTGAAAAATTTTCCCCAACTCACAGTTTCGACACTGGAAAGTGACATTGAGGTTAACACCCAGCTTCCCTCCATCTTGAGTTTTCTGGAGAGAGACCTGTCCCTGCCTCAACCCGCAGGAGGCATCAGGAGTTCTTGAAGGGAGAAATATCCCCAAGGACAAAGGGGGAGGCCAAAGACAAAGGTGAAAGACAGGACTACCATCCCCAGCCCTGGAAACTCTGCTCTGTAACTCAGCCAAAGGAGAAGCCAAATCAGAGTGGCTGTTCAGCTGCACCACACTGTAGAAGGTTTTTTTCTATACATCCCTTGGGCATGAACCCTAGCCAGCCTTCCCACACTACTGGGATATCCCCTCTGAGACCTCCACCATTTGAGGTGAGTGGCACTCTGATTGTTTACTACAATCAAGACAAACCTGGGCTTAAGGCAACATGTAGTGCCAAGAATACAGTAACCTAGCAAGGGAGGGCGGGTGGTGGTAAAGAAAGAAAACCAACAGATAAATTACAAAGAATCTCTAAGCAAACATAACCAATTAAAACCTAAACAAATCAGACAGAGGACTGAAATAAATAACAAATCATTCAATAGAAAGACGTATTTATGTACATCCACAAGAAACAACAGCAAATGGGAAACTATGACTTCCTCATATGGAGAAAGCAAGGAACCAGTGACTGACCCCAATGAGACTGTGATATGTTAACTCTTTGACCAAGAATTCAAAACAGCAGTTTTAAGGAAACTCAGTGATCTCCAAGATAATGCAGAAAAGCAATTCAGAAATTTATCAGATAGATCTAACAGAGATTAAAATAATAAAAAAAGATCTAAAATAAATAAACAGTGGTGCATCCAAACAATGGTGCTAAAACATGCTAAAAGGAAATGAACTATCAAGCCGTGAAAGGTGTGGAGGAACTTTAAAATGTATATTACTATTCAGTTCCCACCTATGAGTGAGAACATGCGGTGTTTGGTTTTCTGTTCTTGTGATAGTTTGCTAAGAATGATGGATTCCAGCTGCATCCAAGTCCCTACAAAAGACTCAAACTCATCCTTTTTTATGGCTGCAGAGTATTCCACAAGTACATATGTAACAAACCTGCACGTTATGCACATGTACCCTACACTTAAAGTATAATAATAATAAATAAATTTTAAAAAAATGTATATTACTAAGTGAAATAAGTCATTTTGAAAAGTTTACATACTATATGATTCCAACTGTATGACATTCTGGAAAAGGCAAAATTGTAGAGACAGTAAAAAGATCAGTAGTTTCCAGGGATTAGATAGGAGGGAGGGGTGAGTAGGTGGGGCACAGAGGATTTTTAGGGCAGTGACATTACTCTATGTGATACTATAATGGTAGATACTTGTCATTGTACATTTATCCAAACTTTCAGAATGTACAACGCCAAGAGTGAAGCCTCCTGTAAGCTACAGACTTTGGTTGAAAAGGATGTGTCAATGTAGGTTCATTAACTGTAACAAATGTACCACTCTCATGGAGGATGTTGGTAATGGGTGAGGCTATGCACATGGGGATAGGAAGTAGATGGGAACTTTCCATACCTTCTTTTCAATTTTTCTGTGAACCCAAAACTGGCTTAAAATTAAAGTGTATTAAAAATCAAAATAAACAAAACAAGAGCTCCAAAGCTACATCATCACACAATCACTTTGTTTATAAGTATAGCAGTGGGTCAGATTCTTCCATAGTAATCTATTGATTAAAATGTTTACTATGGTCAAGACATGAACAAAGACTATTACCATGTTTCTGATTAGTAATGAAAGTCTTGAAGAGTGGTGGGTTGGTAAGTGTTTAACAACTAGCTCTTTAGGAAAAACAAACAAACAATGTATGCATATAGATACCATAGAAATAAATAACCTCAAGTACACAGATAATAAGATAAGTAATAAGAAAATAAATAGGAAATGATGGGTTTAGAGTGTTTTTTGCCTTTTTCAAAAATGCTTTTAAGCTTTTAAAATGTTTTATTTTGAAATAATTTGAGATTTACAGAGAGTTACAAGATGGTACAGAGTGTTTTCATATAACCCTCACCAACAAACTTCCTCTAGCTTTAACTTATTACATAACCATGGTCATTTGTTAAAACTAGGAAATGAACATGGGTATAATATGGTTAAGTAATGTAAAAACTCCATTTAGATTTCACCAGTGTTTCCATTAGTATCTTTTTCCTATATTCCAGAATCCCATCCAGGATGTCATATTGTATTTAGTTGTCATGCCTCCTTGGTTTCCTTTGATTTATCAAAATTTCTCAGGCTTTTCTTCTTTTTTCATGACTTTAGTTTTTAGTATAACTTATTAATTGTATGTGTACTTTTGAGTTGTTGGCTTTATAGGTTTATAATTTATTAAAGCAGTTGCCCAAACAGTGTGGTTTTATGGATCGATGTCATATGGATAGAAGTTACTAGGGATAAGCCCACAAGAATCTGTCATTGGTCTTTTCTCCTCAACAGTTTTACTAATGACTTAGAAAAATCTATTGCTGTCATGAAAATCGTATTAGCAAGTGACACAGATGGGGAAGTGTAACAAATATGTTGGATAATACTTCAGAACTATGGGGACCACAACATGATAGGCAAATCTAACAGCATAAAGTATTACAGGGATGAATGTATTACCCAACAATTGTGTGCCAAAAAAAAAAAAAAAACCCTCTATTGCTGAGCCTAGAGAGATGTGATTTAAATGAAGTGCATGTTAAAAACATGTTTAGAGCTTTAAGATTATTCATGTTTCTTTTGTGGACAGAATGGCTACCTGAGGGACTGGTAAGAGGTAATGTGAATGCCTGGGTTCCAATCAGGAGCATGATCTCTCCTCCATATGAGGGAGATAAAAATATTTTCAGGAACATACTAGTCCAAAATTGGGTAGCTAGTCTAAAATGGTATGTGATAAGAATGATCTAATTTTCAAGGGAGAGTCCAGAATCGTAAATAGCTGTTGCCTAGGGAGGTATGAAGAAGGACCTGGAAAGGTGAGGCCAGGCAGAACTCTCTGCCAATGAACAGGTAGCCACAGAGGCTTTGTATTAGGTTTCTGTAACCAAGGGGAAGGAGGGTGTTCCTTGAGGTTAGAAGGTACCCTCTAAGTTAGGGAATGGATGATTGCAAGTAGAATATGCGCCCATGATGTCATTTTCCTGCCAAGAATCTATTTAGCTTGCTCTGCTTCCATAGAAATACAATGTCTATCCTAAAAGACCTGATAGTTGTATCTGTATTGATCAGCCAAATTCAGAGTATTATGGTGAATAATTCTAGATACCAAAACACTGGCCATTTTAAAGGGAGGTAGGGTGAATGATTAGAGACTGTAAACAACGCCATGTGATAAGCATGTGAAAAATTGAAGGATGCTTAGCTTAGCAAAGAGAAGATAAAGGGGAAGGAAGATGGCCTTTCTGAGTATATGAAAAGCTGTGTCATGTGGAAACACAATTAGACTCAGACAAATGAATGGGCACTACAGAAAAATAAATTTTAGCTCAAAATACAGAAGAGCTTTTAATTATGAGGGCTGTCCAAAACTGGATGAGGCTATCTCAGGCAGAAGTGTTCCAGTAGAAGAGAATAAACATTTGGTAGCCATGCCGTCTGGATGATTGATTTAGATCTGTGATATCATGACATGTGTTTCTAAATGTGACAAAGTGCCTATCTAGCTGGTCGCTAGTGGAATAATATTAGTATAACATAGATGTTATGTTGGATCATTTTGGGCTCACATCAGCTCTTTAATCTTTGGCACTACTGAGCAACCCTCGCTGAATGTAACTTGCCCTCATGCTGCTGAAAACAGACAGCCATGTAGCACAATGCGGTATCCCATGTCTCTTCTGTCCAGGTTCATCTTAGCTTAGTTTAACCAGGTATTTTGACTTGGACATGTTTGTGCAGTTCTTCCCAATATTTGTGGTTTTTAAAAACTCAGTACTTAACCTTTCTCACACTCTCTTCCATCAAACCAACTCCCCTCTTTCTTTCAAGGTGAAGTCTTATATTTACTATATCCATTTTTAAAGGCATTTAACCTTTTAAAAACCAAGCTGGTGTTTTTCTATTAGCAGTGTTTTTGTTCATGGCCTTCTTACCAAGTTACATGTAGTTTCGGTAGTCTGTTTTTGTGTCTATTTTGCCCATTAGCCCAGGAATTTTAGTTTGTGATTTGGAAGAATAAATGATGACAGAACAGAATTGCCTGTATTGAATGAAGTGTTGGACTTAGAGCAATGGTTCCCAATCCTGATGAGACATCATAATCACCAAGGGAACCTAAAAAAACTTCAAACCTGTAGGGCCCACTTCAGGACCTCCCAGGGGTGGGACCTGTAACATTGTGTTTTTAGCAAGTTCCTTTGCAGCCAGCCTGAAACTAGCTGTGAAGCTGTGATTTGGAATCACTAGACAGATGACCTCTAGCTTCACACTTTTAAGATGCTACCCACCTCCCCTGTCATCTATTACAATGAAACACACACTATCCTTGGAATAGTGAAGCAGCAAAACATACATCTCAATGTCTACATAGACAGCTGCCCCCACTGCACCGAATTTTATGTATCAAGCACAGTATGTTGAAACCCTGGACATTGTGCAAGATAAACATCTCCAGTTAAAATAGCCTTCAAGTCAGAAATGTCTTCATATCACTAAAATTTTAGCTCTCAAGAACATTGTGTTTATTGAGCAAATTTAAAAGGTGAGCTTGTCTTTCAGCTGAACAGCCAGAAATTTAAACAGATTAAGAATATTCTGAAGTTGGAATGCAAATTGACAATAGGACTCTAATTTGTGACTATTTTCATCCCAACCAACATGGTACATTCTGATATCATTGGAAATCTTTACTTGCAAGAGCTGTTATTAGAATAGGAAGGGTGGGGTGGTCAGGATGGAGGTATGTTTACTCTGCAGCTGGTCATTAGCCTGGAACTTGCTCAAGTCCATTTTATGGCCATTAATTTCAATGCTCCCATTAGAAAATTTACTTCAAAGGCCATTTGGATGACATCTGCTCTCCTTTCAATCTTGTCTTCTCCCCTCAGTAAATGTAATTTCCACAGTGACTGCTTAACTGACAATTTTAAGCAGGCAAATCTTGAACTTTCCACATTAAATAGGAATCTAACTTTTTAGAAAGTTATCTATAGCGATGAAACGTTTTCTTAGTCTTGTGCTGAAGTATAAATAGGCAGTTGAGCTATGGGCCTACTGCTGTCGAATCTTGATAAGAGAAATGACAAGAGGTTTGAAGAAGAAGAATAAGAAAAACCTGATATAAAGCTGTGCTTCAATACTTTCAACAAATTATGGGATATTAATAACCCATCCCTCGTTGTCTCGTGTGCAGGAGGCTTATTGCAGCAGAACAGAGATTATGCCCTCCCTTGCGTACCTTGGTTGTCTGGCAAAACAAATTTAAAACAGGAAGCTTAACTCACAAATCAAAGATAAAAAATATTCCTTTTAACATTTCCTTGAAATTCTAGAGCTGTTCAGCAACTGCTTTCGCTTGCTAATGAGTTAAGATCTCATTAGAGTGGCAAGTGATTCTGTAAGCCAGAAACCCTGCATTTTGCAGACACTGGTCTCAAAATTGTCACCACTTGCCTTGACTTCTTGGCCTTCTGTAGGTCTTTACAACAAAGAGAGAAACCAGAATTGCATTTCTTCAGTCCCTTTATAGAATTATATGACTACGAAATCATACTTCATTGGATAAATTTCTGTAGGTAAGCAGAAGATATTTGAAATATTAATAACATGGGAAAGGTAAAGGGGTGAAAGCAAGTCCTTTGTGGAAACTAGAATCCTTGCTATCCACCATCCTAAGAAAGAGCGTGAGATAAAAGTGAGAATATTTTCTGAGCCCTAAATTCTCTTAAATGAGCAAGAGTGAATTGAAGCTTTCAGTGGTCTCCAAGCTACTTAAATGAGAGGCCCTAATCCAGAACAAGAAGAGTTACTGAAAATATAAGCAAGAAATAAGAGGAGAGAAATAATTAAGAAGGGAAAAGAGGAATAAAAGTAGATAAGGATGAAAAGAGAACAGAATACTTCATACCTCATATACTATGTTTGATACATTGTATACAGCAACATCTTAGAAATATCATTTGAAAACTACTGTTCACTTTCCCAGGAAATTAAATATTAAAACAGCTTGTTGTTCGTTTTGCTACTCTATTGTGAGTTCCCTCTATTGTGATTAATCTTCCTCCAGTACTACCATACACCTAGCACATAGTAGACATTCAATGAACTGGAGGAGGGGGAGGCAGCGGGATAATGTTTGCCTTTTTATTTTCAAACTCATTCCATTTTTTTGAGTAAGTATTATGTTCATGTTGTTATGAACTGAATTGTGTTGCCCCTCCTTGCTCCAACATGCATATTTTGAATCCCTAATCCTCAATATGACTCTATTTGGAGATAGGGCTTCTGAGAAGATAATTAAAGTTAAATGCGGTCGTAAGAGTGGGGCCCTAATCCAAAAGGACCAGTGTGCTTATAAGAAGAGGAGACATGGGGAGTGCATGCATGCAGAGGAAAGACCATGTGAGGACACAGTGGGAAGGAGACCACCTACAAGTCAGGAAGAGAGGCCTCACGAACCTAAGCCTTCTGTCACCTTTGTCTTGGACTTTCAGCCTCCAGAACTGTAAGAAGATACATTTCTGTTAAGCTACTCAGTCTGTGGTATTTGATTATGGCAGCCCGAGCTGACTAAAACAACATGGCCCTAAGATTAAAAGGTAACAGTGAAAAGTCTTTACCCTTGCCACTTTCTCAAATGATTATATCCTTCCCTCCCTTTTAAACAGTACGCAGCATATTAATGAATGACTTTCTGGTGGACCATGACTAATGTGTCCATCAGTAATACAGTGGAATCTAATAGGCTGTAGTAGAGTGATACCCTTATAACCAGGAGATATGCAGGACTTTGAACTATTACCCTTTTTGATTCTCACACTGTGGTAACTTTCCGTTTTTGAATTTTTAGAGATAGTTTTTAAGATTTTTTTCTCCATCAGTTAACAGCTATTATTGGGGCTATAAATGTGCTTAACACTAGCATCTGCTCCACTTATTGCTGATTACCAAATTTGTTAAAATTGTTTCTTTTTTAAACAATCTTTATTTTATTTTAAGTTCCAGGATACATGTGCAGGATGTGCAGGTTTGTTACATAGGTAAACATGTGCCATGGTGGTTTGCTGCACCTACCAACCCATCACCCAGGTATTAAGCCCCAAATATGTTAGCTATTTATCCTGATGCTCTCCCTCCCCCTTGCCCCAGGCCCCACAAAAGACCCTAGTGTGTGTGTTGTTCTCCACTTTGTGTCCATTGTTCTCATTGTTCAGCTTCCACTTACAAGTGAGGACATGCAGTGTTTGGTTTGCTATTCTGCATTAGTTTGCTGAGGATAATGGCTTCCAGCTCCATCTATGTCCTTGCAAAGGACATGATCTCATTCCTTTTTATGGCTGCATAGTATTCCATGGTGTATACGTATCACTTTCCTTTATTCAGTCTATCATTGATGGGCATTTGGGTTGATTCTTAAAATTGTTTCTAAAGTAGAAGTCAGTAATACCTAAGTGACAGCTAAGCTTTCCTGTATAAGGTAAGCACATGGGCTTTGATTTCTCTTTTACTGTTTCAGAAGTCAATTTTTAAAAAATGACTTAATTTATTATTTAATTTAAATTAAAATCATTTAATTTAATTAATTTAATTAAAATTATTATTTTCTAGTTCCTGCCTATGTTCTGGTAGTTGAGGTTGCCAGAGAAGTGATTTGCAGTTAGCATTTTGTATTCATAACTGACTGTTCCTCCTCTGTAATTTCACAGTCTAAAATGTCCTGGTTTTGCCAGGAGGTGGCATCAGTTTGCCTGGTAGCTTACAGTTATGAACCTTGCATTGTTTGCCTTTGAGAGTTTCAAAAATGTCCACCTATTCTCAACTGATCAGTTTCATATATCTGCCCAGATGATTTGATATACAAACAGAAAACTATTTGGAGCAATATACTTCAAATTAAACAAGAAGCCCTCTTACTTATATGTGAGCTTTTCCATTACACATGCATGTGATGCTCTCTGGAAAGGTGTATGGTGGGCAGTGCTCAGGCTGAGGACTAAACTGTGAACCACTGCTTGCTAAGCATCATCACTGCCCTAGATTACAACTAGACAGATGAAGACCACTCTCTATTATTCTCTCCCGGTCCAGAAAAGGAGCAGCAGCTTTCTTGCTCCTTAGTCTAAACTTAACCATGCAATAAAACATGACCATTTCCCCATATTTTTATTCAATTTGGGAGAATCAGCCAGGCCTGGATGTACCTTTAGTTCTTTCACATGAGTCTGGAGTCTGAAAGATGTGAGTTCAAATCTTGATTCCAGCACTTACTGGTCACATGACTGTATCAAAGTTTCTTGATGTCTCTACACCTTGCTTTTTTATATGTAAAATAAGAATATTCTTAGTATCTATGTCATAGGGCTGTTGTTAGGATTAAATGAGGTGATATGTGTGAAGAATTTCTTGGAACCTTTTGGCATGAAGATCAGTTTATTAACTATTTATGGGCTACTTTAAAAATTGAGAGTTGGAATATATTTAATTCTCTTAGAAAGAATGTATATCCATACAAATTAAATTACCTACATTATTTAATAGAAGAATGTCAGTGAGAAAATGGCATGCTCATTATCCCCAGCGATTTTGCTATCAGGGCACAACTCTGATCTTTCATTGTGGAACTAACTTGTGAGTCAAAAGGGATCCACAGACCATGGGATGCTCAATGCTGGAACACAATACTAATAGCTGATGGATAATTTGACTGATTAGAATGACCTATCACTTATCATTATCAATAAATCATAGCATGTGAAACCATACTGCATACCTTGAATATTGTTGCTTCAACTCTCATTCTCCTCTCATAGCACAAAGCATTTTGCTTAACAACAGCCACATTCTTATTAAAGTGAGCCCACAGGAAATGTTTGAAAATGGTAGCCTAAGACCGGAATCACATGAAGGTTTGTTAAAATGCAGATTTCTGAGGCTGGGCTGATTCTGGGAGTAGGAATTAAGACTGCCAATGATAACAAATTTACAGAATTATTGCCCTGAAATGTACAAAGGTAGGCTTTTTAGTCTCTTTCTTGATTTTTCCGGTTTTTTTCTTGTGCATATTCTCCAACAAGAAAGCAGTTAATCTAGAACAGTGATTTCAAACCCCAGCTCCCACTTGCTTTGGAATTGAACATTGGGAGCTTGATTTCAAAGGTGTGTAGTGAAGCTTGGATCATTCTAATGTTTCTCCAGAAATCACAATTCTGACAATCCTGATTTTATCAAAGCTCTATGAGTGCTAAATAGTTTTTCTGAATAGAAGACAAATATCTTTCTCTTGTTAATTCTTTTATTAAAAGATACATAACAGTATATTTTATCCTACTCTAGCCTTACATGAAAACCTAACCCCAAGACTGTATATGATGTAGTATTTGACATTTTGAATAAATAATGGAACATCTGGAATCTTCAAAATCAACCTAGAAACTTCAGTTTTGCACAAATCTGTTAATGCTCTAGGATCTGGATAAACAAATTACATTGCCTATGCTGAGTTAAACCAGATTAATGAAACATTATAAGTATCTCAGTGTAATACTCCAGATTTGATGTAATCCACCTCTGCAACATATAGCTTTAGAGAGGCACATTCCCCTTTGCCTCAGAGAAGCCATCTTTTTCCCAGACTGTCATCCTCCGTGGCTATCACAACTGGCTCGCTTATTTTTTAAGTTAAATTATTTGTCTTCCATGTAGTTGGAGAAAGTCAATTATCTTAAAAACTTCAGTGTTTTCTTGTTGGTTATCTTCAAATGTGACACCCACATGAGAACAAAGAAAACTTTTTGAAAGGTCCTGATGAAGGTGGAGCAGTTTTAAAATTACCCAGGGCTCAGTACTCAACTTCTCAGTGGGGAGCAAATGTCCATCCTGTGAGAGGAAACTCCAATATTCAACAGGTGTAATGAGTCCAAAGTCCCAGGACTCAAGGAATACACTCAGCACTTTGCCTGAAGTCATGTATGGGAAACAAACACTTTAGTACCTGCAACATTATAGGATAAAGGCCATACTAGCAGGTGATGAATATCATGCCTTAGGAACTCCAAGCAGACAACGATTTTCTGTACTTTGCTTTAGAGGTGAGAGCAGCATTGGAGGCTCAGGGAAAGTGACATACAGAAGACAACAGCTGCATTTTGGTTGGAGGTAATTTGAAGATGTTTGTTATTTCATATGGTAGGGATGAGGGAAAATGGGTTGTGGAGAGAAAGGTCTACTTGTTTACTTTCCGTCTCCTGTGGAGTATTTGACATCTGGGAGTTCCAAGTAGCATTTTTAAAGCTGTGTTTCAGATCACCTTTATAATTTTCAATTGGCAATAATCTCAGATGCCCCAGATGATCTTTTACACTTTGGTTAGATATTGTGATGATGCCTTTATAACTACTTCAAAAGGCTGAACCACTGGCCAAATTTTGAAAAGTAGATCATCAATCCAGAAAGTGTGACACTGTGTTCACACACAACCAAGGATTGCGAATGATGCAATTTTAGCACCATATTCTTCATCTAAGACAACTTACCAGAATCCTTTGCATAAATTAATAGTTAAGATTCTCTTTATAGTTCTCCAGTGATCCAATAGTGCACCTTCTCTAGTGGTTGACTATGCGCAGACATCAGTATCTACACAGAGTCTAATCAAGTTGTCCAACTAATATGCTGAGATCCCTGAAAAAACCCAGGAATTTTCAGAAAAGCATTAGTTACCTCTAGAAGTGTTATTTCTTCCACTTTCTTTCTCATGTTACCAAATAGTTTCGCATTAGCTCTAAAGGAGGTAATCTACTTACTCTATCAGGTCCCTTATCTGTATTATCTGTGGCAAATAATTCTGTTGACTTTGCTCTGAATAATTACCAAGAGCTCACTTAACAGGGCCATAATTCTCTCCCCATCTGACTGAGGAATGTTCTTAAACTCCCTTAATCATTCCAACCCACATTCTTTCAGTATAGCAACAGCGTGTCTGTAACTTTTGTTTCTTTTAATTCAGGATCATCAGAGTGGGTATAAAACAGTGACCACCTTTCATAGAGTGAACTATACTTATACTATACTTACAGTGTTTAATATATATTATCTCATTTGATCCTTAGGACAAAAAGTTATATACATATATGTGTATCTATAAATGTATGTATTTATTGCTTTTTATAGGTAGTACTGAAACTGCAGTTCAAGGGCAGTAGCCCAAATTTACTCCACTAGTGAGCAATAAACTCGGGATTTTAAACAAGTCTTTGGTTTCAGAAGTCTATTTTGTTAAGGCTCATAAAATAATTCTTTGGTGTAGCAAAGCCCCTTGCTCATTTATATAGACCACTTTAAATGTATTGAGTATATTAGTTAGAAACATTTTGAATACTAGTGACAAAAAAAAAAACCAACAACTAACTCAAGCTAGCTTAGTAAAAAATGGAAACTTATCAGTTCAGTTGTCCGCAGGAGAAAGCAGGGGTGCGGCTGAGCACAGGCCCATGGAGATAGGAACTCTTGTTCTGTGAGGCCTCTCTTTCTCTCCCTCATTTTCTTTTCTTTTCTTTTTGCACACCACCTCCCGCAACACACACACCTTTTTTTTTTTTTTTTTCCCAGACAAGCTTCTTTACATAATGAGAAGCAAAGCCTTCAACAACATCTCTAGCTGGTTTGGGTTAGATGCCCATCTCTGGACTCATCAATTGTGGCCAAAACAATGGAGCCCTGTCATGTGAAGCCCCCTTTAGAACCTCCACATGTCTAGAATCAGGAAGAGAGATTCCCCGAAGAGGGAGGTTAGCATTCCTGGGAGGAGGGAATTACATGATTTTCAACTTATATTTTCATATGGGTAGAAATGCATTTACCACACTCCTAATGTAAATCAGAATTTCTGATTTTCTGATGCTCTAACCACATTTCCTAATGCTACATTGCACCCAGCACAATGTCTGGCACCCAGCAGATGTTCAACTGCCATTCTTGAAAGTATAAATACATTTCACCCATTTTTACCTTCATTCTACTGCTTCATCAAAAATATTTTGTATTTTCTTACATTCCATCTGGAAGTCTATAACTTAGTACCCATGTAATAAGGGATTTGGCACTATCACTTCTCTAAAATAACATGTGAAAATGGTAAGCATTCTACGGTTTTCTTGGGGAGACTTTTTTTTTTTTTTTTGAGATGGAGTCTTGCTCTGCTGCCCAGGCTGGAGTGCAGTGGCACAATCTCAGCTCACTGCAACCTCCACTTCCCTGGTTCAAGCAATTCCCCTGCCTCACCCTCCTGAGTAGCTGGGATTACAGGCGCACATCACACCACCTAATTTTTTTGTATTTTTGGTAGAGACGGGTCTTCACCATGTTGGCCACACATGAACTCCCGACCTCAGGCAATCCGCCCACCTCGGTCTCCCAAAGTGCTAGGATTACAGGTGTAAGCCACTGAGCCCAGCCAGGGAGACATTTATTTTTAAAAAGCAAGTGTATCTTGTCATTGAGATGCTCATCCACAACAGTAACAAACCCCATTCTAACACCAGCTTTGTGGTTTACCAAGTGATGTCAACTTCCCAATGTGGTAGATGACAAGGTGTGTATATAACTCGCATAAAAGCCAGGGCAAAGAGTTGAAACCAGCCTCATTGTCTGGGTGTTACTGGAAGTCCTTGTTATCACGGCAGAGGAAAGCAAGGATGCTGACACTCCAAAGATCAGGTTAGAGCAGAAGTTTAATAAGCGAAAGGAAGAAAGCTCTCGGGAACAGAGAAGGATCCCAGAAAGATGGGTTGCCATTTTACAATGAAATGCAAGGGTTTTTGTAGACAAGCTGGTAGGGAGGGGTGTTTCATTTACATAAGACTCGAATTTCTGACAGTTCCCACCCCACTTTTTCTAGTGCTCATGCGGGCTCCTTAGTCTTTTTTTTTTTTTTTTTTTGAGACGGAGTCTCGCTCTGTCGCCCAGGCTGGAGTGCAGTGGCCGGATCTCAGCTCACTGCAAGCTCCGCCTCCCGGGTTTACGCCATTCTCCTGCCTCAGCCTCTCGAGTAGCTGGGACTACAGGCACCCGCCACCTCGCCCGGCTAGTTTTTTGTATTTTTTAGTAGAGACGGGGTTTCACCGTGTTGGCCAGGATGGTCTCCATCTCCTGACCTCGTGATCTGCCCGTCTCGGCCTCCCAAAGTGCTGGGATTACAGGCTTGGGCCACCGCGCCAGGCCTCCTTAGTCTTAAATTACTCCACGTTGAGTATCTCTTCCCACTGCGCATGTGTGAAAAAGGCCAGGAGGCAGAATCCTCCACAGTGGACTCTCCTGGTCCAGGGTAGCTCTTCTTATCAGTGCTGCTGCAGGCACTCCCAGCTGTGCAAGCCTCCTTGTCTGAGTATTTCCAAGAAGGGAGAGGACTGTGCTTACTGGGGCCCACTGGATGGCTGTCTGTCACACAAGAGGCCCCTTTCTGTGTTAGAAGCTGCTTTTTGTTAGAAGGACCCTTGCCCTATCTGCCTAGTTGATTTCTTTCTCTCTCCTCTCACAGAGTGTCACAGAAAGAACTCCAATCCATCAAGCAAAAGTAATTAACAGCAATTCAAATCTTTATTGGACTCTTAGAAAATAAGGATATCTAATTTGTAGCTCCCACATAGATTTTTGTCTCCACTCCTGTTGTTTTTAATTAATTCAATAATATTTACTAAATGTCTCCTATGTGTCAGATGTGCTTCCACAGCCCATAGAGCCTGCATGTCTCCCCTCCCTGAGTTCCCCTCTTCACTCCTTGGATTCAACTCTCAACTTCAAACTGAGTTTTGAAGTCAGTCAGGGGTGGGGGAGGGTGGTTCGGTTTTTTTGTTTGTTTGTTTTTGAGCCGGAAGTTTTGCTCTTGGCGCCCAGGCTTGAGTGCAATGTCCTGATCTCAGCTCAGTGCAACCTCCCCTTCCCAGGTTCAAGGGATTCTCCTGCCTCAGCCTCCCAAGTAGCTGGGATTACAGGCACCCGCCACCACTCGTGGGTTAACTTTTTTTTTTTTTTTTTGTATTTTTGGTAAGACGGGGTTTCGCCATGTTGGCCAGGCTGATCTTGAACTCCTGACCTCAGGTGATCCGCCTGCCTCGGCCTCCCAAAGTGCTGGGATTACAGGCGTGAGCCACTGCACCTGGCTGGGAGGGTGGCTCTTGACTTACCGGGCCTCCTCTCCCTTCCAAGGTCTTCTTTAATTCTGTACATTATTTTACTTATTTCTAACAAGTACCTTGATCTTCATTTGTGAAATCTAGTGACCCAAATGCGGCTCCTAACCTCCCTGGGAGTTGATAGGGGTGGGGTTAGGAAGAGAGGGGAGAGAGGAAGAGCTGCTCTTCCCAAGAAGGGTTTTTGTTTTGTGTTGTGTTTATGTGTTTTGGCTTTTGGTTTTTAGTAGATGGGGGATGTGCACGTGGGAGGTGAGGGAGAGAGCAGACTGCAAACCCTGTAACTGATCCATTTATTATCTGTTCTTTCAACTGAGTAACATGCTTTTCAAAAGTGTTTTTCTATGTTTCAGAGACAGAAAAGGGGAGACAAAGAAGAAGAAAAAGGAGGGGAAAAGGTAAAAGAAAGGAAGAGAATGAATTGCAGCTGAGGAAGTGGAAGAGCGAGAAGCGCTTCCAGATTCCAGGTAACCTCTTTCTTTGACTCCTGATTTGTCACTCATCTCCCTAAATGCCTTAATGACCTGTAACACAGGTGACTCACATGAAGGCCACATGGTGTATGTTTCTCTCACCACTGTCTGCTATTGAAGACATAGGATTTAGTTTTGGGAAGATGTGTGCTGGAAAAATAAAAAGCAGACACAGTGGTTGAATGCAAAATGAATCATAGGAATTATCCAGTAAAATGGCTTAAAATCATATTCCAGGCTCTGAAGTCATGGAAAGTCTGTCTTAATGCATTGGAACCTAATCTAGTAATTTCACCTGGGTTTCCCATCCAGGTATCTCTTCTCTAATTTGTTCAGAAGTAAACAAATTAACAGCTTTTAAACAGCCAATTGCCATGGACATTGATGAAATCTACAGGTTTCATTACTTGATGTCTAAAGACATTTCTTCCTATTTACATCAAAAACACTTTGGAATTCTTAAAGACAGCAAGCCTTTATCTGAAAGAAATACACGTTGAAGTTCTTTAAGGATGAAAGCAGAACTGTCTTGGAGCTGATGCTAAAGCAGAGTGAGAAGACCACATGTATTTTCAAATAAATCTTGAAAAACTCCTGAGACTTGGGAAAGGGTGTAATAGAACACTGCCTGTAGCTGAGACTCACAGAAGCTTATCACAGCATAGAAGAAATTGATGGAAAACTCACATGGGCATCAGAAGTTTCCTTTTATTGGAAACTTTTGCAGTTTTGGAGCCTCCTTATAAAGACGTGAGTTGTTAACAGGCATCTAAATCTGGCACTAGAAACAATTGAGATGATTTTACAGTGTATCTGCCCAGATCCTCACTACTAGATTTTCTGGGTATTTTCTTATTTTTGACAGTTGTCTCAATCAAATTCAGGCAGTCTTTTAAATTTCTGTCTAAAATTAACTGGCATTTTCAGGTATATTGGCATCATTTTAAAATCCACTTATTTTTAAGAACATTTGAATGTGAAAAGAGATGTATATGCAAACTGTTGGATCAGGCAAGTTTCCTTCAGGCTGTCTGGATGTGTCTATCTATAGCATTTGGCAAATACCTAGCTGTCACTCAAAAAAGATAGCTGTATGTTCAAAGTTAAATCTGAAGTACCTACTTGAAGTCTGCTTTATTTATTTTTTTAATTTGGCCAGTTCATTCTTGGGGAATGGAAAGAAAGGAAAATGGCCAGGCACAGTGGCTCATGCTTGTAATCCATCACTTTGAGAGGCCGAGGTGGTTGGATTACTTGAGGTCAGGAGTTCAAGACCAGCCTGGCCAACATGGTGAAACCCCATCTCTACTAAAAATACAAAAATTAGCTGGGTGTAGTGGCACACGCCTGTAGTCCCAGCTACTGGGGAGGCTGAGGCAGGAGAATCACTTGAATCCGGGAGGCAGAGGTTGCAGTGAACCAAGATTGTACCATTGCACTCCAGCCTGGGCGACAGAGTGAGACTTTGTCTCAAAAAAAAAAGAAAAGAAAAAAAAAAGTGGAGGAAATGAAAGGAAATGTTTCCAGCTATTTAACTTAATTCCATATACTTTAAAATTTACATTGAACATTAGCAAGTTCTTCAAGTGAATGGCGAATATTAGTCTGTCATTTTACATTAGAAGCAATGGGCTTAAGTCCTCAAACCACATTATAGCTAGACAACACAAAATGTTCTTCCTTAGTGTTAATTAACTCAAATACTCAGGTCAAAGGTCTTTATTTTGGCCTATGAATAACCAAATACTGATAATCCACTTTGCTGATTGAGATTGCAAATCTACAGATTTTGGGGGATTGAAGTAGGTTGTTTTTTGGGGGGTTGGATCTGGAGTTTGTAAAAATCTGTTATGCGGCTAAAACAACTGGAATTCACCTCTTTGTCTCTGAAATCTTAGAGATAAAGCCTATATCCTTAGTATATAGCCTGGGGTTTAAAGAGAATTGATGCTGATGGACTCTTGGTTGCCTATGCCGTATCCTTTCTTCTTTGTTTCTACCAGAACCTTGATTTTGTTTAGATATCTCCTCCTGTCTCACATAGTCATGCATTTCAGGGGAAGCTGACCCCAATCCCACCTCTGGGTGTGGACCTGATTGGCAGAAACATGACAATCTCATCCCCTTGCTCATGTTTAGTTCAGTGATAGGCATGGGGCATGGCTCTGGCCAGTGCAACTAGAGGCAAAGTTTGCTGGGTGGGGTCAGACGAGGAGTTTCAAGGACCGTTTCTGAGAGAGGATTATAAAGATATATTTCCCTTTTTCCTCTGAATGTTGTTGTATTTGGATGTGATGCCTGGAGCTGCTGCAGCTATGTTGCTACCAGCCTGAGGTTAATGTTGATATGAGGAAGGGAGAGCAGAGTAAAAAAGAATCTGGCTCTTCAAGGGCCATGATAAGCCACTGAATCAGCTAACTACTTCTAGACTTCTTTCTTTGTGAGACAATAAATTTCCCTATTGTTAACACCATTGGGTTTCTTTCATTGCCAGACAAATGGACCATAACTGATAAAGCTGTCTGCAGGGATTTGGAGCCTTGGTCGATTCGGTTGCTGAAATAGCTTTTCTAGTGCCACAACTTAGAATAATGTGGGCTTTAACTATTCTATCAAAAATGAAAGCTGTATGAGACAGTTCAGTTGAAGATATGCCATTTTAGAGCAAGAATCAAAGCTAGTCTGTGTGATTTGGGGTGATCCAACAAACTTCAGTGTCACTTATTAAATTGGGCTGAAATTGCCTCTATTTCCCAGAAGTACTTTCAGGATAAATTCAATTATATAGTTTTAAAGTACTTTTAGAAGAAAGACATGTCATGAATTTGAATAATGATAGCCTTTTCTGACATGTCTTTATATCCATGTAAGAACAAAGGCTTCTAGCATTTCCTCTCTCGAGTCGATGGAGTAATCATGCTTGTATGCCATTGTAATTTCAGTGGTAGCAAAGAAAAAAAATATTTAAGGATGTCCTAGAGAAAATCACTATAGAGATGAACTTCTCAGGTCCATTCCCAATATACACAGACCAAATAGCCACCCATAAGTGACACAGACATATACAGAATCTCAGAACTAGACTTTTGACACACCAGTGGAGTGCAGATTCTATAACATCATGCAGAAATGAACAGAATGTTTTTGAAGCAAGTTTAAAGACAAAATTAATATTCAGTTATTTTAAGAGGAGAAACATACTATGTGGATAGACTGATTCAAGCTGAAAAATGTTAAATTTTCATGAGCAAGAGAATGAATGAATACAATTGAATATTATGCAGCAGTGAAAATTAACAGACAGGATGTACCTACATTTACAACAATGAACCACACATGTATGACAATAAACAGAAAAAGTAAAGCGTAGAAGAATGTATACAATATGTTCATATTAGTATAAAATATAATACCATGTAAATTGAGACTGTTCTTTAGGGATATTACATTTATAGTGAGTATGAAGAAACTCATGATGATGATAATCAGTGCATTTAGAATACCTGCTACCTTTGAGTATTAGGAAAGGGAATGTGATCAGAGGGAGAAGCAAATGGGTACTTTACACTTTAAATTATATTGGAAATATTTTATTCTTTAAACTGAATAACAAATGCATGAATCTTCACTCTATTATTTTTACAGTTTTATTGTTTGTGTGAAATTTTATAAGATGTGTACAATAAAACAAAATAAGTCTCTCAGTTTTATCCCTGATGGGAGACACACTGGTACTGAAAATGTTCTCAGCTGTGTGAGAATGACAGTCTTACTTTTGACTTAGAAGATTCTAGGTTCACTGTTGACTGTAGTGTTTCTCTAACCATATAAAGAGGGAAGCTCCTTGATACTTATATAAAAGAGCCAGACAAACATGTGAGCCTAACTAGAGTCTCTGGTTAGTTTATTATTATTGTTTTTCTTTTAATCCATGTCGAATGTACTACACTGTACTCTAGCAGGCAGAATTATACTGCTCAGGTACTCTTCCCCTTGCAAGGTAATTGTCATGGCTCTTTTTATGCGTCAATGTGACTGGCTCAGAAGATGCCCAGATATCTGGTTAAACATTATTTATAAGTGTGTCTATGAGAGTGATTCTAGAAGAGGTTAGAATTTGCATCGGTAGACTGAGTAAAGTAGATGGTTCTCCCCAGTGTGAGAGGGCATTATCCGACCTGCTGAGGACTCAAATAGAACAAAAAGGTAGAGGAAGTTTCACTTTACTCTCAGCATCTGGCTGCCTAGGCTAAGACATCTGTCTTCTTTCTTCCTTACACAGGGACTTATACCATCAGAGTTCCTGGTTCTCAGGCCTTCGGACTCAAACCAGAGTTTACAACACTGGCTTTCCTGGGTCTCTCCTTCTCAGCTTCTCCAAGTATGTGATTCTATATATATACACGTGTGTGTGTGTGTGCGCTTATTTATTTATTTGTAATCAATTCAATTAATATTTATTTTAATTCTTTTCATTAATATAATTTATATATTTATTTTAATTTTTATATTTTATATACATAAAATCTTCTGTTACTTTGACCCATTGTCCCACTGTCATCTCGCAATAACTTTTCATCACACATCTCTCCTTCATGGCATTTAAGGCACCTATATTTATATTTATTTGTGTAATTAATTGGTCAATGTCTGTTTTCCAGACAGATTGCAAACTCCAAAAAGGCAGACTATCCTGTTGTACTCACTATTATATTCCCAGAGCTTAAAAAAGTGTTCAGTGTATACTGGCTGAATTAATTGAATAAAATAAAATAGGATCACATCATGTTTTTTTCTTCACTGTAGCCTACTGACATAAAGACTTTAAATTTTTCTTAGTGACATACGAAAATGGGTTACTGTTTTCCTTCCCACCATGTCTTTCTGTTTCATTTTTCTTGATTATTCTTAACACTATTTGTCTATTTTATGTTAGGTTTCTCAAACTAAAGCCCGACTTGGGATAGGTGATACCAGGAAACATGAGGAAGGCCACGAGGAGAGTGACGCAGTAGAGGAGCCCAGCCAGGGAAGGAGACGGGAGCAAGATTCCGATCTGAGGGAAGAGGCACCGCATGTCCACACCCTCAGAAGACTGGCAGGTCTTCATTCTGTGGTATAACTAGAAGCGGGGAATTGAGTGGGGAGCTGGAAATTACGCATCTTGGAGGAAGGGCCAGTCAAATTAGTTGGCCACGGACTCATTGCTCATGTAGATTCTGGGGACGCAGTGTGGCATAGTGGTTGAGATGCAGGCTGTAGAGTTAGACAGACGTGGTTCAGACCGAGGTAGGTTTGAGATCTGTTTCACCAGTGTACCTTATTTGGGAGCTTTGGGCTGTAATCAATAGAAAACCTAACCCAGATGAGCTTAAACAATAAGGAAATGTATTGACAGCTGGAAATTCAAGTTCGGGTAACCTTCAGGGTCAGCTTCATCCAGTGGCCCTTTTTTTTTGCCATATTTTCCTCCCTCAAAAAGTACATGTACTTTTCTGTGTCTGCTTTGTTCCCAGGCTGGCTCCTCCCTTGGTGATTGTGCATGCATGCCACCTTCCCAACATCAGCCTTTTTCCTCTTCTGGGAGATCCCAGATTTTTTTTTTCTTATTGTAAAGACAATATATGTTCATTTTAAGAATTTGTAAAATAAAGAGAATAATACATAAAAATTAAAATTATCACTAATTCTTCTATTTTGAAAAATCTCTGATGAGCATATATATATATTTGACATATACTTGTGTATATCTTTAAGATATATCTGTGTATATGCATGTGTGTAAATATCTCATCATGTATGTTAAAACAGTTTGGCTTTCATTTATATTCTGTTTGCCAGATTTAATCTTCTCTTATTAGACATTTTGTTAGGTTTCAATAAACATGACATTACTTTTCCAGAAAGAAATTAATTTGGACTTTCTATAGTTGTTTAAATCTAAATGACCAAGTTGTGCCTTTTATGCAAAGGTATTAAACCTAATTTCCTTGCAGCAGGGTTTCTGTTGAGTTGATAGTACTTGTTTTTACTTAGAACACTTAGCCGATTTGAAATTGAGCATTAGTCTTCTGGTTTTGCCTTGTGTTGTTTGATGTTGGATTTGAGAATAATTTGCCTGGGGCCCTCTTAAACCCACATTGAAATAACTTCCTTGTCTGGTGATTTTTATGTCAGAAAAGTTCCGTGAACTTGTATCATATTTACTCCCTGGTGCCAGGTTACTGTGCTCTCTGGGGCGTTCCTGTACACATACGTTTATGAACATAAGGATAGTAAATTGATTGTGGAAAATTCCCTTTATACATATAGAGGAAATGCTTCTTAACAATATATACATTCTAAGTCTAACACTGCCAAGAATATAAAACCCCAAATCCCTAGCCTGTGAAACTAGATTTGTGTGTGTGTGTGTGTGTGTGTGTGTTTATATGTGTGTGTGTCAAGACACAGAGCTTGGTCCCCATCACCTGTGGGTAATTAGCTGGAACTGCGGGGTGCATCTGGCTATCCTTGTAGATATCAGTCTCTGTTATGCAGAACCAATAATGGTTTCTCATTCTGGAAGCAAACCCCTGCTAATCTTGGTGAAATAGCAGTAGCACTCACAGCAGCTCTGCTTTGATTAAAAATTAATGGTGATGTGGCCACTGGGAATTAATTATGAGCTGTGAAATCTATGTCTGATATGTTTAAGAAAAAAGAAAACTATGACTGCTCAAAATAGACTATTTTCAGTGCATTTTGGATGTTCCCTTTCTACCACAAAAAAGGTTTAATTGATTTCAATAACTCCTTTTTTTGCTCTTTTTATTAAAAAAATACACAGTTCTAAGTGCTTGTTTTGCTCTTCAATGATTAAAAAAAATCAAATAGTTCTTCCTTCCAAATAATTATTTCTAATAAAACTGGTAATACATTCTTAATTTTGCCGGCAATTTGGGTACAAGAATGTTTATATCTATTGCAAGCTTAGAACAATAGTAATGAAATCAGAAGAGATTTATTATTTGCTACTGTAACTTGTTTAATATTTGTTTCTGTTAATTATTTGAATTACATGAAATATATTTTGCATGAAATCTTTCAGTATGAAGGAACAGATGCTTGGGAAGATAGAAAAGAATCCTTTTGCTTTGGGAATGTTTTCTCCTATTTTTTTTATGATTTGGAATTTGGTGCTTTTCCAAGGTATTCTAGATGCTTAATGAGGTCTGGTAAGGATGATATGACAGGCTTATAGGAAGTGCTAATTTTTACAAATGAGTTCTTTCAGGATTTGCCCTCAAGATTTTGCTACCCTACGTTTTAAAAGAAAAAGCTCAAAGTAAGGTACTTATGTCCTGAAATATCTGTAGGGCATGCTCTTTCCTTCCTTCTTCCCTCCCTCCCTGCTCCCTCACCTTTTCTTCCTTCTCATTCATTTATTCATTTAATGATTTCTTCATCCCCCATTTTTGATTACCTTAGGTGTTCACTGCACTTGGTTCTCTCTGAGACATGAAGATAAAACAAAGCCCTAATGAGCCTTTATTTAATCCTTATCACAACCCTATGGGTTAAGGTTAAACTATCATTTCCATTTAAGAAATCAAGGCTGAGAAAGTTAAGTCCTTGGTTGCTCAAGGTCGCTGAGTTAGTAAATAATAGGTTAGGGTCTTTTTTATCTGTCTTTGCCTCCCTTGGAGCGAACCATCTCCCTATGTGTCAGAGATGGCTCTGAACCCAGATCTGTGGGTTTCCAAAATGTAAGCTCATTACCCTACACCATTCTGCATTAACACATGAGATAGAAAAATGTGAGAACGATGAAGCATGATTTAAATAGACTCAACTAAAATGTAGATGAATTCATGGATGATAAAATCTTCAGGAAGTTAATTTAAAAAGATACCATTTATTGTGCACTATTATGTCCAAGAAGTATTTACATTAGTTATCACTCCTTTTTTTATTGTGTGTGTAGTTTTTTTTAAAATTGTTTAAATTACACTTTAAGTTCTGGGATACATGTGCAGAACGTGCAGGTTTGTTACATAGGTATACACGTGCCATGGTGGTTTGCTACAGCATCAACCCATCATCAACATTAGGTATTTCCCCTAATTCTATCCCTCCCCACAAGTCCCCCACCCTCCAACAGGCCCCTGTGTGATGTTCCTCTCCCTGTGTCCATGTGTTCTCATTGTTCAGCTCCCACTTAAAAGTGAGAACATGCGGTGTTTGGTTTTCTGTTTCTGTGTTAGTTTGCGAGAATGATGATTTCCAGCTTCATCCATATCCCTCCAAAGGACATGAACTCATCCTTTTTAATAGCTGCATAGTATTCCATTGTATATATGTGCCACATTTTCTTTATCCAGTCTATCATTAATGGGCATTTTGGTTGGTTCCAAGTCTTTGCTATTGTGAATAGTGATGCAATAAACATATGTGTGCATGTGTCTTTATTGTAGAATGATTTATAATCCTTTGGTTATATACCCAGTAATGGGATTGCTGGGTCAAATGGTATTTCTGGTTCTAAATTCTTGAGAAATTGTCACACTGTCTTCTACAATGGTTGAACTAATTTACACTCCCACCAACAGTGTAAAAACATTTCTATTTCTCCACATCCTCTCCAGCATCTGTTGTTTCCTGAATTTTTAATGATCGTCATTCTAACTGGCATGAGATGGTATGTCAATGCGGTTTTGATTTGCATTTCTCTAATGATCAGTGATGTTGAGCTTGTTTTCATATGTTTGTTGACTGCATAAATGTCTTCTTTTGAGAAGTTTCTGTTCATATCCTCTGCCCACTTTTTGATGGTGTTGTTTTTTTCTTGTAAATTTGCTTAAAATCTTTATAGATTCTGGATATTAGCCCTTTGTCAGATGGATAGATTGCAAAAATTTTCTCCTATTCTGTAGGTTGCCTGTTCACTCTGATGATAATTTCTTTTGCTGTGCAGGAACTCTTTAGTTTAATTACATCCCATTTGTGAACTTTGGGTTTTGTTGCCATTGCTTTTGGTGTTTTAGTCATGAAGTCTTTGCGCATGTCCAGAATGGTATTGCTTAGGTTTTATTTAGGGTTTTACGGTTTTAGGTCTTACATTTAAGTCTTTAATCCATCTTGAGTTAATTTTTGTATAAGGTGTAAGGAAGGGGTCCAGTTTCAGTTTTCTGCATATGGCTAGCCAGTTTTCCCAATACCATTTATTAAATAGGGAATCCTTTCCCCATTGCTTGTTTTTGTCAGGTTTGTCAAAGATCAGATGGTTGTAGATATGTGGTGTTATTTCTGAGGCCTCTGTTCTGTTCCATTGGTCTATATATCTGTTTTGGTACCAGTGTTATGCTGTTTTGGTTACTATAGCCTTGTAGTATAGTTTGAAGTCAGGTAGCATGATGCCTCCAGCTTTGTTCTTTTTGCTTAGGATTGTCTTGACCATGCAGGCTCTTTTTTTGGTTCCATATGAAGTTTAAAGTAGTTTTTTCTAATTCTTTGAAGAAAGTCAATGCCCTAAGTAACTTATAGATTCAATACTATCCCTATCAAGCTACCATTGTTATCACTAACTCTTGCTGAAATCCTATAAGAGTTGCCCCATCTACAGATGGAAAACTGTGGCTTACTTTAGAAAGATTATCTTGCTGAAGACCGTAGATCTAGTAAAAGTTTGGAGATTTAAAGCCAAGTGTGCTTGATTTAGGTTCTTCTCATGACACCACGTGATCTTTGGAGGATGAAGTCATAGAGAGCCACTTGCTATGACACAGAGGAATCAACTAGAAGTTTACATATTCTCTTATTGGGTGCTTAGCATATGCCAGCCTCTGTGCCAAGCACCTAAGCTACAGCAATTGTGGAGAGACAGATCCTTCCCTCTAAAACCTACTGTCTAGTCCTTCTGACACTGAAATCAAAGCTGCTTTTAGCCCACTGTCTATGAGAACATTTCTGACATAGCTATCTATTTTGACTAAAAGTGGTACATAATAAAGCCATATTTCTGAAAATGTTAATTAGGAAATCAGTTTTCTGTTTTCATTAAGGACAAGTGTCTTTGGTGAGGAGAGGAAAGAATAAAAGTTAATATTTGGTGAAACACTGGGCCACACTAACCGTCACATTAACCACAGGAAGAAAGTCAGCTTTGGGGTTTTAACTGTTTAGAGGCCTCTTATTAAAAAAAAAAAAGTCATTTGAAGTTGCTATGGCTACATTTTATTCATAAAGGTAAAACAATTGAAAAAGTGGCCTAGAGAAATAATAATAAAATCATGAGCCAACATTTGCCAGGTGCTCACTGTATGCTCGGCACCATACCACATGCCTACATGTGTCATTTAATGTAATCCTCATGACAACCCCAGCAGATAGCCTTATAATTCTCATTTTACAGAGCAGACTGAGGCACAGACAAGTACAGTTAATATGCCCAATGTCAAACAAAATAATGGGAATTTGAACCTAGGTAGTTTATGATCCAGGTTGATTAAATTCATTTAACAATTGCTCATTTGTCCATTTATTTTGCTCATATAAACACAGTATAGCACTCATTTCACTTAATTCAACAGAGAGTTTTGCTTCAAGCCTTTTAAAGTGTCATAATTACTCATTGTTATCACAAAACATTTATTTAGCACCAACCACATGCCAGGCCTCATACTAGGTGACCAATATACACAGTGTTTGGCAAAAGCTAAGGTAATGTTTATCTTTTAGGTTTGTGTTTTATGTAAGTCCCTACAATGTTATATCTTCTCATAATCTTTCTGTAGAAAATTGCAAGCTGGCTGCAGAATAGCAATGAGTTATTCTTTTCTATTCTTTCGTGTAAGACATAATTCAGGTTATGAAAAGGTCTGATTTCATAAACCTATGATTAGGCGAGGTAACATACAAACATGGAGATTCATTCAGGGTCTAGTTTTTACGGTTTTCTAAAGTCCATATGAGAACTCCAGTGTGTCTTCCTTTAAAAAATATATACCTTGTTTTTGCAAGATGATCTAGGGGGTAAGGTAAGATTGAGGTCACAGGAAACAAGGGTCCATGAAAATTCAGTGCAAGGCATTGGTTATTGTGGTTGTTGGCAGTCAGAGAGCGATTAAGTGAGGACCGTTGCAGCATCCTTCCTCCGGCAGCAGCAGGAGCTGGGTGACGCTGAGCTGCCTGTTTCCAGGCCACTCATTGTGGCTTTGATGTGCTGTCTGCACATCATTCCCCAGTTCTGATCTCCAGCATTTCATTGTCAGCCACGGCCAGGGTACCCCGCTGCCTCTCACTTCCATCACATGGCCAGCCCCAGGGAGACTGTTTTTTAAAAAATAAGCCTGTCTTGCTTCTCTGCAGATGGAAAGTTTTACATGAGAAATAATCCAGCTGAGTGTTTGCTCCACAGTTTGAATAAGAATGAACTGGCCGGTGGCTTAGTAGGGATTCGGGTCAGGAATGTGTTCTGCTGTCAGAAGGGAAAGTTAATGATGGAAATTTGTAAACTGCTGGTGTTGAGTTGACATAATATGTATGGTCTAGTAGGATTAGGAATTGGTTCTAGAGTTACACACGGGTTCAAGTCCTGATGTTGCTCTTCACTAGCCACTCCTTGTGGGCCTCAGTTTTCCTTCCATGAAACTGAGGAAAAAGTTGATGCAAGAAGTGAAGAGAGAATGCAGGTACAGTGTTTAACATATTGAATGCAGGTACAGTGTTTAACATATTGAAGGCAGGTACAGTGTTTAACGTATGGAAGGCAGGTACAGTGTTTAACGTATGGAAGGCAGGTACAGTGTTTAATATATGGAAGGCAGGTACAGTGTTCAACGTATGGAAGGCAGGTACAGTGTTTAACGTATTGAATGCAGGTACAGTGTTTAATGTATTGAATGCAGGTACAGTGTTTAACATATTGCCTGACACATGACAAGTGCTCAGTTAATGCTATTTTTTTTTTTTTTTTTTGGTCATTTTGGTCTTTATTTTATGGTAAAGGGAAAGCGATCCAATGTTTTTAAATCTTCTGCAAAATCATGGTTACCAATGGCCTAGAAAATAATGAATAGTGTTAACTCCTTCATATCAATACCCTTTCCACTAATATTGTTTCTAGAAGAGCCAGCATGATTACGCTTTGATTTGCTAGCATGATTAAGCATATAACAGTGTTAACAGTCAACTAACTGATGACTTTATCAGGGAAGCCTCCATTCTTATTTTAAATTTCCTACCTTCTTTTCTTCCTTTTTTGAGACAGTATCTCACTCTATCACCCAGAATGGAGTGTAGTGGCGATTGTAGCTTACTGCAGCTTCAACCTCCTGGGCTCAAGCATCCTCCCATCTCAGCCTGGTACTTAGGCATGCACCACCATGCCTGGCTAATTTTTAAAAAATGTCTTGTAGAGACAGGGTCTCACTATGTTTCCCAGGCTGGTCTCAAACTCCAGGGCTCAAGCAATCCTCTTGCCTCAGCCTCCCAAAGTGCTAGGATGATAGGCATGAGCCACTGCACCTGGACTCTCTTTGTAATTTTATCAGATTTACTTTAAATGCTTTGTGGTTTTAGTGTCAGAAACATATACATTCATACTTATTTTACTCTTTTGGTGTAATTTTCTTATATACAACCCCTCTTTAGCCCTGATAGTACTTTCTGATTAAGTTTTCTTTTGTCTGGAATTAATATTGAAGCATCAGTTTTCTTTTCTGTGCAATGGAATAAACTAGTGATACACATAACATGGATGAATCGCAAAAAACATTAAGCAGAGTGAAAGAAGCCAGACACAAAGATTACATGCAGTCTAAAAGCATTTTTTAAAAAGACTCTTGAAAAAATAAATCTAATTTACAGTGACAGAAAGCAGGTCAGTGGTTACTTGGGGCCAAGCATGGGGTGGGGAAATTGACTGGGAAAGGGATGACGGAAACCTTTCGTGGTGACACAAATGTTCTGTATCTTGATTGTGCTGGTAGTTACAAGAGTATGATCAAACAGTGCTCTTAAAACGGCTGTACTTTATTGTATATAAAGCATGTTTCAGTAAAGTTAAATAACAAAATTCTGATCTGATGGATTTCTGTCTTTTTTACAACATGGGTTTATTTAGCCTTAATTATTAACAGCAATTGCATACTTCAAAGATTTCTAGATTGATAGTTATTTTTCCTCAACATTTAAAATACATTATTCTATTATCTACCTATTGTTGCTGAGAAAACAGTCAGTTCCATTGTTAGTATGTCTTATTTTCTTCTCCCTGGAGCTTTGTTTACTTCTTGTTTTGGATGTTGTGCATTTTCAGTAAGATGTGTCTAGTTGTATATTTGGATTTATTCTGCTTAAATTTTGCTGTGACTTATTACTAAATATACCAACGTTTTTCTTTAATTGTGGAAAGCTTTCGGCCACTATCTCTTTGGATATTGGTTCTCCATCCTCTCCATTCCTTCCTTTTGGAATTCCTATTAGATGTATGGATTAAACTCATATTTTAACTTTCTAGTATCTTAATATCCCTTAGATATTTTATGTTTTTAATATCTTTTTTATTTGTGCTGCACTTGTGCTAAAATAATTTCCTTAGGTCTATCTTACATTTCATTAATTCTTTGTCACCTGTGTTGGGATTTCTATTTCAATGAGTATACGTTTTGTCACTATAATTTCAATTTCATACTTTTCAAATATGCCTATGTGTTTTTTAATATTTTCTACCTTTAGCTCTTTGGACATGTTAATCATGTTTATTTCTAAATCTCTTTCATCTTCTTCCATTATTCCAAGTCACGGTGTGCCAGTTCTGCTCTCTGCTGTATTTGTGTCCTGTTTCCCTATGTGGTTTGTAATTTTTGATCACAAGCACATTTTCAACAAGGTTTGTGTACCATGGGACTCTCATGAGGCCTGAACTACAGAAGTGGTTTGGGGTTTGCCTCTGTCAGGTCCCTGGAGGTTTCATTGGCCCTAGATTAATTTCTGTTAACGTCTGTGGTAAATTGTGTTTCTGGAGAAGACCACAACAATAGACCCCCTCCCAATAGCTCTTTTGTCATGTGATCTTGCCACTCCTCCATCAAGAGGTGGAGTTTATGATCCCTTCCCCTGATTCTGAGCTGCCTGTGACTGACTTTGATTGATAGAATGTGACAGAAATGACACTGCATCACTTCCAAGACTGGCCTTATGAGACTCCTAACTGTTGCTTTCACTACTTGGAGAGCTCCCTCTTGGAGGCCAGTCATCATATTAAAAGCATAACTAACTGGAGACCACTATGTGGTGGAGAAGCCCGTGCTGTCTACACATAGAGGGAAATGGCATATCAATGAATTAAACATGAATGTGAAAATTTCTTGGCCCTTTCCATCTTACTCAGCCCATTGGAGCCACCAGCTGAAACCTGGGGAGTGAATGAGCCCAATCCCGAGTGGAGCAGAAGACCCATCCAGTGAAGCCCGGCCTGAATTCCTGACTAACAGGTGATGAGGAAGTAGTTTGAATTCACCACCTAGCCTTGGGATTCTGATTCTTGTAGTCGATCCTTTTCCACTCATAGCGTAGGCAGTTGGGAACATGTCTTCTCATTTCATTAGTATAGTGGGTGAAACTTTTCAAGTGTTTCACTGGGGCCCTTTCTAGTCAGATTAGTTTACTGCAATGACTAGAAATGCATCTTCATTCATTATGGCCTAGGTTAATTCTTGACCCTTCTGGCACAACTGTCTCTCATCATCATAAAGAAGCATAACATATACAACTATTCCCTCTCTCATGCCACCCCTCCTCTCAAAAACATGTAGTGGTTTCCAATTTTCTATGAAATAAAGCTCTTGTTTTTCAGTTCTAGATATTTTTATCTAACGAAAGGCCCACATTTCTTATTTATTTATTTATGTATTTATTTATTTATGTATTTATTTATTTATAAGAGATGGGTTGTCAACATGTTGCCCATCTGGTCTTGAACTCTTGGCCTCCAGTGATCCTCCCACCTTGGCATCCTAAAGTGCTGGGATTACAGGTGTGTGCCATCGGATCCAGCAAAATCTCCACTTTTCTTATCTCACTGGTCTACATATCTGTTTCTCAGTCAACCTAAACTTTCTCTTCTTCCTCTACATACCCCCACTCCATATCCTCTCTCCATAATTTTACTCATATCATTCTTTTTGCATGAGATATCCAATGCTCTGGTGTTCACATTTAGATATAACCTATCTTTCAAACCCCACTAAATCACCTCCTCATCTATAAAGCCTTTTTTTGATAACCCAAGTTGTAATGTCTCCCTCCCTTGAAGCCAAATATTTTTTACCTGTCAATGTCTTATGATTTCTACCTTCTCAGATTTTTAAAGCATTGTGGTTTAGAATAGAAGTTGACAAATTACAGTCCAAATTACCAAATCCAGCCCACTATCTGTTTGGGGGAAATAAAGTTTTATTGGAACACAGTCACACTCATTCATTAAGATATTGTCTGTGGTTACTTTTGCACTACAATGGCAGAGTTGATTCTTTGTAAGGGAGACCAGCAAAACTTACAATATTTACTGTCTGGCCTTTTACAGAAAAAGGTTGCTGATCCCTGATTTAGAGCATGAAAATTGGATTTTGCATTACACTTTTACTGTAAGTTCTGGGATACGTGTACAGAATGTTCAGGTTTGTTACATAGGTATGCAAGTGCCATAGTGGTTTGCTGCACCTGTCAACCTGTCATCTAGGTTTTAAGTTCTGCATGCCGGTATTTGTCCTGATGCTCTCCCTCCCCTTGCTTCCCATCCCGTGACAGGCCCCGGTGTGTGATGTTCCCCTCCCTGTGTCCGTGTGTTCTCGTTGTTCAACTCCCACTTATGATTGAGAACATGCAGTGTTTGGTTTTCTGTTCCTGTGTTAGTTTGCTGAGAATGATGGCTTCCAGCTCATCTGTGTCCCTGCAAAGGACATGCACTCATTCTTTTTTATGGCTGCATAGTATTCCATGGTGAATATGTGCCACATTTTGTTTATCCAGTCTAACATTGATGGGCATTTGGGATGGTTCCAAGTCTTTGCTATTGTAAATTGTGCTGCAATAAACATATGTGTTCATGTGTCTTTATAGTAGAATGATTTATAATCCTTTGGGTATATATCCAGTAATGTTACCCCTTAATATTTACCAGCTGTATGATTCACAGCTTGCTGTGAAGGCCAAGTGACAGAATATGAATGTACTCTTTTGGAATCTATGAAGTATAAATGTAGAGTGTTACTGTTTCTATTACTTTTGCCTTAACTCAAAGTATGTTACGGTTTGCCTCTGAGTAAACAGTTCTTATAAGGAAATGGAAATAAAGTAGAAACAGGGTGGTGTCAATGAGATACCAACTTATTCCTGCAAGAATAACCATTATCAAAAAATAAAAACAGATGTTGACAGGGACGTGATGAAAAGGAAATGCTTTTACACTGCTGTGGGAATGTAAACTAGTACAACCACAGTGGGAAACAGTGTGGAGATTCCTTAAAGAACTACAAGTAGAACCACCATTTGATCCAGCAATCCCACTGCTAGGTAATTACCCAGAGGAAAATAAGTCATTATACAAAAAAGATACTTGCACACGCATGTTTATAGAAGCACAATTTGCAATTGCAAAAATATGGAACCAGCCCAAATGCCCATCAGTCAATGAGAGGATAAAGAAATTGTGATATATATATATATATATACACACACACACACACACACACACACACCCCATAGAATACTACTCAGCCATAAAAAAATAATAAAATAAGGGCATTTGCAGCAACTTGGACTAGAATTGGAGACCATTATTCTAAGTGAAGTAACTCAAGAATGGAAAACCAAATATCATATGTTCTCACTCACAAGTTGGAGCTAAGCCATGAGGATGTAAAGGCATGCAAATGATACAATGGACTTTGGGGACTTGGGGAAAAGGGTGGGAGGGAGTAAGGATAAAAGACTACACATTGGGTACAGTGTACACTGCTTGGGTGATGGGTGCACCAAAATCTCAGAAATCACCACTAAGGAACTTATTCACGTAACCAAACACCACCTGTTCACTGCAAAACCTATAGAAATGAAAAAGAAACAGGGTGGTGCTATGCTGGGTATTATTGCATTCTTTCTATAGCAGTGTATAGATATGTGTGCACAAGCAACGTGATCTAGATAGGAGCTTCAGTAAGCGGAGACCTATATTAAACTTAGAAAAACAGAGAAAAATTTTCCTTTGTAAGCTCTGATGCGGAACAATGTGACTGTAGAATAGACACAGGTTAATGCGTACCAGCACATCTTTGGTACACATCTTTGCTGTGTAAAATGTCCACCTGAAGATGAGATTTCAAAAGTGAAAAAGTTGACATTGTCCTTTCTGTCTTGAAATAATCTCACAGCTTTTGTGTTTCTGTAGAGGCAGATTTTGAACATGGAATGTCAAAGATGATTTCTCAGTGTGGATAAAATAAATGAGATGCCATTGTTAAAAACAAAAAATGAGGCCAACTCCACACTGACAGCTCAGAGATGGTTAAGAAAGCCCTGTTTCTAACCAAATCACACAGCCAGTGGTAGTTTAAAAGAAGTAATGTATGTCCCATCAGGAAATTTTGCTTCTACATCTCTTCTGGGACGTTATTAAATTTTCTTCTAGGAAGGAGACCAGTAAGCTACAAATTGTTTTCTCTACTGTTTGTGCAGTGAAAACAGTGGGTGGGAGGGGAGCGTTTAAGGAGTCTGGCATTCTGTGGGGCATCAGGGCCTCTTTAATTAGAGGGAAGCTGTCAGGGAAGATGGACAGTGTTCCCTTTGTTAGGGCAACACAGTGTCATTCAAAATCATATTTGTTTTTAAACTCAGTGTATTTTCACACAACCACAATGAGATACACAGTTTAGATGATGCATGAGAATCCTGATAGGAGATGTTTGCTTTCAAAAATAAAACAAATAGTGACACAGGCTTTTGAAAACCAAGAGTTGCAATGAGGGTGCTCTAAAAAGTTCACTGTAACTTTGAAATTTGCTGGTAAATGGGTTATATCAGCTTGAGGGGAACTATAATACACATGGGTACTTTGAATATGAAAATGGAATAAAAACTGTTCTGACAGTAGAAGTAAATTTTACAACACTGAATCCTTTTTTGCTTTTTTTCTTTCTTAGGCATCTTCAATTCTAAGTAAATTCATACAACAATAAAATGATATAAACTGTTAAAACTTTTCAATTTCTAGGACTTGCATTAACTTGGGCAAGATTAAGAGGAGATATTAGTGTCTGCATAACTTAATGATGATATTCACATCATCCAATAAATTTCATTTTCTAGAACAAATTGCCTATTATGGCTAATCAATAGTGTACTGATACCTTAATGAAGCATTTCCTTTAAGAGAAGTGACCTAGGGTGGAACCTGTTGTTGACATTTGACCCAGGTCACTGTGTATATAAAATGCCCTGTGTTGTGCTTATTTTTTTATACTGTTTTATTGTATGCACTGCTGGATTACCCAGTAGGCAAGCCACACATTCCAAAAGTATCAATAAAATAGGGGCATGAAAAAAGAAACAACTAGAGATGGTCAAGAAATTGATGTATAAGCATCAAAGTAATTTTCATGAAAGACAAAAACCAGACTCTATTGGACTTTGTTACAGCTGCTACAGTCAGGCACCACAAAATGATGTTTTGATCAGTGATGGGCCACATATACAACAGTGGCTCCGTAAGATTATAATGGAGCTGTACTGCATAGGTGTATCATTTTTCCTTTATACCATATTTTTACTGTAACTTTTCTATGTTTAGATACACAAATACTTAAAATTGTGTTACAACTGCTTACAGTATTTGATAGAGTAACATTCCGTAGAGGTTTGTGACTAGGAGCAGTAAGCTGTACTATAAGCCTAGATGTGTAGTGAGCTATACCATCTATGTTTGTGCAAGTATACTTTATGATGTTTACACAATCATGAAATTGCCTAATGATGAATTTCTCAGAACATATCCCTGTTGGTAATGACGATATGAATTTTAGCAAGGTTTCTATGTTAAATTATACATTGGGGGAGGGAACACCACAAAATTTTCAATGCTTAGGCCTTTAAAAGTCATAATCAGGCCTGATTACATGTCACATCATAATTTTGTTGGATCATAGTAGGCTTTTTAGAGAAAATCAAAGAAAGAAAAGACATAGCCCCATAGGCTCCACAAGGAGCCTACACGAGCATGAGAAATATACCCAGGAAACAATTAGAGACCTAATCAGTGTATAATGTAGTTATAATTGTGTTTGTTTGATGTTTTATTTCATTTGACTATGTTGTTAACTCTCATGTTGAGAGAGGACTTTATTAAATTGTTAAATACCCATTTGTTTGAAATATGGGTAATTTGCAGTTACTGATTACATGTCATGAGACATGACCCACCACACTGCAGGTATCTCTCCATAGTTGAAGTTTGCCTGGCTATAGCCCAATAGACTAATGACTGTGGAAGTGAGCTACATGGAACTCAACTAACTGGAGCCTTCAAATAATTGGATTTTTACCTCTGGTACTATTTTTTCTGTTTACAAAAGAAGTAATGCCATGACAATAACCCAGAGAAATGTTTTTAAAGTGGGTTCCTAATTGTGGTTCTGAAGCAGTATATATTAAGCCCGATTTCCTGGCCCACTTCCAGCTACAGTTCTGCTCAGTGAAAACTATTATTGCTAAGGATGATGCTGGAAAACCCCAACTTTTAAAGAAGTATTACTTTTGTTTGCAATATTGAAATAAAGTAGGCAAACAGATTCAGAAACATTTTTTAACCATAAGAATTGAGGCAGAAATGTTCTGTGTAACTCTAGTTCATTTTACTGAAGCCACAGTTTTATTTATTCGGCTCTACGTCTATCATTGAGGTAATTAAGTTTCATTGTGTCTGGTCTGACATCTTTCTTAGAATATCCAAGGATGGCAGCATTTCGAAATAGGCCTACTAAAGACATTCACCCACAAAGCCATATATGTGTCCAAAAAGTGTTTTCTGAGGGGGAAATCTCTATTCCCTCTTTGGAAAATTTCATTGAGTTGAAATAACCCTGAGGCCAAATTGCTGGTCTAAGGAATAAAATGTGTGGAGAGAAACCAACATCTGGTGAGGACCTACTATTTGCCTATTGTTTTATCTATATTACTTCATTTAATTCAGTAAACCAAAAAGTATCTGAGACATGTGTCAATCAATTTAGAAGTTTATTTTGCCAAGGCTAAGGACATGCCCATGACACAGTCTCAGGAGGTCCTGATGACATGTGCCCAGGGTGGTTGGGCTACAGCTTGATTTTACACATTTTAGGGAGACATAAGAAATCAATCAGTACATGGAAGATATAAATTGATTAAGTCTGGAAAGGTGGGACAACTCAAAAGAGGGCTGTGGGCTCCAGGTCACAGATCGATTCAAAGATTTTCCAAATGCCAACCGGTTAAAAGAGTTAATCTAAAGATCTGGAATCCATAGAAAGGAGTGTCTGGGTTAAGATAAAGGGTTGTGGAGACCCAGGTTCTTATTATATAGATAAAGCTTCTTGGTAGCAGGCTTCAGAGAAAATAGATTGTGTAAATGTTTCTTATCAGACTTAAAAAGGTGCCAGACTCTTAATTAATTCTCTCCTGGATAAAGGAAAAGACCTGGAAAGGGAAAGGAGTTCTCTACAGAATGTAGACTTTCCCCATAAGAGACAGCTCTGCAGGGCATTTCAAAATATGTCAAAGAGGTGGGGCACGTTGGCTCATGCCTGTAGTCCCAGCACTTTGGGAGGCTGAGGTGGGCAGATCATCGGAGGTCAGGAGTTCTAGACCGAGCAACATGGTGGAACCCTGTCTCTACTAAAGACACAAAATTTAGCTGGGTGTGGAGGTGCATGCCTGCAGTTCCAGCTACTCAGGAGGCTGAGGCAGAAGAATCACTTGAACCTGGGAGGTAGGGGTTGCGGTGAGCCTAGATTGAGCCATTGCACTCCAGCCTGGGTGACAGAGCAAGACTCTGTCTCAAGAACAAACAAACAAACAAAATATGTCAAAGAAATGTATTTTAGGGTAAAATACTTGGACTTCTTTCAAGGTCTTCTATCTGTCATGTGATGCTATATTAGAGTCAGGCTGGAATTTACTGTTATTGCTACAAAACGTCTTAAGATCTCTGTTTTGGTGTTAATGCTGGTCAGCTATGCCTGGATCCCAAAGGGAGAAGGATATAATGAGGCATGCCCAGCTCCCTCTTCCCATCATGGCTTGCACTAGTTTTTCAGGTTAATTAAGAAAGCCTTTGGCTAAGAGGAGGGGTGTATTCAATTGGTTGGGGGTGGGAGGGTTAGAATTTCATTTTAGGCTTACACTTCTCACAAAAAAACACTTCTAGGGATATTTGCATTCTTATAATCTTCATTTTTCAGATAAGAAAGCTTCAGCTGTATTTTTGCCAAAAATATTTAACCTGCATCGTATGATGAAGAAATAATCAGGCAAATCAAATTTGAGGAACATTCTGCAAAACAA
Source organism: Macaca fascicularis (assembly GCF_037993035.2). Lineage (NCBI taxonomy): Eukaryota > Metazoa > Chordata > Mammalia > Primates > Cercopithecidae > Macaca > Macaca fascicularis. The sequence continues at coordinate 158,570,749 of NC_088375.1, read as the reverse complement.
CTTTTCAAAACGACTGTTAAAAACCACTCTTCAACACTGTCAGTGTCTTGAAAGACAAAATAGGAGAACTATTCTAGATTAAAGGAGATGAAAGACAAATGGTAAATCAAAAGCAATACGTGATCCCTGTTGCCTTCCTGACTGAAATCAACAATAGGGAACATTGTTGCTACAAAAGGGAACATTAAAATATGGTCTTAAATGTGATAATGATGGTGTAGTTATGTAAATGAATATTCTTGATATTATAAGAGACATGCTAAAGTCTTTAAAAGTGAAGTGTCTTAATGTCTGCAACTTACTATCAAATGTTGCAGGGGTGTGTGTGTGTATGCATACACATGGGGAGAAAAAGTAAGGGAGATAAAGGGGAAAAGTAAATGTGGCAAAATATTAACAAATGTTGAATTAGCCAGGAACAGTGATTTGAGCCTGTAGTCCCACCTACTCAGGAGGCTGAGGTGGGAGAATTTCTTGAGCCCAGGAGTTCGAGGCTACAGTGAACTATAATTGTGTCACTGAACTTCAGCCTGGGCAACGTGGACAGACTATCTCTTTAAAAAAAAAAAAAAGGTAAAACAAATTGATGAATCTCTGTAATGTGCATATAGGTTGTTCTTTGTATTATTCAATTTTTCTTCAGGCTTGAAATTTCTCCAAAAAAAAAAGTTGGGGAAATCCGAAAGGATGCTGAGTTGCATAGAGGTAAAATAATGATAGCAAAGTTGAGGTTTAAACCATGGTGTTTCTGCTTTAGCTCTGGTCCCAACTCCCTGCACACAAGTTACCTCTCATCTGACTGGGAAAATGAGAGGTCACTCTTGAAAAATTGGCTCACAATACAAAGAAGTATATCCCAACTCACAAATGAGTCAGAGTTACAGTAAAGACTGTAGGAGTTTGGAAGAGGAGTTGATGCTGCCGTGCCCTAAGGCCAGGATCTGTATCTCTTTCTTCAGGGCTCCATGTCCAGGTTCTTGCATACAGTAGTCACTCAAATAAATTTATTGAATAAGTACTTCCTGTTAGTATTGGCCATCCTATGGATTGTGACTTTTGAATTAGACACTTAAAGATGAGTTAGATTTTGATTACTGAAAAGAAGGGAAGACTATCCAGGTAAATAAATGGCATGTGAAAAACAATGCAGGGTAAGGAAGAAAAGTGGGGAGTGAGGGGTGGGGAAAAGCTGGATAAACTGATAAAATTATTTAATAGCTTATCCTTAGGTCTCATCACTTGCATAGACTTGATGAGATATTATTTTGTGTTCGTGTTTTTCTTCTTCTTCAGCATATTGTTCTTACTGCTTCCCCTGCCCCACACCCATTTTGGATTAGGAGAAGGAATATTGCTTATTGCAAGGGTCAGCCTGGGTTTTAGCCTTAAACATGCCAAAGAAAAATATCTGGGCACATTCACTCTGAGGGGCAGAGCTAGAAGAAAGCTTTTCAAGACGCCAAGAGTGTTTCATTTGACAGCACGTATTCGCTTTTATTCAAGATGAACCCCTATCTAAATCTCATTATTTTGCTATTTCTCATCCATGAAGAAGCCACTTGCGGTGCCCAAAGAACCCTATCATGCCAACTGTTAGCATGGCTAGTGCGTGAGGTCTCTAGCACTATGTACCCTGCAGAAATGTCATCTCAGATGCATCATTTTGCTAAGTAAGTGCCCCTGCTCAGTGCCAACACTGGTTTGTCTTCTGAATGGGCATGCTTCCTAGAAATTACCCTTTAGCTGACCCCACAGCACAACACACATTACATGTTTAGTGATGTCACTCCCGTTCCCTGGTTGCAGACAAGAGACGCCAGAGAAGAGCAGGAAGTTTAGCAATGAGGGAAATAGAAAGTGTTTATTTTATATCTCTCATCAGAGGCTCAATGCCAGACACACACATTTCAGGGCTCAGCACACTGAACATGCAGACATACATGGAATCCGCAGTGAGAGTATGGAGAATACAAGTGGAATGCGGGACCATAAAGAGACGGGAAGATCAGAGTTATGTGTAATAAAAGAGCTTTAATACGTTGTAAGAAAAATTTCGGGTTTCAGGTAAAGGAGGATTTTGAAAAGATTAGAACTTTTGGAGCTGGCGAATTCTATAGAATGTTGTGAAATTCCCTCTTTAAATACTATGGATTCCTTTCTGAGATTCACTGAATTTGTACTATCTTGTCTGAAACAGAGGGTTAATTCAGAAGTCTACTTAAGACACTATTAACTTTTTTTTTTTTTTTTTGAGATGGAGTCTCGCTCTGTCCCCCAGGCTGTAGTGCAGTGGCGTGATCTCGGCTCACTGCAAGCTCCGCCTTCCGGGTTCACACCATTCTCCTGCCTCAGCCTCCTGAGTAGCTGGGACTACAGGCACTCACCACTACACCCAGCTAATTTTTGTTTTTGTAGTAGAGATGGGGTTTCACCATGCTGGCCAGGACGGTCTCAATCTCCTGACCTTGCGATCTGCCCGCCTCCACCTCCCAAAGTGCTGGGATTACAGGCGTGAGCCACCGCGCCCGGCCAACACTATTAACTTTTATGCAGTAGTCAGATATGCATGACTGCTTCATATCATTAAAGAACAGAGCAGTTTTGCCAAAAAAAAAAAGGTACTGCTATATTAACTTTCTTTGGTTTTCCCTAGGCTTAACAAGTGGACTTTTGGGTTTGCTGAAGAAGAAAAAGAAGGAGAAGGAGAAGAAGAAGAGAAATGTAATTAACAAGAAAAAAAACTTATTTGAGGGCTATGAACACCTTGAATATTTAACAGAATATCAGCTACTCATCTGTAACTCATCTGTAACCATTCTCTACATGGCTAAACTTTTAGTAATAATGTAGGTATTTTCTGGCCAAGAGAAAGATAGGATATGTGTGTGTGTGTGTGTGTGTGTGTGTGTGTGTATAACAGAAGAAAATGAAAAGAAAATAAAATAAAGGATATTTTGGAGTCAGTGAGTAAATATTTACTTTTAGAGCATAGCAGGTTTTAATGGAATATGATGTCTAGGACTGGAGGAGAAATAACAAATTTACTTACTTATAATTACTTATTATTTTTACAAACTCTACTTACTAAAAATTATTTGAGACAGCTCACATTTATCCAACAAACAGTGCTGAACGCCTCATATATCCTTTGCCTAAATTCGTTGCGACTAGGTACACAGCACTACAGGAGTCAGAATTCATAGTGGCATGTACAAGGAATGTGATCATAGTAGGAGGCAATTCTCTATGGACTTCCTAAGTTTCTGTATGTCTTGTGATAAGAGCTAGAGAATGCCTTTGTTATAGATTATCTTTTCAAGGATATTTGCATTATTGACTAGCCTTGGGGGAGAAAAAGGGAGAGACAGAAAGACAGAAAGAATATTTCCCTCAAGAGCAGTGCACCAGCATGCTTACTGCCTATTATAAAGTATTTGAGTTCCCTAAGCTCAGGATTTTTTTCTTTTAAACAAAACCCACAGTGGCTTGGTTTTCTTCAAGTTACCATGTGGGAACTGGGGCTTGGGGAATGGGTGCAATTGCTGTAATAAGTAGTCCCATAACTGTAAGTAATAAATAGTTCTACATCTCTGGCCCAGGGGTCCTGTACCTTTATCCAACAGCCATAAAAATGTGTAAATAATTTCTTAGTTTGCATGTGGGGTACATTTTCAGACCCTTCACAAATTTTGTTATTTGCTTTGAGTATTTGCATTTTATTCAGACAAATACTTGAGCCAAACTGGTACTTTCTCAAAGAAAAATATACCCTATCATATTTAATTTTCTTGTTAAATTTAAACTCAAAAACCTCCCCAGGGGAAAATGAGTAAAAGATGTTATAAAAGAAAGAAGGGTCAAAATGGAGTGATAAGAGTACCAAAAATAGGCTGGGTGCAGTGGCCCATGCCTGTAATCTGAGCACTTTGGGAGACCAAGGTGGAAGAGTTGCTTGAGGCCAGGAGTTCAAGACCAGCATAAGCAACATAGCAAGACCCCCATCTCTATTAAAAAAAAAAAAAAAAAGTAAGCAAACAGACAAACAAAAAATACCAAAAATAATGAAAAACAAAAAACAAGTCAAAGAAAAGTAGTGCATAGGCATTAAACTTTTAAAAATATGTTTAGACAAATGTTGTTTAAAAATATTTTAGATTCATCCCATGGTTATGCTAACAGACATACTTTTCCTGAAAATATGGACAAGGGCTAGTTTATAGGAAGAGAGGTGGTTGGCTATTCTTTGCCAATTTTTAAATGGCAAAGTTTTATTACCATTAAAGGATGGAAACAGACCTCTGTGAATAACTCATTTAAAATGTAAGCTGATGAAAGAATGAGATAGACATTTTTCTAGTGTTCAAATTATGCAGTGCTTGTCCTAAATACTGCTGAATTCACCACTTGGAAGGGAAAACTAATCTTATTTGGAACATGCCATTATTTAGTATGTAATTTCTTACTATTTCTTAATTATAAAGGTGTCAGTAAAAACCACAAACTCAGTTATTTAAATCTTTGATGCTTTTGAAAATCTTCATCTATTAGGCAGAACAGATTTATTTATGATTCTATTAATTACATTTTAATAAAAATGAAGATGAAATAAAGTGGAACAAACTGAAAAAGAAATCATAGGGTTAGTGAATCATTTTTAACTACGCTAAATATCAAATAAACACAATGCACCATGGCTGATTAAAAAGTACTACATACAGTGATTTTTTAAAAATCATGATATAAATAAGGTAGCTTCCACTTAGAACAAAAGTGTCACTGATTTCTCAATCAACTGAGAACACCCACAGGGATAATCACAGGCCACTCTTGTCGTTAAACATGAACTCAAAATCCGTCCAAATCAAGTAATCAGTCTGATGATTAAAAAGTAGAAAACGCCTTATAGAGAAATATAAGATGATCTGAGAATATCATATGTGATGAAGGAAGTAATAACACATCCAAAGTTTCTTACCTAAAACCTTTGAGCAGCATCCAGAATGGTAGGACAATCTGATTTTCAATTTCATACATTTATGGTTGCTAGCATCTTTCATCTGGAGTTCTTAGTTCTCTCTTCAGAGTTGAATGAATCGAATCAGATTAATCAGCATTTACTGAGTATGAAAGGTACTGTATTTCCTTGCTGGGGGCATAAAAAGGTGAAGGCTGCAAAGGAAAGAACAAATCAGTAAGCTTACAATCTATTAGGGAAGTAAGGCTAAAAATAATAACAAAAAAGATGTAGATAATAGGTCAAGTCAACACTAGAAAAAAATTCCACCAGATAGGATGTGACTCATTGCCAAAAGAATTTTGCAAACAGTAATTGTTGGAATTCAAAGAGGAGAAGCTACACTAGACTAGGGTGGTCTGAAAAGACATCAAGAGCCAAATGGGATTTGATCTGGGATTGAAGGAGGGTGAAATCTAGCTGAATAAAGAATGCGAAAGTCAAGACAGAGGTTGGCAGACTGCTGTTCGTGGGCCTCATTGGGTCTGCAGATTGTTTTTCTACATCTGCAGAACCAAAAATGGATTGTACATTTTTAAATAGTTAAAAAAACAAAGAATAATATTTCATAGCACTGAGAAGTATATGAAATAGAAATTTTAGTGTCCATTAAAAGGTTTTATTGGAACACAGTCACTGCCCATTGTTTATATCTATGGCTGCTTTTGTACTACAATGGCAGTGTTGAATAGTGGTGACAGAGACCAAATGGCTTGCAAAGGCTAATATTTACTGTGTGGCTCTTTGCTGACAAAGCTTGCCAACTGTTGGTGTAAGAGAATAACGGGCAATGATTATGGAAAGAATGTTGGCAGGCCTATAAATTTATCAAGAGGCCACTGAAAGTTTTGACTATAGGAGGAAGCCCATTCACAAATTGTTTCTGCTTCCTATACACATCACCTGGGCTTGCAGGGCTTGCAAATGTTTGTTAAACCAACAAATGAACCAGGATTTTCAGATTCCTAAGTCACTTGTTGCTTTATATCTGTTGCTCTTGAAAAGAATGAATGGCTTTCCCACAGGGGACATGCCCTTTACTCTCTCTGTTTGTCTGCTCCACCTTCACACAGGTGTGCTCGGAGCAGCTTGATACATATTTACATTGTTGGGCACAATAACAATACCTTGTGTTTCAGGGGTTCTGTAAAGAATGTACTTAGGTGACTTCTTTTTGGACCTTTTCTCTTTGCATTGGATGATGTTGTTCTTCTATCTTTCAGGCAATAGTTCAGAAATAGATACAAACAGGAGGGTTCGGGGAGATTCCTGGAAGGGGATGGTATTGACACGAAGAATTAGCAAAAATCGTAGCTCTCTCCAGAGGGTTTCTGAGGGCCAGACTATTCGAGAAAAAATGGTTCAGGCAAAATAAACTGCAGCAAAACCCAACTGTCGGGCCCTCTCCCCTGGGTGTTCCCATCAGTCCTGCATGGATGCACTTCAAATACCAACTTTCCACTCTAATCTTTTAAGGCAGCATGTAACTGGGCCTCACTGAGAGGAGATATACAAGAAGAGTGTAGAGAAACACACATGAGAGAAATCTCACAATAAAAGGAAACAAACTCTGGGAAACATGGTTAAGAAATATCAGACTCAATTAATAATGGAGCCCTCAACAGCCTTGGAGAGATCCAATACAAACTTAATTCAAACTACATGCCAATGCTTCCAGCCATATTTTCTTTTTTTTTCTTTTCTTTTTTTTTTTTTTTTTTTTTTGAGATGAAGTCTAGCTCTGTCAACCAGGCTGGAGTGCAGTGGCATGATGTTGGCTCACTGCAACCTCTGTCTTCCGGGTTCAAGCAATTCTCCTGCCTCAACCTCCCAAGTAGCTCAGACTACAGGCGTGCACCACCACACCTGACTAATTTTTGTAGTTTTAGGGGCTTCACCATGTTGGTCAGGCTGGTCTTGAACTCCTGACCTCAGGTGATAGGCCTGCCTGGGTCTCCCAAAGTTTTGGGATTACAGACATGAGCCACCATGCCTAGTCCATATTTGCTTTTAATTATGTTTTTTAAGAAAAATCTTAGAGGGAAACTCTTTAAGAAAAACAAATCAGGTTAAAAACTACATTCTTCTAGGTAATGAAAAGTAGGTAAACAACATTAGTTGTGGATTTTTAAAAAATTAAAAACAGCTTTTTTTACTGGTCCATTTGAAAACAAACTTTGGGAAAAGATGGAATCTTCCAATAGCTGAGATGAAGTTAAGGGGGAACATTACTGAATATAATATTTAAAAAATGTAATTTTAAATCATGCGTAACTTGTCTTGGAGTTCATCCCAGGTAAATATCAGTATAGTCAGGGATAATGACGAATTCTGGATTAGAACTGTGTAAAGGTTTGAAATAGCAGTAAGCTCAATTCCTGGGAATGCAAACTGGATGACATTTTGAAATGTCCTACTATCAAAAAAGAGGGAAATGAAGCTTAACCCCATATGTCAGTGTATTCTCATAAACAGCTACCTAAAAGGGCATAGCCACAGATGCACTTAAACACAACTACAGACACACATGTGGACCTAGACACCTAAATGCCTACTTTAAGATATGAAAAATTTCCTAGGTCACAATTACAACAGTGCAATGGTTTCTAGAAAAAGAAGATCATTTCCTATCCTGGCTCAGAATGTTAAAAAAATGACTTTCCCATAACATTTTCTAATGGATCTTCCAGTCACAGTCTCCTATGGAGGCATAATTTATGTAGTGGATGACAAAAAGAGTTTTATGATATCTGGAATTCATTTAAAATCTTTAGATTGGAAAAATTGAGATCCAATTAAAATCTTAATAAATGACTCTGTGTTGCATATAAATATATTAAATTAATATATGTGCAGGCTGAAATTGGAGAAGTTATGAGAGTCAGCATGTTAATTCTATTTCTATCAGGGAACTAACTGTATGTTATAACTCTGAGAATTACGGGGTAATGGGGCTGTTTACATTGAAGCAAAACTGAAATTAATTTACATTGAAGCAAAATTTCACCCATAACTCACGAAGTCTTCACTTTGAGGCATGGTGAAATCTCACTAGTGAAAGGCTTCTGAGGAGACGGAAGATGGACCAGTTGGAACCAAGAAGAGCCCTAGGGAGGATGAGGTAGTGAAAGGGCCAGTCCCCAAGGATCTCTCCATGAAGGGAAGCAAAGGCTGGCAGGCTGCTCTGTGGCACCACCAGGTAGCAGGTGAGATACAGCAGTGAGAATCTTTGATTGGAAGTCATTCTCATGCACAGAAGGTGGTAACAGCTTGGTTGGTGAGAGACCAATGAGAAGTGCCGGGTCTTTGTTAAGGTGGGACCCAGGAGCTGAGGGTTGAAAAATACAGCGTGAGTGCATCTATCCGGTACACTCAGATTGATACTCACATTCTTGCCCTAGGTTTTGCATCCTAGTACGTATCCCAGGGAGGATTCATACTTACCCTAAGTTTTCCTATGGCTACACTAAGACAACAGGTGAAATCTGAAGAGTGACAAATGACAGAGATTGGGCTTCTAACATACTAGACAGCTGAATGTAGCAGTTAAGATAGCAAACCCACAAGTCCCTAGATTCAAACCCCTGTTCCCCTAGTTACCAGCTGGGGGTGATAACATCCATGTGGATGTTGTGAGGATCAAATGAGATATTTTATTTAATTGAAGGATGCTTCCATTTTGTTATGATTATTTTTGGAAATAGAAACTCTTGGCTTTAAGTCACAACGTTAGAGCTGGAAAATTATGCTATGGACTTGACTAAGCTGTTCCTGTAGTTTGGCCAGTTTTAAAACAAAAAAAATCCTGGCCACACACTCCTACCCTCCCAGCCACAACAAACCTGGCTGTAACTGCATTCCCTGATAGGTTCAAAATCTGTTTTTATTTTCATCCAAAAGCTTTTTTTCTTTTCCAGACATCAAGAGTGGTCCATCTAAAACAGTGATTGTTAAGATTGTTTTGTAAACCTTCCAGTCCAGATTTATTCTAGAACTTGAGTTTGTTTTTAAGATTGTTATGATGAGATTTCTAGTTGTATTTAGACATAACTTTTGGATGCTAATAAAACATAACACCTTGGGAAGTATGGACATGGGTGGGTAGAAATTTAATGGAGAAAGCCATACCCAAGTAGATTGAGGGAGTTAGTAAAGGCCCCATCATGGCATACCCAAGACATAACATGTTAAATGTTTGCTCCGTTGGTGTTCATCCTCCTGAGACACCCAAGGTTGATGGCAATCATTCTACTCAGCTTCTCCCACAAATCTATCTTTAGTGGAAGATTTTCTTCTTTACATAAAGAGCTATCATTTAAAAAGTGCTCATAGTGCTAGAAATTGAGCTGAGTGCATTTGCAAACATTATTATCTCATTTAATTCTCTTGAGGATAGATACTATTAGATAAGGTAAGGATTAAAGAGAGGTTAAGAAACTTGATCAAGGATACCCTGCAGGGAAGTCCTTAGCGGGGCTGTTCACTAGGGCCTGCTGTTTCGCTTTCCGGATGTACAAACTTCCTGGAGAGAACAATGTGGTCTGCCCACCCTTGCCCCTTTGCCCTGCTGTTCTGCCAGGCCCAGACCCTCTTTCCTGAGAACTTTGCTTCCAATTTGGCTAAGGCCTTTTCCATGTTATAGTATCATGTATCTTTTATTCTTATCTTTCGCACTTAACTGTGAGCCCACGTTGATGTTAGATATCCTGAAAGTCATTCTCCTATCCCTGAAAGGTCCTCAATATTTTTCCTCCACTTAGTGGAAGGGGAATAAAGTTTATTCCTCCATTTAGTAGTAGCTCAATAAAAAAAAATTTGTGGAGTTAATCAAGGGATGAGTGAATGAATGAAATACTGAGTTTTCCTGGCCCATGAAGGACCGTGAGCTACAGCAGCAAAGTATATCGTTCCGAACAAGGAGTTCTTACTGAAAACACGCTGGATCTGTAAGGCAGAGGAGGGAGCGGAGGGAATAAGAAGTCGAAGATCAGGGTGGTACCCCAGGGAGACTGAAGACGGGAGCTTCCCATGGGACAGGCAGTTCATCCACAGGCTCAGCTTCTGCAACCTCCTTCCTGTGGTTACTCCTGCTCTCTGAGAATTTTGCAAGTTCTCATCAAAGAAAATACCAAATTCCTTGAAAGCCTGATTTCTGCCTTGTGGTTTGTGAGCCAGTCTCATGACACCACCAGCCCACAGTGCTTTCTCCGATTCCATGGAGGCAAACTAGATGGGGCTTCTAGCAAGTGAAACTTCTTTTGGGTAAATGTTTGGGGGTTGCTTTAAAATTTTTCTGATAGACCAACTGGTAAAAATCTGTGTGTGTACACGGAATGCTTTCTCCCTTCTGCAATGCGCTTACTCTATTTGTAGAAATAACTGCTTCTCTTAGCCGGCTCTTGCTTGAAGCAGGGAAGAGCAAAGTCCTGTCAGGTACACACACACACTTTATAAACATATATTGTACAATCAACATGTACATATCTAATACAATATACACGCGTGCATCCTGTATCTGTAGACTGTATATTATGCACATACGATTTCATAAACAAGCTTGTAGCAGGAAAAGGCAATAATCCATATATCCATATATATCGTACACACATATATGTATGTATAAAATACACACACACAAAATACCATACACAGTGTAAGGTTCATGACGGCTTTCATTCGTTGATATTTGTGCTCCCTTATTAGTGGCAAATTATTAATTTTAGATAAGCCCATCACAGAGTGAAGGCTCAATCCTTGAACAGCCCAGGGGGAACTTCGTTGCTACTTTTGAAACACCCTTTGATGTGCCCAAAGTCTGTAGAAAGGCGATGCCACACGCACTTAAGTTTGACAAAGTGTGAAACGTCTGTAAAAAGGAGTTCTCTGATGTGTGAGAGAAGACGGAAGCGAGAAGAAAAGACCGTTCTCTGGCCCCCCGCGGGACCCAGGTCCCTGCCTGCTGCGGAGCGCACTCGGTGCACGCCGAGCCGCGAAACATTCACAGAAGAAAACAAGAGAAAGAAGTAGCAGGCACCGAAGGGCCGCCGGCGCCGGCGCCCGGGACGGCACGTGACCCGGGGGCGGGGCCGCGCGGGCCGCGGGCCAGTGGATGGGGACGGGGGCGGGGCCGCGGCTCGGGGGGCGGGGTCTGTGGCGGCGCAGTTTGCCCCGCGGTCCCCTTATTTGGATCTGCGGGAATGTGGGCTGGAGCGGTCCTGCCGCGGTACCAGCCTCCATCCTGCCCCCGGGACTGCCCCTGACCCAGGCGCGCCCACTGCTCGGTGGCAGGAGGGCCGGCGGAGCGCCATGGCCTGCATCCTGAAGGTAACGACTCGGATCTGTGGCTCGGACGCGTGGTTGGCCAGCCCCTTGCTGCTCAGAGGCACGGAGTCAGCCGCGGTCCCACCGCATCCTCATCTCAGTTGTCTTTTCCTGGCATTGATTTTCTTTTTGTTCCTTTGGCAAATGCATATGGAGGGAGATTCTGAAACATGCAGCTGGCACAGCTTCTTTTCCCACCATTCCTGCCTGCTCGCGCCTGCATTGAAGGAGCTGCAGACTGTTGGCTCCAGGGAAGAGCAGGGCTGTGTGCCGAATAATGGGGATGGTAGGGAGAGGAGGGGTGTTCCCGCGGGTCCTGCGGCTCTGTGGAGCCTGAGGCCTTTCAGGGGCCACGGGGAGGGGTGGAGTGGCTAGGCGTGAGTTGCTGGTGGTGAGGGGCACAGCGCTTTTAATGGAGGGAAGAGCGGAGGTGGTCTCTACTGTGCATTTGATCATGTGAAGACAGAAACTTCTGAGTTTACAGGTAGTCCCTTAGGAATGAGTTTTCTATGAGATCTGCTAGCTCTGTGTGCCCTTAGCTCTACTTTGGAAAAGTTCACACGAGGATGTATATGTTAGTAGAGAACCTCTCCCTCTCCTTATGCTCATAAATTTGAATAGACAAAATGATTTTATACTCTGTCAAAGTGCGCTCAGCCACCCCTTCTTTGTTGAGTTTTCTTTCTCCAAGACCGGATTCTCAGCCTCAACTGAGCATCTTTCTGGGTTCACAGACTTGTGGCCTCAGGTGGGAGGACTTGGTGTGAGGAACTCACTTAAAAAGAACTTTCTATCCCACTGGTAGAGGCCTCCCCCACCCTCGTTTTTTTTTTTTTTTTTTTTTTTTTTCCACTACTTTTCTACAAGAACATAACCTGGTTGCATGAATCAAAAACATGCACAGCATGAAAGTTTCCTGGGCCTTAACTGGAGAATGCAAAGACCTATTTGTCCAAGCATGGGGGAACTGTGTGACGAAGGAAAATACCAGGAAACAATTCGTTGTTGTTGTGTTATTGTGAAGTAGCATTTATTCGTCTATAAGATGATATGAAGTCATCTACTGCTGTTCTGGTTACCTGAATCATTTTCTAACGTGCCTAGTGTTAATGATGACAATAACAGACTAACCTCGTAGAACTTGTTTCCCCTTCTTTGCATAAAGGAGATCAGAAGTTTCCTGTACTTCCTCTTTTTGTTTCAGAACATTTTCCAGGACATAACAAATGGTAGCAAAATCATGAGAAAATAATACATCAGTATGACAATATGTGATATTTAACCTGGAGGCTCTTAGCACAAGGACTGAGATATGAGTATGAGTCATCTTTACTATTCATTGTGTTACTTGCTGAAAGGGACATTGAGGAGCATGATATTTATTGTTGGCCATCTTTTTCCCTTTTGATTTCTCCCCTGCCTTGTCCTATACATGTGGTAAACATCTTTAATGCACATCCCAACTACACATGAATCTGGTCCAATCTGTGTCTCTTCTAGCACTTCACACTGCTCTCAGACATTTGGGACATTTCTGTCCACCTTGTCTTCCCTCCACTGAAACTGATCTGGGCTTTAGACTCAGAAAGATATGTCTGGATGCTGGCTCTGCCCACTGCTACCTCTGTGATGTTGAACAAGTTACTTAAATGTCTCAGGGCCTTAGTTTCTTCAATATAAGATCAAAGTAGTGGCACCTGCTTCACAAGGTTGCTGTGAGGATGAAATAAGATAGGGTATGAAAAATACTTTGTGTCACAAGGATTTAATATGTACCATTTTTTCCTGTAACATATAATAATAAGTGCAGTTTGGTTGATCCTTACTATATCCTCAGTCTGTTTCTTATAACTGTTATTTTTTATAAAATACAAAGTGTCTTTTATTCTTTAATCTTTACATAAAACCCTAAAATATAAGTATCATTGTTTTAAACCCCATTTTACAGAGAAGAAGTCTGAAGCTCCCTAGTTTAAGAGATTTGCCCAAGGCCACACAGGGTTAATGACAGAGATCCTGGATTTAGACCCAGATATGTCAACCTTCCATATACTTTACTGCTGTTCCAATACTTTCCCAGGTGATGACTTTTTTTTTTTTTTTTTGAGACGGAGTCTCGCTCTGTCGCCCAGGCTGGAATGCAGTGGCGCAATCTCCGCTCTCTGCAATCTCCGCCTCCCGGGTTCTCCCAGGTGGTGACTTTTAAGATGTCCTAATACCATTCAGTTCCTAACACCTTTGAGCAATCACTTTCTCTAGTCATGGTCTAGACAGTCTGGGCTGGGTCTTTTTTCTTTGTTGTCTTTGAAAAGCTACAAATGGAATAGTGCAGAATACAGGTTTCAGTCCAGAGACCTGAGTTCTGTGCAAGTTTGGCCTCTTGCATATGATTTTAGACAGCCACTGTAACTTGGAGCCTCAGTTTTCCCATGTTGAAGTGTTCATAGACTTATAACCATTGCGTTACAGGGTTGTTATGAGGATAAAACTATGGACTTTTTTTTTTTTTTGAATGAAACATGTTCTGCCATTTGCTGGCCCTGGACTTAGTGTTGGCATCTGTAGAAAAGGAAAGGTTTTCCTCTGCCCTCTTAGTTTCTGTGCCTGGTCCTGATAGCTAAACTGACAAAAGGCATGCTAACAGAGGAAAAGCATACACATTTTATTTGATGTTAATGTTTTTATGTGTACCATAGAGGGCTTCCTATATAAGAAATAAAGACCCAAAGAAGGGGAGAGGCCTGAGAGTTTATAAAGCATTTTAATAAGGAAGCATAAATTGTGGAGATGTGACAAGACAAAGGGAAAAGGGAATTTGGACTGGGGCAGTCGATTGTGAGAAAGCGGGAAATGTATGGGGAAAACTAATGGAAAATAGGTGAGTGTTTTTAGTAGAGATTTATCTTGGTGTTGACTCTCCATCTTTGATCATAAGAATGTTCTCCTCTTCCTGGCACAGGGAAGGGACATTTCTCATGGGAAATTTTATGCTTTGCTTTTAGGTAGAAATGGGGAGGTCAGAAAGCCCTTCCTGTATCTGCTTTTTCTCAATTGCCTTTAGCTCAAAATAATCAATATGCCAAAGTGATATATTTTGGGGTGGCCTGTTTTGATTCCTTTTACATCACAAGATGCATAAACCATTGACCCCATTCACAAATGGCTTACGGTTTAGTAAGGGTGATAGAAAAGTAAATGAGTGCTTAGGTTATAATGTGAAGAATGAAACTACATAGGTCCATGGAGGGCATAATAGAAGCCTGGAAGGAGAGAGCAATTGCCCCTGTCACTGGGTAGTTCAGACAGGCTTCCCACTGATGATATTGGAGTTGTGTTTTGAAGACTAAATAGGATTTACTATGATGGAGCTTGTGTTTTAGAAAGATAACTTTTGAGGCAGTGCCAGCTTTCTTCTGTGGGCTAAGACTTTAATCTTCTCAACAGAATTTTGCAGTAGATTTTACTATCCATTTTTACAAATGAGAAAACTGAGATAGAGAGATATTGATTAAAGTATCATTATTGCCTACACAATAGTGGCCCTCACTCAGAAGAGACCCCCATGCTGTGGCAGCTAATTTTGGTCTTTTAGGGGATATGGAACGATCCCCTCAAGGTGCTGTGCATGCTGAGGGCCCATTCTGCCAATATATAGGGCTAGTTCTCAAACAGAATGATGATCACCTCATAATCATTTAATTTTGGAATACAGACTTCACATTGCCTGGACTTTAAAGCCAGAAATATGTGAGCTTTAATTATGGCTCCACTCCTTGTTAATTATAGAGCCATAGCAAGTTTCTTGATTTCACTACCTCAGTTTCCAAAATGGGAATGATCATGCATTCCTCAATGGGTTATTCTAAAGGTTAAATGAGATAATCTGTATATTAGTTATATTGCAGGGGGAAGAAGAAATTCTGAATCTTAGCAGGTTTATTTCTTGCCATGCTCCTGGTTAGGCAGATCTCCTGTGTAGCTCTACCATTGAATAAAGAATCAACTCAAGGACCAGTCTCTTTATTATTATTATTTTGAAACGGAGTCTCACTCTGTTGCCCCGGCTGGAGTGCAGTGGCATGATCTTGGTTCGCTGCAACCTCTGCCTCCTGGATTCAAGCAATTCTCGTGCCTCAGCCTCCCAAGTAGCTGGGACTACAGGTATGTGCCCCCATGCCTGGCTAATTTTTTGTATTTTTAGTAGAGACGGGGTTTCGCCATGTTGGCTAGGCTGGTCTTGAACTCCTGGCCTCAAGTGATCTGTCTGACTTGGCCTCCCAAAGTGCTGGGATTACAGGCATGAGCCACCGTGCCTGGTCTAGGACCAGTCTCTTTTCATAGTAGCTCTGGTGTCTTCTTGGGCCCCAGAGCCCTTGTCAGATTCTCTGTTTTCAGCAGCTCCAGCAGACAGATTACAGGGAAGATCTTGTGGGGGTGTTTAAAAAGTCTCTCAAATTTGATAGACAGGAAAACTCTTAGATTCAATTTGTATTTATTTAATCATTAGTGAAGTTAAGCTTTTAAATTTGTATTAGTCATTTGTCTTTCTTCTTTGATAAATTATAGATACTTTAACATTTTATGCAATAAATCCTATCCATATTTTGTTTTATGATTTCTACCTTTGGTCAGCAGGTACATTTTTAGCACAGTGTCTTGTACACTTTTATTTTTTAAAAATATAGGTGAATTGTATTAACTTTTATATCGGAAGTGGACACTGAGTGGACATGTGGACACAAGAGCCTTGTGAATCATTTCTGCCATCGAGAAGATTATGGTTTTACTAGGTGGATGAGGCTTATGAACATGAAGCGGTTAGCTGATACGATAGATGCATGACTAAGCCACAACTACCTTCTCTCCAGTTACCTGTCCTCATATATTTATCTTGATTGATAGGTAATTAGATGAATGATGATACCAAGTTACGAACTTGGTGTCTTCTCATTTCCTCTTCCTCCCCCTGCCCCCGACCTAATCCTTCTCTACAGTGCATCAATTCTGTCTCAGGAAAACCTCTCAGCTCTGCCCCTTCCTCTCCATCCTTACTCCCTCTGCCTTGTTCAACTCCTACTTTAGAGTCACATCTGTGGTCAAGCCGTCGCCTGCCTCAGCAGGCTTCCTCCATGCTCCTGTGGTCTAAGTTCTTGTCCCTGTAGTAGCAGGTATTACCATGTACTGTCAGTAAACTGCTTTCATGCCCAACTCTTTTTTGACTATCAACTGTTAGGGAGCCGCAGCCTTTCAGTGTTTACTGAGCATCTGTAAATGAATTCTGTTCTTACCCTAAGTGAGATTATAGACTTAGTGAGAAGGCAAATAATTAAACTAGGAATGAAAACTATGCAAATTACTTTGAAAGTTACACCTCATGGCATGGGAGTATATGGGTGGGGCGGTGATGGTTACTTACCTGAATGTGGAAGGCAGAAACGGCTTTGTTGTATTTAACTTGGTGTTCCTAAGAACTAAGCTGGCTCTCAGTAGGTGCTCCTTAAGTGTTTGCTGAATGTATGACTGGCGTTACTAATATTTTTTGATGTCAGTATAGACACAGGTCCAGCTTGTTTTCTGAAAACAGCTGAGCTCTTCAAGGATGTGGCATGGATTTTTTAACTCTAATGTATAGCAGGCAGATTAGAGCTCGTCAGTTAGTTTGCTCCTTAAATTTTTTCTTAGTATGTTTCTTGTAGGTAGGTCTGTTATCATTCCTCATATAAAATCTGGGGCCAATTTAAAATTTGGGGTTGGGGGGGCGGGGAGATGGGAGAACTGGACTAGAAGGAGGAAAAAAGGGAAGTGTAGGTGTGGTTTAACTTTTGTCATGATCATTTTGGTTCCCCAGATGAACAGAAACAGATAAACCAAAAAAACCCAGAAAACAAAACAAAACAAAAAAACAATCAAAACCCAAACACCCACAACCAAAAGATTGTGTGGTTCTCAAACGATGAGGTCTCAAAGCATTTGAAAACAGTGTGGCTTCACTGAGACTGGAAAGCCACAGGGACTTCGCAGGTACACAGATGATAAATCTGAAACCGTAGGATAACCCTGGCAAGTAGACAAGTCACTTCATTTAATAAATCTGCTATGACATTTCTTACTGCTGCCCAGGAAATGCTGAATTCTCAGCAGCTGCCTGGCCTAATTTCCAGTCTTACAGTGACTGAGCAGATGCTTTTGCTACGTTTATCAGCACACTGTGGGGAATGAGTGGTTTGGGTAAAAGTAGTGTTCTTTGGATGGACTGATAACAACGGCAACAATAGGTGCCATTTATTGAACAGCCAGAGTGCTCAGGCTGGGTTCTGTGCTAAGTAAACTTTTATTACAAATGAAGACACCGAAGTTCAGAAAACCTAAGTAAATTGTCCCATGTCCTGTTGTAAGTGATGGAGGTGGGGTTCACCCTGGCTTTGTGTGGTTATTAAGCAGGGGTGTTCAAACTTTTGGCTTCCTTGGGTCACATTGGAAGAAGAATTGTCTTGGGCCACACATAGAATACGCTAACATGAATGACAGCTGGTGAGCTAAAAAAATTTTTAAAAAAGCAAATCGCAAAAATACTCTCATGATGTTTTAAGAACATTCACAAATTTGTTTTGGGCCACATTCAAAGCTGTCCTGGCTGCGGATTGGACAAGCTATAGAGTTTGTCTTTTACCTTCAGTGCCAATTAAGTAAATATTTATAGGGATTCTGAATTTATTTCACCATCTTCTACCCCAGGCAATATCCAGTCTAGACAACTTCCTAATCTGGTGGCCTGATGGGGACCACTTTTAGCTGTGTTGTTTTTATTTGTTCCTCTGAGTTTCCTTTGTGACAGAGGAACTAGAGGAACTAGAGGGGCTGCAAAGACTGAGGAGATAAGAAGGTTTTAATTCCGTTTAACTCTGTATAGATCTTTAACCCTGGGCAAGTTATGTGAATGTGTATGTCCTTTTTGCGGGTGGGAGTGAGGGAGAGTTGGACTTACCCTGAGCGCAAGCTTCAGGGCCCTTCCAAGGTTCTGGGAAGAGACCCTAGCATTTTGGTATTTATAATTTTATGTTCATTTTATCAAGGAATCCCACAAATTATATACATTTCAGGCTCCCCAACCTAGATCTGCCCCGGGGTGGTGTTGGAGACCAAAAGAGATAATGCTTGTGAATGCACTTTGCAAAGCAGAGTGCACCGCACAGGTATGAAGTGGAAATGGCAAAAAATATTATTAGTAGTATTAGTACTGGTAACAGCTGGAATCGAGGAAACCTTTGTTGAAGGACTAGTGGGAGAAAGAAGGGGTTTAGATCTGAGGAAAACAGAGGAAGCCTATTAAACTTTCTAGTAAACGACTGAGCAAAGTTAGGAAAGCTTCTCTCCAGGAGAAAAATTTCTGTTTGTGAGAATTTAACACACATTTATGCCTGAGGGCTAGGAGTTGAATGAGGTTCTTTTCTGTTTCCTTTCGTTAGGGAACAGTGGAGGAAGGCATTTTTCTAATTGGAGGGAGTAGATTTACAAGTGCTACCTGGATCCCATTACCAAAAGCTGCAGTTAGCTCCTGGTTATTAAAAGGCTCATTATTCAGTTTATGGATTATCCAGACCCGTTTGCCTCCAGTCATTCTGATGTACACTTTTTATGCCTTTTACTGCCAATTAGCGACTTCACCTGCGCAGGCAAAAAAAAAACGGGTGCTAAACCCCAAATTGGTTCATTTCTCTCCTTGTTAGCAGCTCTGTAAAGGTTTGTCAGCAGGAGAGTGGGCCTGGGAAAAGGTTCAAATGAGGTGAAAGGATTATCTGCGCTTTCTCTATTGCTGTCTCTCTCTACTCAAAAATTGAGACTAGGCTCTGGTTCTGATTGTAAACTGATTTAAAGTCACTAAGTCAGAGACCTTGGCCTGGGATACTAAGAGAGTTTAATAAACAGCAGTCCTGGGATAGGGTGACATTCTGTAAGGAGCCCCTTACCCCACACTCCATATCTCCAGGCCTCTCTTTCATTTCCTGGAGGGGTGGGGGCCAACAACATCTGGTACTTGAGAGAGTAAGGGAGAAGTTAACTCCTAAACAGATTTGTCGGAGGCCAAAAAAAGAGGATACTTGGGTCATTTTCGTGTTTTGTTTTTTTTTTTAAAGGTGTGTGTCTCTGTGGACACATAGTAAATATAAATATACATCCACATTCATTCAATTTTATCTTAATATTTACTCAGATTTGAAAACTATCACACGTAAAATCCTTTTTTGGAAGGGACTTCTCTCTGATTTCAAAGGCTATTTGGTTTTTTAGTGAGTTTATTAGCTCTGCATTTACTAGACACAAAATAAAAACTTCTTTGGTCAGCTATGAAAGCTGTTTGCGTCTTGCTCTGAGAAGATCATGATCACAAGGGATTTGGAAGTAACATGTGTATGTTCTGGGTTGGAAATGAGTCCTGATCTGGGATTAAAACCTGGTTGCAATAGTCATCTTAGATTTTGAGAACTAGAATGAGCAAACGACTGTTGTGAGTTGATCCCCCTCCTTGGGACTAGTGGGATATATGCACTTGCAGCGAGCCGGGCTGTGATTCCTGGTGCTGTTTGCTGCGTGACTGGCTGCAACAATGGGCTGGACTCGAAAGAAAGAGAAGTGAAAGTCTCTCTTTGTGAAGCATTTGCCTCATCAGAGAAAGTGGTACCCAAGAAAAGACGCTGGAGCTGCTCTCTGGGGCGTGGGCAGTAGGAAGACTGTGGGGTGCGGAGGTCAGAGCTAGACCGACTCTAAGTCCCATTCTGGCTTTGTGATTAATATGAATAAAACAATAATACCCTTATTTCATGGTCTGTAGCAGTGCTGTCCAACAGAAATATAATGTAGGCTATTTATGCAATTGTACATTTCCTAATAGCCATATTTTAAAAAAGCAAAAAAGAAATGTAGAATTTAATAATGTGTTTTATTTAACTTGATATATCCAAAATACTTTCATTTCAAAATGTACTCACTATAAAAATTAATGAGATATTTATAGCTTTTTTTTTTACAAACAGTTCTTAAAACTCGGTGTATGTTTTACACTTACAGCGTCTCTCAGTTTGAATTCTAAATTTTTCATCAGAAATACTTAATTTGTATTTTGATTTTACTAATGTAAAGTAAAAAAGTAAGTTCACTCGTCTAAGTTGAATTGTGCTTAGACCTTTTCCAATAGCTGAATGGAACATTATTTTTTAAAGATAAATTAATTAAAATGAAATGAAATTTAAAAAATGTGGTTTGTTGGTTATGCCAGCCATGTTTCAATGCTCAAAAGCCACATGTGGCTAGTGGCTCACATGTATTGGACAGCATGCTCCTTCAGGTATTCATCTTCACCATCAGAAGAGACCACTAGACTCAGAGACAATGAGAGCAGTGTGAGGGGCTGCAGAAAGGATTGGCCCCCGGGTCAGGTTCAGATGGGGAGCACACACCTGTTGGATGGACTCCTAGCAGCCAAAGGCTGGCGACTGATGAGCGAGTAATGAGTGCCTGACTCAGGGACACATGCGATGAGCCTTTGATGAGCCCTTGAAATTTTATCTGAAAATGTAGTCCTCGGTTTCACCATATCCTGAGCCTAATTTTCCCCCAGATGTTGTGCAGCTGTGAATTTTCCCAAGGGAGTGCTGCTTTGTGGGATGTGTGAGTTGGCTCTTTGGTCTCAGTGTGGTAGTGTGAACTCCTGGAGGCTTTGAGGGCAGAGACAGACTTGATGCACTTTTATTTGAGTTGTTTCATTGCTCCAGGAGGGTATTACACATATGGGAGCAATTTAAATGTCCAGAACAAACCACATGTCTTCTTTTAAGTCAAGAGAGCAAGGTGATTGCAGTTTCTTTGTTCGGTTTGCTTATTTTTTACTGCTTATTTCTGTGTGTATAAATTCAGCGACACGCTAATAGACATATGGCCAATGGTGCTTAGAGAAAATCTGTTTGTAAACCTGAATCTCTGTTTTGCCCACACATTTCCATTGTATTCCTGCCCTGCTCCAACTCATTGTCCTAGATCATCCAGTGTTAGCATTTTTTTCATGAGATGAACATTTCGTTATAATAATGACAGTAGCTGTCATTTGCTGAGAGCTTTCTCCATGTCAGGCAGCCTACTAGGTAGTTTACAGATATTTATTGTCTCACAACAACCTTCAGCATGAGCAGGATTGGTTTCATCTGACACATGACAAAACTCTGGCTTGACAACTTTACCAGTATGAGGGTGCTAGACTAGGGTCAGCAAACTACTTTCTCTAGAACAAGCCTGGCTTGCTGCCTGTTTATATGCAGCTCCTGAGTAAGAATGGCTTTTGTGTTTTTAAATGGTTGAAAAAAAATCAAAAGAAGAATAAGAATTGACGGGTGAAAATGATATGAAATTCAAATTTTTTGTCCATAAATAAAGTTTTATTGAAACACAGCCATGCTTATTCACCATATCTGCTTTCATGGCACAAAGGCAGAGTTGAGAAGTTGAGATGGGTACTGTATGACCTATAAAGCCCAAAATATCTACTATCCATCTCTTTACAGATAAAGTTTGCCAACCCTTGTGCTAGGCTGTTGAGTTCTTTCAGTGGACTTTAAGAACCACGGTGAAGAGCAGTGTGGTTCTTTCATGTCTGGCCAGCGCCAGGCCTCATGCCTCACACTCTGAATGCTGCGGGTATTTACTGAGCATAGAGCTAAACACAGTGTGTGGAAGAGGAGACGAAGCTTAGAGAGGCAAGTGACTACCCAAAGTCTGAGCTCCTAACAGTTATGTTGACCTCAGTGCTGCAAAACTTGAACTACATCAGGACCACTGGAAGGGGCGGTTGTACCAGAGTTTGCTAGGCCTTATCACCAGTTTCTGATTCTTCCAGTCTGGGGTGTGACTCAAGAATTTGTATCTCTAACAAGCCATCAGGTGATACTAGCACTGCACATCTGGGAACCGCACTTTGATTAACCCTACCATGTGACATCCAGCTCAATGAACAGTTGTCGAGTTATGGAAATTGCAGAGCATGGATTCAAACCCATGCATTCCCCAAAATAAATTGACTAGAAATTTAAATCAATTTAGAAATTTAAGTGCAGTGTATTCCAGTCAACTTTCTTGGCATTGTAATAATTTGATTTCTGCCTTCATTGTTTTCATTCAACTCAAGATTTCTGATGCTATGAGGCTCAGGCCACTGTACACATTGAAAAACTTTTTGCTTTTGCACGAGCTAGGGGCTGGGTCTAAAATTAACCCCTCGCTGATGGCATCACTTGTGTGTTTCTGGAAAAATCAGTTTATGATTATTTCTAAACCAAGGAATTTTGTTCCTGCTGATTGCATATCAAATCCTTTCTCATACTTTGGACCCCCCCACTTCTTTGCTGGCTAACAGGGAGAATTAGGGGTGCAGGAAATAGCTTTCACAGTTAGATTATGCTGGCTTTGGTTACAAAAGTTAATGCATTAGTGCTAGAGTTCACTATCTTAATTACTGGGTTAGTCTCATATTTAAAAAGTCATTATTTAAGGATTAGGAATGGGAAGATCGAAGACTGGTGAAAGATGATAGTTTTTTTTATGTTGATGATTCATAGCCTTGTTTTAGACTTTTATAAGTAATAAAAAGCACTGGATACTGCTGATTTAGTCTCTTCCTATAGGCTCATATTTGTGTAAAGAAGGAAATCGCTCTGTAAGTTTTCCCTTTTGCTTTCTCCTGGCTCTCTATTTCTGTGCCTTTATCTATAGTGCAGCCTATTTTTCTGATGTTCCTTCGTCATCTACAGTTTTCATGCCCCTTCCCAATACAGGTGTTGTAGGGATCATTAGCTAGGATGTCTAAGGAACCATACTATCAGCCCAAAGGAAGGGAAGCTTGGTGAACTCTTAAAACCAAGTAGATGAAACCCTCTTGCAGAGTCCCAGGATATAAGCCATTCCATTAGGAATCCTTCTCTGGGAACTATGAATCATTGCTGGGCCTGATGTAAAATCACTGGCATGGCATTCATGACAGCTCACCATGTCATCCCTCACACCTTTGCCATGGCCTGGAAGCTGACTTCACTACTACTTGTGTTTGTTCTTTGATTGCTGACCTTGTCAACCAGGTCATTCTTTCTCTCTTCCTATTTCTAAGAGAAAATTCATTCCCCAGAAACAGCAAGTACCTGAACTGTTGCCACTTTATGTGTGCTGCCTTATTTATTTTTCCTCTCATTCTTTTGGCTGGGAGTAAGAGAACCTTTCTCTCCTACCTGGTTTATGTGGCCTGTTTATCTGTTCGTTGGCTGGTTTGATGTTTATTTAATTTTGCCATGCAGCTTAACCTCAGCAGCCTGGTTTTATGGCTTGATTTGAGCCGAGAGTTCTGCACATGACTTCTAACTTGTTGGTAAATTAAGGTTTGTTTTTCTCTCACCCATCTATGACCCATGATTAAAACCTTATTTGAAGAAAGGATATCCAACCCATATACTACTCTAGATTTCTGTGTTAGAACTATTGAAATCCACTATACATTATTTCAGATTTATGTAGGTTAAAGGGATCTGGGTTTGACCTTTTCCCCACTTATCTTCAGCAAATAGAGACATGTGAAGGGGAAGTTTATTTATCAAGCACTTATAGAGAATCTAAGTACTGTGGGTAAGAGGAGGGGTAGAGAGAATGGAGATAAAAGATTCACTGAAGATCTAATTTTTTTTCTAGGGAAATTTAGGGTGTGTATGAATAGTGATAATAATTGCAACAATAGCTTACATTTACTGAGTGCTTACCTGTACTGTGTTGGGGCTTTATATTTGTGGATTATCTCTTTTTATCCTCACAGGCTTATGAGGTACATCCACCTAGGTGAGGAAATGAAGGCTTGGAGAGGCTGATTCACCTCTCAAAGGTCATACTACTAGTAAAAGAGGGGTTATGCTTTGAATCCAGGAGTTTGGCTGAAGTAAAATACATTTCCTAGAACATATTACTAAGATCATACACAGATAAACTTATTTGTAACTTGCCCATGATAATAATAACTTTAATGATACAGTAACATCAGCAAAGATTTTCTGGACACTGACTATATCATAGGCACTGTATTTAATCCATACACATGATTTCTTTTAATGTTTAACAATCCTATTAGAAATCTATTTTATCTGAGGAAACTGAGGCTCAGAGAGAACTTAAGTTCTTTGTCCGAGGTCACGTGGCCAGTGAGTGGAACACCTGTGGTGTCATATTATTTGTATAATTGTTATTGTTATTAGCTAGCAGTTACTAAATGCACTAAGAACTAGGCATTGTTCTCAGCACTTTACATGTATTAATTCATTTAATCCTCATTTTACAGGTAAGGAAACTGAGGCACAGAGTGGTTAAGGTTACAAAACTGTGACAGTGGTAAGATTTGAACCCAGGCAATTTGACCCTGGAGTCTGTAACAGACACACCTATGATCACAGACTTTGTTTCTTTTGCCACTTTGGTGGTCTATCTCCTAGAGCAGAGAATCACTAGTACTATTACAAACCATTCCAGTAACAAATTAACCTACTGAAAAGGAGCTTGTGGAAATGAAAATATAACTTGAATTTTGACTTGAAATAAACTGAATTTTAAAAATCCTTTGAGGCTTTTTAAAGAATGTATTTGAAGAAGTTCCAATCAGATCAACTTAGGAAGACCCTCTTAGGTCAAATCAGACACGGAGGAATGAATTTTCTTGTGGTGTTGAGCATAAGTCCATCGTGCTGCCCGGGTGGGGAATGCCAGGCAGCTTTCCTTCTTTGCTCCCCCTGTTCTCCCCTCAATCACTCATCTTTCTAGATAAGGCCACAGAACACCCAGAGTGATCTTTTAAAAAGTAAATAAGATCATGGCAGCCTATTTGTTTGTTGACCTGTCAGTCAAAAAACTAAAAGGATCACAACAAAAACTAAAGGGATCACAACTGTTTTGTTTATCGCTCTGTATCTATCATCTAGCACAACGCAGTCAACAAAAGAATGATGAAATGAATTAATTTTAGGCAAAAAATTAGCACGTGCAAAGATATGGTGGCATGAAGGAAGAGGACATTTTGGCAAACAGTGAAAAGTTGTGGATGGCTGGCACTGAGCTGGTTTTGGGAGCTGGAAGAGATAACACAGTTGGGTCAGATCATAAGGATCATGTCGATTCTGTCAAGGAATGTAGATTTTATCCTCTAGAAATGGGGAAACACTAAAGGATTTTTTTTTTTTTTTTTTGAGATGGAGTCTCGCTCTGTCGCCTAGGCTGGAGTGCAGTGGCGCAATCTCGGCTCACTGCAAGCCCCGTCTCCTGAGTTCATGCCATTCTCCTGCCTCAGCCTCCTGAGTAGCTGGGACTATCGGCGTCCGCCACTAAGCCTGGCTAATTTTTTTTTTTTTTGGATTTTTAGTAGAGGCGGGGTTTCACCGCGTTAGCCAGGATGGTCTTGATCTCCTGACCTTGTGATTCCCCTGCCTTGGCCTCCCAAAGTGCTGGGATTACAGGTGTGAGTCACCGCACCCAGCCACACTAACGGATTTTTAAACAGGGTTCTTGGGTTGGCTCTGTCCATTGTATTTTGTATTTGGAAATTACTTGTCTCAATGATAATTTTGCTACAATGATTGCACGTGGGCAATTTCAAAAAGAACTTTGAAAGTTAAAATATGCCAAAGATGTAAGTGTGCTTGTTTATGACGGAGCTTGGAGTTGCATGTATCAAATGGGTCAAGCCAATGACAACATAACTAAACGTTTTATACAAATAGGTTATTAGTTGTACAGCTTGTTAAATTTTCCATTTGATGAAGGGAATCAAGTTTGAGCATTATCTCTTGGGTCATTTAGACGATACATTGTGGATTTATGGCTCCTTTTGGTAGAGTCAACTCGTGACATTCAGTTGACAGTATTGTCCTTAGGGAGGATGCTAGGTGGTTCTTCCTTCAGAGTCACTATATAGCAGCTGTCTGTGAGTCCTGCCTTGGAAAGACAATATTATTCTTTCAGCAGCTACTATTTATTGAGAACCTACAGTGTGGCAGATGAACTAATCATGTTACCTTATGTAGGTAAACTTTATAGCATCTCTTTGAGGTAGATGTGTCCCCATTTTACAAATGGAGACCCTGGCTCAGAGAAGTTAAGAGTAACTTAGAATTAGAGTGCACTTACATACACCTGGGTGTGCACCGAGAGTGTGCTCATATACACCTAGAAGTTAAGAATAACTTAACTTATCTGAGCCACGGTTTCTCCATTGTAAGTGCTAGTGGGGCCAGGGAGTAAAATTCAGAACTGTCTGACCCCAAATAGCTTGCTTTTAACCATCTGGTCTTCTACCTCTGTAGAGGAGAGAATCATTTAGGAAGCAGCTTATGGAAATAATTTTGATCCGAATTAAACTGATTATCTTTTGAAAGTCAAGAAATTCCTAGAACTTTTCTTTGATGTTAAGAACTTTTAAACTAGGTTATACTTAAGAAGACAATTTATTTAACTGGCTTAGTTCAGGTCAGACCTGGTGGAATTAGTCTCACTGATAAGCAGATACTTGAACAGAATCTTGATGAATAAGCATGAGCGTTAACTTCAGGCTAACTGGCCGGGTGGCTGTGCCTCCTGGTCTACCCACCGACTGGTCTCCCTGCCACAAGTTCCTCTTCTTCATTTGTCACTCTTTTATCAGTTCTTGGCACAACCACCAGAAGGAATTTTTAAAAGATGCACATAAGATGATCTCATTCCCTTCCTTATCTGGTCAGTGGCTTCCTCTTTCATTTGGAATACATTATGGTCTTTGAATCATGACTCCACAGGCCTACATGATCCCTTTCCAGTCTCCTCCAAGGCACTCAGCCTCTTATTGTTTATTTTCTAGCTACTCTGGGGTCTTTTCAGGCCCTGAATCCGAAACATGACATTTGTGGAAAATGATGGGAAGTACTTTACGGCTAAAGCTTAGTCTGGACTCCGGGGGCTGGTGGGAGATTAGGTAGACTAAGGGGTTTGGACTCGACCTTGTAGGTAATGGAACACTTTTGAGACATTTTTAGCACAGAACTAAGTGTAATGGAGCCACTGAGCTGGGGAGGAGAATATTCTTCGTTGTCTTTTTGTCTTTTTAGAGTGCTCAGAATCCCTGCATTGCCACTGGTCATTGCCCTTTGTATGTGGAAATGACTTGTTCCAATTATGACAGCCTTGCAATTGCCTTGGCAGAATGTTTATCAGAAAGTTGTAAGTTAAAACATGGCAATGACATCTCTTTCCTTGTGTGCCATATTTAAGGCACATGTTCTCTGAAATCAAGAAGCTGAGCTAGGATCTTGCACTGGCCCCAGACCACATTATGTTGTGACCATGCTTCAGTGAGAATGTGTCACCTGTAAAATGAAGATAAGCAAGAATATCAGTCTGTTTGAAAATGCTAATAAAAGTAAAATATTCTTGGCAAATAAAGCTATTAATGTAGGTGTTGAAATTTTCATTTAGTCAGGGCAGTCCTAAATTTAAATGTAACCTTTTGAGCCCTTAGATCATTGAGTTAAGACTCTTTCTCATGTGGATGAACAGTAAATGCTTGTGATCTGAAGATGTAAATTGGGAGGAGTAAGGGACTACTGGCCCATTATGCATTAATGCCCACTGTTTGTTTCCCTGACTTACAGTGTGGCTCCATATTATTGCCCTCAAGGCAGCTGTTGATGGAGTCATCCTATGCTCCAAACCTTGAGCTAAGCACCACATATAGTCATGGGCCGCATAACGATGTTTCAGTCCAGTCAACGACAGACTGCCTATCTGACAGTCTTCCCGTAAGATTATAATATCACATTTTTACTGTATCTTTTCTATGTTTAGATACACGGATACTTACCATTGTGTTACAGTTATTATACATACAGTGTACAGTACAGTGATGTGCTCTATGGGTTTGTAGCCTAGGAGCAATTGGCTATATCATGTAGCCTAGGTGTGTAGCAGGCTACACCATCTAGGTGTATGTAAGTGCACTCTATGATGTTCACACAACTACACCTAAGGATGCGTTTCTCAGAACATACCCTATCCTTGAGCCATTCATGACTGTATGTATATGTCAGTTAAAGCTTATAACAATCCTGTGAATCTGTTTTTTCATACTGCTGTGAGTTTGGATTGTTTTTGAAGAAATGCAGGCTTAGAGAAGTTAATTGCTTAAAGTCAGAGAGTTAGGAGATCCTTCAGTTTTGACGGATGTCAACATTCGTGCTTTTAACCCCAGCTCTGTCCAAGTCATAAGACCGTCCTATAGACAGGCCAGAATGGTACAGGTGGAAACACAGGAAGAGATCTCCTTTCCTATAGACCTTAAATGAAAATGTCTCTTGGACCATCTTGTCTGAAAGCCCATCTTTTTGGGTTTATTTCTCTGATTAGAGAGATACTTTGTTTTGCCTAATACATATTTTTAGCAAGTAGTACAGGCATCAGTCTTTTGTAAACTCTTTCAGATTTTTTTTTTTTTTTTTTTTTTTTTGAGACGGAGTCTCGCTCTGTCACCCAGGCTGGAGTGCAGTGGCCCGATCTCGGCTCACTGCAAGCTCCGCCTCCCGGGTTTACGCCATTCTCCTGCCTCAGCCTCCGAGTAGCTGGGACTACAGGCGCCCGCCACCACGCCCGGCTAGTTTTTTGTATTTTTAGTAGAGACGGGGTTTCACCATGTTAGCCAGGATGGTCTCGATCTCCTGACTTCGTGATCCACCCGCCTCGGCCTCCCAAAGTACTGGGATTACAGGCTTGAGCCACCGCGCCCGGCCTACTCTTTCAGATTTAAATAAGGAAGTTCGCTGTTTGAAGGACTTTGTGGCTAATCCCTTGGTAAAGAAGTATCTTATAATTGACTATGAATGTCTTAGTAGCTATTCTGTTTCATAACTTGACTTTCAAAAAATACTAACGGCAAAAGATAACATTTTTTTGATAAGTACCAGGTGCTTTTAGAAGCAATTTTTCTGGGAGTTTCTAATGTAATCATCACAGCAACCCTTCAAGATGGGTGCTGTTATTGTGTCCATTTGACAGAGAAGTAAACTGAGGTGACAGAGGCTAGATGCAGGGATGGCTTCATGGCATGTGACCTGCATGATCACACAGGACCCCATATTTAGAAAGGGCATATGCTTGGTGTAATATTCTGCAATTATTGTCTTAAAAGACTTCATAATTTTGAACAAGGGCCCTGCATTTTTATTTTGCATGGAGCCTCATAAATTATGTGGTTGGTCCTGCCTAGCCAAATTGCCCAAGGCCATTCCTCGGTGAGCAGCAGTGTTGAGGTTCAAACCCAGACTGCCTGGCCTCCAGCGTGACTGCCTGGCCTCCAGCATGTGCACTTTCATTGTGTCCTCCTGCTTCCCATATTCCCATGTTCTTCAAACACTGTCCTCCGTCTTCTTTTTCTCTGGACATGTCTTTAGAGGCAGAAGCAGGTGGTTTGACTCATGTCTGTTGAATTCTTCAGATTCAGAATTTATTTGTTGAACTGAATGTTTGATACATACAATTTCCTAATTAGGTTTGTGGGAGTGCAGTAGTAAAGATTTGAAGATATGGCAAGAATTGTATATCCTGGCTATAGTAAAACTCATAGTCTAAAAATAAATGAGAATAAAGTGGAAACATTGTAACATATTTTTTTTGTATAGCTTTAATGGAAAAAGGAAAGGAAAGAATACATATGAAAGGAAGGCAGTCCCTTGGCGCTGCCTGTCTCAGTGCTGTGCGCTGTGGACTGGGGACACTTAATTACTACATACAATTTTATAGACTGTTTATGAGAAGCTTCTATTTAACTTTTCATGGATTTCAGTAAAGGAAAATATAGAAAGATAGAGGAGGATTTTCATCACTTTGGCAAAAACTGTTCCTCCATGATCTATGACTAGAGCCTGAAACTGCCCAAGTTCCATCTCTCAGCATTTTCTGAGAACTTTCTGTGAAGAGAAGTTCAGAGGCCAGTAAAACAAGTGTGGTCACGAAGAAAATCAGAACATGACTCCCCCAAATCTGCCTCTTTGATATAAAATTATTTTTGAGCTGAAGGCAATTAAGAAGCAGTAAACAGGGGAAAAGCTCTCTTTATCCTATCCATTTTCTGCCTAAAGACAGGATATAAATCCTCCTCTACTGGAGACAGCTCTAGACTCATCAACCCAGAGACAACGCCAGGGGAATCTGCAAACTAACCTCACTTCATCAGTTTCCTCCTATAGATTTACCTTCCCACAGTTTCCCATCGTTGGAAGCCCAAAACCTCACTTCTTCGTCCTGTCTTTTCTTGACAACTGTATTGTGCTTTGTTGAAGATGCCACATAAGCCAGAGTTCTAAGCTGCTGCTGTGGGTTACCTTTCATTGAAGTTTCTCTTGTGTGATGTACACTGCATGCATTCATAAGTTGTTTGTTTTACTTCTGTTAATCTGTCTTTTATTACGGGAGTTCATCCCAACTAAGAACTTATGGGACTTGGGGGAAAATTATTTTTCCTCCCTGACAGTCACTGCAGGGCAACTGAGGCTCTGACAGAGGGAGGCATCTGCCACAGGAACATGAGGAAAGCAGCTGATAGAGTCAGGAGGAGTCTAGAAGGGTCAGGGGAATTGTAGTTGTAGAGAAGAGGGAAAGAGTGTTCATCTATGGAGGGAACAGTAAGAGCAAAGTCACGGAGGCGAGGGAGATCACGGTCAAGATGAACTGCAGTATTTGGCCCTGGGGGAAGTGTAAGAAATGTAGGTGGGGACCAAATGTTAGTGTGCTAAGTTAAGGATTGTGGATTTATATATCTCAAGGCATTAGGGATGGTGATCATAACAGCTAGCATTTATTGAGAGCTTCCCAAGTGCTAGGCATGATTTAATCCTATAATATCTTTATTCTCCAACACCCCTTTGGGGTCAGTTACTAGTCTCATTTAACAAAGAAAACTGAGGCACAGAGACTTTTAATAACTTACCTAGGGTCACACAACTAGTATGTTTCAGAGCTGGGATTGTGAACCAGGAAGTCTGGCTCCAGAAACTGTGTTCCTGATGGCAAAGTTATACCGATTCCAGTGATGGAAGAAATTTAAGTAGAAGAAACATGGACATAATTTACATTTCCCAAGATTGTTCTAGTGGAAGTGTGGCCTGCTGGGTGCAGGGAGATGAGCATCTCTGGTTTTGCCACCACAGAAGCTATGAATACATGTTCTTTAAAAACGACTTCTCCTCTCTTCCCTTGGTATATGGGTGCAATCAATTCTGGCTTTAAATACCTTCTCCCCACTCTTTCTATCTCTGAACAGATTCCTCACCCCCGCCCTCCACCATTTCTTCCTCACTGACCTTTATGTTACTTGATCATCACTCACCATCACTCATCAACCTAGCCTTCTTTCTTCTTCCTCTTGGTACTCCTCTCTACATTATAAACATCTATGTAGTTTCTGGTCACCTGTATGTATACCTATTAGGTGATATGATATGT
Organism: Macaca fascicularis; assembly: GCF_037993035.2. Taxonomy (NCBI): domain Eukaryota; kingdom Metazoa; phylum Chordata; class Mammalia; order Primates; family Cercopithecidae; genus Macaca; species Macaca fascicularis. Next base: position 158,538,885 of record NC_088375.1, on the reverse strand, counting down.
ACACTCAGTGGTCATTATTAGTACATGAAATGACTGAGGACCCTGGAGGCAGGAATGGAGTTAGAGTCCTTTGTGTTATTATATCCCTGGAATCTGGGGGGCAGGCAGCAGACTTCTTTGGACCTCAGAGATAATCTGGGCATAGTAATCATACCTGCTCTACTGGTTGTTGTCAGAAACAAAATGAAATAAGATGATATACTTTGTATAAATAGTGTTCACTGGCTACATTGTCTCTAGTATAAGCAATTTTATTTGCAATTTGTACTCTGCTTGTTTTGATATCATTTATGGCAACTTTCTGAATTATAGCATTTCAAACCTGGAGGGATCTACGCAGACAGTGGTTAATTAGTTGATATTTAGAAAGACTGGTTAATTCACTGCCAGAATGGAGGTGGCGTGGGTGGGGAGGATAACTGTGTTCTCCAGGCAGTGGGTCAGACCGTTCCCACAGTGTAATCTTACCCATATCACTTAACCTCTCTGGGCATCTGTTACCTTCTGGAAAATGAAGGCAAAGCTGCCTACTTGTAGGGCTGATCATGAAGAAGATTGAGATGTTTTATGTAAAGTGCTTGCACATAGCAAGTGTTCTATAAATACTATTATTATTTTCATTCCTGAAAACAAAGGAGTTAGTATTCTAGTGTTGAGTGTCGAAAGAGTGGGGGAAGGAGTGTGGGAGGGGTTTATACACTTTCCTTCCCATCCTCTCAGTTGTCCTCCCTCGTCTCCACTCCGTCCATCTCCAATCTTTTCTCCCCTCAAGGCTGAATGAAATTGAATGTCTTGTAAACCTGTGCAGCCTTTGCCACGGGGCCCTCAGACATGCCCTTCTAACATTCTGACATAATGGATGAAAACGTGAACAGCTGACAGTCATTGATTAAATCTCCAAATGTTTCACTCCCTCACATGTGGGGATGGTGCCCTCTGCCTGGTGAACCCAGCCCAGGCAGAGATTGCAGGAGCTGGCTCTGTTGGTGGTGGGCCTGGTTACCTAGATAACGTTTACCTGTGCTGATGACAAAGGGCCTGTCACTGCCTCCTGATGCATGCAGAAGAATATTAAGTTTGCGGGGAGATGGAAGGAAACAATTTTCTCTTGAAATGAGGTAGATGCAGGTGTTAATTTCTTTGGAGTGAATTTTCTGTTTTCAGAGAGGCAGGGGTAGAGCTTAAACAACACAAACTTCCGGCTGAAAATACTTAATTTGTGAACCTGGCAAGCCTCTTAAGAAAAAAAACAATCCTGGTGCTGGGACTGTTAGGCTTCCTGTCTTTTCAGCAGCTTATTTCATTTATTTTACTGCTTTGAAGGATTGGAAGTCTCTGAAGGCCATTTCTTTAATGACTTGGAATATTAATGTAAAAACTTGCTTGTTGGACAATACAGTGAATACTATAGCTTTGTCTCTAATTGGCTTTTCAGTCCTTCACTCTGTAAAGTCCCCTCCTTTTAAGACATTTTCTTTATTTTGAAATATAATGTATTTTATATTTATAAATTTTATTTATAAAATATGTTTATTTTATAAATAAATCAATAATGAAGGAAAGTGCACCAAACAATTAAATAGCCCAGTGATTTATCATGAAGTGAATACATTGGTGACTGCTGCTGTTAACAAGGTGAGGACAGAACATCGTAGGTGTCCCAGAAACAGCCCTTCTCCCCACTTCCAACCCTTCCCTTCTCTCACTCTCCCAAAGGAGATTGCTGTCTTGGCTTTCCAAAGCAAATAAACAAAGTTCTTACTAGAAGTTTGTTCCCTAAGCGTTCATTTCTAAACACTCTGGTTTAGTTTTGTCTCTTTTGAATTTCATGTAGATGAAGTCATAGAGCATTTTTTTTTTTTTTTTTTTTTTTTTTTTTGAGACAGAGTCTCGCTCTGTCACCCAGACTGGAGCGCAGTGGCGCGATCTTGGATCACTGCAATCTCTGCCTCCTGGGTTCAAGAAATTCTACTGCCTCAGCCGCCCGAGTAGCTGGCACTTCAGGCACGTGCCACCACACCTGGCTAATTTTTGTATTTTTAGTAGAGACAGGGTTTCGTCATGTTGAATCAGGCTGGTCTTGAACTCCTGAACTCAGGTGATCCACCCACCTCGGCCTCCAAAAGTGCTGGGATTACAAGCGTGAGCCACTGCGCCCAGCCAGAGCATTGTTTTATGTATGGCTTCTGATATGGTTTGGCTGCGTCCTCACTCAAATCTCATCTTGAATTGTAGTTCCCATAATCCCCATGTGTCATAGGAGGGACCTGGTTGGAGGTGATTAAATCATGGGGGTGGTTACCTCCATGCTGTTCTCGTGATAGTGAGTGAGTTCTCATGAGATCTTATTGTTTTATAAGGGGCTTTCCCCCTACTTTGCGCTGCACTTCTCTTTGCGGCTGCCATGTGAAGAAGGACATGCTTCTTCCCCCTTGTGCCATGATTGTAAGTTTCCTGAGGCTTCCCAAGTCATATTGAACTGTAAGTCAATTAAACCTCTTTCCTTTATAAATTACCCAGTCTTAGGTATGTCTTTATTAGCAGCATTAGAACTGACTGATACAGCTTCTTTTTTTCAGTGTTATGTTTATGAAGTTCATCCATGTTGTGGTGTATAGCTGTAGTTCATTCATCTTACTTTCTATATTTCATTATAGGAATATTCCACTATTTATCTACCCACTTGGCCACTGATGGATATTTGAGGTATTTCCAGTTTTTAGCTATAAATGCTGATGTTATGAACAGTCCTGTATCTTTCTCTTGGGGCACATGTGCGTGCATTTCTATTGGTTGTGTTCCTAGAAGTGGAATTGTTGGGGCATAAGATATATGTTATCTTTGGCCTTAGTAGTATAAAAAGGTTTCGTTGTTGCTTTTTAAAAAAAGCAAAATAATTGCTCTCATACAAATACAAAATGAACATGTGTCAAAGATGTTATTTAACTCATTAATTAATGAGGAAACCAGTAGATGTTAGCAGCTGGTTCAAAGCAGAATAGAAAGGTCCATGTATATGTAGGCAATAAGAGATGAGGAAATGAATTTATTAATAAAAGTGAAATGAATCTATCCACAAGGCAATAATTTGTTGCATTTCCACCATACATAATTCACTTGCATTTCTATGGACAGGAAGAATTTGTATCATTATCAGTTTTCTGCAACTTAAATAGTTGTAGAATAGCTGAAAGACATAGAGAGGCATAATAACACAGTAGGGTGCATTAGACTGCACACTCAGTATGCTTTTTTTTTTTTCCTTCCCTTTTCTAAATCTTTCACAATTTTTCCTGAGGTAGATAATACCAACCTGTTTTCCAAAGTTAGTATATCAAATTACTCTTCCACCAGAAGTGTCACAGGAGTTCCTTTTGCTTCTAGCCAACAATTGGTTTAAACTTTTGCCATTCTGGTAGGTATGCAGTGGTATCTCTTTGTGGTTTTAATTTGCATTTCCTTGATTAAGAATGAGGTTGAACACCTTTTAGATATTTATTAGCTATTTGAATATCTTCTTTGTGAACTGCCTGTACTAGTCTTTTCCCCATTTAACAAAATGGGTTGTCTTTTACCTTTTTGGGGGGTAGGAGTATTTTATATATATTTTATGCATTAATATATATTTTCCAATCATATGTGTTGCAAATATCTTCTTCCACATTTTAGCTTGTCTTTTCATTCCTTTACCAGTGTCTTTGATAAACAAAACAATTATACTACAGCCCATTTTCTTAATTTTTTATTTTACGATTAATGATGGTTAAAATCCCTCCTTAATAAATCTTTCACCAGTTTGATTTCATGAAAATATTTTAGCATATTAATGTCTAGAAACTACATTATTTTGCCTTTCAAATTTAGATCTAAAATCTATTTCGATTTTAGTTTTCTGTATGATGTAAAATAGGGCATCATTTTTTACCCCAACGTGGTATCTAATTTTCCTGGCATCTTTCATTGAAAAGACTGTGCTTTCGCTACTGCTTGGCAGAGACACCCAAATGTTCATATGTTTGAGTCTTTTTCGGGATATGTTGCTAAATTCTATTGATTCATTGATCTATTTGTTCATTTTAATACCAATACCACACTGTAGTTTTTTATAATAAGTTTTATAATAAGTCTTTATTTCTGATAGAGCCAGACCTCCCACCTTGCTATTTCTCTTTGAGGCGATCCTGGCCCCTTTATACTTCCTTTGAATTTTAGAATTAGCTCATAAAGTTCCACAAAAACTGTGGATCTTATTCACTGAGTTTTTATTTAAGACTGCATTGAATCCTTAAAAATTCCACTTCTAAGTATTTATCCAAGTGAAATGAAAACATATGTCCACGAAAGAGTGGTACCTGCACATGTACATAGCCCCTTTATTCGTAATTGTTCCAAACTGGAAACAACCAATGTGTTTATAAAATGTAAAACTACTAAGCAGTAAGAAGGAATGAGCTGTTGATACATGCAACAATATAGATGAATCTCCAAAACATTACATTAAGCAAAAGAAGCCAGACATAAAAGAGTATGTAATACGTGATTCTATCTATATGAAGTTTATAACAGCCCCAACTCTACAACAAAAATCAATCAGTGGTTGACTGGAGTCAGGATGAAGTGGGGAGATTAGTGGGAAGAGCTTTACAGGGGCATGTGGGTACCAACTGGGGTGATGATGACAGAGATCACCAAAACACATTCTAAAAATGTATATATTTTATTGTAAATAAATAATAATACTTTATTAAGTTTTTTTAAAGATTCCATTAACTCTATAGATTTGTTTAGGAAGAACTAACATTTTTACAAATTGAGTCTTCCTAGGAATATGTTATATAACTCCAAGTACTATTGCATTTCAGTTCTCGCAATAATATTCTTTTGTTTTTACATAGATATTTTTCATATTTTTCAAATAAATATTCACTTATTTTGAGGTATGGTTAAGTATTTATGATACAATGGAAATAAAAAAATTAAATTTAATTTTGCTTATAGCTGGTTTATAGACATGTAGTTTTTATTTACTGAAAATTATATCCAGAAATCTTGTTACATTGACTTATAAATTTTTTCTGTAGATTCTTTGGATTTCTACATCCACAATCATATCATTTGCTAAAAATGACACTTTTGCTTCTTCTTTTCTAGTTGTGTTATCTTTTATATCTTTTTTTTTTACCTGATTGTACTGGTTACAAAAATTAATACAATGTTGATATCAAAGAGAAAGTTGTCAACATTTTATCAATGTGTTAGGTTTGCAGTAGCGTTTTTATAGATACATTTTAAAGGAATTTCCCTTCTATTCCTCCTTTGCTATGAAGTTTTATTCATTAATGGATGTTGAATTTTATCAAAGCTAATCTTGCATCTATTACAATTATTATATATATTTTCTCCTTAATTCTAATAATGTAATGAATATTTGTAAAATGTTGAACAACCATGCATTTCTGGAAGCAACCCAATTGGGTCAAGATGGATTCACATTTTCCTATGATGTTATATTTGGTTTGCTAATATTTTGTTTAAGCTTTTTGCCTCGATATTCATTAATGAGATAGACCTGAAATTTTCCTTTCTCATAAAGTCCATGTCAGGTTTTGATTATCGAGGTCATGCTTAAAGTTAGTTAGGAAATGTATTCTCTTATTGTTTGGAGGTTATTTGGGTATGATCAGTATTGTATCTTCTTTAAATTTCTGGTAGAATTATCTGGTGAAGTCATCAGAATCTGGTTGTTTTTTCTTTGTGGGAAGTTTTTAAATTATGCATTAAAATTTTTTGATGGACAATTTTTTATGCCAGTTTTAGATTCACCAAAATATTGAGCAGAAGGTATAGAGATAACCCATATAACCCTTGCCCCGTCCCTGCACAGGCTTCCCCGTTACCAAGATCCCCCATCAGAGTGGGATATTTGTTACAATTGATGACCCTAAATTGACACATCGTTATCACCCAAAGTCCATAGTTTATGTTAGGATTCACTCTTGGTTTTGTACATCCTGTAGGTTTTGGACAAATATATCCACCATTGTGTCATGCAGAATAGTGGTACTGCCCTAAAAACACTCTGTGCCTGCCTATCCATCCCTCCCTTCTACCGTAACGCCTGGAAACCACGAACCTTTTTTTCTGTCTCTATAGTTTTGCCTTTTCCAGAATGTCATATAGTTGGAATCATACAGTATGTAGCCTTTTCAGATTGGCTTCTTTCACTTACTAATATGCATTTAAGTTTCCTCCATGTCTTTTCACAGCTTGATAGCTAATTTCTGTTTAGCACTGAATAATATTTCATTTTCTAGGTGTACCAGAATTTGCTTATCCATTCCTCTACTGAAGGCCAGCTTGGTTGCTCCAAGTTTTGGCAGTTATAAATACAGCTTCTGTATTCATAAACACAGAATAAACACCTATATGCAGGTTTTTGCATGTACATAAGTTTTCAACTCCTTTGGGTGAATGCCAAGGAGAGTGACTGCTAGACTGTGTGGTAAGAGTGTTTTCAACACTTCCTCATGTTGATCTTTTATATTGTATGTTTATTTTCAGTTCACTCACTTCTGCTCTTTATCCATTTCCTTTCTTCTATTTTCTTTTGTTTCAATTTACTGATTTTTAAAAATGATTTCTTGAAGTGGTTAGTAGATTCTCAAATTTTGTCCTAATGTATTTAAACAATGGGATTCCCTTTAAGTACTGTTTTTGCTGTTTTAGATGAAATCATTTTATTATCATTCGGTTAAGAGTAGTTTCTAATTTGTACCAGCAATTTTCTAACCATCTTTTCATTATTGATTTTTGACTTCATTGCATTGTGAGCAAAGAACACACTTTGAATGATTTCAGTGCTTGAAATGTGTTGAGATGTGTTTGATTTCGTAACGTCTGGCATATTTTTATACGTGTTTGCTATGTGCTTGAAAATAAGGTATATCCTCTATTTGTTGAGTGCAATGTCCTATATGTTTATTTGGCCAACTTGGCTGGTTATGTTCTTCAGATTTTCTGTATCCTCACTGATTTCTTTTGTCTTTTTTTGTTTTATATGTTTCTGAGACAGATACGTTAAAATTCCATAATATAATGCAGACTTGTCTTTCTGTCAATTGCAAAGGCTCTTCCATATACCTAGTAAGACTTTCTGCTTTATAGTCTATCTTATCTGATATTAGCAAAACCACACCAGTTTTCTTTCAGTTAGTATTTGCCTGGTGTGTGTGCGTGTGTGTGTGTGCGCGCGCCCATTTTAATACTTTTAGTTCCTGCATTTCTATAGCATTTGTTTTAGATGTGTCTCTTGTATACAGCATATGGTTGAGTTGGACAGAATTTGTCTTTTAATTGCAGCATTGAGTTTTCCTACTCTTAATATAATAATACACGAATGGATTGAAATTTACTATTTTATTAATTTGCTATCTTTCTTTTAGTCCTGCTGGTTCCTTGTTCCAGTTTCTCCTCTTTTTCTCCCTTCTTTTGAATTGAGGATTTGTTGTTGTTGCTTTTAACCATTCCACTTTTTAATGTCTATTACCTTGGAAGTTTTATATTCTTTCATTATTATTTTGGTGCTTACACTAGAGATTATAGTACGCATCTTGACTCAGGTCTTAGACAACTTCAGTGGCATTTATCGCTGTCTAGACTTCTGTGTCATTGTTATGTATTATACTTCTATACCTTTCAGATGCCCAAGACATTATAATTATTATTGCTTTATTCAGTCATAATTCATTTTGATTAATCATGTATTTATTCTTTTCTTTGTTCTTCATTTTGTTTTCTTGTATTATTTATCTTTCATCTGGGAGCACTCTCTTTTTGCCTGAAGAACATCCTTTAGTATTTCCTTTATTGTAGGTGTGTTGGTAACAAATTATTTTAGTTTTTATCTGAAGTGCTTTATTTTGCTATCACTCTTAGGGATATTTCTTGTGGGCATAAAGTTCTAGGCTCTCAGTTATGTTCTTTCAATACTTAAGAGATATTTTATTTACTTCTGGCTTTCTTTATTTCTGTTGATAAGTTAGATGAAAATCCAATTTTTGTTTCTTTTTTCCCCTTCTACTGATTTTAGTTTTCTTTTTTTCTTTGTGGTTTTAGCAGTTTTATTGTAATTTGCCTAGGTGAAGTTTTCTTTTTACATTTCCTGCTTGGGGTTTCTAGGGTTCTTTGTCTTGGCTCCTTCTAAGACCTGATATCTTTCTTCAGTTTTGGAAAGTTCTTAGGCATCATTCGTCTTGTCAAATATTGCTTTTCCCCATTCAGTCTCTTCTTTTCCATGGGCTGTAATTACATATGTGTTATACGTCCTCACTGTGTCCTGTAGTGTCTTATCCTATATTTTCCATCCTTTTGTCTTTCTATACTTTATTCTAGTTATTTTCTTCTGGCTTCTAATTCCTGCTTCAGTTGTTTCTGATCTTCGTTTATTAAGTTATTAATTTTAGTTAATGTAGTTTTAGGCCTAAAAATTTCATTCGACTCTCTCTGTTTCTGAGTTTCTCATTTTTATGGAGACTGGGTAGCCTAAACAACAGAAATGTATTCGCTCACTGTTCAGGAGTCTGGAGGTCAAGGTGTCAGCAGCCATGCTCCCTCCAAAGGCTCTAGGGAAGAATCCACCCCTTGACTCTTTTAGTTTCTAGTGGCTGTTGGCCTTCCTTTGCATGTAGCTATCTTGCTGTCTCTCCATTTCACACGGCCTTCTCCTCTTTGTGTCTGTCTTAAAATTTCTTCTGCCAATCTCTTATAAGAATATGTGTGATTGCATTCAGGGTTCATCTTGATAATTTAAGGTAAGTCCTCCTCTCAGCACCCTTAATTCAGTCACATCTTTTTCCATATAATGTATTATTTGCTCCTTTGAATAAGGTAATATTCACAAGTCTCAGAGATTAAAATGTGGACATATCTTTTTTGGGGCCACCTTTTAGCCTGCTATACCGTTGTATGTTGAAATTCTCAACTTTATAATTTTATCTTTCTATAAATAGGAATAGTTTTTACAAAAAGTCTGTTTCAGATAATTCTAGTATCTGGAGGCTTGTGGGTGGGTTTCTATTTCTGTTATTTCTTCTGGTTTTGTTTATGTCTTCTTATCTCCTTATGTGCTTGGTTATTTTTAATTGAGTGTGAGACAGTATATTCGTACAATTTTTTACAGATATAATTTGAGGTCAAGATTGAGGTTTCTCAACCCCAGAAGGGATTTACATTTGCTTCTGCAAGCACTTGGGGGCATTAGAATTCTGGAAGCATCTGATTTTAGTTTCAGATATTGAGATGGCTTGAAGATGATCCATAGTCCTCTGCAAGGGCCTCTTAGCTCTCTATTCTCCCTTTCTGTGAAGACACAGCTCTTTGAGGAGCCCAGTCCAAAGCAAATGATATACCTGGTCAGTTCTCCCATCCTTAGCAGGACTTAAACACAAATCTTTATTTCCTTGGCTCCTCAGTACGTCGTTAGGGGAAAAATAGGTACAGAATGCCAGCCTCTTTTGTCTGGACTTCTTCCTTCCCTTGATCCTGGCCTGATGCTTTTTTTTTGAACTTTCAGATGTTTTAAAGCATTTAATAAATGCTTTTTCTCTCTTCTACTTGTCTTCAATGGGAAGGTGTATTAGTCTGTTTTTACACTACTGATAAAGACATACCTGAGACTGGGCAATTTACAAAAGAAAAAGGTTTATTGGACTCACAGTTCCACATGGCTAGGGAGGCCTCACAATCATGGTGGAAGGTGAAAGGCATGCCTCACCTGGTGGCAGACCGGAGAAGAGAGCTTGTGCAGAGAAAGTCCCCTTTTTAAAACCATCAGATCTTGTGAGACTTATTCACTATCATGAGAACAACACGGGAAAGACCTACTTCCATGATTCAGTTACCTCCCACTGGGTCCCTCCCACAACTTGTGGGAATTCAAGATGAGATTTGGGTGGGGACACAGCCAAATCATATCAAAAGGTTTATCTGGCATATCTAGAGGGTCATTATCAGAAACAGTAGTCTCTCTGAAGCTTTTCTCTTCAATCCACCTTAAATTTTTATGATTAAAAATTCCAAAAATTACAGAAGTTGAGAGAATAATACAAATATTCTCCCATCACTCAAATGCAACCATTATCAAGATTTTGTCACATTTGCATGGAAATGTTCACAACCTATAAGAAGAGAAAGTTACAAAGCAAGGCAATATCTCAACTCACAGCCATCCACTCACCTCTAATGGCCAGCATCAGAGACAGAGACTTCTGCCTTGGTTACTGCTGTTCTGAGCTTCTAGCACAGGTGTGCCCCTAGCTGATGTTCAGTGAGCTATTGTTAAATGAATGTGAATTCACAGAAGAACCATGGACTGTGGGAGCTGGAGAAGGTCTGGCTTGTCATAATGAACCACGGATTACAGATGGAGATGCTGACATCATGAGATTTGAGATGTGCTATAGGTCACACAGGTGCATGCGAGAGTTAGGCCAAAGTCTCAACTCAGGGCTCTCTCCACTTTTCCACACTTCCTCCTCACTTTGCTAGCTCATTTAACTACCACTTTTTCTTCCTTTCTGATAACACTGAAGTTTAAGAGCATTTCATTACAAGTGTGATGATACAATGTGGTATTAAGACATGACAAGGCAAGTTTTATTGGCCGTTACTATTTGCCTCAAGTGAGTGGCAAAGCCTTTGACCACTCGAGGCGTATATTAATAGCCCTATAAAATACATCCTGGATTGCTAGTGCTATTAGCGTCTGGCTATTACATTTTTTAAAAATATTGTACAAATACCACTTCAAACAATTTTCTTACTCTTTTTTTTTAAACTGGAAAGATTAGCTTTTTTATGAGAGACAATTCTTCACATGCTGGAGAAAATAGAATTGTCAGGTAACACGGAAAGAGTATAAGCTCTGGAGTCGTACCAAATTGTGTGCAGGTATTTTCTCTACTATTTATCATCACTATGACATTAGGCACTTTTCTCTGTCAAATGACAACAAGAATGCTTGTCTTTTAGAATTCATATGTATATAAAACACCTGGCGCAGGGCCTTGAACATAATGAGTGGTCAATAAATCTCATATTTTTGTTGTTGTTGTTACAGTAATGATAATGAAATCCAATGGGAAATTTTTTCTTTTAATTAGTTGATTTATTTGTAAAACTAAAAATGTTGTTGTTACAACAGATCACTGTCTTGCAGGGCAATCTTTGTTTCCTCTCTAGCTCTCATCCCTTGGAAAAATGAGCTGAACCATGTTAGTTGGTACAAGAGGGGCTGACAGAACAGAGTTTTGATAAATGTACAAGATAATTCTGGAAACTCTTTGCCATTTCCCTCCTACTCAATGCTGCTGGGACTTTGAGCTCATTGAGGCAATCTAAAGGCTGTGCTTTGACTTCAGCGCTGTGCCTTGTGCTTGGGATAATTGTGTTTTCCATTTGATGGCCCCCAATGCTTTGTGTGGGAATTGGATGGTGCACCCATGCTCCTCAAATGCTGATGCAGTCATGTCACTTGGTGGGGGGAGGTGGATCATCAGCAACAATGTACTTTTTTTTTCTTTTTGAATTAAGCACACAGAAAAATTCATAATCTAAACATGAGGGACATTAAGTTTTGGATGGAAGAGAGTGAATTTTACAACAATAACAACTAAAAGCCCAGGGCAGAGAACAATGATTGAAAACAGCTTGCTGAAGTATATAAATAAATAAAAGTATCATTTCCGAAGTATCTTTCCTTCCCTAGGCTTACTGCCATTGTCATGGGAAATGTGTGCATGGCAGCATTTACTCTGAAGTAATAACATGGATACATTACCGGTTGCTCAAGACTTGTACATAGAGTCTGAAGACAAATTCTTCCTATCTTGCTGAGAAATTAACTTCTGTTTTTCCCTTCCTGTGAGCCAGAAGGGTAATCATCACATGCTGTTCAGTCATGAGTTTATGGAAAGAAACACAGGCTTCATTCAGGGCCTTCACCAACTGGGTGGGGTTGGATTGGTCATGGAGGGAACTTTCACTATGGGTTTACAACTGTACTGCAAACATTTCTTCAAGTCTGGAGCAAACTCAGCCCCTCTTTCCTGACTAACTTCTTCCCTGACTAATCCAGTGAAGACAATGGTTGATGAGAATAATAGCAGTTATTGCATATTAAGTATTAATCAGACATGTTATTCTTTAAACACATTTTTGCTGTTTTTTTCATAATAATCAGGCATCCAATGAGATCTGCCCTCTTTTTATCCTCATTTCACTGAGGAAGAATGGTGGCTCTGAAGACTTAAATAACTTGCCTAAGCTCACAATTTTAGAAGGTATGGCCAAGACTTAAACCCAGATTGGTCTGATTATCAAAGTTGTGTTATATTCTTAACCAGTTTTCTACTCTCTTTTGTACCATGATTATATCCTTGCCTTATAAATATTCTTGTATGTGGTATTATCTTTGTCTTATTATTCATAGTACACAGGGGCTTTTTTTCTTCCTACTTGCGTTTCCAGTTCCTTACTTATTAATCCGTGTGAGCTTTTTGTGATTGAGCCCTCTTTTCTCTTGCCCCACCCGCCAGCCCACCTCCTGTTCAAATATACAGCCCTGCGAGTAAACACTATGGGCAGCCCATGTGTGTAGGCTCATAGGAAGATGCAATGTGGAGAAGAATGGAAGCTTCTATGGCAAATCTAGGTTCTTTTTTCTGTCCACTCCTTCTCTCTGCACCCAATGTACTTTATTTTTTGGCCCATTTATGCTCCTGTGTGCCCCTTCATCATCCTCAGAGTCTGTACCCTTGGCATTTTGTCTGCAGACATTTATATCTCCTGGCATTGAGGCTATGGATCTCTAATACTTGAATTGATTTCCAAAATTAGGGAAAAGAGCTGTGATTTAAGCTATATATTTGGGCTGTTTGAGTTGAAAATGATGAAGAGTAATGTTTGGTGTAAGAGGTGGGAGGCAGGACTGTGACGTGGTCAGCTAACTCTTCGATGTGTAGTAATGGTCTGGCACCGCCAGTCTCTCACTGTCTTCTTGAAATCACCTCTAAAGAAGAGTTTGATCTGGAAGGTTAAGCCTGGCAGTGGGCTGAAGCTGTTCTCCCTGAGTGCATTTATTCATTTATTCACAAAGCAGTTACTGGTCTATGTGCCTCAGGATTCCTAAATCTCATTGAATCACCAACCCTTTTATTGAAAGCTACAGGCTCTTTTTTTCACAAAAATTCACAGAATACATAACATGGTTTTGCGTGCAATTTGAAGGGATTCACAGATCCTTTGAAGCCCTTCTGAGGACTGCCAGCCAGGACCCCTAGCTTGGTGCACTACCTTTCTTGTTTAATCACATTCTAATCTCCAAATCAAGGCCTTTTCCATTGTGAATAGAGATAGAAACTCAGCTCGGATTCTTTGATGGAACTGTATTCAGCCAAGTTGTGTTTGCTCATCACTGAAGCTTTAAGAGATGATTAAAGAAACAAAGTAACTGTGTGGAATTACTTATGATAAAAAAGGCATCTGTAGCAAAGGATCGATCTTCACAGGAGTTGTCTTCTGAGCCTGGGTGTGAAGGGTCTCTAAACTATTTTATGGGAAATTTAAATCCCTCGATTGAAACAAATTATCATAGGAGGGAAGAAAAAGTAAATCTCAGTAATGGTTAGGTGTAGTGGGTTAAATATTTGCAAAAGTCTTGGTCATTTTGAAAACGGTAATACCAATGCAATGAGTTCTGAAATCTGTAGACATAGTTGTGTGTGTGTGTGTGTGTGTGTGAGCACGCGTGCGTGTGTGTGCATGTGTATGTGTGTCTGAAGAAAATAAAAATTTTCACATCTAAAATAAAGGTGCAGTTTCCTTTGGGGTTCCTTAGTTCACAGCAGTATGACAGCTAGTCAGAATGCTGCCACACTGTGATTCTGTTTTTATATTATTTAATTAGACGATTTAAAGATTCTCTGAAAAATCTGGTGCAGCCTTTGTGTTCCCGGGAAGAATCTTACATAACTTGGAGTCCTAGAATAGAGGAGGAGAACAGTGGTACCCAGGCCTCGTTTGCTGTTATGGTTTATGTCACAGACTTGCTATGTATGACTTCCATCAACACAGACAGAAGTTGACAGGTTGCAAAGGAGTGGATAAAATTTTTTGCTGACTTTTCTCCTGGCTACACTCTCCGTACTCCCTACCCATTAAGAGTAACGGGAGAGTTCCTGAACTAAAGTGGCATCGTGTTTCCATGCAGAAAACCAGAGACTCCCGTAAGCTGAGCTGAGGTAGGCAGGGCATGAAACCCAAGGGCTGCAGGTTTGTCATTTGTTGTTAAGAGCTGTGGCATAATTGGCTCATTGTCTAGAGCCTTCTGTAAGTTATTCTGCAATATTCCATTCAAAGGAAAAGCAGTCAAGTTCTGTTTCCACCTTTCTAAAGCCTTTGGTGGTTCCTGTCCATTGGGTGTGTGTCCTGCCCTTTGCCTCACTGTCTCGATATAGCATGTGAAGACCAGCTTCCTCTCTGGTCTGGCGGATCTGTTCTCAGGCTGAGCAGAGAATGGCAAAGGCTGCATCTGCATTGCTTAATCCTGGCGTTGTCTGCCTGACAGGGCACCATACAGAGCTGGGGCTTTCAGGCACACTTTGGGTGAAGTCATTCTTCCCTGAGGACGTGTCAAAACTGACGAAGAACGCTAAACAATGGCTAGCCCAGCATTGGTCTTGGGAGTGTGTTCTTTCAAGCACAGGTTTAGGTTTGCCCTTACTTCTATTGTTACCTCTATTAACACATTATGAAGGTAGATTTCCACTGGGAAAAAAAAAAAAGACCAGAATTTGAAAATGTAATACAGTGCATATTCATTACTAAGATTATAAGAAAGCCTTTGAGAAGATCAGGCAGTAAGCTGAGAATTATCATTGAAGCTTAATTTGTTTGTTGGATATCTGGATGGAAACCAGCAGGACTGGCCATTCCCTGTTCCTCTTTCACAGCCCTTCTTCTGCCCAAAGGGCTCATTCAAATTCTTTTTCATTTTTTCAGCCCTCCACATATGTGGAGAACCCTCATATTCTCCACATACCTTTCTCCTCTGGAATCCTGCTCTAAAGAAAGAAATGGGTATCGGTCACCTATACCTTTTACACCTTACTGTGAATGTCAGGATAGTGTATAACCTGGATATTGATACTCCCAGGGCATTTAAGTGTTATCGTTTACTGTGAGTTAGAAGGCTTTGCCTTCTTTAAAAAGGAAGTAGAAGCCATGCTTAAATGCTTTCAGAAACAAACCTGCACACTTTGTGCTTTGCCCTATTTTTGAATCATTTGTCTTAATGCTGTGACTTTGTGAGCACAGTGTGTATGAGTCTTGGGAGAAGTGAGGACCTGCAAAGTTCTGGCTTGCCACTAACCTGCACTGTGGCTTTGGGAGTGTCAGCTCCCTGCATCATTGTAAAATGAGTCGGTTGTATTAGGTGATCGCTAGAGGCCCTTCTAGACCTGAGAGTCCGAGGATAAAGTTGAGTGCTAAAGGAGCACGCTGTGTAGACAGATTGAAAGTGTCCACCAGTGAATGGTCTTGAAGCAACAAGGCTGTCTCTTCATGGTCTTAGGTCCCAACAAGTTCAATATAAAATGGAGGAAATGTTATAATTTTAAACACTGGTACCAGCGTCTCCCTTAGGGGGAGAATTGCCTTTGCGTGGGAAAATACTGTGATAAGACATTTGGAGTAGATAGTGAAACACTGAAAACATTAGTATCTGGGAACCTAAACCAAAAAAGGATGATTAATCTCTTGTACACAAGAAAGTAAAAGGAATTTGCGCTTTGTTCAGCCTTATGCAGAGGTAGAAAAGAAAATAGAGGAGAAGAGACAAGAGGTGGAAGAGAGAGAAAATCTGGAAAGATGGCAGAAGACTGGATGCTGTGTGTCCTAAAAGCCAGTAAGAAAGGCTTAGAGATATTAGGAACTGTAATGTCTAATGTAAGATAGTAATTTAGTTTACTGTGTGTTTTGCTCCCTAGTTTCTGTGACTTACCAATCTTTAGTTACTCACAAATGGTTTTTGAGTGAATTATTTTGTGAAGACTAGGGAAGGCATTGAGGTTTTTTGTTTGTCTGTTTTTTGTTGTTGTTGTTGTTTGTCTAGATTAATGTGGAAACAGCTGGTATGGAAATACATTATTGCAGGCAGAGGTGACTAGAGAACATAGCCCCACCTAGAAAATTGTAGATGTCTTAGTGAGAGGTTTGTATCTCCACTAGGCATGCAGTTTGGAGGTCTCTAGCCAATCTCATCTAGATCTTCCAGGGCTGGTCAGGTGGGAGGTTCCCAAATGGCATTATTATGGGGCCTTATCTGCAAGCGCAGAACTCTGTTATGTTCTAATGATGGATGAGCCATTTTGACAAATTTGCAAGACTTTATAAGAAAGAAGTCTTATGGAATGTGTTCTTACATACTTTTTTTGGTTTATTTTTTCTGGTTTTTTTTTTTTTTTTTTCCAAGATGGACACTCAGTCTGAGTGTTCTTATGTACTGTTGATTGTACCTCTAAGATGATGTAATGACCTCATCTCATCTAGCTCTCAACAATGGCCCCCTTTTGGCCAGAGGTTATTTGACTGCTTCGGAGAGATCTGGAAAACGCAATTCCTTAGTTTTATCTGTGGCCAGTTGTTCCTCCATAATGACTGTTTTGTCCACCATTGTTTTCTGGGATTTCTGAGGAAAATTCTGAGACAAGTTACTCCTTTGTTTGTGGAAGTTAGTTTTGGAAATGACAAATGAAATTTCTTTCTTTTTCCTTTTTTTTTTTTTTTTTTGGAGATAGAGTTTCGATCTTGTCACCCAACTGGAATGCAATGGCATGATCTTGGCTCACTGCCTCCTGGGTTCAAGCAATTCTCCTGCCTCAACCTCCTGAGTAGCTGGGATTACAGGCACCCGCCACCACGCCCAGCTAATTTTTTTTTTGGTATTTTTAGTAGAGACAGAATTTCACCATGTTGGCCAGGCTGGTCTTGAACTGCTGACTTCAGGTGATCCACCAGCCTTGGCTTCCCAAAGTGCTGGGATTACAGACATGAGCCACTGCGCCCAGCTGGACAAATGAAATTTCTATCCTAAAACAATATACATTACCTAATCCCAGGTGGGTAAAAAAATGTGTATATATTTAATGGTTGCTCTGAAAAAATATAGAAAGCATGGGTTCCAAAATATTAGCTATAGTAAGGAGTCCCATCATGGTTTTCATGGCATCCTATCCTGTACTTGTACTTGTATGTTATCGCATTTGTAAAGATTGAAATTCATTACTAATGCAGTTGGTTATCAGTTTCTTTCCTAGAACAGGGAGCAGCTGTCCTGCACCAGGTCCAGGGTAGTGTAAATGACACCTCAGCAACAGAATGATTTTCTCTAGTTTTACAGTTTCTGCGGTGAACATATTATTTTTCCTAATTACAAAATATAAATCTCTTTAAAATGAAGCATGCATAATAAAGTACTCAATATTACTTTTAGGAAATTCTATTAGTGCAATTGAAGAAAAGGCCTACATGAAATAACTAGAACGGAAGGGAACAAGTTGAGGGATGTATATAAATGGTAAGCTTCTCACTTTGAGAGGCCAAGGCGAGGGAATCACTTGAGGTCAGGAGTTCGAGACCAGCCTGGTCAACATGGTGAAACTCCCATCTCTACTAAAAATACAAAAATTAGCCAGGCATGGTGGCTCATGCCAGCACATGCCTGTGATCACAGCTACTTGGGAGGCTGAGGCGGGAGAAAAACTTTAACCTGGGAGGCAGAGATTGCAGTGAGCTGAGATTGCGCCACCACACCCCAGCGTGGGTGAGAGAGCGTGACCTTGTCTCAAAAAAAAAAAAAAAAAAAAAAAAAAAAGTATATTTCTGCTCTTGGATGTAAGTGCTCGATTGTAGAGAAGATATCCTAAAGAGAGTCCACAGTGTGAGTCCATACCCCAAATAGTCAGTAATTGACATGGCAACTTTGTTTTGCCTTCACTTAAAATACTGGCTTGGTGTATATTTTGTTGTCTGTCCTTCAGAATTGGATTTTGCGTTTTCAAGGAGAAAAATAAATGAGACTGCTACTATAGGATCACTTGTTAGATATATTACATTTCAGGATATATTTACAGGCACTTCATGGTGGAAATTTGGCTCTGGAAGCTTAGGCTTGGTTTTGGTATATTTTCTGCGTGTCAGTATTTTTCAGTATGCCTCTAAGTAAACCAAGTAGCTCCTCCTCGCCCTCAACACCTGGCATGATTCATGACTGATTTGGGTAGCTGTAATTTTTCTAATGTCAGTTAGAAGGGAAATAATTTAAATTTACTACATGCCAATCATATTCCAAAGCCATACTTAGTATTAAAACCACAGAAGGAGTCATTTACATTTAACAGGAGCTGTGGGTCTTAAGCAATGATCATTTGGTAATGTATGTTTTGATTTTAGGTTAAAAAGAATCTTGATGTTGTGGGATTTCTGGTTTTCAGATGAGTGGCTAATAGCCTGTTTTTAGAAAGACATTGGGGACGGGAGCCTGTATTTGACTTCCTTGAGTACAGAAATTCTGCTTCTTGGTGGACCACAGTTTGACTTTGTTTTCAGGGTTACCTTGGTGTAACAAAGCATCCCTTATGCCTTCAGGGCTGTCCTTACCAGCCATCACCTGCCAATTGGTTCCTGTCTATGTCAGTGTTTTGAATCAGAATATGAGGTGTGAGAAATACTTTATTTGGTTTTAGACCACTCCTACCTTTTGGGTACTATTACATTTGAAAGTTTAGGATTTGACCTAGTTCATTTGTTTTTTTTTTTTACTCTAAAATAGGTGTTAAATATATTTTGAGCATTTACTGCTGGAGGGCACTGTAGTAGGTACTATGGAATTACATACAAACTGGAGAGACAGGCTCTGCTCTCATTAAGCTTATTGTATGATAGGAAAGAAGGAAAACAACAACCAAAAAGCTACGTAGCCCTTTCACTGCAAAGTGGTCAGTGCTATGGTGTGGACAGAGTGTCCTGAGGGAGTCTAAGTGGAAGATAAGTTGAGGGAGAAGTGGATAGAGAGTGTGTGTGACCTTATGCAAAGGCATTGGAGTAAAAAGGTGCATCTGTCATTGAAGAGAATGAAAAAAAAAAAAATACAGGGACAGGAGCTCAATGAGGGAAGGTGAGTATGCCCAGACCATGAAGTCTCCTGGGCTGCAGTGAGGACTTTGGACTCTATGAACTAGGAGTGTTCTACCCACTTAAAAAAAGACATGGAGGGGACACACATTATTTTATTTGCCTGCAGCTTGACCAGCTCTCCTTTAGCTCCTTTCCCCATTCGGAAAATGCTTCTCCATTTCTCTAGCTCCCTGGTTACCATGGAGGCAGCCATGTTGTTTTAAGCTACTCTGTGTCCCAACCACAGGTGATTGATCCAGGGGTTTTATTTGATTCCTTGGGGGTATTGGAATTGGATTATAAAGTGAAGAGCTGTTGGAGGCCATGTTCTGTCAAGCAGCCTAAAGAGCAGAGATGGAAGAATGAAGCAAGACCACAGAGAGTATTTAAAGTAAAATCTGGCCGGGTGCGGTGACTCACACCTGTAATCCCAGAACTTTGGGAGGCCGAGGTGGGAGGATTACTTGAGAGCAGGAATTCAAGACCAGCCTTGCCAACATGGCAAAACGCCGTCTGTACTAAAAAATACAAAAATTAGCCCGACCTGGTGGCGTGCGCCTGTAATCCCAGCTATCAGGAGGCTGAGGCAGGAGAACTGCTTGAACCTGGGAAGCAGAGGTTGCAGTGAGCCAAGATCTTGCCACTGCACTCCAGCCTGGGTGGCAAAGTGAGACTCTGTCTAAAAAAATAAATAAATAAAAATAAAATCAAGTAAAATCAAGGAGGGACTGCATATTCTTGGGCCCTCCACATGCTTCAGACGCTGGTTCCAGACCTTTCTGACATGTATCCTAGTCTTGGATTCTGTAATATAACAGTATTCCCCTAAAAAGTCTTCTTTCCCCACTTTCTGTTTATACTTGCCACAGTTAGTTTCTGTCACTAATCTAAAATTATTTTCTCTATATGTGCAGGTATTTGTAGATGTGTATAATAATTTTGCTTTAGGGCAATCTTCTGATTGTAAATGGGCCTTAAAGCTTCTTAATTCATGGAAAGTCAATTATCCTCTAGTTCAGTTTGAGGATACAAAGGGACAGGAGAAGTTAAGCTCATCTCATATTTCCCAAGAATGTAAATGTGATGAAAGGGAACTTTGCAGTCTAAGCAAAAACAATTGGACAAGATAACTTATGGACTTGAGTGTAAAAACTTAATAAGAAGTGAACTTTTACTTGTAGCATTCTCTCTGATGTGAGTCTTTCTAGCCCACTCGGGTTTTATTTCTTTTTGAAGGTGATGCAAACAGCAATATTATTAGCATAAACCTAAAATGTGGTTTATTTAATATAACCGTGACCAACTGCATTTTCCTACTTCTGTCTTTGCTGCATTATCAACTCTTGGAGTGTGTAACTCTGCTAATGGCAGGGTTGTTCATTCAACCTCTGAGCCTGCTAATTCAAATGAACAGTCCTTGCCAACCACTGTTGAGCTTTGAGAAGGTCTAGCCTAAAGATGGGCAAATTAATGACAATTCCACACTGTGGTAAGATCAACTAGTCTGGTTACCTGGTAACTAAGCTAATTGGGAAGCAGTGTAGTATATGGGATAAGAGCAGGCTGTGTGGATTCAGACCTGTGTGGGAATTCCACCTCCGCTATCTGCATGCTAGATGACTTCAAGCAAGTTCCCTGATCTTTCTGAATCTCAGTTTTCCTGTTGATAAAATGAGGTGATAATAGTACCTACTTCATGGGACTAATATGATTTGGTAAAATAATATTTATGAAACACAGTAAGTTTTTTTTTTATTACTTTAAGTTCTGGGATACATGTGCAGCACGTGCAGGTTTGTTACATAGGTGTACTTGTGCCATGGTGGTTTGCTGCACCTATCAGCCCATAGGGTTTTAAGCCCCACATGCATTATATATTTGTCCTAATGCTCTCCCTCCCCTTGCCCCCGACCCCCTGACAGGCCCGGGTGTGTGATGTTCCCCTCCCTGTGTCCATGTGTTCTCATTGTTCAACTTCACCTTGTGAGTGAGAACATGCAGTGTTTGGTTTTCTGTTCCAAGACACAGTAAGTTCTTAAGTATTAGCATTATTATGGATATTATTTTGTAAAGCAGTACCATAATGCCTAGAATTTGATAAATGCTGTTTGCTCTTTTACCGTAAAAATGTACCTATCCATGGCCAGGCGCGGTGGCTCACACCTGTAATCCCAGCACTTTGAGAGGCCAAGGCGGGCAGATCACGAGGTCAGGAGATCGAGACCATCCTGGCTAACACGGTGAAACCCATCTCTACTAAAAATACAAAAAGTTGTAGCCAGTGCCACAGAGCCCAGAGCCACTGCTCTAAAATGTAAATAACCAAAAGGATAGAAGTCTTTTCAACCATTTTTGTAGCAGAATGAAAGCTTACCTTCAGCAAGTACCTGGTTTCAAACTGCTGAATTACCTCCTGTTATGAAGATGTGAAAAGTTTATTTGGCATTGAATATAAACAATTAGCATACACAGATAGCCTCTTCAATCTCCAGGTGATTTTAGGATGAACTATATATGATGTGGTACTGTAAATTCTTCTACTTATGGACTAATTTTGGTGACCATCTTTCTGTCTCTGCAGTCTCTTAAGCAGATTGACTATGATGCGTGTCACATTCAAGTTTGATTGTGTAATAAAACAGTTTTCTTTCTGTTCAAAAAAAAAAAAAATACAAAAAGTTAGCCGAGTGTGGTGGCGGGCACCTGTAGTCCCAGCTACTCAGGAGGCTGAGGCAGGAGAATGGCATGAACCCGGGAGGCGGAGCTTGCAGTGAGCCGAGATCGCGCCACTGCACTCCAGCCTGGGCGACAGAGCAAGACTCTGTCTCAAAAAAAAGAAAAAAAGTACCTATCCATATCTTTGAAACTTCAGTGAGTAAACATCTCCCCTGATTTACCTGTCTTTGGACAGCAGGTTAAGAATCCCTGACATAAACTGAACTTCTCACTTTGTAGACAGAAATTGAAACCCCAAAGAGTAGCAATTTTGCAGGGTCGGGCAGAGCTGGGTCTGGAGCTTAGGGGCCTGTCTCCTAATTCAGTGCTTTACCAACAACACTGCCTATTTCATGTGCAGATGCCCTAGGGCATTCTTTGGCTACATCAGTATGTATAAAGAGACACATGATGCTTGCAAAAGGTACAGTTAGAGACTTTCACAAACCCCCAAACTTGTGAATATGGAAATGCTTATATATTCCTTATTTTTCCCAAATCATATTTCTATAAGGATTCTCATTTCCTGTGCACATTCCTTTTTTATGTGAATACAGTTTTCCTGAAGTATCTTCCCTTGCTCGATGGCAATTTTTTTTTTTTTTTTTGAGGCGGAGTCTCACTCTGTCACCCAGGCTGGAGTTCAGTGGTGCAATCTCAACTCACTGCAGCCTCCGCCTCCCGGGTTCAAGCGATTCTCTTGCCTCATCCTGCTGAGTAGTTGGGATTACAGGTGCAAGCCACCACACCTGGCTAATTTTTGTATTTTTAGTAGAGACAGGGTTTCACCATGTTGGTCAGGCTGGTTTCAATCTCCTGACCTTGTGATCCACCTGCCTCGGCCTCCCAAAGTGCTGGGATTACTGGCATGAGCCACAGCCCCCGGCCGATGGCAATTTTTTACGAAGAACCTGAGTTTGTAGTCACTTCACAGGCATTACTGCACCCAAGGACAAGGGAGGAATCTCCAAGTTTTATTGCCAGAAAGATGCTGGGCCCTTCGGACCTACATAGCTATTCTAAACACTGGGTGCATCAACCACAGGATCCAAGTTTGCATCTCACTGAAATTTCACACTGGAACATGTTCTTTGGAATTCCTCATGAATAACTGAAGCAATGATTGTTAAGTCCTTTAATGCTAAATATTTACTCCAGAATGGTCCCATTCTACTGGACATTGGTCAGACTGCCATGTTCCATTGAGGGTCATATTTAAGAGAGCTGTGGACAAACCCAAGTTCACATAAGAGCATGCAGTGAGGATGGGGAGGAGTTCTAGGAGTTGAGTTATGTGACGGATGGTGTATTTGACCTGCACGAGAGATGAAGAGGAGTAATAAAAGCCACCATCAAGTATTTTAAGGCTGTCAGGGGAGGAGGGATTTTACTTACTCTGTCATACTGGATTTTTCAGGGAGGCATATTTTAGACTGTTTATTTAAAAGAGTTCGGTGAAACTTGAAAAACAATAGTAACTATAACAATTAAGTCTGCCAGTTATTGAGCATTTCGTGAGTATAGAGTCCTATGCTAGGTGCCCTCCAGGGATTGTAATCCCTGTTTTACAGATGATGAAACTGGGATTCGAATAGGTTTGGGAATTGGTCCTTAAGTGGCAGGTCCATAGGACTCTAAAGCCTCAGGAAGAGCAAATGCCTCCATCATAGAAGGCATGAGAGGCTGTAGGAAGAATAGGTTCTGTGAGCACAGGCCTGCCTTGTATTCCACCCCGGAGTGCCCAGCACGGGGCCTGGCCTCTGCCAGTGGTTGGCAAATGGATGTGCAATGGACACATGAACGGACTCCGCATTTGGTGGGAGCTTTGAATTCTCTGACTGGACTTGAAGGACCTTCCAAACTCACTAATCATTTAGGTGGAAATAAAATATATATCCCCATCACTTGGCTGTTAAATATAAACTCGTCACAGTTAAAGTCTGGCAAGGCTGGACTGGGGGAACAGTGGCAGTTCCTGAAAGTGCTGAGGGTGGGATTTTCCTTACAGTTGTATTAATTGGATGTGTGCAGAGTGAGCTGGTGTTTCCTTGAGAATTGTGGCCACATACTGCCCTAAGTGCTGCTCTCTGCATTTTGTGGCACTTGATGGGATATGATGAGCTTTGTGGGAACAAAAGACTTTAAAAGGTCTCTGAGAAATGACTCCTATTGCCTTTGGGTGAGAGGCCGATTTATAGGAATAGCAAATGCCTTATGTTAGTGGCATACTTTGAACACTTGCCATAGAATGTCTCCTTTGATCTTTGATGGGTAAAGAAGATAAAACTCCCATTTTGCAGAAGACACTGAAGCTCAGAGATATTATAGGACTTGCTCAAGGTCACATGAAATTCCAATCTTTCTCTGAGCCCCGGGTCAGTTATCATCCGTCTACTTGATACCTCCACTTGGATAGCTAATGGGCATCTCAAATCCAGCATGACCTAAACAGAGCTCCCGACTCCTGCTCTTTCTCTGAAGAGCACTGATGCTCTCTGTTTCAGTAAATGGCATCCCAGGGAACCCAGGTACATTAGTTTCCTATTGTTGCTGTAACAAATTACCACCAACATAAAAGCTGTACAGATTTACGATTTCACACTTCTGGAGGCCAGAAATCTAATGTGGGTCGGCTGGGCTACAGTGCTTCTGGAGTCTTCAGAGGAAACTGTTTCCTTGCCTTTTCCAGCTTCTAGGGGCTTCTGATATTCCTTGGCAAGTGACTTGCATTACTCTGACCTCTGCTTTCATCATCACATCTCCTTGTCCGACTCTGGCCCTCCTTTCTGACTGTGCCTCCCCTTTCCCTTATAAGGGATCTCTGGAATTACACTGAGGTTCACCCAGATATTCCAGGACAATCCCAGCCTCTCAAGATCTTTAATTTCATCACATCTGCAAAGTCCCTTTGGCATGGAAAGTAACATATGCACAGGTTTTGGAGATTAGGATATTGGAATTTGTGGGCCAATCTTTTGCTTACTACAAGGGATCACCCTTTGTTCTTTCATCCAGTCCATCAGCAAGCCCTGCTGGGCTCTCCACCACCACCACCTCACCTGCCACCCTCACTCACCTGGGATGTTTATGCCAAAACATCCCATCTCGTCTCCCTGCTTCCAGCCTTGCCTCCTCACTGTCTGTTCTCTGTATAGCAGCACATTTAAAATGTGGGTCAGATCACACCACTGCCCTGCACACAAACCCTCCTGGAGGTTTATATCATACTCAGAGAAAGGATACCCATATTCCTTGTAATAGTTCTGGGCCCTACTGTCTGCCCTTGTTGGCCTTACATTTCTGACCTCCTGTCTTCCACTCTCTGCCTCACTCACGCTGTTCCAGCCCTCTTGCCGTTTAACCATACCTGGAACATGCCTGGAATGTTCTTCCCTTAGATATCTGTGTGGCTCTCTGCCTCCCTTCTTTCATGTCTCTGCTTAAATTTCACCTCTGCAGGGCTATCTTCTGTGTCATCCCACCTGACCTGACACTGTCAGTGTATCCTGCTTTATTTTCCCATTCGAGCACTTGGCACGACTACCATATATTGCATATACAGTGCTTGTAAGTGTATCGTCTACCTTTCTCCCTCAGAGGGTAGTTCCATGAGGGCAGACAATTTGCATTTTCTCAGAATCTGGAATGATTACTTGTGCATAGTAAGAGCTCAGTGAGTATATAGAGGAAACCTAAGGTTTAAATCTAGGTCTTCTGGTTCTGGATAGAATGTGCTCTTCCCTTCCCCATGCGTTATCTTCATAGGTGGTTAAAGAAAAGTATGATTTTGTAATATCAGCAAAGTGGTTGTTTTCCTAACACCTTCCCAAATATCAGTCAGCACAGGTCAAACATGCCCCTGTGTCTGCTCAGAGGCAGACAGGTGAACGGGTGAACGGCTCTCTCTCTCTCAAGCCAATGAAGGGCTGTCTGCTCTCTGGCAAAGCACTGAGCTATTTACTGAGAATTTCCCAAGGTGAACTGAAGACTCCTTGAAAGCCTCCTTCACTGGCTATGCACCACTTGTAATTATGTGCACACATTTTGTAACCCTCTCATGAGAGGTGGGACCGTGCGTATAGTGTTTGCATACCCCAGAGTTACTCCCTGACCAGCACAACTTTTTGGGAGAGTTTAATATGGGGGTGATTATGGTTGAGAATGTTCACTGGACCCTAAAGCACCTCCCATATTCCGGATGTGTGCGTGAGCTGCAAAAGGGGTATGTGAGCTCCAGGAACAGGTGACATCATTTCCATCAGCTCAGCCAGACTGTATTGTGCATATACCACGTGCTGGGGACTGAGATGAGAGCTACAGACACAAAGCTCAAACAGCTCCAGCTGTTGCTCTGGAGAAGCTTGTAGTCTGTGTCAGTGCTACTTAGGGTGGGGTCTGTGGACCAGCAGTATCAACATCACCTGGACATTTATTAGAAACACAGAATCTCTGGACCCCCCCAGATTTCTTGAATCCAGATCTGCATTTTCACAAGATGTCCAGGTGATTCCTCTGCACATTAATGTTTAAGAAGTTTTGCTGGCTGGGCGCAGTGGCTCACGCCTGTAATCCCAGCACTTTGGGAGGCGGAGGCAGGTGTGTCACCTGAGGTCAGGAGTTCAAGAGCAGCCTGGCCAACATGGAGAACCCCCATCTCTACTAAAAATACAAAAATTAGCTGGGCATGGTGGCAAATGCCTGGAATCCCAGCTACCAGCTACTTGGGAGACTGAGACAGGAGAATCACTTGGACCTGGGAGGCAGAGGTTGCAGTGAGCTGAGATTATGCCATTGCACTCCAGCCTGGGTGACAGAGCGAGACTCCATCTCAAAAAAAAAAAAAAAAGAAACTTTGCTATAGGGAAAGTGACAAACACATAAGCAGATAATTACCGCACACAATGAGATTGTGTTAAGAACGGGAAGAGCAGGAAGCTGCCCAGAGAGGAGCGTCCACTCTAAGTGAGTGTGTGAGTACATTTTTTGTGTGTGGCCAGTAAGGGGTTAGGTATAGTGCTTGGTCAGGAATAGCTGGCAGAATGAGGTCATAGCTGAGGTAATGTTTGAAGGAAGGAGTAAATATTTTATTAATAATAATCATAGCTTTCACCTATTGAATACTGAATAATAGTATAACAAATAATAGTAAACACAAGTAGTTCTTAGCATGCTCCAGGCCCAGTTCTACTAATTTTATTTTATTTTTGTTGGAGAAATTAATTTTGTGGGCCAAAAACAAATTACTCTGTCACCCAGGCTGGAGTGCAGTGGCACGATCTCAGCTCACTGAAACCTCCACCTCCTGGGTTCAAGCAGTTCTCATGCCTCAGCCTCCCAAATAGCTGGGACTACAAGCACACACCATGACGCCTGGCTAATTTTTGTATTTTTTGGTAGAGATGGGGTTTCACCATGCTGGCCAGGCTGGTCTCCAACTCTTGACCTCAAGTGATCTGCCCACCTCAGCCTCCCAAAGTGTTGGGAGGCATGAGCCACCAAGCCTGGCCTCATTTTAATTTTGAATGCATTTGTTTTAAAATATTAACTCATTTTAATCTTTACATGTCTTTGTGAAGTACACATGATTATTATCCCCATTTTCAAGGGAAGGAAACTCACTCACTGAGGCCAAGTAGTTTGCCCAAGTTGACACAGCTAGCAAATGTTAGCAGTGGAACTCGGGTTTGTCTTTAAAGCCTGGTATATTAACTACATGAGCACAATTCTGTCTCTCTTCTTCGGTGTGTATGCATGTGTGTGCACAAGCATGTGCATGTATGTGTGCTTGCGTGCATGAGGGAGAGAGGGCGAGCACCTGCTAGCTGCATGGTGTTACTAAAGTACAAAACAGGAGGTGAGGAAGGTAAGGACATGTGGGAGATGAGGCTGGAGAGGTAAGCAGGAATCTGCTTTCATTTCATAGGCTTAGGTGCCAATGCTTTGACCTCTTCTTCTCTCAGGAGTGACAGTTTCTAATGAACAACTTTTGGGGTTATCAGAAGAGAAAAGAACACTTTTGGTTCCAGATGCGGCTGTGAGGGTCTCAAAAGCTGGAGAAAAGAGGCAAGCAGAGACTGGGTGCAGCGGCTCATGCCTGTAATCCCAGCACTTTGGGAGGCTGAGGCAGGTGGATCACCTGAGATCAGGATTTTGAGACTGGCCTGGCCAACATGGTGAAACCCCATCTCTACTAAATTAGATGGATGTGGTGGTGGGTGCTTGTAATCCCAGCTACTTGGGAGGCTGAGGCAGGAGAATGGCTTGAACCCGGAAGGCGGAAGTTGCAGTGAACCGAGATCACGCCATTGCACTCTAGCCTGGGCAACAAGAGTGAAACTGTGTCTTAAAAAGAAAAGAAAAAGAGGCAAGCAGAATTTAGTGGAGCTCCTGACTATGATTGCTGGAGTGCCAGGTGAGCCCCAGCTGGGCAATTCGATTCATTTCGTTCCTGCCCTTCCTCCTTGGGGAGCCTGCCTTGCTGCTGATGAGATGGAAGTAGAGAGCCGTGAAGCTGAGTCCCGTTAGCATCTCTGTGATGAAGAAATCATGTGCATTCTTTCGAGGTGATGTGAAGAGATGGCTAAAAGGTTTTGAAAGGTTCCAGATAGAAATCTTCTTAGATGGCATTGACTGGGCTGGGGAGGGGCCTGTTTCTGTGGGTGAGTTGCAGTCCTCCCTACTTGACCTTGCATAATGTAGTCTGTCCCTGGCTGCAGACGTGCCGCTCTCCACAGACTGTGTATTAAAAACCTGTATTGACTTATTCCTAACAGGGAACCAGCTCTGATTTCCATTTCACAGCAGCTGTCATCTGTTCTACTCTTCAGCAACAAACACGGGGTCAGCCTGCCCCCAACTTTTTTCCTTCTTGTGATAGTGTTAAAAAGCTCCCTAATTGTCCCAGTCTTTCTTTACCTGGATTTGATATTCTGTCTGCTACCTAGGCCTTTCAGAGACCTCCTTTTGATCATCTACTTCTTCAGGGGTTTTTGTTGTTGAAATAAAATTTGGGGAAAGGTGAAATATTTGTATACAACTATTAATCTTCATTGTCCAATATGGTAGCTACTAGCTGCATGTGGCTCTACCGAGCACTTGAAATGTGGAGCATCTGAACCAGATGTGCTACAAGAGTAGGATACACACCAGATTACAAAAGACTTGATTAAATAATGTAAAATATCTCATTACTAACAAGAAGGTAAAATAGCTCATTGATAATTTTTATATTATCTAGTGAGTATTTTGGGTCTATTGGGTTAAGAAAATTTATCAAAATTTCACTTATTTCTCTTTACTTTTTGTTAATGTAACTACTAGAAAATTTAAAGTTT
Organism: Macaca fascicularis; assembly: GCF_037993035.2. Taxonomy (NCBI): domain Eukaryota; kingdom Metazoa; phylum Chordata; class Mammalia; order Primates; family Cercopithecidae; genus Macaca; species Macaca fascicularis. Next base: position 158,509,606 of record NC_088375.1, on the reverse strand, counting down.
CCTATATGGCATGTGTTTGTAGCTTGCATTACATGTCTCTGGGGCAGCCTCTCTCTAAACCCATTTGACCAGGAGCAGCCAACAAGGTTTCTGTCTGCTGGAATCTATATTTAGAGTCAAAGGTCAGTTAGTTTAATTCCACACATGGGATTTTTCCCTCACCCCTTCCTCGTTACCTGTTCCCCGGACCTCATTATCAGATCTTGTTCAGGTTTTGGGCACTGCACCTATTGATTGATCCCTCAGTGGCTGCTGGTTGGCTCTTTGTCCCACCTTCACCATCATCTGATCTTTCTGGGACTCCTCAGCAGGCTCCTCTGGGTGGGCTATAGCCCTAAATGTGAGTGATCCTCACAGTTCTGACCCCTCCTCCGCCTCTCTCCCCTCTGCTCCTCTTCCCTGGTTTGGGACTCAGATTCACATTGAACCTTTTTAACTGGCAGGGCAAACCTCTGTGGTCCATCTGGAAAGAGCCGTAAAGCGTCCTTCGTCATCCTGTTTTAGTACCTAGAATACACTCTGAAGATCAGAAGCAGTCTCTGTACAAGACATGTGTTTCCCATCAGCAGACAGCAGACTCTTTTGTAGCTGGGTTCAAAATCTTTGTTGTTGACCGCATCTGGCATCTTAGCTTTTGTGACTCTGGGGGTATATACCTTTTGGTTTCCCTGCCTTTTCTTTAACACCAGATCTACTTCATCCTGATACATTTTTAAACACCAGTCAGGATATGCCATTTGTGTTCATGCTAAAGTCTTCACTGACACTCACCACACCAATCTCCTGCTTTTATTCCCAGTTACTATGTTAGAATCCTATTTAGATAGATGGAGCCAATTGAGCGGGCCCTGCAGAAAGCCATATTCAGTTAGTGTAAATCTTCCTGCTGGTGTTGGAGACAGCAAGGTCCCCTGGGATTCTGTCTGGAAATCTTATTGGATTTTCAAGACTTAAGTTAATACAGAGATCCTGCCCCCCCAGATAGTATAGGGCCTCGTTTCTTTGCCTTGAAAGATGTTTTTAGAGGTCTGTCTCGAGAGTCTCGCTGATAAGGAAGTTACTTCAAATATTTCAAGAGAAATGACCACAAAGAGTCTTCTATTTTCTCAACATTTTTTTTCTCTCCCTGCCCGTCCATCTTTTTAGTATTTTTTAAATGCCTGCCATCTACATTTATTTCCCTCTTTCTCTCATGCACTCATTAACCTTAGGCCCCTGTTTCAAATGGAATTAATTAGTAACCATAAAACTTGGTAAGTGATGGCCTTAAGGGAAAAGTCTTTCTTCTTTCCTTCTTTCTTTTCCCTCCCTCCCTCCTTCCCTCCCTCCCTCCCCTCCTTCTTTCCTTCCTTCCTCTCTCTCTCTGTCTCGCTGTCTTTCGTGAGGAATGAACATACCTTGTAGACATAACTGAATACATTTCATGATATTGTACTTTTTTCTTTTCTTAATCAAGTGAACATCTTCCTTAGTGACATACAGGATACTGTCCCCTAACTTTTGCTCTGGGACGCAGCACTCAGCAGAACAAGAGTGTGGGCTGTGGATTCAGAGCCGTGAGTTTGAGTCCCAGCTCTCCCTTTATGCTGAGCAAACAGTGTCGCTGTTCTGCAGTTCCATTCCCATGTTTGTAATGGGGGCATGACCATATCTGCCTTGCCATATTGTGTTCAGAACTAAAGGTGATTGTGCATGTAAAGTGCCTCACTCCCAGTGGACTTTCAGGCAGCCCCAGGTGCTGCGATTTATTCAGTTAAAAAAGTCAAAGGAAGAGTCTAAATACCTCTCATCGGGATCTTTGATACACGTCTTGTCTCAGCCTTCTTGAGTCTAGCAAGGATGTGACCGTCATACCTTCAGTAAACTAGATTTTTTACTTCTAAAAGACGTTTATTAGGCACATAAGAAAATGATGCTAACAAAGTTCAAAATTGCTCAGTGTTGCAGTGATTTTTTAAAAGGGAAGTTTTGAGGTAGTTTTGAAGTAGATTTATCTTCTTCAGAACTTCTGTGAGCTCATTGTAATGTGCTCTGTGAAATGCATATCCTCAAAACATGGGTGGTTGTATAAATGAGGAAGCTGGCCTCATGGATCCAAAGCATCATGGAGAGGCCCAAACAACTTGCTGTGGGGAAGACTGACTGCCCCTGGGGTTTTTAATCAGCATGAAAAGCCACCTGGGGCCCCAAACCATTAGTAATGTTTTAATTGGCAGCACAGTAATACTGTATCTTCTTTGGCTTAAAGATATAAATTTCCTGCTCTCTCATAACAGATGGTGATGAGGTGCATGGTAACTAAAGGAAGCATGGCAAGAACTGTGTTACTTAATGGCAAATTTGAAATGGAAATAAAGTGAAGGTTCTGTCTTTATTTACAATAAATTTCGTGTGTTAAATGGACTTGTCTATTCTTCTATTTTACTGTGCGATTGAATAATAAACATTTATTATGTGCTTCTGGCATGCACTGTGTTAAATATTTTACATGGATTGTGTCATGGATCCCTCACCATGATCCTGAGGAAAGTATTATTGCTGCTTTTAGTGGCATCAAATGTTGGAATAAAGTCTGCAAGGGCACCTGGTAATGTGTCAGCGATGTCTGTCTTCTGAGATGAGACAGTGATAAAAGGGCTGACTGCCCACCTAGGGAGGCAGTCTCATCTCCCATTAGTGCCAGGAGCCATAGAAAGTGAGCCTGGAGGCTGTCACCACCAGGTAGGTGACCCTGTGCACACCCTCCCATTTCTCTCATCACATTAGAATAGTATCTGCAGTCTTTACTCTCACCTTTAAGGCCCTACATGACCCAGCTTCATCTTCTGTTATTCTCCCTATGTTCTTTTTTCTTCCTCTGCTTGATGTTCCTATGTAGCAGTTATTCCTACCTGACATTATGTTATGTGTCAGACAGGAAGATCAGGCTGCCAGTCCCAGGTGGGCATTGTCAACCTGTGGAGGATAGCAAAGAGTATAACACCACCAACCGCAGAAGTCGGAGCCCATTGACCTTGGCCCCTGCATCGCTTATGGGCTTGGAATCTCCAAGGAGACCTCAGCACACAAGGTGCTGGTTGGAACAATGCTTTCTTCACAGAAAGGAGAAAATGCACAGCAAGATCAGCATCTGCAGCATGTGCCAGTCTCCCATGGTTAGCAGTTCCCTCCAGATAAAGTAGAAGACTGTACACAGGCTGTTCTACTGCAGGAGATCATCCCATTCCCCCCTCAAGGGGAGCAGATATACAAGTGGACTGGCCAAATGCCATATGATGCATACACTTAAGCAGTACAAGAAAGGTTTGTCCCCAGAACAAGGAAAAACTTCTCCCAATGAGGAAGAAGAATCTGGGAGCCAGTGGCAGCTGCAGATGAGGGAAGGTTCCTGGTCCAGGGCACTGACTGGGCAATCCTGGGGAGGGATGACAGGCTGAGCAATGGCTGCTTCCCCCACAGCACATCCCCAGACCCTCATCAAGATGCCAGGACAAAAACCTCAAACATGTCACACCCAATAGGACAAAGAGCAAATATGCAGTGCTTGCATAGTCACCACTGAAGATGGAGGTATTTTCAGCATGGTCCTAGAATGAGTCTCATGGCTCACAGCTTCCCTGCCCAACTGAGATAGCACTTTGTCAGGGCCACTAACAGGGCCAGTCCAAGGAAGATGATCAGTCCAAGGAAGATGGCCACTAACAGGGCCAGTCCAAGGAAGATCATCCCAACAGCCCTGGTTCTCAGCCCTGGTTCTCCCTGGTTCTCAGCCCTGAGCCCCAGGTGCTGGGATTTAGTCAGTTAAAAAAGTCAGAGGAAGAGTCTAGTGGATACACAGGTTTACAGACAACAATCATCCTGCTTGAAGGTAGATTGCTTTTCCTAAATACTTGATGTACACACAGCAAGATATGTTGGCAATAGCATGGACTCTGCCCTGGAGAATCACCCAGGCCATCTTTCCTAACCCAAGTGCTACCACCTCTGCAGGAACACATTGCTCTTGCTGTTTACCCAAACCTCTCTGCCCTGATCATCCAATCGAGGCAGTGAGGTTATGTCTTGGACAAATTTTGCATGTCCTATAACATCACCCACCTCTACAGGAGAGTTGGGAGTTCCTGATGCTACCAGGGGGATTTTGGTATTGTGGTGTTTTATGACCCTCTCCTTTCCTGTGGGGTCCCAAGGAGGTGAGAAAACTTGGGGAGGCGTAACTTCCAAGTTTGAATAAGGGATGGGCGTCCCCGTCAGGCACTACCACTGTAGGGACCACAGACCACTCCAGGCACAGTGTTCCAGAAGGAGAAACTAAAGGAGTGATTGGGTGCACAGATTGAGATGCCTCAGTCACAGCCTAATCAGGTGACTGCCTGCTCCTCTACCCCTGTGAAACTCAGGATTCTCCAGTGTGCATTTCAGTGTTGTTTCCCTTTGGCTGGAGTGCAGTGTCAAGTGTCCAAATGGCCCCAGTGAAGTGAGGGTATCACCCTGTTAAGAATCCTTCTTTACATCCCTTCTTTAATTGTTGATTTAGTCTTCCATTCCACTGCTCCATGGCTCTCTTAGCTTATGGGTGGTGTGAATGTGGGAGGTGCAGCATATGCCATGGAATTGTGCCCATTGTTTTGTGACTTGTGCTATCAAAGAAGTGCCCTGATTTGATTGGAGTTCAGTAGGGTACCCAAACTCATGGCAAAGATTTTTTTCCAGGGAAACTATTGTGGTACTGGCATTCACATGAAGCACAGAGATAACGTTCTAAACCTTAAGTAGGTGTCAGCTGCTGTGAGGCACCAGAAGAATCCACGGCTGGGTGTTAAAGATCCAGTATGATCCATCTGCCAAATGAGTCTGCCGATGCCCCTCACGATAGGTCATAATTCTCGTCATACTCTTTGGGCTGATTGGTGGGAATTGCACCACATTCTTGGCTTCTGTGTCTTCAAGGATTACACCCATGGATTTGGCCCATTCCTGCATTTGAAATGGGATTCCATGACTGGTTCATTGAAGCACCCAATGTGTGACCCTTCCAACTTGTTTTGGACAGGCTCTGATACCTTAGGAATTCCCCTTGTGTTCTTATTTAAGAGGCACTTTGCTGGGAGCATATACATGAGTGATAAAGATTTGCCCATTTCATGCAGCAAACTTGCCATAGTCCCTGTTGCCACACAGGTTTTTGATAGTTCAGTCATGTAGTTGCCAGTCTCCTGAAGAAATGGCTAGACCACCACCCAGTAATCGGCAAAGACGTAGCAAGGTGTGTGGGATAGGGTGGCTTGTACACCATTACCACCACACAAAATTCAGCCCCATGGGCCAAGTGTTCTCTTCCAGTTTCAGGTAAGAATGGCTCTCCATGGTGTGGGTGGCTGTGGGGGGCACAGTGGACTCCATCAACTCATTTTGCAGAAGCCTGGGTAAACTAGGCCATGCCTTCAGCTGGAACCTCTTCATCATGGCCCACATGACCAGGGAAGGGACCAGCACTGTGCTCCCTCTGGCAGGGTGGCCACCTGCTCATGTAGTTGACCCCTTGGGGTCCTGGCCTGGTTCAATCTTAGATGTAACATTTCCATTTGATGATGGAACCCTCCTGGGCTTGTTGGGTTTTATTAGTGAGATTGGTGAGAACCCAAGTAAGGATGAGCACTTCAGCCTCAGAATCACATACTGTGCTTTGGTAGTGAGATGTTCAGTCTCCACCAGAACCCAATAGCAAGCAAGAAGCTGCCTATAAAGGGTATGTATTGGGCAGCAGCTTCAGGCAGCTTGTGTGTCCAGAATCACAGAGGTTGCACCCCGCCCAGAGGTGGTTTCCTACTGCTACTGATTCAGCATGTTGGGTGCTGTGCACATCTGAAGTTTCATGGGGCTGGCAGGCTCCAAATCTCCCACTCAGAGCCAGGGCCTGGGCCATGGCTTGCTGAGTAGTTTTCATTGCTCATTGCTGAGAAGTGCCCCATTTGAAGGTTGCTGTCTTTTGTGCCACCTTGACAAGAGGGCCATAAGGATACGCAGATGGGGTATGTGTTGTCTCCAATGTCTGAAGAGATCCACCAGCTGCTGTGCTTCTATTTTATCAGTGGGAGAGCCAGGGACTGTAACTTCTATTTAACCTTCTCCGTGATACTCTGTTGATTTTATGCCCAGATGGTCCTGAGAAATTGTACTTGTTGGGTAGGTCCTTGAATCTTATCTGGATTTATGGCCCAACTGGTGTTAGTCCTCGCATTGGTGATCGAGCAAAAAGCCAAGGCCACTTGTTCTTCAGTGGGACTCACAAAGAAGATGCCATCTATTAAACCTGACTTGGGCTTGCTGTAAATCAAGCCCTACCCATTGCTGACGAATGGCAGGGTCATGAAGGGACCCCTAAGGGAAGACAGAAAAAGTGTATTACAAGCCATTCCACAGGATGCAAATTAATCCTGGTCTTCCTGCCCCTGGGAAATTGAGAAAAAGGCATTGGCCTAGTCTGTGACAGCATACCAGTCTCCAAATGAACTGCCACCGACCCAGAAAAACGGGATGATCGCCAGCACTCAGGGGTCAAGGCATTTGGCTGCAATAGTCCAAGCCAGCCTCTGGGGCACGGAGGCTGATGTAGCCTCTCAGCTTCCCTGTGTTGGAGGCCTTTTTGACCATGATATTAAATTGACAAAGTTGTTTGATGCACTCCTGCTTGCGCCAGGTAATTTATTCTTGTATTAAAAGAGTAATGTCTTTCTTTCCACAATGGATATGGGCTTGGGCAATTCTGGGAGGAGGAAGAGGAGGAGTGTATTTGGCTCACATGGCTCAAATATTGCTGTGGGGAGGTGCAGTGCATATTCCTGCAGGTGACCCTGGTTTTCAGTGTCATGGGCTATCAAACTGTCATTACCCATAACACATGATGCAAGGGGTACCATGATCATTGGCACCGAAATTGTCTTGCCCATAAGTACATGTTTGTTTTCTATGGGCTACCATGCCCTCCCCCAAAACACACAAAGCCACTGTTCCACTCCTCCCCTTGTGGGGGCTTGTTGTAATAATCACTAAGCAACAGTGTCTAATAGCCCCATGCTTGTTTTCATACTCTCCCCCACCCCCATATTTCCCATCCACCCCCACAGGGTCACAGAGCTTCAGGTCTCTGTGGGAGCATGGAACCTTTGGCCCTACCCCAATCATGCTTTTTAAAAGGAGTCAAGATGTAGGTAACACAGCTCCTCCTCTTTATCTGAGTCTAGATCATAATTGGAACCACCATTTTCCTCACTATCTGAGCTGGGTATTGGGAAACTCCAGCAGCAGCTTGCCTTCCCTCCAGTGGGGAGGAGGGGGAGTATCTGAATCTTCAGGGTGGCAATCCAAGATTCTAAATCCTTCCAATTTGGTGAGCTCCCCTCTTTCTGTTTCTTAATGATCTGCATGAGGTCCTTCATCTCTAATTTAGGGGGTTCTCTTTTCCCTTTATGTCATGGAGAAAGTTCTTCAGTGGAGACTCCATCTCAGTCTTATTTATCCTTTGTTTAGAAGCTACAACCACATTGCACTGCACACGAGTCCTGCCCCTCTGATTGTCTCCCCTTTTGGCCCTTGGAGGACCACTTGTAGAGGTTTCTACTGCTCAGGTCTCAGCCACAGCTATAATGGCTTCCACCTTGCAGCTCCCTCCACCAGATGACAGGACATTGCAGAGATGTGTCTCCACCACCTCACTCATTGTCATCCCAGGGACAGAAGAAGGGAAAAGGAAGTCTTCTGTTACGGGGAATCTTGCCTCTTAAAGGCCTCTAGGGCTGTACAAGGTAGGACAGCTTCATCTACATCCCATCTGGGGGAGGGTCCTACAGCCATGTCTGTCAATGGCCTTTATCTTAATGGCCATAATGGTTTTTTGGAACCATTTTCCAGGAAGCCTTGCTTCCAAGTAATTCCCCTGCAGTAGCATACACTGTGGTTATGCCTCCAGTCACCCAAAACTAATAGTGGCATCAGTTTGTCTCAGTCAAGTCCTGTTAGTTGTTGTCTGTGATGCAGGTGAAAATATGCTATAGTAGGGGGATGGGTTGTCAACTTCCTCAAACTACATCTTTCTGCTGGAGACACTTGGGTCTGCAAGGCCCCCTCATCCAACAGGCACACCAACCAGGTAGCTTGCGACTCTCCTGGCCTCTGCCCACATCTATTCTTTAATTTCCTCATCTTGCTGCCAGAAATTGAGCACATTTCCATGGTTTAATCTTCAGGGACACCATCAGTCTTTGGCATTGTGGGAAAATGGATCTCATCTGCCTGTGGCTGCAGAGCCTCATTGGTTGGAACTCTGTCCTAGGGACCTTCAGTCTGCATTAGAGCTCCTAATTGTCGAGCCATCGGTGTACAAGCAGCAAGGTGGCCAGCAGTCAAGGGATAGTTTTCCTGCTCCTCTTATATCTCCGCCATGGGTTCCACCCCCTGTCTCTCCACCATATGACCCATTGGCCAAAGTCATCCCGGTCTAAGGGGAGATTTGGTAAATCTCATTTGTCCACCTATATCCAGAGGGTGGGCAAAATTTCTGCCAGCTCGTTACTCCCTGGAGATCTGGGGACAGAAACATAAGCCGTTGCTTTTGGCAAGACCACAGTAAGCATCCTTGGCAAACCTGCTGACTTCCAGAAACTGTGCAGCAGGAAGATCCAGCTGCTGATCTCAGGGGAGGATTTCATTCATGTGGAGGACAGCAGAGAGCATATATTGTTGACTTTCAGGAGGAGGATCCCACAGACCTTTACTCACTGCATTTTCTACAGGTTTGGAGTCACCAAGGAAGACTCCATGCACAAGGGCTGGTTGGAAAAATGCTCTACTCACAGAATGACGTGAAGATGGGCCCCTCCCAATAACCAATGCAGGGCAATAGCCTGCGTGCAGCCCTTTAGGTTACAGGCAAAGACCCAATCCCAGCACTCCACCTAGTCATATAGACAAGTGGAGCTGTCCAGGAGCCATTGACACATATGCTTAAGCAGTACAAGGAAATTCACTGCATACCCAGAACGGAGAAATATTTACACAAATAAGGAAGAAGACTCTGATGCCAAGGAATAGCTGGAAACCTGGCCTCTAGATTAGGGAATGTCCCAGGCCCAGGGCACTGATTAGGCAATCCTGTGGAATGACAGACAGGTCACAAGACGGCCGCTTCCTCAGCATTATACATTGTATGTTTATTTCTTTTCCTCCCCTATACATTCTCCAGAAGGCAGGTACTTTGCTCACAGCTGTACTCATTGAAACTGAGTAATGTCTGGCTTGTAGTTGGCACTTTGAATAGAAATTGCTGATTGAATTGAGAATGAGTAAATGCCCTTCAACTTTTCCAGGCCTGAAGCTCCTAGTCTATGAGATGAGGGCACTGGACAGATGACACCTGCGGTATCCTCCAGCTCTAACATTCTGTGACTGTCATGCTGTGGAGGGGTGTCCCACATCAGCCAGTGGTTTAACCATGGGTTGGGAGACAGGTCAGAGACAGTATTGGGCTTTTTCCTGCTCAGTTTTCAGACATCCTTTTTCCCTCATCTTTTCTTCCCTGCGAGTCCCTTAGGTGCGAGCCCCTCCAGAGGTGGCCACTGCTTGTTTCCTGTTTGTGCCCTCCTGACCAAAGGTGCAGCACCTGAACTCCTGCGTGGTTAGTGTTCTACCAGCTGCTGGGGCAATGGCTCTTGCCTTGTGTCTGTGTCATGAAAAGCACTGTCTTCAGACAAACTGTCTCTTTCAAGAACGCTCAGGCTTAATAACTACCTGTTATTAAAACTATAACATCTAGCCATTATAAAAGTAATCCTTTCTGGCCAGGCATGGTGGCTCACGCCTGTAATCCCAACATTTTGGGAGGCCAAGGCAGGCAGATCACCTGAAGTCAGAAATTCGAGACCAGCCTGGCCAACATGGTAAATCCCCGTCTCTACTAAAAATACAAAATTAGCCAGGCGTGGTGAGACGTGCCTGTAATCCCAGATACTTGGGAGGCTGAGGCAGGAGAATCACTTGAACCCAGGAGGCGGAGGTTGCAGTTAGCCAAGATTGCGCCACTGAATTGCCTGGGCAATAGAGTGAGACTCTGTCTCAAAAAAAAAAAAAAAGTAATATTTTCTTCTTAGAAGTAAATTTGGAAAATAATAAAAAAAACTTGCTAATATGCCCTCCATACAAATATAGCATGGCTAAGATTTAGAGCATTTGCTCCTATTCTGTTTTATATGTTTGTTTGCTTGCTTTATTGCACAAAGTAGTGTTTTGCATTTGTGTTTATATATATATATATCTTTAACTTTGTATGTATGTTCCATGTTGTTGTGTGACTTGTTTTAAAAATGAACGAAATATTTGAACATCTACTGATATGATGAAAACTGAATTGGGTGTTTTTACATAAATTAGCTCATTTACTGCAGCACTCTAGTGAGTTGGACGTTATTATCGCTATTTTGCAGTGGAGGAAACTTAAGACTTACACTGTTTCACCTACTCAGATCAAATAGCCAATGAGGACCAAAGTCAAAATTCATTGGGCATTGAGCTGACTTGAAAAACCTGTGTTCTTTTGGGTATGCATTTTAATGGCTACCAAATATCCCATATATCATGCCATGCTGTGAAGCAAATTGAACATCAGGTGAGGGACCCCATAGTAGAGCCACCTGCCACCCAAGATTGGATTTCTCCTTTCAGGCAACTTCTTCAAGGCCCAATTCAGCACATAGACATACAGGTAGAAAGGTGATTATTTCCTGCTTGGATAGATTTCCACCCATGCGGCTCTGCTGTAATCTTAGGTGTATATTATTGATTCCGGGCATCATATGTGTGCCTATCTGTGTTGTGGGTAAGGAGCCCCAGTCTTTTCTCATGAAAGACTTGGCTCTGGCTCAGCTGTGCCTTGAATCTGTGATTCAGTCACATACCCCAGGCTTTTCTGCTCAGGATGGGGCCCTTTTGAGACCAGGTCTTTTGTGCTTGCTCATGAGCAGTCTGGAATCAGCTGCACAGGGCTGGGAAGCTGCACTGCCCACCTCTATCTAACAGGCTTACGGCAGAATTCTCAACACAGGTGCTTTATTTTAGAAGTTTATACTCTTCATTGTAAATAGCTAATAAAAAGTGACAGCTACAGCCCATTTATAAATGCACTTCCAGAAACCAAATTCAACGGGTTTACTAAATGGCAGGAACCTGGTCAACAGCTGTTTTAAATGCATTTATTTCTGTCGGGAGGCAAATGTTCTACAAAATAGCTTTGTTGTCAATAGTCTCTTTGTTCCTTGATGTACAGCTTACAAATAAATGCATTTATAGGACCTGCTGATGTGTGAGGGTTTTGATATTAGTGCTAAATTTGCAATCTGTAATATATCATCTAGTCATCTTTGACAAACTCAATTTTAATCTAATTAAGTGGTGTCTTCTGTGATTCTGAGTAGAGATCCCTAAGGTAATTTTATACTACTTGGTTTTCACAGGAGAAAAAAAAATCCCTAAGAGTACTGTTCAACGAAGTGTGTGTGTGTGTGTGCACGTGCCTGTGTGTGTGAGTGTGTGCATAACCATTCCTTTTAGATGAGCAAAGCCAAGAAGATGCCTAGTAAGAAATAGCTTTCACAGTTGGTTAAATATCAGAACTGGGGAGGCATTTGACCCCAAAATCATATGGCATCTCTAATGCATGGCAATTCTGGGAAACTGATTATTGCTTAAAGAAGGTTTAAAGTATTTGGGAAGTAATTTCTCTTTTATTTTCACTCCCTTAGGATGATTTGGATTTGCAGCCTTTATCACTAACTCCTTGATGACAAGTTTTTTTTTGTAAAGTTTGTCAAATTTATAGGCCTCAGAAATGGCAGTTCTCATACAAATCCCAGTAATGATGCTAACATCATTCATCCAATGTCAGTCAATCCTAGGTGCCTGAAAAACATCTCATTTAGTCTTTACAGTGGCTTATGAAGTTGATACTTTTGTCTCAGTCTTTAAAGCCAAAACTCAGATTGGTTTAGTAATCTGGTCAAGATTACAGAGCCAGGAAGTAAGAGGAGGAATTGAAAACAAGGTCTGCCTGCCTGGGAGTCTGTGTTGTTTTAAGTCACTTTACTGTCCCCTACTCTGCCACACTGCCTGTGTTTTCAGAGAGGAGGCAACTACTAGGCTAAATGACTGTCAAAAATCTATGTGGAGTTGGTTCTTCCTATGATATTGTATCTGTCTGGGACACCTGAGTGTTTGCAGATATTCTTGCCCCGATTTTCAGCACCCTCAGCTGTTAGCTGTGCTATGGACCTGATGTTGGGGATTTCTAGGATTGAAGTGGCCAGTTGCATGTAGATGAGAAGACTGTCTTTAATTTGCCCTAAGTAGACATTCTGCACAGTCAGTTTGTTGTGGAAACACATTTCTTGGAGGCAAGTGATCCAAGGGATGGTGGTCAAGAAGCACAAAATATATAGAGCTGGGATAGAAACAAATGCAATGAAAGATCAGGACATTTTGTTCAAAGTAATTTCCAGTAGAGAATCTTCCTCCCACCTACCCTCATGAACTCCAAGGAGATTTTGATTTAATAATCCTTAGTCTTTATGGGTATTCTTCAGTATATGAGTGAAACATGTTACTGGTTTGTCTTCTCTATAAGTTGTAGTCATGTCCCTGTAAGGGAGCTAGTTTGTATTTATTGCTAGGGGCTGTTAAGACAGTGATTCTCCAGGGTAGAAACCCTTCCGAGAGATTCTATCACTTACCCAAAGCCAAAACACTTGTCCAGTTTAGCAGAAAATATCTATATGAATATGAATTTCTTGATTTCAGCCATTTTTGGCTCTGAATTCACTGTTGCCCCGGGGAAGCCATCTCTGACACAAACACTCCTGGTTAAACCACTGGCATAGCTCAAGTGACTTGGAAACCTCACTGTAACTACTATTGCGTAACTTCAACAACAAACCTTCATTCTGTTGTGGTAAAACTTCACTCTGTGTTCAGACACACATTAATTGGTACCTGTATTTTCTTAAAGATATGCTGTGCATCATGACATGTCCTCAGGATATGGAGATACTTCATTTTTGTTCTCAAAGACCCAACAGTCTAGTGAAGAAGACTACATTCTGAAGTCTCTGAATGTCAAAAAGTACTGGTTGAAAACATTTCATTTTTTGTTAAACATGAAAATAGGTAAAATCATTTTCAGAAGGGCTTATGGAGGGGAGACATCTGGTCCTTTAGAAAGACAAGGTCACTGAACCCTTAGTGCTTTTGTGAAGTGACAGAACACAGTATGATGTATTTCCTTGAAAGTTTTTTTCTTTGAGAACATAGGGCGGGGTTCTTCCTGAGGAAAATATTGAAATTGCCAGCCTACTCATGGTGAAATTGAGAAAAACCAGGAAATTTAAACAAAGGCATGATTCAAGACAAATATTTAGGAGGATGCACTCACCACAGGACCAGAACCTGACCCTTGGACCCTTGTACTCTGCATCACTGCAGTTCCCATGCTCTTCCCAGCACCTCCCTAAAATGGGTCATTCTATGCAAATCCCAACAGCCTTCCAAATAGAATGTCACTGCCCGGTTAGCAAGTATTTGTATAATTTTTCTCTAAAATGTCTACTTGACATATCAGATCTTCTTGTATGTTTCTTCTGGCTTCTATTTGTTCTTTAGAATTTCAGTACAGTGCCTTTTTCCATCTACCAGACAACGCAAAGGACTTCCAGGTAAGAGGACCCATAGTAAACTCTCCAGTGGGATAGATGCATAGCTTTGTAATGGTAGCCAAAAACAGTTTGTAAAGATCTCATTTTCCCCTTTTTTACCCCTGTGAATATAAGGAAGAGTTTTAAAAAATCTATGCACCTACACATACACACACAATCACACAAACATAAGCACACATATATGCACATTGAAGCACACAAATTCACACAAAGGGCCCGATACACACACACATTCACAACTCATACATACATGTGTATACCTATAGCACTCACATGCTTTTACAAATATACATATAAACATATACACATATAAACATACACATATAGAAACACATACACACTTAGAAACACACACACACACTTGTACATGGACTGTTTCTTGGGAAGAAATGCTCATTTGGTGACAGTGGCTTGTTTTTCTCTCTTTGTGGATTTGCTCCTTGGCCTTTATCCCTATAGGAAGCCAAGCTGAAAGCTTTTAAACTGGTATAGCTTTTGTCCTGATACCTGTGTCTGGGTGACATAGATTCTCAGAGAGAGGGAGAGATATTAAAGGAAAAAAGTCTCGGAGGAAACCATAATCTTTCCCGAAGAAGTTCTTGCCTAGTGCCAGGTTTCTGGGCTCAGAGCAGATGAGTGAAACAAGCACTCAACTAAGAGTCCAGAGCCTGGTTTCTAGTTCTGGTTTTGACCCTAATCAGCCGGGCAAGTCACTTACGTTCTCTGAGCCTCAAATTTCTCACCTGTGCAATGATGATCTTTCAGATTCTAACTCTAAAATTCTATGTATGTCTCTTTTCCAGTGACTGAGGAAGTTCAAAGTGGAATAGGATGGGGATAACACATGAATAAGCTCTGAATCCTCACCTGTCTTGAGGAGGAATAAATTCAATCCTAATGCCAAAACGACAGAATCTCTTTACTTCCTCACTGCTTTGTCAAAAGCTCATTTAGATGTATCTATCAATCACTGGTTGATTCATATGGTGCCTCTCACCATGAAATCTAGGTTCTGGAACAATATAATTGGTCTAATTTTGGTTTCCTGACTGCAGAAGCGGATGCTTCCTCTGCCCGTCTCTACTCTCAGCTCTTATTGATTTTGATGGTGAAAGAGATTAATCCGATGCTCTGTGGAAATAGATATCAAGATCTCTTGAGCAGAGAGATGTTTTGCATTCTGCCTGTTAGACGTTTACAAGGTATTTCATTAACACTGCGGGTGATTCAAGCCCCTTTTATTTTTGGCTGCCCTTGCAGTGCCTCTGGAGGAAGGAAGGCCATTCTTTTGCCAGGTAAGGGGCAGGAAAATGTGTGGCTCCAAAGCTACCTGGAGCCTGATGGGGGTTAGGTTGTTCCTTGCTGCCCCTGCTGGTCACATGGTCCCTGCTTACTCTGCTTGCCTTCTATCTTCCTCTTTGTGGACTCCCACTGATCCTTGTACTTCCTTTGGCAGATTGTTTATCAGATTATATTGAAATTGCCTGTTTATTTCTGCCTCTCCCACAGAACAGTAAAATCCTCAAAAAGGCTCTGTCTTCCTTCCTTCCTTCCTTCCTTCCATCCTTCCTTCCTTCCTTCCTTCCTTCCTTCCTTCCTTCCTTCCTTCCTTCCTTCTTTCCTTCCTTCCTTCATTTTTAGACAGGTTCTCTCTCTGTTTTCCAAACTGGGGTGCAGTCGTGCAATCACAGCTCCTTGGACTCTTGGGTCAAGGGATCCTACCACACCAGCCTCCCAAGTGGCTGGGACTACAGGCATGCATCACCATGCCCAGCTAAATTTCAATTTTTTAGTTTTTATTTTTTTGGTAGAGAGGTAAGTTGCCAGGGTGGTCTCAAACTCCTGGCTTCACGTAATCCTCCCACCCAGCCTTCCAAAGTGCTGGGATTATAGGCATGATCCACTGTGCCCAGGCTTTTTTCTGATTGTTTACTTAGGGACTTGCCTATGGTAGGTATTCAGTAAATGTTTCTTGAAATAATTAATGTCTTGGGTTCATTTGGATGAAAGAAAGAATGGACGGAGGGCATTTTTAGTAGCCTGGAGACTTGGTTTCCATGCCCCATGCTGGGATGTCCCTGGCAGCCCATCTACTGAACTGGCACCAGGATGCTTACCAGTCCCCTTTGTGATAGGTCCAATGGATATTTTTACTGGCCAGCATGGTTTATTTCATAATGCTGAGTTGCAACACCTTTCATGGCTAGAGAATTTTGCTGTGGAGATAAGTTCTAAGAACAATCTCCATTTCCAGAAAAGGGAGGGTTTCTCTTGTCTGTAGCCCAGAAAATAAGTCAGTTTACATATGCATCTTCCCTGGATCAGGCTAAGAAGTGGTCCCAGCAGTGGCATGCTAGACTTAGAGAGTCCAACATTCTTCCAGCCAAACCCTGAAGCAAACCACACCTCCTAGGTCCTGCAAGTCCCCAGTAAGTGTGCTTAAGTCATTTGAACTCCTAGAGAATTCATGTCAGAGGAGGGGAGTCAGCATCCAACAAAAGATAGCATGTAGTTTTTTAAAAAAAGTTAAAAACTAAAGCTTACCTTTTCTATGGATCAACATGTTTACTTATAGCAGAAAAAGCGCGTACAGATGGATTTTTGCCATTTAAAGCATTCATTAAAACCCCTATTTGAAGCCAAGATTTATAACAAAGTTTTTGGGAAAATAACACATACATCCCCTCCCATCTGGAAATGAAAAGAACAAGCAAAATGGATGTAGCATCTTCATTATAATAGCACCTTAGTGTGGACTTCAGTCTCCTCATGACAACCATTATGTAAGGATAAGGAGAGGCTCTGCAAGCCACCCATTTCCACACTGCACTAGAGTTGAGATTCAACCAAAACCTCTGCTTCGGTTTAGGTTTCAATATACACGCAAAGACGGGAAGGAATATACTCACAAGACAAAGTCCTCTGCTCGTTGGCACCTGATCAAGTGCCAAAGCTTCAGATGGAAAGGGCAACAGAATCTCCAAGGCAAAGGGATCAGTTAGTGGAGGATTCTTTAGAGAGGAGGAAAGAGAACCCCTCCACCCCGGGCCTTGGGGGATGGAGCATTTAGTGAGGAAGATGACATCCCAGTAAGGGGAAGCTACCCCTAAAAGCAAAAGTGTGGAGATGGGAGGGAATGCGGAGACAGGTGGAGAAATTCCATCTTTGTTAGGACAGGAGTCAAGGATGAGTGAATTAGCCTCTTAAGGAAGAGGCTAAGCTGTTAGAATAAAGAGGTTTAAAACATCCGTGGCTTAAATCAAATAGAAGTGTGTTTCTCTTTCACATAACAGAGTAGATGTGGCCTGGCATCTAGAAAGGGTATTTGTCTGCTCCCCTGTGTCTCCCGGGGACCCATTCTTCTCTTGTCTTCATGCTCCACCATGTCCTAGGGTGTTGTCTACACCTACAGAGTCATAGCTCATTTTCCACTCTCAGCACCAACCAGGGGAAGAGGAGGAAAGGTAGCCTCTTTTTCATGATAGGTGTGAAGGTACGCAGGACACTCTCAGGGTGAAGGGACCACAGTGTGGCACCTGACTGGGCAGGGAGGAAGGATCTGCTTCTAGAGAAAGACGGGAAGACAGTCATCTTTGCCATCATGAGTTGCATAAGTGGGAATAAAAACTGAGAAAGACCTTAATCACCATATTAGAGAACTCTAGCCATTCTACAGACATTGAAGAATCCTGTTTGGACCTTTTCAGCAGTGAGGAGCGGCCAGCTGTGATTATCTGGAGAGTGCAATAGGCAGAACTTGCTGGTAGAGGCCCCTCTTCCCTGTCTTGAATGCCTGTTTTTTTTTTTTTTTCTTTTAAATTTTGCATCTGCTTCTGGATCACATTGCTGCGAGCCACACTGGGTCAATTCACATGGAGGATTAGATCTGGGCACACCGTATCTTTAATGTCTTTTATTTCTTTGACTTTATTCTGCTGGAAAGTGCTGGCCCACAGCCAGAACCGGGAGAGGGCAAAGGAGGGATTACTTTCTTATCACAAGGAAATTAGATGCCTAAGACAGCACTATAGTGATTTTTTTAAACAAATTTTTAGGAAAATTGAATTTACCCTGTTTACTTTTATGGAAGGCTTTTGGGCTGTGGGAAGGAACCTATTTTTGTACTTAATGAAATGGATCTTGGCAGTAAAGGGTTGAAAACTAACTTTGGATTTATTTAAAAAGCAATGTCCTTGCCACTAACTTGTCTTCTGTCTTTAAAGGAAAGAGAATTTTTACAGTGCCTATAGAACATGCCATTCCTCACCAGTCATTTGGCAGTCCTATTAGCAAACTCATTTGTCAAAGCCTTATTAGGTGATTGCAAAAGTACTCTCCCAGGACCAACTTTGGACTTCTTACCAAGTCGGGGTGTGTGTGTGTGTGTGTGTGTGTGTCCATCAGTGTGTGTGTGTATTTGAAATGGAAGTGTGAGAACATGACAGTGTAGACAAGCTTACAGCCCCCATTTTTCTTCAAGTGGCCCCCTCTGATAAAAGGTTATATCCTGGAAGAGGACTTAAAACATTTGAAAAATTAATTTCTCTTGGAATATAATACCAAAGTGATGTTGTTGTTTTTCTTGCATCTACACATTCCATAAATATTTTCCAAACAATTCAATACATTACTCTCCAGCCCACGCCCATGCTGACATCAAAAATTTTGGGAAGAAAAATTGTTATCGAATAGCAGTATCACACCAAGCAGACGGGGTCACTGTGCCCCAGGATAAGGCATTTCTCATGTGCTTGAGAAGAAGACTGTGCATCTGAAAATATGATAAGGGCTGTGACTTATTGAAGCCTCACTATTGAGAGGGGGCGTGGAGTTATGGTGAAGAGTGGGCTCTAGTGCAGGACTGCTGGGGTCTTAAGCCCACTGGACCACTTCCTAGCTGGCCAGCCTTGGGCCAGTTGATAGCCTTTCTGGCCTCAGTCTTCTTATCTGTGAGATAGTGTAATGTCACCTCCCATATCATTGTTAGCAGTACATGAGTGGATATGTGTAAACAGCTTGAAGCATCATCTAGCCTGTGGAAATGCTCAGTAAATGAACCAGGTCGCTCAAACTCTAGGGCCCATATTTTCCCCCTTCATCACTAAGAAACTTCATGAGCAGCATGGGCTGAGGAATAGCAGGAGGTTTCTGGCACAGAATGAGAAGATGGGAAAGAGTGCTGCTTGGCCACAATGGAAAGAGGAGAAAGGTCAAGGAGCTTGGTCAGTAACCCTCACTCTGAGGCCGAGGGAAGAGGATGGAGGAAAGGGCAACCAGAACATCAAATGCCACATAAGCAAGAAATCATAAATTTCTTTCCAAACTAACAGTTAAGAAAGCGGACCTAACCACTTCTACTCAGGGACTACATCTTATTTGATTTTGTATCCATAGTGCCTGGCCTCTAGTTGAGCTTGACAAATATTGGAGTGTGTCAGCCTGTTTCTTGTTCATTCACTTGTTCAGTCATTCAACAAATATTTAAGTGCCTATCATGGAACAGCCACTGCTTTGAGAGCTTACAATCAACGCTGAAGAAAACAGACACGGAAGGATTCCCCCTGCCTTGGCTTCACCTAGGAGGGGAGATGGGCGGTGAGCCCGTGCTAGCTTCTAATGCGCTCACCACTTCTTTTAATAAATACAATACTCTTTCCACTTCCCCCAATGATTCTGTGAAGGAAACTAGTCTATAGTTCCTGGTATCTTCTTTTCTTGAAAAGTTGACATAGATGACAATTATTTCCTGAAACCTGATAGCTTCTATGAATTCCTCAAACATTGGTTACCGACTGCTTTGGGGAGCACCTTGACAAACTGTGTAATTTAGAGGAGAGGGCCTCCTTTATTGGAGTCAGGAGACCTCCTGGGTTTGTATCTTCACTCTGTTATGAGTTTAGTGGCCTCGGGCATCTTCTGAGTTTCTCATTCCTTTACTGAAAATAATAATGCTTATCTCAAAGTAGCTTGTTCAGAACTTGCCTTGTCTCAAGAATCAGCCAGACATTTATAAACAAATCCAAATCCTGAACCTCAACCTAGGCTTGTCTAAGAATTCTCTTTATTATTTTTAGCTGCTTAGAGTAGAGAGCCTGTCACCAAACCTCACACTGTTATTACAGTTTCATGTTTCTCCTTAACATTTGTTCTACCACATTTTGCACATATAACTTTAGACCTTGAACTTTCACGTCTTTCTAGACCAAAGGCACAGCAATGCTTTCCAGAGAGTCCAGCAGGAATCACACTGGGCAAGCTAAAAAACCAACTCAGTCCTTTTCACCCAGCCTATTTCATCCAACCCCGCTGCCCTCCTCAAAACCTGGAAGGATGATCTATTGCCTTTCGACTCAAAGTGCGGGACACGTACCAGCAGCCTGGGCATCACCAGGGAGCTTGTTGGACACTTGGAGTCTCAGACTCTACCTTAGACCCACTGACTCAAAATCCGAATCTTGACAAGGTTCCTGTATATCATGCATGTTACTCTTTGAGAAGCACCAGCCTGTTGAATACCTCTGGGCCAAAATATTATTCCGATGTGTTGTTCTTTTTCAATTAGGAAAATAATTAGTGGCTTAAAACTCACTTCTGATTCAGGACTGCATGGCTGTTTAAGTCAATATATCTGCACTAATGCTGTTGTAATGACATCACAGAATTGAGACATTTATGAGATAGAGAGTAAATTCTATATGTGTTTAAAAATTAGATAAATAAGAATTTACATGACAGTTTAATAGGGGCTTTAAAATTTTAACACAGATAAGTCATCTTCTGGTTTTTCAGTGGATTTTCCTGAATAGTGGGATCACAAAAGAAATTTATGTGTTTTTCTAAGTTTCTTTTTCTTCTAATGTCGATATACAAGTGATTAATTTAAAAATTTGCTCTCTGATTAGCAGGTAACATTTATAATCTGGACCTGTACTTAAGATAGCTTGGCAAATAAACACAAATGGCTTACTAGGTCTTTGCTTTTGGAAACGTGTGACCATCTAAAAGTAGTAAAGGGAATTTAATAAATATAGACAACCTGCTAAGCAGCCAAGGAGAAAAGGTGCCTGAATTATATATGTCTGTATGAGTGGACGAGACGTGCTTTTCAAGATTAATGATTTAAGCTGTTCTTTACATTCCCAGACTGATTAAACAAGGCTTAATTCTAAACAACAGTTTCTCCTTTTCTTGCTTCTTCAAAATTCCCTGTCCTTCTCTATCCCTTCAGGATTGATTGCAGGGGTGATCCAGGGTGGTGTCTGTCTAAAGCCTTAACTTCTCTCTCTTTATAAAAGGAAGATTATCCCTTTTTTAATTCCTTGTTTTCATTGATGTCAGATGGGAGGCATTCAGAAGGAGTGAGTTAGCATTCACTGCACTTTCCCTGAAACTGGCTCAACTTTTGATTGAGATGTTCTAGAAGATTCTGTTAGTGACACCTTGGCATGCTCGTATCCTCTGTGACTTTGACGGCTCCTCCCCTCCTCCTCCTTTTCTCCCTCACACTCCTGTCCACACTCCCAAAGTGCTTGCAGAGCCTGTCGTTCAGTTTCTTTTCTCTCTCCCAAATCCATCGTCTTTTCCCAATTTACAGGATTTTAGCTCTTTCCCTCTTGTTCAGCATTTCATAAAGTTAGTCCTGCCAGGTTTTAATAGGGGTTCTACCCCCGTCACCTCTAAAAAAATTGGTCAAGACAAAGTATAAAATATTAATTTAGACAGTTAAATATCATTTTGTTTGTTGGTTTAGCCTCAGGAAAAATTAGAACTTTTAGTATGCTTCCAGGAGGGGGTTGGGTGGTTTTCTCATTTCCAAATTTATTTCCCTGTAGAACCTTCTTTGGAAATATCTAGGAAGACCAGTGTTTGATGAAATGTACTTTGATATCTCTCCTACATGCTTCTCTCTATCTCATGCTATGTCTAATGACTCCATGTGCTACTGCACGTGTCACATCCTCAAATACATCCTAAATTAAACACTACCAACATTAGCTAACTTCTACTTCTACTGATCACTCCTCGCTTTTTTTTTTTTTTTTTTTTTTTTGAGACTAGTCTTGCTCTGTCACCCAAGCGGGAGTACAATGGTACTATCTTGGCCCACTGCAACCTCTGCCTCCGGGTTCAAGTGATTATTCTGCCTCAGCCTCCCAAGTAGCTGGGATTACACACACCTGCCACCATGCCAGGCTACGTTTTGTATTTTTAGTACAGATGGGGTTTCACCATGTTGGCCAGGCTGGTCTCGAACTCCTGACCTCAGGTGATCCAACTGCCTCGGCCTGCCAAAGTACTGGGATTACAGGTGTGAGCCACTCCTCCTGGCCTGATCACTCACTTTTACTGCTAAGGCTTTTACAAGCATTTTGGCTCTTTGGTTGTCTATGAAATCAAGTGCAGATACCTTAACCTGATATGCAAGACCGTGTGTGTTCTTGGACCAACCAACTTGCAATCAATCTTCCCCCTTCCCCAGCATTTGACATTCTTCTTCATGCTTGGTTTTTCTTTATGAGGGTGAACTTTACCCCTCCCAATATACGATACTGTTTACTTACATATTTTGTTTGTCATCTATTTTACCTCAACTAGAACGTAAGCTCCATGAGACTCGGATATTTGTTTGTTCATACTGTGTCCCAAGCACCTACAACAGCGTCCAGCAAATGGCAGGTGCTCAGCACGTGTTTGCAATACAGGCGGAATGAATGAGGGCACATCCTCAGTTTTATGTCCGGCCTGTACTTCGTCTTTATTCCCTACTCTTCCCTTGCCTTTTTTTTCACTCTCTTTTAGCCCTCAATCTCATCTGTCATCATCTCTCTTCACCCCTCAGAGCCTAACTCTCTAAGTAGCATTTCTTCCAAGGAGACTTCTGTAATCGTGACCCTTCTCTCTTTCTATGGGTCCCTGTCTTTGGAATGTTGTTGTTTATACCTGTTTTACCAGTCAGTTACATTTTGCCTTGTAGTAGAGTTACTTTTAAGCTGAAAAAGGATAATGGGGTATTCATGTTTGCCTCTTACATCACTGTGGAATATGCTCAGTAAATTCATAATGAATAGAACAAACCCAACATTGTGCTTCCAGGAAAGTAACCCCCATGTGTGCCCGAGTCTGTACCATGGAGACTGCTTGATGCGTCTATTTCCTCAGTTGAGCCTTTAAGATGAATGCTTGATATCCTCAAGGGGCTATTAATGAGAATTTTTATTTCCCCAAAGTTTCTTTTTTCCTAAAAGGCATTTCTTTGATATATAACAAAGCTCTGTTATAAAAATTTCAACTGCTCATCCCAGTAGGAGAGAATGTTCTACGAATTCAGATATAGGAAGGTTTCAGGGGCTATATTTTCTTTTCTTTTTGGGTTTTCATGTTCATGTTTCATCTACATTTCCCCTCTTGGGCAAATAGTTTGCCCAATTTAGGGCAAATATGTTTGGTTTTCCTTTGGATATTTTTATTTATTTTTCTTTATTATTTGCTTCCTCTCCCTTCCCTCCAAGAGAGTTTGGATACTTACCACAATGGATAAACTTTTGCTGGAACATTGCAATGCTTTTCTTTTTTTGCAAAGTACAGACCTCACGTACATATGAAGGCTGCTGACACTAGCTTTCCATCTGACCACATCTCTTCCTTCCACGGCCTGTCTTCTGTCCTCAGGGGCCTCAGTGGAGGCCAGGCAGTAACTTGTCTGTCTTTCAAAAACTCACCCAAATCCCCAGGCCCTTTCTAATACAGCTTTCCCATGTATTCATGTATCACCACCTGAAACTTGTTCTTTTCTAAGTTAAGGATTAACTAAATGAGTGAAAATCGTATTTATTTGGGAGACAGAAGTAGCGAAGGCATAGAATCAGGCAGACTTGTGTTTCATCCTTGGATTCTCCTATTTACTCATTGCATAACCATAGTTCAGTCAACACCCTTTGCTGATCCTCAGTTTCTTTGTCTATCAAATGGGAATAACAATGCTTGCCTCATCATATTCTTGCAAATAAGGTCAGATAATTCATGTAAAGCTTGGAGCACAGTGTATGGCACTTGGTCATCGGTCTCTCTATGATGAATATTTGCTAATGATGCTGCTTACTTTTCTGGCTTATGGAACCTAGGTTCTCAACCTTTTAAATCTTTTTGTGCCTGCTGCGTATGGTCAAATCATTTTTGTTTGATAGACAGACATGCGGGGTTTTTCCTTAACAAGCTATTCAGCCATGTATAGTGAAGAATTACTCATGGTTGGTCTATCTTCCATGTCTAGATATTAGAAGAGAAGGCTCAAACATGAGGTTACTCTCTGTAGTGCAGTGGGAAAGAGTATATTCCTGGGGAGCCTAGCATCCCCTATGCATCTATAAGCAGACCTATAAGCAAAGGAAGGGCTTTAGGATACCCCCTAGTCCCCCGCCCCACCAGCTTTATTGAGGTATAACTGATGAATAAAAATTATATGTATTTCTGGTGTACGACATGATGTTTATATATATATATATGCATTATGAAATGATTACCACAATCAAAGCAATTAATGTATCTATCAGCTCACATAGCTATCCCTCCAGGTTCATCCATGTTGGTGCAAATGACAGGATTTCCTTCTTCTTTAAGGTTAAGTAATATTCCATTGTGTATTTATATCACACTGTGTATTCATATTTCTTTATTCATTCATTAGTCCATGGATATATAGGTTGTTTCCATATCTTGGCTTTTGTGGAGAATGATGTGATGACCACAGGGCTGTGGATATCTCTTTGAGATACTGATTTCATTCCTTTGGATATGTACCCAGAGGTGGGATTGCTGGCTCATAATGTTCTAGGAGTCGTTTTGCACGTTGCTAGATGTTTCCTGAATGATATGAGGAGATTCTTAAATACAGGGGACCTCCTTAGAGCCAGAGCTCACCTGGTTGATTCTTCCTAGGAGGGACATGGTTGTGGAAAGAGCTCTGCTGGGGAGAATGGGGACTCAGCTCTTTGGCATGCAGCAGTGTGACTCAGGCAGACACTACACATTTCTGGGCTGCATTTCCTTCTCCTCAGGATGAGAAAGCAAACCTAGACTGTCTCTAATATCTTACAGCACTGCAGATCCTACCTCCCCCTTTTTTTTCAACCCCCATCTAAGAGCCTCTTTCTATTTCTGGTAAGGGCATCTTCACCCATCACTACCCTGGTGGGCTGGCTTTTACGTTGAATGCTTTGGTGCGAAAGGCAGGCTTCATTCAAGTTGACTTCAACTTTCCTCTTTAACCTTTTCTCGTGTGTTCTTATTCATTCTCTCCCTTAATGGTGTCAAGTAAAGCCAGTAGGGATGGATCAGGTTCACTGTTCTTTTGGAGATGTGAAATCCCTGAATGGGGCTAGGTTTCATCATGTCTCCCTCTGGGTAGACTCAGTTCCCTCCTAATTGCCGTTTTCCTGTTAATCATCCACATCTTCTGCCTTGGAATTTCTTTGAAGTTTTATCATGTTCTCCCTTCATCACGTCCTTCCCTTTGTGACTTCAGATTTTCTGTGGGTAGCTCTAATTTCCTGTGGAACAATGTCTACCAGATTCCCTCTGAGTGTGGCTGGTGCAGTGGTAGGATTCTGTGAAATGCTGTTAGACGTGTGAGCGTGCAGAATCATAAATAGTGTACACTCCCCGCTTTCTTCACACCTCTGTTTTATCTGGATGATGACAATTATAGCACCTCATATAGGTGCAGAGATTTCTCCTGCAGTGGTCTAATGGTGGCCTGTGTGCATGTGGACTGGGAACCAGAAGGTGGCTTTTTCTAGGAGATCTTGGCTGCAGGTGAGCCTATTTCTGCCAAGCTAGGGATTGTCTGGGTCTTGGTAGAGCTGGCTTTATTGTACCAGTTTTAGTAGCCAGGCTGTAATTCTGACATTTCAACTACTTGGACTCTGAAACGGTGTGGTCGGGTCCTAGATCATCAGCCAAAACTTCCACTCAGCCTGCTTCACAACCTGACGTGCTTAGCATTTGGGCCCCTTTCTAAGAGTGAAGTAACAAACTGATAGGGAAACAAGAAAGTGAAATAGTGGCCCCTTGGTTCTGAGGGGGAAGAGGGGAGATGTGTTTAGGGCCCCCCTGCCTTCATTGGTGGTTCCTAGGTGAGAATCACTGGGAATCAGGAGGATCCATCAGAACTGGGAATCAGGAGGAAACTTCAGATGTTGTGGGCAAACAGCGTGGACGGGGTGATGTTAAAACCAGGCTTTGTCGCTTTCAAAAGTCTGTATTACGGTCAGCCCTGGAGAAAATGGCCTACTTTCTACATCACAGGCATTGCTTAAAGATATAAGGCCAGGCCATTTAAAAAGGTTTAGTCCCTGGTAGAAAGGCATACAAATCACCCCTCCTAGTTTGGGTTCCCACAGAAGCAGGATTCCAGTGTACATAGTTTATGTGGGAGATGATCCCAGGAAACTTGGGAAGGGGAGTAGGGAATAAGAAGGGGAGGAAGGGAGCCAATGAAGGATGTGCTATCAAGTTCGCTATCCCTGTGGACAACTGGAGCTCAGTTCCACTGGGGAAAGTCTGGGAAAGAGTGCAGCACAGGTGCCTCTGAGTGATCACACCTGAAAGGGGACGTTCTGCTGGCCAGAGAACCTCTGGTAAGGAAGTGCAGGGGCTGTCGGTTGGAGTCAGGCCCGTGGGAACTGTTATAATGAAGGCTGAGGGAAAACAGGTGGGGCATCGATTGCTCTGCTGCAGGTCCTATCCCAGATTCACCTTCCGAGGGATCCTAGATGGGAGTCTAGACATTGTCTCTACAGAGAATGTATCTGGAATTCAGAAAGATGACAGAGGGCCACTGTGGAGGAGCCGGTTCTTGAGAGGTGGGTGAGAATCCAGGCTTCCTGACTCCTGCTGCAGTGCTCTTTCCACTTGGCTACTCAAGGCAGACATTCAAACTTGTGATGACTTATGAGGCATACTGTACCTGATTCATGGAATAATATTGTCCTTCCCACCATGGGCTCTTTAGTCTTTCTTGGAGTGAAAAATTGTCAAAAGATTAAATCCTATTTGGGAGCCAGAGAAAAAGAAAAAGAATGGCTGACTGTATAAATAAAGTCTCCTAGGAAGATCATATTTTCGAAGGCATTTATTATTCATGTCTTTTTGTCATTGTCGTGTTGTAAGGGTTTACCCAGGCTTCTAGCGTTTTGCTTTTCCAAGGACACTGCTGATCCATTCTAGAAGAAACTAACAGCTATCACCTTAACACTGGCTTGTTGCTGTCCAGGTTATTTAAGATACGGAGGAAATCTTATCACAGAGAAGCAGGCTCTAAGTATGTCCTGTCAGGTGGGTGATGAGGTAAAGACTGCCCAGGCGGCCTCTGCACACCACATGCTTGTGGAGGCACTTTGAGGAAAGGGTCGGGATTATTTGCAAAGTCTTGTGCTAGGTGAAGGTGGGCTCTTTCTTAAATTCTGAAATGCCCACGGGCCTTTGGTAATGTTCATAGTGAAAGCACTTGAGCTGAGCCCGAGGCTTCCAAGGAGGCAGTGCCAACGACGAAACACACTGAGGATGTTGACCATGGCCTCCTGGCAGAAGGAAAGGCCCCCACAGTTTCAATTTTAACTGTAAACATTTAAATAGAAAATAAAGTCCTAGTGCATGACTCTGAACTTGTGAGACTAGCTGAAAACACCATTTTGACCTTTGGGCAGAGATTTCCCATCATGGGATCAGCCATAGACCATATCCACTGGGAACGTGGAGAAAAGGTTTAGAGATTCCACTAACACTTTCCCTAATTCTTGGATGCCTTTTGGTGGTTGAATTCTGTCTTTATTTTCTTACTTACCTGAAGCCCAAAGTATAAGCTCTATAATGTGGTCATTCATAAACCTTTAGAAAAGGGATATTCATATTGGAAAATGTTGTGCAAGTCTTATATTAGAGTTCCCAGAAAGGAATTACCAGACCTTAAGATATGCACATTTTTAAGATATTGGATACATCTGGTCTCCAAAAGTGGGAAGACCATTTTTACTCCTTTTAATAGTGGTTTCTGGTGTTTCTTTCCTTAGATATTCACTAATAGATATGTCATGCTTTTTCATTTTGCCCTTCTGATAGGTGGAAAATGATGTAACATCCTTAATTTAATTTACATTTTTTGAATTACATTGTGAATTTTTTTTCCCTACAGCTATTGCCTATTTGCATACCCTCTGAAGTTGCCTGTTCTTGAAGGACACTGATAATGTTCTCCTCCCCTGCCCTTTCCTTTTTGCTGCCAGAATAACCTAATCTAAACCAGACAGTCCATCTCTTCTTCCCCAGGGCTTCTATAGACCCACAGGCGGCTAGAGTGTACCTGTGAGCTTCTGGGAAGATGTCCCACCCCCAGAGAGCTGTCCCCAGATTTGCCTGTGTGTGCAAAATTACACCTGAGATGGAGCGGCTGTGTCCAGCTAACAAAGCCATTTGGGGAGGGGATTTCAAGTGCGCGTATTCCTTGTTCACTTTAATAAAACATGGCGTGAATTCAGGCAGAGGGGCTCACTTCTTACTCCCTCATGTCAAATTTTTCTGTGTTTTGCTGTTGGTATAACTCGTCCTGTGTTGCTAAGTTTTAAACATATCTATATTTTGTTTAAAACACTAACCATGGCTTTGTTTGACTTATTTTTGTATCCTAAGGAGGTGACCTAGACACGGGACAGTTAGTCATATTCTGTATGAGGCCAATGCCTCTGAGCCCCTTCCCTTCTCGTTTTTCTCTGTCTGAAATGATGCTCTTGGCTGCCCCATTTTGCTGTTTGTCCAAAGGGGCGCCCCTCAGCAATGGGCATCTTTCTCCATTTTGGTGTCTTCTCGAAGACCTTGCCCACTGGCTTTAAGAGTTGGCTTGGCGTTCCTTCACAGTGATGAGATGCCTGTCCTGCGGTCCGTAGTCGGGAGGACTTTTTCCGTGATGAGAATGAGCTACAAACCCAGGCACAGACTGATCAGAAGAGACAGGAAACCCAACCTGGCCCAGTCGGCTTGAACATAGTCCAATCATTTCTCCCGGGAATTTTCTCATACTTGTGTGGGTGGACAATTCTCTTGGAACACCACCAAGATCATGAGGAGGAGAAAACAGAGCAGGCACCCACCACATGAATCCAACTCAGGCTGACCCGTAGCCGGTGCATTGGCCCGCACAGGTTTGCACCCTGCATGCAGGGTCCTTTCTCCCCCACGAGAGGGCGCTCTCGTCACTCTTAAAGCAATCGTACTGGGGAACACTCAGGTTGTTTCTTAGTGAAGTCCCTGAAGAGCACTGCATTTAAGCTGCTACTTTGTGTCTCAGCTTCTACTTTTAAGGTTTGCTATGAATGTAAAGACATTCTCCAACCCAAGCAAGTGTGGGCAATGTTGGTGTCTGCAAACGCCTGTTGCAAATGAAGCACAGCCGCTGCTTACTTGTGTTTCGTTAGTGAAACGTGATTGTAACCCAGGGTTTTTGACGCTCACAGAAGCATCCGCCTTGGTAATGCTGTACATCCAGGCTACTCTTCTCCTTTGTCCCTAACCTGGTTGCAGTGTGGCTGTAGCATGCTTCTGTTGAGATCAGGAGATGAGGACTCGACCTCCTGGGCTGATCTTGCTCATTCTGGGGAGAGCAGGAGTGCCCATGGTTAGTGTGGATCAGCCTGACAGGAGATTTTTCTATTGAGGGAAGATTTAAGACTGCAGGCAAGGGAAATACAAGCCATATTTCACCAGCTCAATACACCAGGGAGCGCTACCATTTAACAAAACCCACCATTCTGACTTCTGGGTTTTTAGGTCATCTGGCGGCCACTGTGTGGGGTCAGTTCCTTGACCCTTGGTTAGAAGTTCCTTCTGATTACAAAACATCTCTTGATTGAAATCTTTGCATTTGCATTTCCACCAATCTTTTTTTTTTTTTTTTTTTTTTTTTTGCCTTGGAGGATGTGCGTGTGTGAGGGTGACCTTCTCTTTATTTGTGGGAATCGGGAAGTGCCGTCCTCCCTACAAATTCACTGTAAAGCTACTTGGGCTGTGCTGTGCTTGGTCCAGGGTCTAGAAGTGGTTGTTGGGTGGTGACCAGCATAGTGACGTTTATTTCCTGGGCTTTTGAACCTAAATTCCCACAGGAAGAACATAAAGGACTCAGCAAATCTTGCTCTCCACCCCGTCTCCTTTATCCGCCTACACTGGAACCATGAGTACTACTGCCACCCTCACTACAGCCAAATAATTGTAGACAATTACTACGTGCCAGGCATGGGTAATTTTTGGTTGTTTTAATCAACCTTGTTTCAAACAGCTTCAGATTTGCAGAAAAACTATGAATATAGCAGAGTTCACACACTTTCTCCTTTTTTTTTTTTTTTTTTTTTTTTTTGAGACGGAGTCTCGCTCTGTCACCCAGGCTGGAGTGCAATGGCGCGATCTCGGCTCACTGCAAGCTCCGCCTCCCGGGTTCACGCCATTCTCCTGCCTCAGCCTCCCGAGTAGCTGGGACTACAGGCGCCCGCCACCTCGCCCGGCTAGGTTTTTGTATTTTTAGTAGAGACGGGGTTTCACCGTGTTAGCCAGATGGTCTCCATCTCCTGACCTCATGATCCGCCTGCCTTAGCCTCCCAAAGTGCTGGGATTACAGGCGTGAGCCACCGCACCCGGCCAGCCCTGGCTCCTTTTATTGGAGGGTGGTATTAGAAGCCAGGGTCTGGGCTCCAGGTGTGCTGGTGCTTCTGGTTGCTGCTGCTTTATAAGCTCTCAGCTGACAGCAAGAAAGGATGTGCATGTGAACCAATCTATAGACGCCTGTCTACTGATCTAAAAATATATCTGTACGTAACCATTGGTATCTGTATTATGCTAAACATGAGTTCACACTGATGTTTCCAACTCTTAAGCTGTTACTTGTCTCCAGCTCTAAGCCATTATCACGTGGATTGTTCTAGCCTTCCCCGTTGCCTATCTGTAGCCTCCTACTCCAAAAATGATAAACTTGGCTCCCAGCATCTGCCACACATTTATTTAGTTGTTCAATTCCAGTATACATATGTAGCAGTATCAAAATTGTTAACTCATATCCCCATGGAAAATAGCCTCGTCAACTAGAGTACAGTGCTTGTGTACGGTTTATTTTGCCTTTAGTTTTACAGACTGCATACATTTCCAAAGCCACTGATATAGTAGCACCTTTTTCTTCCGTCCACTTTAGTGAGGGTTGTTCATATATTTGTACCACAGATTGCTCTGTCATATTCTGCATTTCATTCTGGGATTACCCTGACCTCCTAAATGATTTTTTTAAAGTTTATGTATGCTAAGATTTGCCCTTTGTGCTGTAAATTTCAATGAGTTTTCACAAATGCATAATATTATGTGCCCACCATTACAGTAATGTACAGAATAACTATACCACGTTAAAAATTCATCTATTCACCTGTTTAACCATCCTCCATCCCTGGAAACTATGGATTTTAAAAAACTGTCTATAGTTTTGTCTTTTCCAGAATGTCATATAATTGTAATAATATAGGATATAGCTTTTTCAGACTGGCTTCTTTCACTTAGCAATAAGCATTTAAGATCTATCTGTGTGTTTTCATGGCTTGATAGATCATTTCCTTACGTTGCTGAATAATTTTCTATTGTATAGACATACCTCAGTTTGTTTAAGCATTCACCTATTTAAGGACATCTTGGTTGCTTCTGGTTTTTAGCAAGTGTGAATAAAGCTGCTGTAACATTCACATGCAGGTTTTTGTGTGGACATAGTTCTCAGATTAGTTGGGTAAATGTCTAAGAGTGTGATTGCTGGATTGTATGGTAAGACTATATTTAGCTTTGTAAGAAACTACCAAGTTATATCCCAAAGCGGTTGTACCACTTTGCCTTCCTACCAGCAATGAGTAAGAGTTCCTGTTGCTCCCCTTCTTTGTCAATAATTGGCATTCTCATTTTGGATTTTAACCATTATAATAGGTGTGTAGTGGTATCTTATTTTAGTTTAAAGTTCTCTAATGAAAGATGATTCTCAGCCTTTTTTCACATCTTAATTTGCCATTTATATATCTTTTTTGGTGAGGTTTCTGCTCAGATCTTTTGACCGTTTTTAATTGGAGTTGTTTTTTTTCTTTTTCTTTTTTTTTTTTTTGAGGTTTAGGAGTTCTTTGCATTCAAGTCCTTTATCAGATATGTGTTTGCAAGTATTTTCTCCCAGTCTGTGGCTTGTCTTTTCATGTTTGGAACACTGCCTTTTGTAGCACATAAGGTTTGAATTTTAATAACGTCTAACTTAACAATTTTTTCTTTCATGGATCATGCTTTTATGATGTTGTATCTAAAAACTCATCTCTAAACCCAAGGTCACCTAGATTTTCTTCTTTGTTCTCCTCTAAAAGTTTTAGAGTTGCATTTTACATTTAGGTCTATGATCCAGTTTGAATTAATTTTTGTGAGAGATGTTAAGGTCTGTGTTTAGGTTCTTTTTCTGCATACGGGCATCCAGTTGTTCAAGCACCTTTTGTTGAAAAGACTATCCTTTCTGCACTGAATTGCTTTTACTCCATTGTCAAAAGTTAGTTGACTTTATATGTGTGAATCTGTTCCTGTGCTCTCTATTCTGTTCCATTGATCTATGTGTCTATTCTTTTGCCAGTACAGTGCTGTTTTGATTACTATAGCTTCATTGTAAGTTTTGAAATCAGATAATGGTATTCCTTCAACCTCATTCTTCTTCAGTATTATGTTGCCTGTTCTAGGTCTTTTACTTCAGGCATGGTTTAAGTCCTTTACATGTATTAACTCAAAGAGGCCCAAAGAAGTAAAGCCACCTGTTCAAATCACATGGGTGAGAAGTGGAGGAGGTAAGATTCAAATACTGGCAGCGTGGCTGCAGAGGCTGACTCATTACCACCCCACAGATGGCCTTCGAAGGTAATGAAAGAGGCATGCTTGTTAATTTTTGACGACCTAGTGAAAATATTTATGAGATGGCTTCCTGGACCCATTTCATTGGAAAATAGGCAACATAGTGGGGAGTTTCAGAGCTCTTGTTCTAACATCAGAGACTTGGGTTGATGCTAGCTTCACCAGTTAGAACCCACAGAACCATGGGCAATCATGAGTTCCAAGATCAGAGTCCTCAACTAGAAAAGGGGGACCTAATAGCATTTTAATCCTGTCTTTCCTGGCTTACTAAACAATTCTTACTTTTTAGGAATATGTGGGATGGGGAATCTGTGCAATGCAGTTCTACGCCCTGGACATAGCAACTGATTGAGTCAGGCCAATTAACTTCTCTAGCTTAGCGATTTGAAACCCAGAGCCAGGGCCCTCTGACCTGAAGGCACCTTTATGTCTGCATTCTGGAGGGCAGGTCATAACACCTGCAGCCACGGTTCCTGGGATGGCTCCAAGTCTGGATGCTTAGGGATTTATTAATTTTTTGAGCAACTCCAGTATCTCAAAAAACATTCATCCTTCTCTTCCTTTTGTTGTTGTTGTTCTTCTTTTATTCTTATTTTTAAAATTTAAGCCAGGTAGAATCAGCCCCTCTTGGCTACAGGTACTTTAATTACTACAGGAGATCATGGTAGCTACCTCACTGCTCATAAGGGTTAAATAAGATAATGTATAAGGCAGTTGGCACAGGACATAAGGGAGTTGTCAGGGAATAAGTACCTGGTAATTAGTAGCTTTTACTATTATCTAATAATAGTTCTTGATATTTACTTAGTGCTTTGTAATGTGAACCATACACTCCTGTGTGCTTATCTCCTTGACAACTGGGTGGAAATGGCATCCACATTTTATGGATGAGCAAATGGCCATGCATTGGGGTTTGCCCAGGGTCACAAAGCTGGCAAGGGACTGAGCGAGGATCCCCACTCAGGCCCTTCATCATGTCATGTATCCAGGGTTCTCTCCAATGTGCCAGGGTCCTGTGGCTTCCCGGGGGTGTGAGTGACGATGGAGAGGGAGGCAGCTTCCCTTTCCCAGTTTAGGGACAAGAGTGGAGATGGGGAAGCAATTTCCTGAGGATGGAGGGGAAGGTGGTGGATTTCTTTAGTTATGGGGAGTTAAGTTGGGAATGTTTGGCCTCCAGTCCTTTCCTTTTCTCTTTTCTTTTCTTTTCTTTTTTTGAGACAGAGTCTTGCTCTGTCACCCAGACTGGAGTGCAGTGGTGCAATCTTGGCTCACCACAATCTCTGCCTCCTGGGTTCAAAAGATTCTCATGCCTCAGCCTCCCAAGTAGCTGGAATTACAGGTGTATGTCACCATGCCCAGCCAATTTTTTGTATTTTTAGTAGACACAGGGTTTCACCGTGTTGGCCAGGCTGGTCTCAAACTCCTGTGATCTGCCCGCCTTGGCCTTCCAACATGCTGGTTTTACAGGCATGAGCTGCCGCACCCGGTCTGGGCCCTGAGTCAGTTTCTGACTGCCTTCTGAATTCTGGATGGTGCCTGCTTCTGGTCAGCCTGCTTCTGGCTTCACCACTCTCTATTCTACTGCATTTATTGTGCAAACAGTTGATTTAATGCCTGTTTATGTGCCGAACACTGTGCTAGGGATACAGATGAAAGGATAGATGAGACCCATTAAGGTCTGCATTTTAAAAGCTTTTAATATGTTGGAGAGACCAGACATGAAAACAACTAAGTATAATACAACATAATGTCAGAAAGATAAAAACAAGTGTTTTGGGAACACAGTAATTCACAGAATACCTACACATGCCATAAACTGTGCTAAGGGTTTTCCGTGGATTAGCTAATTTAATTTCCCCATCAACCCTACAAAGAAATTACTGTGGTTGTTCTCATTTCACAGATGGGGAAACTAAGCACAGAGATGTTAAATCACTTGCTCAATGTTATAAAGATAGGAATTGTAGAGTTAAGTTCCAGAACCTGCCCCGTTAATGATGGCACTAACTGCCTTCCAGAGAAGGTCAGAATGCATAGCTCTTTGTAGGATCGTTGGTGAAACGTGCAGAGAGGGTATTTTCTGAACTGATATTCAAGGATGAGTAGGAATTTATAGGTGACTAGAAAAGGAATTGTATTCCAAGTAGAGGAAACAATGTGAGTGGACACACAGATGGATGAAAATACATAATGTGTTCAGGGAATGGCTAGTAATCCCAGAGGTTGAGAGTGGCAGACAGTGGTTGGCTATTACACTTCAAAGGTTAAAGCTAATGCCATAAGCACTGGGAGCTCTCAGAGGATTTTAAGAAGGGGAGTGAGTGTCTAGATACACTTCAAAAGGATGCCTGTAGTAGCAGTGTGAAGGCTGGTTTGGGCATGTGTCAGAATCATTTGAAAGCCGGGAGGGCCTGCTGGAAGGCCTCGCAATAGTCTAGGTGAGATCACGCATCGGCTTTGGGATGTGGCAGTAGAAGTGCCTGCTTCTTGTGGTTTTGGGGGTTGGTGCTTCACAGAGTGAAGACAGAGACGTCACGAGGGTCGTTAGAATCTCACTGGTGTGCCTGTTGATATAGGAAGCACGCATCTTACTCTCTAACGGTGCTCTACAAACTAGCCAGGCTGTGAACTGTTCATTACTGTTTGGGCCAAAATAAGCGGCTTGCACCAGAATATAAATCAATGCACTGCTCCCATCATTGAGAAAATCTTGGTGCACACACACACAGTCTACTGAAGCAAAAAGCGTGCTTAGTGACAAAGTTGGTTTGGATTCTAGTGCAAGCTCCTATTTCCTTGCAGCCTAGAAACAACATGTGGACTTTCACCAGTTCACAACCATAAAGAGAGTAACGTTGCTGTATAATCAACTTGTTTTATTTTATTTGCTATATACTTCAAATCTCGTCTCCTCTATAGCTGAACTTTGTAGGTGAAAAAATTATTTTAAAGTTTTACATTTTAAGAGGTTTCTTTTTACTCTACAGGCAAGCCACTTATGTCAAGGACCCATCTTTTAATTTTTGATTTTTGGAAACTTACATGAGTACTTAACCTTGATTAATAATGGATAACTCTTTCCATAGAGATGGGCCAGTGACCTCCTCCTACTCTCCAGCGTTGTTAAGTGCTATTGCCCTTCAGACTTCAGATTCTTTCTAACCTCTAACGCTTGCGCCATTATTCCTTCTCCAAGTTTCTCAGAAGTGATAGAGCACTGGAGAGGCAGTGAAATCAATGATTTCTCTCTCACTTGA
Organism: Macaca fascicularis; assembly: GCF_037993035.2. Lineage (NCBI taxonomy): Eukaryota > Metazoa > Chordata > Mammalia > Primates > Cercopithecidae > Macaca > Macaca fascicularis. The sequence continues at coordinate 158,473,656 of NC_088375.1, read as the reverse complement.
GTGTAAAGTGTAAACTAAATTATCACTTAGCAGCCATGCTATTAAAGGGATTCAAACATTGGTAGAGTGTCTGGACTAACAGACTTTCAACATTCTTTGCAACCCTGAGGTGTTCGATTTGTTCGAGGTTATGGAATTGGTGAGCAGCAGAGTGCGGCAGCCCCTAGGTTTCCTGACCCTTGCTGCTTGCTTCCCTGCCGCTTCCCTCAGTCCTTCATCAAGAGCTGCAGAACAAGTGCCACGCTTCCTGGAGGACAGGTGCTGTGGTCTTCATTTAGTGATGGGACCTCTGGAGATTTTTCTATCTGTTAATCACCTAAGGATGCTTTACATACTCCATTGAGATCTACATTTATATTGTGGATGGGCTGATGCTGATGTCTTAAAGTACATGCTGGGAAGATAATACCCCATCTCTGGAGAAAAGAGCTTTACATTTCTTTTTACTGAGGGCTTTCTGTAATTTGGCTCTCCTAACCCTGGCTTGCCCCAGCAATGAGCTACGTAATTGGCCTTAAAGGGCCACTCATTGATTTGGACAGGGTCTGTACATACACCAGTTAAACAGAGTGCCTTATGCTGGGTCTGTGTATTTCTATTGGGCTTCCTTTTCTAAATGTTATTTAATTCCAGGGTTTCCATTAGTGTTTCAGTCAAATATTGTCAGGCTTTGGTCAAAAACCCTTAACTGAAGATCAGGGTTGGTCATAAAAAGTTGGAAATCGACATTTGCCATTGCCAGTTGGCAGAAAGTTAGCACTCAAATTGGGGAACAGGGCCAGGCAAAAAAAAAGGTCTTCAACAACTGTGATCCCAAATCCTCCACAGTCTATTGCGATTGCATCATTGCCCAAACTTACAGCTTAATATGTTGGCTTTGCTGCTTAACAGCTGTGTGAATGGGCATGTTACTTAGCCTCTGTGTTTCTTCATCATAAAATAGACATAATAAATTTAAACCCATGGGTTATTGTGAGAATAAATAAGATAATCCATGTAAAAGATGCTCATGCTAGCCTAGTGCCTGGCATATGGCAGGTACTCAAGAAATATTTAATATGAATCTGTTGCCTATGCATTCTCCATTGTAGTCAGGTAAGTCTCTCTGCACCATGAAATGCCATTCTATCCCTGCCTTAATGCTTTTGTTTATGAGCAGAAGGAGAGTATGACCTAATGGTTAACAACATGGCCTTTGGTGTCAGACACACCTGACTGAAGTTTTGCTTTCTCTGTTGCAGGAGTCGGGTGAGGTAATTAACTTCTTTAAGCCCCCATTTCTTCTCTGTATAATGGGGGAAATAATGGTACTGAGCTTACAGTGTTGTAGTGAGGGTTTAAATGAGATAAAGTTTGTGGATGCCTGGTTAAGAAAATCATGAGCCAGCTTATTGAGTTCCTATTATGAGTTGGTCCTGGAGGTAAAGTGGTGAGCACACCCAACTGGGTCTAATGGATGTATAACCATAAACAGTTATAAGCCTTCAAGTAAATACTTACAAATAATTACAAAGGGGCAATGTATGTAAGTGCCATGGGAGCTATTAGCAAGGGGACCCAGCTAGATCTAGGGGTCACATAAAACTTCTTGGTTACCTTTAATACTATACAGGATGTAGTATTAAAGGTTGATGTGAAGGACAAAGAGGAGGTGACCAGGCCCAGAGCTGGGGGAAGACTGTCCAAGGCAGGGGAATAGCATGTGTGTGGACTCAGAGGCCGGAGAGCATGTGCTGTTTTGAAGAGCTGAGAAAAGTCCAGCATGGGTCTCATAGCTATTCAATCAATGGCAACTGTCATTATTCTAGATTCCCTCTCCGGCTGCTGAATCCTAAAACAGCTTGAGTGCTTTCCTTAAGTCTTTTTCTCTTTTTAATGAAACTTCCTTTGACTCACTCAGAACTGATTCCAATCTGCTCTAAAACTTATAGTATTTTAGTCAGTGCTGTATAGATCAACACTTAGTTATATGATTTTAAAAGTTGTTCTTGAAGTTTTATGTATCTTTCATGAGTCATCAAATTGATTGAAAATTCACTGAAGAAAAAAGCCCTGATTTTATATTATGAGTCTCCAGAGGGCTTAGCACAATGCTGAGTCCACAGTGATTAACAAATATGTAATGCTTGTTGCAGAAATATATCTTCCACCTAAAACCTTATAGTGTACCCTGGGCAGTGTTGGGAGGATGTACACTTGGGATCCAGATTCGACGACTTCACTATTTTCTATGTGTGTAATCTTGGGCAAGTCATTCTTTTTAAGCCTCAGTTACCTTGAATAAAAAATGAGGATAATACCATAGTTCATTGACTGTAAAACTCATTTTCTTTTCTTCACATTTTAACATTTCTAAAACTTGAATGTGTCTTACAATAAATGGCATGTTATAGTTTAATTGGCAGTATGTTTTTCTGTGTTGGTGATTATAAAATAATGATGTGTCTTAAATTCAGTGGCATTTTAGGTTTGATGAAATCCAACTTTTACATTTTAGGATGGTTATGAAACTTCAAGCTAATTTACACAATTCATTTGCCCACAATTCATTTAGCTGATGTTGTCATGCCAATGAAAAGGTAGCACAGACAATCAAAATCATTCCTGTGATCCAGTACAAGCTTTGCTAACTGCCAAAGTTAAAAACTGTTATGGCCCACATGTATGCCAGAACTCAAATCCACTTATCCTTAGCCTCAATTCTGCCAAATGTATTTTGCTACTTTTACACATTGTTAAGGTTCATGGCATAGTGCTTAAGATATTGGATTTGTTGAGAAGCTCCCACCCTCCCACCCTAGTTCTAAACCAATTGAGAAATAAGGTGAAAAACCAACAGATGAAGAATCAAAATGTCACTGAATTCTAGGTTGGAGTGTGTAGCTTATATCTGTGGTTAAGTGGGCTCTGTGGTACTGAGTCTCAGAATTACCTGTGCAATTAGGGATATGCTGATAGGCTGTTGCTGTGAGGGTGCAAAGGAGAATGAGGATTTCTGTGGGCAGCCCATTCCAAGGAGAGAGGGGGAAGAGCTAGGAGCTAGACTACACATGTGACTTACAGATCATGTAAGTCAGTCTTCAGGCCAGGAGAGAAACTCCAATAGGGCCCTGCCTAACTAAAGGAAACTTTCCTTTAGGTGGGGCAGCACCTGGCATAGAGTAGGTTTTTAGTAGATGGTAGCTATTAGGGAAAATAATGGCAGCTTTTAAGAAGAAAAAGAAGTTATCCCAACGTTCAAAAATACTCTGTTTTTACATTATGTACCCCTTAAATAGACATTTAAGAACATGTATGTTTGTCTAGAATTCCTAAGCATTATTTTCATTAAATATTGTTAGTCCAGTGATTATTTGGTTGGTTATGCAATTCTCAAATCAGGTGGATTTTAAAATATTAATATCTCAGCAATCTTTAAATACACTATTCAAATTATGTACTTACAGTCAGTCCATAATAATAGGGTGTTGCAAATACAGGAATTGCTGTCATAATCTTAAAGATAAAAATAATTTGAGTAAATAAATTACAAAGGAGAAAGGCTGATATTAGTCAATGCCAAGGCTGATTTTATAGAGCCAGAACGAAAAAAATTTATTTGATTGAAAAATGTGGGCATCTATCTGCAAGCCTTTCTAAAAAAAAATGCAGATAGTAGTAATAAACTGCATTGCTGGAGAGAGGGGACAAAAATGTGTGTGTATGTAACTTTTAAGTTCAGGGGTACCTGTGCATATTTGCTATATAGGTAAACTTGTCTCAAGGGGGTTTGTCATACAGATTATTTCATCACTCAGGTATTAAGCCTAGTATTATGTAGGTAAACTTGTGTCATGGGGTTTGTTGTACAGATTGTTTTGTTGACCAGGTATTAAGCCTAGTACCTGTTAGTTATTGTTCCTGATCCTCTCCTTCCTCTCATCTTCCTTCCTATGATAGGCCCCAGTGTGTGTTGTTCTCCTCTGTGTGTCTGTGTGTTCTCATCATTTAGTTCCTACTTATAACTGAGAGCTTGCAGTATTTGGTTTCCTATTACTGCCTTAGTTTGCTAAGGATAATGGCCTTCAGCTTCATTCATGTCCCTGCAAAAGACATGATCTTGTTCTTTTTAATGGTGCATAGTATTCCATGGTATATATGTACAACATTTTCTTTATCCAGTCTATCATTGATGAGCATTTAGATTGATTCAATGTCTTTGCAAGTGTGAACAGTGCTGTAATTAACATGCACGTGCATGTGTCTTTACAATAGAATGATTTATATTTCTTTGGGTATATACCCAGTGATGAGATTACTAGGTCAAATGGCATTTCTGTTTTTAGGTCTTTGAGGAGTCACCAGTGTCTTCCACAGTGGTTGCACTAATTTACACTCCCACCAACAGTGTATAACCATTCCTTTTTCTCCACAACCTCACCAGCATCTGTTATTTTTGACTTTTTAATAATAGACATTCTGACTGGTGTGAGATGGCATCTCATTGTGGTTTTGATTTGCATTTCTCTAATAATCAGTGATGCTGAGCTTTTTTCATGTGATTATTGGCTGCATGTACGTCTTCTTTTGAAAAGTGTCTGTTCGTGTCCTTTGCCTGCTTTTTAATGGAGTTGTTTTTTTCTTGTAAATTTGTTTATATTTCTTATAAATGCTAGATATTAGACCTTTGTTAGATGCATAGTTTGCAAAAATTTCCTCCCATTCTGTAGGTTGTCTGTTAACTTTGTTGAGAGTTTCTTTTGCTGTGCAGAAGCTCTTTAGTTTAAGTAGATCTCGATTGTCAATTTTTGCTTTTCTTGCAATTGCTTTTGGTGTCTTTGTCATGAAATCTTTCCCTGCTTCTATGGCCAGAATGGTGTTGCCTAAGTTGGAGTTTTTATAGTTTTGGGTTTTACATTTAAGTCTTTAATTCATCTTGAGTTGATTTTTGTATATGGTAGAAGGAATGGGTCCAGTTTAAGTATCCTGCATGTGGCCAGCCAATTATCCCAGAACAACTTATTGAATAGGGAATCCTCTCCCCATTGCTTGTTTTTGTCATGTTGAAGATCAGGTAGTTGTGGGTGTGTGGCCTTCTTACTGGGTTCTCTAGTCTTTTCCATTGTTCTGTTTTCTCTTTTTGTACCAGTACCATACTGTTTTGGTTACTGTAGCTGTGTAATACAGTTTGAAGTCCAGTAGCATGATGCATCCAACTTTGTTCATTTTGCTTAAGATTGCCTTGACTATTCGGGCTCATTTTTTGCTTCCATATGAATTTTAAAATTGTTTTCTATAGTTCTGTGAAGAATGCCAATGCTAGTTTAACAGGAATAGCATTGAACCTATAAAATACTTTGGGCAGCATGGCCATTTTAACAATATTGATTCTTCCTATCCATGAGCATGGAATGTTTTTCCATTTATTCGTGTTATCTCTGGTTTCTTTTAGCAACGTTTTGTAGTTCTCCCTGTAGAGATCTTTCACTTCCCTGGTTAGCTGAGTATTCCTAAGTATTTTTTTATTTTTGTGGCAATTGTGAGTAGGATTGCATTCCTTATTCGACTCTAGGCTTCACTGTTGTTGGTGTACAGGAATGTTAGTGATTTTTGCGCATTGATTTTGTATCCTGAGACTTTGCTGAGGTTGTTTATCAGTTTAAGGAGCTTTTGGGCTGAGACTATGGGGTTTTATAGATATAGGATCATCTTGTCTGCAAACAGGGATAGTTTCACTTCCTCTCTCCAGGTTTTGATGACCTTTACTTCTTTCTCTTGCCTGATTGCTCTGGCCAGGACCCAACACTGTTGAATAAGAGTGATGAGAGAGGGCATCCTTGTCCTGTGCTGGTTTTCAAGGGAAATGCTTCCAGCTTTTACCCATTCATTATGATGTTGGCTGTGGGTTTTTCATAGATGGTTTTTATTATTTTGAGGTATATTCCTTTAATACCTAGTTTATTGAGAGTTTTTTACATGAAGGGATGTCGAATTTTATGGAAAGCCTTTTCTGCATCTATTGACATGATCATTGTTTTTTGTCTTTAGTTCTGTTTATATGATGGCTCACATTAATGATCTGCATATGTTGAACCAAACATGCATCCCAGGGATAACAAACCTACTTGATTGTGGTAGATAAACTTTTTGATGTGTTGCTGGATTTGGTTTGCCAGTATTTTGTTGAGGATCTTTGCATTGATATTCATCCAGGCAGTTGGCTTGAAGATTCTTTTTGTTGTTGTGTGTCTGACAGGTTTTGGTATCAGGATGATGCTGGCCTCATAGAATGAGTAAGGGAGGAGTCACTCTACCTCAACTTTTGGGAATTGTTTCAGCAGAAATGGTACCAGATCGTCTATGTACATCTGGTGGAATTCAGCTGTGAATCCATCTGGCCCTGGGCTTTTATTGGTTGGTAGACTATTTGTTGATTCAATTTTGGAACTCATTATTGTCTGTTCGGGGATTCAGTTTCTTCCTGGTTCAGTCTCAGGAGGGTGTATTTGTCCAGAAATGTATCAATTTCTTCTAGATTTTCTAGTTTATGTGCATAGAGGTGTTCATAATATTCTCTGATGGTTGATTGTATTTCTGTGAGGTCAGTGGTAATATTCCCCTTGCCATTACTGATTGTGTTTATTGGAATCTTCTCTCTTTTCTTCTTTATTAGTCTAGCTAGTGGTATATCTGTTTTACTAATTTTTTTTCAAAAAACAGTTCCTGGATTCATTGGTCTTTTGAATGATTTTTCATGTCTTAATTTTCTTCTGCTCAGCTCTGATTTTGGTTATTTCTTGTCTTCTGCTAGCTTTGGGATTGTTTGCTCTTGATTCTCTAGTTCTTTAGTTGTGATGTTAGGTTGTTAACTGGAGATCTAACTTTTTGATGTGGTCATTTAGTGCTATAAATTTCCTTCTTAACACTGCCTTAGCTGTGTCTCAGAGATTATGTTACATTGTATCTTTGTTCTCATTAGTTTCAAAGAACTTCTTGATTTCTGCCTTAATTAATTTAGTTACCTCAAAGCCATTTAGGACTAAGTTATTCAGTTTTCATGTAATTGTATGGTTTTGAGTGAATTTCTTAGTCTTGATTTTTAATTTGATTGTGCTGTGCCCTGAGAGATTGTTATGATTTCAGTTCTTTTGCATTTGCTGAGGAGTGTTTTATTTCTGATTATGTGATCAATTTTAGAGTAAGTGCCATATGGCAATGAGAAGAATGTATATTCTGTTGTTTTTGCATGGAGAGTTCTGTAGATGTCTATCAGATCCATTTGATCCAATGCTGAGTTCTGGTCCTGAATATCTTTGTTAATTTTCTGTCTCAGTGATCTGTCTAATATTGTCATTGGATGTTAAAGTCTCCTACAATTATTGCGTGGGAGTCTAAGTCTCTTTGAAGGTCTCTAAGAACTTGCTTTACGAATCTGAGTGTTCCTGTGTCAGGTGCATATATGTTTAGGACAGTTAGATCTTCTTGTCGAATTGAACCCTGTACCATTATGTAATGCCCTTCTTTGTCTTTTTCGATCTTTGTTGGTTTAAAGTCTGTTTTGTCTGAAATTGAGATTGCAACTCTTGCTTTCTTTCTGTTTTCCATTTGCTTGGTAGATTTTTCTACATCCCTTTATTTTGAGACTATGTGTGTCATTGCTTATGAGATGGTCTCTTCAAGACAGCATATCAATGAGTCTTGGTTTTCTAATCCGGCTTGCCACTCAGTGTCTTTTCACTGGGGCACTTAGCCCATTTACATTTAAGTTTAATATTGATATGTGAGGATTTGACACTGTCATCATAATGTTAACTGGTTATTTTGCAGACTTGTTTGTGTGATTGTTTTATAGTGTTACTGGTCTATGTACTTCAGTGTGTTTCTGTAGTGCTGGTAATACTTTCCTTTGCATGTTTAGTGTTTCCTTCATGAGCTGTTGTAAGGCAGGTCTGGTGGTAATGTATTCCCTCAGCATTTGCTTGTCTGTAAAAGATTTACTTCTCCTTTGCTTATGAAACTTAGTTAGGCTGGATATAAAATTCTGGGATGGAATTTCTTTTCTTTAAGAATGTTGAATATTGACCCCCAATCTCTTTTGGCTTGTAGAATTTCTGCTGAGAGGTCTGCTATTAGTCTGATGGGCTTTCCTTTGTAGGTGACCTGACCTTTCTCTCTAGCTACCTTTAACATTTTTCCCTTCATTTCAACCTTGGAGAATCTGATGATTATGTGGTGGGGGATGATCTTTAATATTAGTAAAAAGTATTTTACTGGGGTTCTCTGCATTTTCTGAATTTGAATGTTGCCCTCTCTAGCTAGGTTGAGAAAGTTCTCATGGGTGATGCCCTGAAATATGTTTTCCAGGTTGGTTGCATTCTCCCCATCTCTTTCAGGGACACAAATGAGTCACAGATCTGGTCTCTTTACATAATCCCATATTTCTCAGACATTTTGTTCATTCCTTTTCATTATTTTTCTCTCTTCTTGTCTAACTGTCTGATTTCAGAAAGCCAGTCTTCAAGCTCTGAGATTATTTTCTTTACTTGGTCTATTCTGCTATCAATACTTGTGTTTGCATTATGAAATTCATGTAGTGTGTTTTTTCAGCTCTGTCAAGTTGGTTAGTTTTTTTAATATATATACACTGGCTATTTTGTCTTTCAGTGCCTGCATTATTTTATCATGATTTGGAGAGGTGATGCAGTCATTTGGAGGAATGAAAGCACACTGGCTTTTTGAAATTTTCAGGGTTCTGATTTGTTCTCATCTTTTGGGGCTTATCTACCTTCAATCTTTGAGTTTGCTGACCTTCAGATGGCTTTTTTTATCCTATTTGATTATGTTAAGGGCTTGATTGTGGTATAAGGTGGATTCAACTGACTGGCTTCATTTCTGGAAGATTTTAGAGGGCCAACATTCAGCTCCCAACTCCTGCACTGTGTGCTCTAACTCTGCTGGACTTCTATTGGGCCCCAGCTTTGTTCTTTGGCTCCCCAAGGTTAGGAATCCACTGAGCTGAACGGGCCCGAGGTGTGGCAGCTGTGGCAGAGTGCTAGCAGGTGTCGGGGTACCTGCCTCCATGTGGGTGTTCACCACAGTGGCAGAGACAATGCAGCTGTTGGGGGAGCCCCTGCTGGCAACTATTTGTATGGTTGTGCCGGACATAGTGTTGGCTTGGGGGTGGGGTACTGGCAGATGCAGGCCTGGGTGCCTTCTCTGTGTGCCATAAGCAGGAGTGATTGCTCAGTGTGGGGGAGGACTGTTGTTCTCTGCAGAAATGTTTTAAAAAGAAATTGTTTCAAAAATCTATAGAAAGCTTTGGATTCTGTAAATCCAAAATTCATTACTGGTTTATTACTTTACTGGCCAGGGATTATGGCACCAGAAGAGAGATCTGTGGTTCTGGCAATAAGCCATGAATGTGGTTAGCCCTGTACATGGTTTAGCTTTGTTTCTGTATCAGACACACTAGTTTAATTTACAAATGGAGTTTTGATATACTCAGGACTGTGAATAAGTATTGGGGGGTGGTGTCTGGTGAAAGGCAGACAAACCACAGTAGCTCATTTCCTTTTATTGATCTGTGCACAAAGCATTGTTGTTGCATCTTAGAAATTAAAATCCTTATTCACAGAATAGTCTGGTGCAATCTGGAAAGATGTTGTGGTCTCTCAGGAGTGAATAATATGAATTTTTAAACATTCTCCAAGAATAATTTACATGATTTCAAACATTATAAAGCATTAGGATGTACGGTATTTCTTACAGTAGACGAAACTGCCAAATATTTCAGAAAAATATAAGAAAGGAACTGTACATTGGTAAGAATGCATTTTCAAAGACTATGTATTTATTTTGTTTGTTTTTAACTCAACAATTATTCATTGAGAAGTGTTTGTGTGTGTGTATGTGTGTGTGTGTGAGTGTGTGTGTGCTGCAGATAGTATTATCCCAAATAATCATATCACATAGAGGCTACAACTCAGACTTACAATCTGCTCGTACTTGCAACTGACAACTACCTCTCACACCCTCTTGGCATTTCTCTAGTGAAGCTATCGATGTAATTATTGCTTTTAGGGTTCTGTATTAAATTTAAAAAACAACTTCTTTTAATTTTGTGCTTAGCACAGAAATCCTAAAAAATCATAGAAAAACACAAAGGACAAAAAAATCCAGCATTAACCAGTAACTAAGTGGATAACTAAGATCAGAGAAGAAACTGAAACAAGTAACTAATAACTAAGATCAGGGAAGACCTGAAGGAGATAGAGATGTGAAAAATCCTCCAAAAAAATCAATGAATCCAGGAGCTGTTTTTTTTTTTTTGAAAAAATTAATGAATAGATATACTGTTAGCTAGACTAATGAGGAAGAAGAGGGAGAAGAATCAAATAGACACAATAAAAAAATGATAAAGGGGATATCACCACTGACCCCACAGAAATACAGACTGCCATCAGAGAATACTATAAACACCTCGATGCAAATAAACTAGAAAATCTAGAAGAAATTGATAAATTCCTGGACACATACACCCTGCCAACACTAAACCAGGAAAAAGCTGAATCCCTGAATAGACCAATAACAAGCTCTCAAAAAAAAAAAACCAAAAAAAACCAAAAAAAAAACCACAAACAACAACAACAACAACAAAAAAAACCAGGACCAGACAGATTCACTGCTGAATTCTACCAGAAATACAAAGAGGAGCTGGTGCCATTCCTTCTGAAACTATTCCAAACAGTTGAAAAGGAGGGACTCCTTCCTAACTCATTTTATGAAGCCAGCATCATCCTGATATCAAAACTGGGAAGAGACACAACAAAAAAGAAAACTACAGGCCAATAAGCCTAATGAACATTGATACAAAAACCCTCCATAAAATACTGGCAAACGAAATCCAGCAGCACGTTAAAAAAAACTTACCCACCATGATCAAGTTGGCTTTATCCCTGGGATGCAAGGCTGGTTCAACATACATAAATCAATAAATGTAATCCATCACATAAACAGAACCAAAGACAAAAACCACATGATTATCTCAATAGATGCAGAAAAGGCCTTTGATAAAATTCAACATTCTTCATATTAAAAACTCTCAATAAACTAGGTGTTGATGGAATATATCTCAAAATAATCAGAGCTATTTATGACAAACCCACAGACAATATCATATTGAATGGGCAAAAGCTGGAAGCATTCCCTTTGAAAACCAGTACAAGACCAGGATGTCCTCTCTTACCACTCCTATTCAACATAGTATTGGAAGTTCTCGCAAGAGCAATCAGGCAAGAGAAAGAAATAAGGTATTAAAATAGGAAGAAAGGAAGTCAAGTTGTCTCTGTTTACAGATGACAAGATTTTATATTTAGAAAACCCCATCACCTCAGCCCAAAAACTTCTTGAACTGAAAAGCAACTTCAGCAAAATCTCAGGATATAAAATTAATGTGCAAAAATCACAAGTATTCCTTCACACCAACAATAGGCAAGCAGAGAGCAAAATCATGAATGAATTCCCATTTGCAATTGTTACAAAGTGAATAAAATACCTAGGAATACAACTAACAAGGGATGTGAAGACCTCTACAAACCACTGCTCAAGGAAATAAGAGAGGACACAAACATGGAAAAACATTCCATCCTCATGGATAGGAATAATTAATATCATGAAAATGGCCATACTGCCCAAAGTAATTTACAGATTCGATGTTATTCCCATCAACTACCATTGATATTCTTCACATAATTAGAAAAATCAATTTTAAATTTCGTGTGGAATCAAAGAAGACCCCATATAGCCAAGACAATCCTAAGCAAAAAGAACAAAGCTGGAGGCATCATGCCACCTGACTTCAAACTATATTACAAGCCTACAGTAACCAAAACAGCTTGGTACTGGTACCAAAACAGACATATTGACCAATGGAGCAGAGTAGAGACCTCAGAAATAACACCACACATCTACAACCATCTGATCTTCAACAAACCTGATAAAAATAAGCAATGAGAAAGAATCTCCTATTCAGTAAATAGTGCTGGGAAAACTGACTAGCCATATGCAGAAAACTGAAACTGGACCCCTTCCTTACACCTTATACAAAAATTAACTTAAGATGGGTTAAATACTTAAATGTAAAACCCAAAACCGTAAAAACCCTAGAAGAAAACCTAGGCAGTACTATTCAAGACACAGGCATGGGCAAAGACTTCATGACTAAAATGCCAAAAGCAATTGGAAGAAAAACCAAAATTGACAAATAGGATCAAGTTAAATGAAAGAGCTTCTGCACAGCAAAAGAAACTATCATCAGAGTGAACAGGCAACCTACAGAATGGTAGAACGTTTTTGCAATTTACCCATCTGACAAAGGTCTAATATCCAGAATCTACAAGGAACTTAAACATATTTACAAGAAAGAAACAAACAACCCCATCAAAAAGGGGGCAAAAGATATGAACAGACACTTTTCAAAAGAAGACATTTATGTGGCCAACAAACATATGAAGAAAAGCTCAATATCACTGATCATTAGAGAAATGCAAATCAAAACCACAATAAGATACCATCTCACGCCAGTCAGAATGGTGATTATTAAAAAGTCAGGAAACAATAGATGCTGGCGAGGCTATGGAGAAATAGGAACACTTTTACACTCTTGGTGGGAATGTAAATTAGTTCAACCATTGTGGAAGACAGTGTGGTGATTCCTCAATGATCTAGAACCAGAAATACCATTTGACCCAGCAATCCCATTACTGGGTATATACCCAAAGAAATATAAATCATTCTACTATAAAGACACATGCACACATATGTTTATTGCAGCACTATTTACAATAGCAAAGACATGGAACCAACTCAAATGCCCATCAATGAAAGAATGGATAAAGAAAATGTGGTACATATACACCATGGAATACTATGCAGCCATAAAAAGGAATGATATTATGTCTCTTGTAGGAACTTCATACTCAGCAAACTAAGACAGGAACAGAAAATCAAATACCACATGGTCTCACTCATAAGTGGGAGTTGAACATTGGGAATACATGGACACGGAGAGTGGAACAATGCACACTAGGGTCTGTTGTGGGTAGGGGTGAGAGGAGGGAACTTACAGGATAGGTCAATAGTTGCAGCAAACTACTCTGGCACATGTATACCTAGGTAACAAACCTACACGTTCTGCACATGTATCCCATTGGTTTTTTATTTTATTTTTTTAGAAGAAATAAAACAATTAAGTGTTAATGACTGTTTACATTTTCATCAATTTTTTCCAATATTTGATATTTATACATATATTATAAAATTATATCTACCTACCTATCTGTCTGTCTATGTATCTGCTTTCTGGTCTCCCTTTTTCTTTTACTTAGCTCAGATCATGAAGATTTTTTCCATATATTTCTTTTCTTTTCTTTTCTTTTCTTTTTTTTTTTTTTTTTTTTTGTTGTTGTTTTTGAGACAGTCTCTCTCTGTTGCCCAGGCTGCAGTCTCGGCTCACTGCAACATCCACGTCCCGATTTCAAGCGATTCTCCTGCCTCAGCCTCCCGAGTGGCTGGGATCACAGTTGTCTGCTACCATACCTGGCTAATTTTTTGTGTTTTTAGTAGAGATGAGGTTTCTCCATGTTGGCCAGGCTAGTCTTGAACTCCTGACCTCAAGTGATCCATCTGCCTCGGCCTCCCAAAGTGCTGGAATTACAGGCATGAGCCTCTGCACCCAGTCCAATAAATATGTTCTATGATATGCTACTTAATGGTACCTATTACATTCTATTGTATGGAAGTTCCATTATTTACTTAGTTTGTTCTTACTGGACCTCTGATTTTTCTTTATTGTAAAATGTGACATCTTAAACATCTTTACATATTCGTCTTCTTGCATGTCTTTGATTACATCCTTTGTATAGCTCTTAGTAGTGTTTTTGCTGGGTCAATGTTTTGTAAATAAAAAAAATGTTAAAGACTTTAGACATGTATAAGCAAAATGCCCCCACCCCAAGAGACTGTAATCAGCTTACACTGCCTCCAGGAGTTTTTTGGGAGTACTTGTTTTTTCCTACCCTCTCCCACCGGATAATATTATTATTTTTACCATTTTTAACCCGTTGGATAGGAATATATTTTCACATTGTTATTTGCATTTCTTTGGCTTTTTGAGGCTAAGTATTGCAAAGCTGTTATTTTAAGGCATACCAGAGAACATGAAGTCTTATTTTATCCATATTTTGGTTTTATCCATTTGCTTTGAACCCCGTGAGTCAGCTGCCCTGATGGATAGTTTTTCTTTTTCTTTTGGCATGCGCTTTGGTCACGATGGAGACTTTGTTGAAAGATGAGTGAAGTTAAGGCAGTTCAAGGGTGTCATACTTTTTAGAAGTACCAGACAATAAGAAACAAGTACAGAATAGGAGAAACAAAGAAATCAAATACTTAAAAAATATATTCCCACAGGTCAATGCTTTGTCACAAAAAGGAGGAAAGAACAGCTCTTTCTCTCCTCTAAGCTGCAATACCCCTTGGTCACTGTTCCAAAACTCAGGGCAGACAATTTGTCCTATACTATGGCTACATGTGGATGGAGTCATTTTTGTGTGTTCTTTTAAGAATGAAGGTACTAATCACAATTTTAACATTGCTTCTCCAGAAAAATACTTTCTAAGTTATGAACTTTGGGGACTCAAACCTATTGGTCATTTGGGGAACTAGTTACCCTTTTATTTTTCTAAATTAAACATTAAACAAGAATCTGAGCTTTGCCTTTTCTTCTTTTGGGTAAATTGATTTCCCAATTATGAATACTGATTATTTAATGTCTGTTAATTCTTTCACAGTTTAGGATGAATTCTAATTAGCCATCTTCCTAAGATGGGTGGTTTGTGGCTTGGAAGGTTTTCTAATGCCTTCCCTCCCTAGAACTAATGACTCAGAACTGAGAAAGACTGACACAGAGCTTCATCTTCTGCTGGGGCTGCAAATGCTCTGGAGATTGCCCACGCCCTCTTGCAGCCACTGCTAGATGAAGACGAAAGCTCACTGCCCAGATGGCATCAGTATTTCACCTGCTCAGTATTGCACAGAAAAGTCTTGGTTTGACTTACAGCATGCTCATTGCTGGAAGGTCACAGCACTGTTTTTTGATGGTTTTGAGTAGTCATTTTTCCTAGTGCTTTAAAGAGATTAAAATGTGGTTTTATGGGTAGTCATTTCCTAGATCCTTGTGAAAACAATTCTAATCCTAATTGATGGTAGAAACTGATTCAGAGACTCAGTAAAGAAAGATGTCTGTGACCTTTAGTTCTAAATAGGTTAACTATTGATTGATCACCCATCAGCATTAGCTTATAGATTTATTTGAGGATTAGACATGACTTTCTGGAACAAAATAACTTTTTTTCCCTAAACATAATGTACAAGCTGAGCTTAAGTGAGTAAAATTATAAAAGAAGATAGTCTCAATTTTGCCCTATATAAGAATAAAACATCAGTCAAAATATTTAAAGAATAGAGGTTTCTGTTTGGTGCAAATTTCTGGTTAAGAGATTAATGGAGGGACATGGAAAGTTATTGTTTTATGGATAAAGAATTTTAGTTTTATAAGACAAAAAGAGTTCTGGAAGTAGATGGTGGTAATGATTGCATAACAACGTGAATATATTTAATACCATTCAGCTGGACATTTAAAACTGGTTAATACCTGGTGCAGTGGCTTGAGTCTGAAATCCCAGCTCCTCAGGAGGCTGTGGTGGGAGAATCACTTGAGCCCAGGAGTTCAAGACAACGGTGAGCTCTGATTGTGCTACTGAACTCTAGCTTAGGCAACCGAGTAAGACTGTCTAGTAACAAAAAGAAAGAAGAAAAGAAGGTTACGATAGTAATTTTTATGATATGTGTATTTTACTACAATTTTTTTTTAAAAAAAGAGTTAAATGGAAACAAACCTCTTTTGGAGAGCCTTTTGGTCGGAGCTTTGACTTAATGAATATAATATTAAATGTAATTATGCATTTACTAAATATTTGAGAGACACTATTCTGGAAGCCAGTCTCATTTTCTAGGACTGGAGAAGACAGAATGTGTTTTGGACTCAGGATGTGTTCGTGAAAGAGCTTAAAATTTCTTTAGGTGATTGTGCATTCCTGTGATATGCATTTTCTCCAAAATGTACAGAAAGAAAAATACTTTGAATCCTAATTAATTGGGTTCTAATTGGTCTGTGTTTTGGGCTCTAAAGGATCTTAAAAGATCAGTTACCAATGCAGTATTTAATTGTAACTGATTTTTCTGCAACTGCACAGGAGAAGTGTTCAGGTGCAGCTTTCTTCACATCGTGCCTTCCCTAGGCCATTGTGCTTTGTGTTCTTAAGACTCGGTGAATGTTTCTGAAGGTCAGCTAGAGGAGAATTAATATTAAAATGCATTTAATAAATAAGCTGTCAGATGATTCCCGAAGATACCATAAGCAGCAGAAGGTCTTCTTTCCTCTTTCATTCAGATCGCTGTGTACAGAGGGAATAATGGTTAATATAGAGTCTCTGTTGGCATCTCCTAACGGGCTTTGGTAATCATTTCTAGCCCAGCCGTGCTCTACTGATTTCATCACTCTTGAGTGACGGGGCCATTTTCTCACAGAATATGGCCCCTCCCTGAAAAAGAGGGAACAGAAATAGTCATCTAGCAGTGTAACAGTTGGGGAGTAGAAAGAAAATGACGGATTTTGCAGAGAACGCCTGTACAAACTGATCCGGCGTCCCTGGCAGTTTGAGTAGAGAGTGGGATTTTGGTCTTTACAATGAATTGTCGTAATTATTTAATGTTAAATCTGTGGAGTGTTATGAGGCCGTAAGATTTTGAGCTCTGTGCCCTTCAGAGGCTCTGCCTCAGGCCACAAACACAGGAAGATTAAACATTAATTAAAGTAGCCACACAGGAGAATAAGCAATGTAAAGAAGTAGAAAAAGATCTAGAAAAAGATCTGGCTTCCCCACCAGGGTAAGCCATTTTAGAAAGAGAGCTCTTGTATTGAACTTAGGAGATGGATGAAATAGCCTTCACTAGACCCAACGGCATGGAGTAATTTCTCAGGAAAGTATTCTGCCGTTGATTCCTGGAAGAAAAATTAGAAAAACTCAGTGGATGATGGACCAACCCAGAGGCCCTAATGGTACAGAGAGAAAGGAAACATGACTATGTTCAAGTTACAAGTTGTAGCTGACCTTGATGTTTATAGCCAGACCGTGGGAGGTTTTGGAACCTGACTGATGCCTTTCTCCCCTGTAGATTGTTATTCAGTGCCTCGGATGTGGGCCTAGGAACCTGTCTTTCAAAAGATTCTCTGATGTACAGCCAGGTATGAAAACTACTGATCAAGATCAATAGTTTTAATTAAAGTCAGGGTGGAGGGAATAGGAGGGAGGGAAAGACAGAGAGAGAAAGAGGGACAATGAATGAGCTTTGGATTCCTTTGTTCAGATATGATCATCTGAGAAAGAGAAATTCTGAACTGTCAGTCAGTTCAGAGCAGAGCTGTGCTGGCTGAATTGGAGGTGGGAGATTTTTCCTAGGTTCCCAGGGCCACAGAAAAGAAGCCCATGCTGAATAATCCAGATTTAAGCCTTACCCACTGGCCTTGGATGCCTATTTCTGTCTTCCCTGTCTGCTACTGTCACTGTCAGCCCCTTGTGGCTGTTGCATCCTCATGTGTCAGCTCTTTGTGGGCTGGTTTGCCCCTGGAACTATCGCTCTGGGTTCTTCTGTCCATTCCCTGCTTGGCTCAGTGGGCTCCTGGGTTAGCCTTCAACATGTCACCTTTCTGGCATCTCCATGGTACCAGAACTTTTACTTATCACGTGGGCTCCATCCAGCAGCAGCTTCCCACTAGAAGTGTCTCAGCCTGGTGGAAAGGACTGGACACTCAAGATGGGTTGGAATTGAATATTAAATGAATTTCAATACTTGGTATACTTTTGTGAAGTAGCACAGTGATTTTGAGAGAGCATTGACTTTAAATCTGACAGATTTTTTTGCAAGCTTCTTTTCAGCAAATGACTTACTGTCCTTCCATTTGCTGAGGTCAAACTCCTTGCAGTCATTCTTAACTCCTTTCTGTTTTTCACACACCACGTCAAAATAGTGAATTCTTTAGCATATGTAAAGAAGCCATCTCTCTTCCATTGTCAACATCTGGGTCTGGGTCACCACCTTGTGTGGCCTGGATTATTGCCACAGCCTACTAATTGGTCCACCAGTTTCTGCCCTTGTTCCTTGAGGCTTTTTCTAACATAGTCATATAATGATCCTTTAAAGATATGACTCGGGTTCCTCCCTTTTATTCAGAACTCCTGTCTCTCAGAGTCAAAACCAAAGACTTTATAGTGTCCTACATAACCCTCCATGACATGGTGTTCCCCATCCGGATCTACCTTGATCTTAACCAAAAGCCCAAGAAGCGATCTCATCCTGATCTCACCTCATCTCCAACTTATTCGCCCCTCAGTCACTCTGCTCTGGCCATAATTTCCTCCTTGCTTTTACTCACTTGGCCAAGCATGCTCCTGCCTCTGGGCCCCTCCCGCATTTCCTCTGGTTGAAAGATGTTTTTGTAAGTATTTGTATGGTTCCCTCATTTTTCTTCAAATCTGACCAATTTTGCCTTATTAGAGTCAGTTTCAGACCTGCCTATATTAAAACGGAACCCCTTTGTTAATTTCATATACTGTTTTCCCCTTATCCTGCTTTACTTTTCTTCACAGCACATCTCATCATCTGACATTCCATTTATTTATTTTATTGACTTATTATTTTTAAAGTGCTAGTAAATACTTTAATCCAAACTATGTGAGGCCAGGGCCCACGTTTTGTTCACTGCAGACCCCCAGTGTTTAAAAAGAACCTAGCACATACTAGGTGTTCAGAAAGTGTTTCTTAAACAAATGTATTATTAGTAAATCTGAGTTGTAAATACAGTTTTGTCACTTCTTAATTATGTGACACTCAGCAAGTTATGTCTCAGATTCAAGTTTTCTAATGTTAAAGATAACTTCCATTTCATGGAGTTGTTTTACAGAGAAGAACTAATACTTAAGCTTCCCAACTAAAGTGTGAGATCAAATTTGCACTAAAAATATAATGTTATTATTATTGCTGTTGATGCTGACAGGAGACAGGGAAATACTGGGTAGAAGGGGGTAGTTCCCTGACAAAGGCTCCACCCTCAAGCCTGGATATCTGTGGACCTAAGTGAGAACAGACATTCCTGTTTTCATGCCCAAAATGTTGCCTTTTGGCCCACCACACCCCCTATCCTATACCCGTATAAACCCTGAACCCCAGGCTCCAGAAGCAGATGAGGAGACGAACAGATGAGAAGAAGAGCAGATGAGCAGACGGATGGCAGAATGTTGCGGCAGAGAAGGAGAGAAGGAGAGAAGAGAAAGAGCGCCTGAACATCAGCAGGAGTTTGGCTGGAGATGGTCAGAAAATCATCTGCTGGATGGCCAAACTCCAGGGGAAGATCATCTTCCCATTCCATCCCCTGTCTAGCTGCCCATCCATCCTGCTGAGAGCCACCTCCACCACCCAGTAAAACCCTGCATTCACCATCTTTCAACTCTGTGTGTGACCTGATTCTTCCAGGATGCTGGACAAGAGCTCAAGATATGAAAGCTGTCACACTGGCCCTCTGCCCTTGCAAAAACGCAGAGGGTCCACTGAGCCGGTTAACACTTAAGCCATGCATGGATGGCAAGGCTAAAAGAACACACTGTAACATACACCTAAGTGGGCTCCAGGAGTCACAGGCTCCCATCCCTGGACACTGCTGTGGGGCCAGAGCCCAGTGTCCCAGCTCCTGCACCTGTCCGTCTGCATGCTCCCACTCATGTAAGGGGTTTGAGCAATGGTGGTGACCGAACAGACAAGCCACACCCCTGTTGCACGTCCTGTGAGAGTCAGGGAACCCCCCTGTTTCACTGTTGTTAATATTGATAGAGCTTTAAGACTGAATTTATTCAGACACGGATAGAATTTCAATGGAAGTGGAATCCAGGAACTGGCTTTAATCCTGTGTGATTTTTCTAGAAGGAAAGTCTTGATTGCCTCTATTTTACTTCTAAAAAAGCGTAGGCTACCTGCTAATGGCTCCCGGATTTCTGCTTGAATGATCTTTGAATAAGTAAAGATGTTTTGGATGTAAATTCTCTCATTGTTCTTAAGCAAGTCATTAAAATTAAATGTAACTATAGAATGGAGAGTGTTTTATTCTTTCAATTACATAGGGTTTGTGAAGAGTCATTCTTTGTCTACTTATATTTAATCAATATGCAATATTTTATGTGCTTTATTATCCATGTGTTAAGAAGGTAATATTCACGTTACCTAGCTATTTTTTACATTAGCGAAAAAATATGGTTATGTGCAAATATTGTGAAGAACATGCATGCAAGTAGTTTGCTTATTAACCAGATTTAGTGTCAGCCACACACTTATAAAGCTAATAATTGCTAGCTATTAATATTGTAACTTTAGTTCAAATATTATTGATGTCTGTTCTTCTAAGACTGAATGTTAAGATTAGAATTTAGAATTTAGTACAAGTATGTATAAATCATTTCAACAGAAAAAAAATGAATGCAAATCAGGAACCAGCTGGAGGCAGATTTGCATGATTATTTTAATGCTGTGACAGGACGTGAACACTCAGAAATTCGAATTAGAATGCTTATTTCTCATATTTACAATGGGCACTGAGTCTCTCTTATGATGTGGCCAACTATCACCCTCTGTTATCAGCAAACCCTACTGATAGAAATTTGAGAGTCTAATATCAAACTTACTCTTCCTATTTATTTTCTCTGAGCCCTAGGTTAGAAGACTGATATGAAATAAGCGTTTTTACTATACTGAGCTACACTTATTATTTACATTATTGGTGTTGCTTAGAAATTACTCCACCACTTTTCAAAAGATAAATCATGCCATTTGATTATCAGCAATCATTTGTCCAATCAGCATCCAAATGCAGTGTCCTCTTTGCACTGGGCAGCCACTCTTAAGAGAGATTTAAGAAGTAACAAGCCCATTTTTGTGGATAAGTCTAGACAATAGTCTTTTCATGCTTTTCTATAGCATGAAACTAAATATCTGGTCTTATTGCATGATCATTTTTCATGCACATGCCAAATCCTTTAGTGCCATTCATAAAACTTTTCATAAGAATGACTTCATAGGAGTTTCTGTTCTTTTCAAAGATATGATTCTCTATCCGCTTTCAGTTTACACTATTGCAGTTGTGTGTGTGTGGTGGGGGGTATCCTCTGGTCTTTTACAATTATTTTCGTTTTAGTTACTCAAATGAATTGCTGATTAAAAAATAAACTTTCATGGTCATGTAAATTGGAGATGATTCTGGCTTAAAGGGATAGCTAGGCAGGTATTTTTGAAAATTAATAAGCAAGGCTATCACTCCACATAAACAAAGAGATTTTTTAAGGAACAGAACACTTGATATACTGGTTGATGCTTCAGTCTGGTGTGGTATTTGAAGAGCATAAAGTCCTTACATAGATTTTCATTTTAATGGGAGTGTTGTAATACCCTCATAATTTTTTTTTTTTTACTTCTCATTAGTTTTTACAACCTATGAATTACCTAAAACAACTTTAGTCATGTGAATTTTGACTTGCCACTTATTTTACTATGTGCAGAATTGTCATTTGAGAAATGGAATCTGTATTTATGGTATTGGTGTCTATGGCTAGACATTAGGACTATTACAGAGTTTGCAGATGTCACTATGTATAATGCAGTTCTAATGCAGATCTATTTGGGATTTTGCTCAATATACAGTTATGGAGAAGTCTAGAAACGAATGACAATGAAGTAGTAGTTACTGTAAATCTTGTGGTCGCATAATGAAAATTTAGGAGACTTTCCTGTATACCAGTTTAGCTCTGCTCTTTGTAGATTGATTCATCTAGAGGAGTTTTTGTACAATTTTTTTCAGCTAATTTCTCCAGTTCATTTGTTTATTGATATAGTATTACATTATTATTTAGTTAAGAAAATGGTCTACACCACAAGACTTCAAGCCTCAATGTCTTCTTTTTTGTTGTTGATTTGTATACTAAATTTCAGAAATGGCTTTTTGTGGGGAAGGTTAGAGACAAATGATGACTATATACACATATATTTCACATATATACATTATTGAAACATATTAATATCATATATATGTAAGCGGATGGAGACAAGTAGTGAGTATGTATACATATACAGTCATGTGTCACTTAATAATAGGGATACATTCTGAAATGCATCATTAGGTGATTTTGTTATTGTGGGAACATCACAAGGTGTACTTACACAAACCTAGGTAGTAGAGCCTACTACGTCATACCTAGGCTATATCTTATAACCTATTGCCCCTAGGCTAGAAACCTGTACAACATGCCACTGTACCGGATACTATAGACAATTGTGACACAATGGTAAGTATTTGTGTACCTAAACATATTTGAACCTAGAAAAGGTACAGTAAAATTATGGCATTATAGTCTTATGAGATCACCATTGTATATGTATTCTGTTGTTGACCAAAATGTAGTGCATGAACATATATGTGTTAATGACTATGTTATATATTTGTTATTGAATCCTACTTTTATTATTGTATATATACATATACATAAATACATGGCCCTACTTCTGCAGTCATGTGAAGTTATGCCTACTGATATGTGTATTAGTCTCTCTATCTTGTTTCTTCTTGCCACTTCTCTCTGTACTCTGAGCCCATTCACATAACCCATTTTAACAACTACTTATAGATTATTTCATAATTTTCTCATTTTAGTTCATTTATAATCATTAACTGTGTTATTGATTGCCCCTTATGTGAACCAAAAGCATCTCCATAGGGACATTTCTTTGAGAGGATCAGTTCTGCTTTATTATAGGTAAGTCAGCTTATCCAAGTCACCAGAACTGAGTTAAGAAACATATGGGGCCACGTGCAGTGGCTCACACCTGTAATCCCAGCACTTTGGGAACCCGAAGTAGGCAGATCATTTGAGATCAGGAGTTCGAGACTAGCCTGGCCAACATAGTGAAACCCTATCTCTACGGAAAATACAAAACTTAGCCGGGTGTGGTGACGCATGCCTGTAGTTGTAGCTGCTTGGGAGGCCGAGGCAGGAGAATCACTTGAACCCAGGAGGCGAAGGTTGCAGTGAGCCAAGATCGTGCCACTGCATTCCCGCCTGGGCAACACACACACACACACACACACACACACACACACACACACACACGAAACATATGGGCAGTCCAGGGGATTCTAGCTCTTCAGAGTTTGCCCAGGACTAAAAGTGGCAGTACAAAATTGAGCATTGGCCCTTTGAGATCACTGGGAGCAAGCCAACTAATGAGGACCACCCATGGGAAAAGATGGAGTTCAGACCAGGGCTTTAAATTGGGGCTCACTCTACAGAGGGTATTGTGACTGATCAGAGGATGTTCATCACATGAAAAGGAATCTGTTTGCCTGGGTCAGTAGGGAAGAGTTCTTGTGTGTCAGACTGTCTTATTTTGACTTAAAAGTTTTACAGGTGAGGATTTGCTGTAATTTTCTACTCACGTTGTCCAGTTGAGTATGGCCATGTGTGCGTCTGTCTCTGATGAGAAATAAAAATGATAAAGATCATGAAAGCAGCAGGTACCACTCTGACAACGAAGTGCCCTTATCTGTCCTAGTTATTTTAAAGGCAGCACATTTTTTTAATCCTCACCACAACCCTGTGAATTCATATTGCTTTCTTCCTTTTATAGATAAGGAAACTGAAGCTCAGAGAGGGAAAGCAACTTGCTTAAGGTCACCAGACTAGTTAGTGTTAGACCTGAGACTCAAGTCTAGGACTGCAGGACTTCGTATCCCAGGCCAACGTTGTCTAGTGCTTCTTGGCATTTTGAGATCAATTTAAATACTCCTTATTGTGCTTTTCTTGTGGGTCTGCAGGCACTGGCTCCGGCACTGAGGAATCAGCAATGACCAAGACTTGGTCCCTGCTTGGAGAGGTTCACATCACATGAACCATTTTATTGTAACATCACATTACATTATGTTTAATGTGACGTAATACGAGCTCCAGATGAGGAGGCCTTTTCTTTATTTTGTTCTTAAAACAGTGCCTGGAACATAGTCAGCACTCAATGAACATCTGGAAAACAAAATTTGTCATGAAGTCCTGTCATGGAGGGAAGCACTCTTTGCTTTGTCTGTGGTTTCATCTGTGCCTCACTCTGAATTTTACTCCTGGCTCCTCACTCCTGATGCATTTGCCCATGAGCTCCTGGCATGCCTTGCTGCCCTTAGCATTCATTCTGCAGAAACTTTATGGAGCGCATACTGTGTTCGACGCATATAGTGCCAATGTTGTGCTGGCACTAGGGACACAGAGATGGACAGACCAGACATGGTCCCTGCCCTCTTGGAGGAACACAGTTGCCTCTCTGTATCCATGGGTTCTGCATCCATGGATTCAACCAACCTTAGGTTGAAAGTACTCAGGGAAAAAAATATGTGTCTGTACTGAAAACATACAGACAATTTTTCCTTGTCATTATCTCTGAAACAATACAATATAATGACTATTTAGCATTTATATTGTATTAGGTATTATAAGTAATCTAGAGATGATTTAAAGTATACAGAAAGATGTGTGTAGGTTACATGCAAATACTCTGCCATTTTATAACAGGGACTTGAGCATCTGTAGATTTTTGTAGTTTTGGGAGGCCCTGGTACCAATCCTCCACAGATATGGAGGGACTACTCTTCTCTTATACCCAGTTCTCCTTCAGGCATTCAGAATTTAGCTCAGCTCTTTACCCGCACACATTACACTCTTCCACGCACTGCCCCATGTCATTAATAGGATTGATTCTTAAGTGTGTGAATGGCAGTCAGAGCCCATGCACCTCAACTCTGACTTGACCAGATGCCACACCCTGGAGTTTCTCCGCAAGACCTCCTGCCATGGATTCTCATCCACTTCTTTGAGCATATGGAATGTCCATGGTGGAAAGAAGCAGACAGGTCAAAATAACCCATTGACTACTGGGAAAAGAATTAACATGTATGAGACCCCCGACTATGTCTCAGGCAATATTCTGGGACTTTTCCTCCTTCATTCCATTCTCATAGTAATCCTGAGAAAAACAAAAAGTAGTATTTTCTTCGTTTTTCTGGATGAGGTCCACTGAGGTTAGTGGGGTGTTCAAGCTTGGAGAGCTAGGGAGTGGTAGAGGGCTGAGATAAGGAATGCGGGTCGGTCTTTGTACAAACCTGCTTATCTCCATACAAACCTGCCATGTATTCTCAAGGCTATGAGAGAACCAGGGAGGGCTGGAGGCTGAGCTGCCTGGTGGTGCCTATTTATATCCATGCTCTGGAAATTGTACATGTAACTCATTACTATGGTCATCTGCTTTCTGCAGCCTCGTGAGGGGCCCTTCTCATGTTCCTCTGTAGATTTATGAGCTTGTACATTGTACCTCCATTCTACAGCAGTTTTAGAGTTCCCTGAGGATTCTTATAACAATCACAATTATTTAGGTTCTAAATTACCCTTGTCCAGTGTTAAGCAGATGAGCAGTGTTTTCACCTTCTAAACAATGATTCCTGAGGCGACTGCTGCCATAATATCACATTTTGTTTCCAAGGAAACTGCATATCCATCCCTTCCTCCCACCCTTCCCACTTCCTTAAGCATGAGATTTTTTAAAACTCAATATGTGCCATTTCAACCTCTTGTTATTGTGAAAGTTTTAGCTCCGGCATTGGTTCCTAGGAAATTACAGTTTTCCTTCTGATCTTCTTCTTAATGTTTTGGATGCTTTTCTGCAGAATAGCCGTGCATTCTAAATGGCATTGAAATAAATTACTGCCTTCATTATGACACACAATAGATGAATGTATTCTACTTCAGAGTCGCAGCTTCTTGAGCCAAAATACTTTGGTTGTTTTCCATCCTGAAGTTCTATAATTGCTTACTTGATATTCCATTGTGAGATCTCAGAATAAAATAAAGGTAGGCTGTGGTGTATATGTGTCTTTTACTCTCAGGCTGTACGTGCGTTCAAGTTAATTGACTGGATGGATTCAATAAGTTTGTACCCTCCAGATAAAGTAATTGCTGAATCTAAGCATCCATTTTCTATAGATTATGCTACTAGTGACTAAAAAAAAAACTTCAGATATTGCATAAATCATTGAATTCAGGCAGCCATGTTTACTACAAGTGACAGTGAGGTATTTACTTACTCCAGAGGAACTCTGGAGTACTTTGCAATCCTGCTGGAAGGCAGGGGAGATGTGGGTGGCCACACAGAGTCAGAGGATGTCAGCATGCAGACACCTGTGTAGGCATTTGAATTATGCTGATCGAAGACTCTCTCCTCACTCTTTAGTTTCCCCACTCCAAACACACACACACACACACACACACACACAACCTCAGAAAACAGTGGTGAGCAGCCCTGTGTCTACAGAAGTCCATGCAGCTAACTTCCGGTCACCACGTCCATCCCAGGATTGCCTTGAGCCTCTATACTTCCTTCCAGGCTCCGGCTTTTGATATAGAGACCTAGACATTCAGATTTTTGTTTTTGTTTTTCCAGAAAATCTCTCTGAGACTCAACTCTTGTGGAACTCAGAATTTGACTTTTTTTTATTTTTCCAAGGAAAAGAGTAGTCATGAACAGCCTATGAGTAGATATAAGTAGATGCAAAAATAGTCTGTATGGGCCGGGTGCGGTGGCTCACGCCTGTAATCCCAGCACTTTGGGAAGCCGAGGCGGGCAGATCACGAGGTCAGGAGTTCGAGACCAGCCTCGCTAACATGGTGAAACCCGTCTCTCCTAAAAATACAAAAATTAGCTGGGTGTGGTGGTGGGCCTGTAATCCCAGCTACTCAGGAGGCCGAGGCAGGAGAATTGCTTGAACCTGGGAGGCGGAGGCTGCAGTAAGCCGAGATCACACCACTGCACTCCAGCCTGGGTGACAGAGCAAGACTCCATCTTGAAAAAAAAAATCTATATGTATTTAGTAGGTAAGGGTGAAAATGATTATTATGGTGTGTGTTGGAGGAGGAGGAAATTAGCCCATGTACTATTAGACTGGTGAGGTTTCTAAGGGATTGTTGTATATGCAAAATCGATCTTCCATTTACCTAATCTTTTAAGCACTTGGGCCTGGTCAGTTGACCCTTGAACACTATGGGAGATAGGGGCGCTGACCCCTGTACAGTGGAAAATTTGTGTTTAACTTTTGACTCTCCTAACTCTCCCAGAAACCTAACTATAATAGACTACTATTGACTGGAAGCTTTACCAGCAACATAAACAATTGATTAATACATAAAAAATGTTATTAAGAAAACCATAAGGAAAATAAAATGAATTCATTACCTGCAAGTGAGTCATCATACAGGTCTTCATACTCATTGTCTTCATGTAGAGGAGGAGGAACAGAAAGAGGACAGTTGGTCTTGCTGTCTCAGGGGTGTCAGTGGTGGAAGAAAATCCACATATTAGTAGGTCTTCACACTTCAAACCCATGCTGCTCAAGGGTCCAAAGGAACTCTGGAGTACTTTGTAATCCTGCTGGAAGGCATGGGAGATGTGGGTGGCCACACAGGGTCAGAGGATGTCAACATGGAGACCCCTGTATAGGCAATTGAATTACGCTGTACTAACTTCTGGTGGGCAGCAGGCTGGGAGCCAGTCTCTCTGATAGAATTGGATGGGGCGAAGAGGGTATAACTCTTACTCCTTCTTCCCATAGGAGAATGGAAAGGGAGCTTCCTTAAGGGATCCTGGCCCTGCTGGGCTCTATGGTCCTACAGGCAAGTGTGCCTATCTGCTGGAAGAAAATGCTTTGTGTGCTCATATTCATGAAAGTAAGTTCTTAGATTCTTTTCTTACATAAAGTGATTTGTACCCTTTGCCTATGGTTACCACCACCACCCGTGTGATATAAGTCCATAGCTTCCCAAACTCCAGGCACATAGAACCTTTCTGCCTCTTTTGGATCCACCTCTGTATGCAGTGGCTCTGGGCTTCTTGGTGTCCCCACATTGGTCTGGGCTGAAGCTGACAGGCCAATAGACAAGGGAGTGAACTATGGATGTACTCAAGTTCATTAAGTCACATGTCATTGTGCTTAGTGAATGTTGCAATCTGAGACAAATACACCCTTTGATGAGCAGAGAGTAGATTAGTAGATTAGTAGACTAATAAGAGATCAGAAGCCAGCAAAGAGTAAATCCAGTAACAACAACAAGAATGTAGAGTTTGAAATTTCTTAAGTTTCAATGAGAATGTTAGCTTATTTTGCAAATAGCTTTGTCTTTTTCTGACCCCTCCTCCCACCCATGTGGAGGTATGGAGGAGAGAAAGGCTCTCGCAGAAAAGTATAAGCAGTGCAAGTGGAGAGTGCAAGTGGAGAGTGCTGAGAGATGGAGATGGAGGCCAGGTCTGCTGGTGAAGGGTCTTTTAGTCCAGGATAAGATGTTAGGCATCACCTTAGAGGCATGAAAGAATCTCTGAAGGCCATTAAGTGGGGACTGAAATTCTAAAAGCTCAATTCTTAGCTTGACTGGGAGATCAGTTTCTAGTTATTGGATCACACTAGACTGAATTCTGAGAGCTCAGTGTGTCAAATAAAGGAAAATTTGTCGGATGGATACTCTTTTCTTTATAAGAATCTTCTGACTTTTGGGGTAGAGTTTAACCCCTCATTTTAAAGCAACTCATTGTGTCTCCTTGGTATTTAATGAAACAAAAATAATGTAGTATGTGACACTCATGACATTTCACCTGTAAAGTAATTTATGATAATTTGTCCTGGAGTGTTCTATCATAGGAGGATAGAATTCAGGGGCTATACACTTGTTTTCTACCCTAATAGATTGGAGGGTGGAGCAGGATGAGAGGGAGGCTCAGAGATAGGAAGAAAGGATTTTTTTCATAGCAATGCAAAACTCTTAGAACAGTGCATGCTACTCCAACCTTTCAGCCTAATGACTTCTTGCTGCCTTGAAATGGCTGCTGTTTCCTTCTTTGCAAGTTTGGAGCATACTCCCAGCTGCTGGAAGGATTTGGTTTACATGATATTGAAAAATAAAACAAGTCAAGTAAAACAAAACAACATTAGCAAATAAAACCCATAAGCAAACACAAATAAAATGATTTAGTGAGGTAATTTCTCACAGATTTCAGAATTTTCCACTATTGTACAGAAACGCTTCTTGCTTGTGGCTCACAAGGGCTTCAAGAATTTAATTTACCCATGTTGATCAGATGTGTAAAATAATGGTTCCATCATTGGTTGCAAAAACTTCAGGTGTTGGATTTTGGAAGTATTTACTTACAGAGGTCTCATCATTGTAAGCTAAAGCTTTTTAGCTATCCAGGCCAAAGGGTGGGATTGAGATTCCATTTGCCATTGTTCTCATGGACATCTAAAAAGAGCAAGAAAGGGGTTTTTATATTTATTTGATATTTATACTCCCATCCCCAGAAGCCCATTTAAAAACTGACATTGGTTCTGGAAGCAGAAAAAGTGGAAGTGAAATTAGAGTATAGAAACTTACTTCTCAAAGTGTGGTCTGCAGACTGGCCACATCAGCATCATCTGGGAGCTTGTTAAAAATTCAGAGTTGCTGGCCCCACACCATCTCACTGAACTAGAAACTGCATTTTACCATGATTCTCAGGTAATCTGTCTGCATATTAATGTTTGAGAACCACTGGTGGGGAATACCCTTTTAGGAAGCATGATCATGAAGAAAGTGGGGTGGTTGTAGAGAAGGTCCTAGCTAGAGATGGAGCATGAGGTCAGGGCATTTGTTTGTCTTTAAAAAATTTAGACAAGCCTTGAACATGTTTATACTTGTAGAGAAGGATACCTTTGGAGTAACCAGACACCAAAAGACAAATACCATATGACCTCACTCTTACGTGGATTGTAAAAAAAAGAACTGATATCATAGAAACAGAGTAGAACCATGGTTACTAGGATACTAGGTATAGGGGAGGTAAGGGAAGAGAGGAGGACAGGGAGAGGATGGTCAACAGGTACAAAGTTACAATTAGGAGGACTGTGTTCTGGTGTTCTATTGCACAGAAGCGTGACAGTGGTTAACAGTTAAGATGTGGTATATTATAAAATAGCTAGAAGACAGACTTTTGAGAATGTCTCTACCACATATAAATGATAAATACATGAGGTGATGGTCATGCTAAATACCATAATCTGATCGTTATACAGCATATATATGTATCAAAACATCAAATTGTACCCCATAAATATGTATAATTACAATGTGTTGATAAAAATAAGAAAAGAAACTGAAGAGAAAGAAGAGGTGGCTGAGGTCCCTGGGGAGCTAGAGGGCTGAGATGTGGTCATAGGAGGGAGAGTAGACTAAAGTGGATGAATGCACTTGTTCTTCTGAAATGAGAGGGAAGAAAGAGTGGGTGGGCTGCATGTAAATTAGCTTGTGTACTGAGGAAACTGGAAAATTGAGAGTAGTAAAAAATAGTGACTTATTTTTACCAATGATGGAGGTGGAGTCATTTTTTGAGCATAAAGGGGCAGACCTGGTCATGGGATTTCAGAAAAGTTCAGGGCCCCTTGGAAAAACACACTGATGGGTGGGGGAAAGAACAGATGGGGGGAAGGGGACCTGAGTTCTAGGTTGCTTTGGTCTCCCCCTTGTACAATTCGAAACACCTTTCAGATATGTAGAATGGAAGAAGTCCTCAACATTGATGTATATTAAATTCCAGCCCTGAACATCATATAATTAAAGAAACTAATATAATACTGATATAAAATGTGGGACTGCTTTGCCTGTATTGGTACTTTCTTTTTCCCAAAAAGGCAGAGCTGCTTTTGCATATGAACTCATTTTCTTCAAAATCCATTATCCTCATGTGAGAGATGGAGAGTTTGGGGCATAGAAAACGTGACCAATTTTGCCTGTAGTCCTGAACTGAGATTGGTACCAGGCTCTGCTGGCTTCCAGCTAGAATTCCTTCCAGTAAGCTATTTCATTTCATGATTTATCAAGGGCTGCTCTCTACTCGACTTGGAAAAAGAGTTTTTGAAGAGTCCTGCTCTCACAGGACATCTGTGGGAATGCCGAAAGAGAAAGTAAAGAGAGTCACACTTCAATATTTTATTATTTCAACCCACAGCCTCAAAGGTTCCCTCGATTGTCTCTGCCTACAGGAAGGCTCAGCTGCTTTTTATCATTCCGTTGGGGTGTTGTTTTAGGGGCTTGCGTTTTGGTAAGAAGATGTTTTGTTTCTGAGGATGGCTGGTTAAAATGCACTGCCTTAACTGGAATATTCACAGGTATGTTCTTTTCGGCACTGTGAATCATTTTTCAAAGATTTTCATGGCTTCTGCTCTTTGATCAGGATAAATCATGCCACAGTGAGGCTAGATTCCACTTTCATAGACTCCCAGGTGTCCTTGTTCTCACCCACTGGTCTTTACTTCTCTGAAGGGCCTGACCTTATGAATTAAATTCTTTCTGATTGTAACATTAGTCAGACGAATTGGGGAACTGGGGACTTTTGTTTATTGATCCTTTTATCTTCTGCTTTTTTGCCCAGAAAGGTCATTTTTCAATTTCCCCAGAAGGTAATTCTACTTCTCTTAGTAATTCTCAACAAACGCTAAGCTTAGGACATTTATATAAAAGCCAGAATAAACATTAAGTTTGGAAGTGTCATATGAAAACTAGAAACAAGCTTTTGTGCTTCTGAGTATAACTTAAATTAGGTAGAAAAAATATCTAATAATCGAAGTAGATTCTTCTACCCTGTGTAGGGTCCACAAAGGAAAAAATATGGCCTCCTCTTTTTAGGAGTCTAGATCCCACTTTCTCAAAGTGCCTTCCTTCATGTGTAACCACCCCACTTCCAGTCTACAATGGGGACCCCCACCATTAGAAAATGTCTTTATTTATTTATTTTTAATTGTCAAAAGATTGTATATATCTGTCACACACATGTTGAAGTGTGTACATTCTGGAATGGCTAATTGAGCTAATTAACATAAGTACCAACTCACATTAAGCCTCCCTTCTTTATCTTCTCTTAGCATCCTTGATTTCCTCCACAACATTTAACATAACTACAGTATATTTATTTGAATGATTATTGGTTTAACCGCCTCTTCCCTGCCACCCCAGACTCTGAGTCCCATGATGGCAAAAGCCTTGGTAGCTGTAGTAGACACTACATAAATCTTTGTGGAATGAATAATAATAATAGTGGAGAGTATTTGTTGTGCTTGTGATGCACCGGGGACTGTGCTAAGTGTGTTACTCATCCTATCTTACTGATCTCCTCTGTCTTAGCCTGCTTAAGTTGCCATAACAAAATACCATAGACTAGGTGGCTTAAACAATAGAAATGTGTTTTCTTGCAGTTCTGGAGGCTAGAAGTTCAATATCAAGGGTCCAGTGATTTGATTCCTCATGAGGGCTTTCTTCATGTCCTCCTTCTTGCTGTAGCCTCACGTGGTAGAGGGAGAGTGAACAGGTTCTCTGGTGTGTCTTCTTATAAGAACCTTAATCTTATAGCAACAGGTCCACACACTTGTGACTTCATTTAATTTTAATTACTTTCTTACTCCTAATATAGCCACACTGGAGGTCAGGACACCCTTAGATACATTTTGAGGGAACACATAGCAATCCCTAAAACCCACGTAACCACCCTAATGAAGTAGGCACTGTGATCATATCTGTTATATAGATGAGACCCTAAGGCTTAGAGCAGGGAGCTTTCTCAAGGTCACACGATAAGTGAACAAGCTGGGGCAAGGCTGTAGGTCTTGTTTACTCAAATGTGGGCTCATAAAGGTATACAGATCTGAACTGGTTACATATAGTTTCTCTTTGGAAGAAATGTAATCTGAGATATAGAGTAGGAGCTTAAAGAACTATTATATATGCAAGGAGGAAAGTTTATAGGCTAAAAGAGTGGTTCTCAAACCTTGTGTTTTAGGACCCTTCTACATTCCTAAGAAAAGTATTAAGTATCTCAAAAAGCTTCCGTTTATGTAAATTGTATCTGTTGATATTTATAGATAGCATTAGAAATTAAAACTGGAAATATTTTTAAATATTTAAAGTAATAATAATAAAGCCATTACATGTATATATGTTAATACAAATAATATATATTTATGAAAAATAATTATATTTCCCAAAATAAAAAATGGTATGAATGATAGCATTTAAGACATTTTTTGCAAATCTCTCTCAGGTCTGCCTTAAGGGAAGACATAGATATGGATTCTCATATCTACTTCTGGATTTACTCTGTTGCAATATGTTGCATTGATAAAACAAGATGAATATTCAGCCTCACACAAATGTTATTGGAAAAAGGAGGAGTATTTGATTAGCCTTTTCAGATAATTGTGGACATTCTGTTTTGTTACTACAGCAAAACTCCAATTGGTAGTTTTCTAAAGGTTAGTTGCAATGTGAAATCTGAAACGGAATCAATGAACTTTTCATATTCTGTTACTTTGAAATCCATTGGTCTAGCTTGCACTTTGAATGGATTTTTCACTCATGCATGATTTTGTAACATCTTGCATTGGTCATTTGAAAATATCAGTTCACTGAGTTAATACAAATCTTTCAAATGTTGACACATTTCATTATACAATATCCAAAAATCACATTCCTTAATATTACCACTCAAATATCTCATCAGAAAAGTCTTTATGTACTGGGAAGCTTTCAAGCCCATGATGGCAGATATGAGTTTTACAAAATCCTAATTTTTACTTGAAAACAAGGTTTTTATCATTGGCATCAATGACTATTAGTTGTTTTTCTTAAAGTGTTAAGATGATTTCATTCATTTTGAAGAAAACATCTGCCAACTGCCCACCTATAAATAACTTTACTTGGTTAATTTTCCTTTCAAGAAAAAATTATGTTCATGAAAAAAGCAATTATTTGAGTTTGCAACTCAAACAATTGCACAAGTGCTTTTCTTTGTGGCAACCACTGTATTTACGTGTGTAATAGAAGTGCTTTATACATTTTCCCATTTCATCACACAGAATATTAAAAGGAATGTGTACTCAAGGTTTAATAAAATTAATAATTCTTACTTCTCCTTCAAGGACATTCTTAATTGAAACTAGTATTTATTTTATTGAGAGTACATGACTGTGAAGGGTACATGGCTGTGTAGAATGGCTGCTAGCACAGTTTGGAGCCACTGCCTTAATTTGTGCTAAGGCGCTAGCAATTTTACTGACCATTGCTTTTGTATATTTGGTGCAAATGTCAACATGGGTAAAAAAAAAAAAAAAAAGGCAAATATACTTTAGTATTCTCGCAAAAACAGTTTTGACCTTGTGGTTCCCTAGTAAGGTCTTATGGAGCTCCTAACATACCCTACTCCCCAACATTCCTCCAGGATCAAGGGCTTCTTCCATGAGCATGCGTTCTGTAAGGGAAGTCAGGAACAAGCATGTGTTTGGTTTGATGGTACAGTTCAAGAATTAGGGAATCTGAAGAAGTATGGGGTGAGGAATAGGGAAGCCATTAACTGAGTTTGGTAAGAAGAAGAAAGGAGTCTTAGAGCTCAGAAGCTCAGAGTTGAGGTGATTTCTTTTTAAGGAAAATCAGGAGTTTCTGTAATTTGTTGAGACAAAAATGACACTGTCCATGTGTTTCCTTATCTGTAAAGTGGAAATAGAGATTATTATTATTGTGATAATTAATGTGTAAACAGCTTTGAACAGAGCTTGGCACATAGTAGGTCCTATATAAACGTTATTATTGTGAAAATGGAGTTTTGCTCTAGTTATATGATGAATTGGAGCAGCTGTTCTTACACTTCAGTCAGCAGCAGAATGCCTTGGTGGGATTGTTAAAACACATTGCTGGGCCTTGCCTTTGGAATTTCTGACTAAGGAAGTCAGAGATGGGGCCATGATCTTGCATTTTTATCAGGTTCCTGGGTGATACTGATGCTGCTCTTCTGGGTAGCACACTATAAGAAACTGAATCACAGGAATTCACACAATGAATACTATAAATATCAATAGATACAACTCATATAAACAAAAGCTGTTTGAGATTCTCAATACTTTTTTTTTTTTTTTTTGAGATGGAGTTTTACTCTTGTCATCCAGGCTGGAGTGCAATGGTGGGATCTAGGCCCACTGCAACCTCCCCCTCCTGGGTTCAAATGATTCTCCCACCTCAGCCTCTTGAATAGCTGGGATTACAGGAGTGTGCCACCATGTCTGGCTAATTTTTATATTTTTAGTAGAGATGGTGTTTCACCATGTTGGCCAGGCTGGTCTCGAACTCCTGACCTTAGGTGATCCGCCCACCTCGGCCTCCCAAAGTGCTGAGATTACAGGTGTGAGCCACTGTACCTGGCCTCTCAATACTTTTTTTAAACAGTGTAAAGGGATCCTAAGATGCAAGGTTTGATGTCCTTTTCTTTCCTAGCTACTTAACAAGCCAATGCCTCTTATTCATATCCATCTGTGGAAAGTGATGTGTACTTATTCTTCCACTTGTTTTCATTTAACTTTGCTTAACAACTGAAATTTACCTCGTGTTTTTATTTTTATCTGAACAATAAGCTGGGACTGTAACTGCTTCAGTATTTATATTTTTTCTAGCATGTCCTATTTTGCTGCGCCTAATTGCTATTAAAGCCAGATGGCTGGGTTCCAAAAACTTGTCTGATTTGCCAACAGTTTTACTCACCTGCATAATTTTCACTGGCTCTAAGCTCCCTGACTTATGTCACAGGCCATCATTGCCACTTTTCTGAACCTGCCAAAGGGCTTAGAAGTGTAGACTAGTTGTTAAGATTGCTGATGAAGATGTGCTAAATGAAGAGTGTTAGTAGTTTGATGATTACCAATGATGTTGATTTTAAACCCTACATTCATTTAACAAATATGTGTGTGCCAACTGTATGCAAGGCTTTGTGCTGATTGCTGGGAACCAAACCGAGGAAAAGATATGCATGGACTCTGATTGTCAGTCTGGGAGACACTGAGTCAACAGGCAATTATAACACAGTACAATGTCAAGGGAAAGGCAGGAAGATAATTGGGCTGAAGGGGGCATCTAATCCATGGGGGGCAGGGAAGGCTTTCTAGGGTAAGTGATGCCTGAGCAGAAAACTTAGAGGAGGCTTTGCATTCATTAGGTAAAGAAAGCAGGCAAAAAGCCTGACAGTATCCCAGGCTAAAAGGGACAGAGTGTGGTAAGACCTGGAGGAGACACACCACTGTCTTTGAGAAGTTTAATTTTGCTGGTTCACTGAGTGTAAGTCAAGATGGGGATGTAGAAGGTAGGAAATGACCAGAAGGTAGAAAGATTAGGCAGGACCCTCTAAGCCTTTGGGGTTTCTCGGCCTTAGCACTATCGACATTTTGGGCTGGATAATTCTTTGTTGATGTGGGGACTGTTCTATGCATTATAGGATGTTTAGTAACATCTCTGGCTTTTGTCCTAAATTCCAAGAGTGACTTCCATCCTTCCAGTTTTGACAACTAAAATGGTCTCCAGATATTTCCAAATGTACCTTGTGGAAGTAAAATTGCCCCTGGTTGAGAACAACTGTTACAGAGTTTTGCCTTTTTTATGTTTTTGTTGTTGCTGTTATTTGTTTGTTTGTTCTGAGACAGAGTCTCACTCTGTCGCCTAGGCTGGAGTGCATTGGCACAATCAGGGCTCACTGCAGCCTTGACTTCCCAGGCTCAAGTGATCCTCCCACCTCAGCTCCCAAGTAACTGGGACTACAGGCATGTGCCACCACACCCAGCTAATTTAAAAAAAAAAATAGTAGATATGAAGTCTTGCTATGCTTCCCAGGCTGGTCTCAAACTCTTGACCTCAAGTGATCCTCCTGCCTTAGTTTCCCAAAGTGCTGGATTACAGGTGTGATCCACCATACCTGGCTTTGTCTTTATGTTGAGAACAGTGGTGGACAATTATAAGATTTTATTCAGGTAAGTGACCTAGCCAGATTTATACCTTTCGAACATTCATTTATAGTAACAGTATGGAAAATGAACAGAGGGTTGGCAGCATTTGAGGCAGGAAACAGGATGTCACTGTTGCAGCTTGGATATATCTAAAGAAGTGGCTGTAGGAATGGAGAAAACTATGTACACTTAAGATATAATTAGGAGATAGAGTCAACAGGGTTTGGTGGCTAATTGGACTTGAGTGGTGGAGGAGAGAGAGGAATCAAGTCTGCCTCAAGGTTTCTGGCCTGGGTCCTGAAGAAGGTGGTGGTGCTATTCACTGATGAAGGGAGCACAGGAGGAGGGACATACTTACTTGGAAAATCGGGAGAGGATTGGTGGTATTTTAGATATGTCGGATTTGAGGTGCCTTGTGACAGCTAAGTGGAGATTTTAATCTGTAGGTAGAGTTTTGTTTCTAGAACTTAGGAGATAGAACTGAGCCAATCAGCAACTAGACGGTAGTTGAAACTCTGGGCAAGGCTAATTAAGAAAGGCTGCACTGAATGGGAAGGGCTGGGAACTAAGAGCCAGTCCTGGGTTACACCAGGTAGATCATGGCAAGAGTTGGAGGGGCTGGTGAAGAGGAGATTTCAGAGGAGGAAATCTGGGATGTGGCAGTGTCAGGCAAGTTTGGAAGAGTTAGCTCTGTGAAGAGAAGCAAACTTTCCATCCATGGTTCAGATTCCTTCCTTTCCTTCAATGGATTCAAATTTCATGTGGTTCTAGATGCTCATTAGGGTTCTTCTGAAGCGACTGGATCCTCCAAGACATAGGTGGTTATGACTGGTTATAAAAATTGCCACATTTACCTCTGGTATAACCCAAATAGAAGCTCTGCATCATAAAATCTAGAGTTGCAGACAGATGCTGTACCTCGACAGGATTGATGCCGGGCCAGGCTGCTGAATTATGTAGAGGCTTTATAATGGAGACACATCTTTCCAGCCAGATATCACTTGTCACTTCCATAAGGAAAATTCCCTTGAGTTGATGAGTAGTAGAGCTGTGCTTCTGCTTTATAAAATCCACTTTTGATGAAAAATTAACATTTTAATTTAGAGATGTGTAGCTATCACCATTATGATACATCATACATATGATACACAATTATGATACATTATGATGTCATGTAACTAAGTCTCAGATACCAACATTGTTCAATATCGTATAATTTTTTCCAGAGTGCTCCAGATATCTGACCTTTGAAAGTAGTAATGTATTATTTACATGAAACTGAAATCCAGTGCATTCTAAATGGCTGTGATTTATCATGACCATTTTGAAATTGGGTCCTGTGGCCATATGCTAATTTGACTCAAAGGAAATTCTGTGGTGTGTGCTTGGATTTCATGCTTAAAAATTTCAGCAATAGTTTCAATGCTCTTTTAATTAAAATAAGATGCTTCATAGCATTTCCCACATAATGTGGAATGTACTCTGTAGCTCATATATGAATTAAAACCCTTAGAAGATTTACATTTTCTGGTCTGGCGACCTTCATTTTTCTAATTTATGTGTCCCGTTTGTCCTGAAGGAGTTGGGAAGTTGAGATGTACAGCCATCCCAAATGGGAGAGTTGAGATTGTTGATTAAATGAGAGCTTGTTTGTGTATTCAAATGGAAAAATATGGGTGGACAAAATTAAATTTGTAGTGGGTTATCTCCTGAACAGTTTCCTCTTTCCTGGCAGTTTCACACTGCCCAACTATCCACATACTAAGTATGGGAAAAAACATTTTTTGTATAATAAAACTTTTTAGCAGTAACTGACTGGATTATGACTGGGCTTCTATTCCAAGTTATTCTAATCGGCACCTGCATCTGATACTTTGTAACTGGCTCTATCATATTCCCAATATGCCTTCTGTGTGTGGCCATTTTCTGCTATGTAAATAGGAAAACTGAGAAATCAGGTCTGCAGAAATTGAAGAATGAGTGGGGAGAAGCAAAGACAAGCAACAGAGATAAAGAATTCCCAGTCATTCCTGGTGTACTGCAGTCTCCAGTTTCTGTGGGTTCCCAAGACCCAGCTCATCCATGCCTTTGGGGTCTTTGAAAGATCCCTCTATCCTTCAGGGGTCTTTGGAAAATCCCTGTTTATTTCAGCCAGCTCAGATGGTTTCCTGCCTGTGGGAGCAATGAAACAACCTATATTGCTTAGATTTTCTATTTTCTGATTAGATGGTGGCTACTATGCTATGTGTATATCCTTAAAACAAGCCCTTGTATATAAATTAGATAATATGGGATGGTTTTGGTTGAGTTAGTCTTTGGCTTAAATGTTATTGACATTTTTCTGAAAAAATATAATAAATATAGGACATGTATAATCTCACACAAGTTTGAAACTATTTAATAGATTCTTAAAACAAAGGAAGGGTGTCTATGTAGATGTGCTGGTTGATTCCAGGTCTAGGAATCCAGGCCATTTGCAGTTTGATTTGCGAAGAAGGAAAAGGGAGTACAATCTCCCAGTGGTGGTAAGGAGGCAGGATGGAGCGGGGACCAGAAACGCCCCTGTGATACAATGTCCCGAGGTCCAGTGTATTTATGATTGGGAGGAATACTGCTCTAAAACCTTTGACATTTGAAGATTATTAATAATAAATGTCCTCACTAAGTTCCTCTGTTCATAGGATAGTAAAACAAAACAAATTGTACCACAGTGCAGCAGTGTGAAAAACAAAGAAGGAAAAAAGTCCAAAATGATTAAATTCTTACGTTCAGACTGAGAACCAGAAAGCAAAAGAGAGTTACTCATTGAGTTGTGTATTAGTCTGTTCTCACACTGCTGACAAAGACATTCCTGAGACTGGGTAATTTGTAAAGGGAAGAGATTTCATTGACTCACAGTTCGATATGGCTGGCAAGGTCTCATAATCATGGTGGAAGGCAAAGGAGGAGCAAAGTCATGTCTTACATGGTGGCAGGCAAGAGAGATAGCATATGCGGGGGAACTCCCCTTTATCAAACAATCACATCTTGTGAGACTTATTTACTATCACAAGAACAGCATGAGAAAAACCCACCCCCATGATTCAATTACCTTCCACCAGGTTCCTCCCATGACACATGAGAATTATGGGAGCTACAGTTCAAGATGAGATTTGCGTGGGGACACAGCCAAACCATATCAGGTTGGAAACTGAATGTATAGGTGGTCATATGGCTAGATGGCACTGATGACAACTGTTTGCAGTCTTCTGTGTCTGGAAGAAAAATAACTTCCCTGCTTAGGAAGTCAGAATGCAGGCAGTAGGGAGAAAAAACTGTTCCAAAAAAACTTTAAAGACTGGAATAAACTACATTTTTGTAGTTTATTTTGTATTAAAATATAAGAGGAAAATTAAAAATAAGAGTTTATTTTGTAGTTTATTTTGTATTAAAATATAAGAGGAAAAAGAAGCAGAAAGGCTGGAGAGTGGGAATCACAGGCCTCTGCAGAAAGGAGATAAACAAGTGCCTTTGGGTGGGATCATTTGTGATTGTAACAGAAAGACAAACAAAAAGACAAGACTATGTCCTTAGAAGCAGAGTGGCAACTTCAAGTTTATAATTACTAAGAACCCCTGTGTACACAGCATTTGGCATGTCCAAAATATATTGGCAGATGCATTTGTAAAATCTAACTATCCTAAAGCCTCTGGGAGCATTGACTTGGTCAAATAACGGAATCTCCATTAAAGCAAGAGTAATGAACTGACTCAGCACTCCTGAGTAAAGTGACCAGATGTCAGAGATACCCTGAAGGACACAGAGGACAATTCAGGTGAATTTTCTGGCTACAATCGGAAGGGTGGCACACAGAAACAAAACCATGAATACATCTTTGACTTCAGGTTTAACTCAAAGGCAGTGACATTTACCTGCAGAGCAGGGAAAACCATTGATACTTCCCAGCTGATTCTTTACAGAGGTGTGGGTGGAGAGAGAGAGAGAGAGAGAGAGAGAGAGAGAGTGTGTGTGTGTGTGTGTATACATATATACACACATATACAATTAGCTCCAAGGCTTTAAATAAATTCAACATAAGTATTTATTCAGACCTTTATTGTGTAAAGCCTCCACCAGGTCCTAGGAGGGAATACATACATGTGTGAAGCCCTAAGCCTTGTTTTAATAAAGCTAATGGTCAAATAAGAGTGAAGAGCACCCCACCTCCACCCCAAGCTCTCTCCCCCAGCCTCTTCTGGTCATGGCTCTTGGGAAACCCTGCAGTAGGAAAAGATGAATGTGTGTATAAGTTGTTGGAAAGGGAAGTAGAGATGATGCTTAGACAACATAAATGAGAGGAGAGAAGTGTGAAGTGTTTGCAATCAGAGAGTACCTATTCCCAATAGCCTGCTTCTCCTGCTGATAAAACCATTCAATCTTGGATGTTGAGATCAATTTTTTGTCAGTGAAAAATCTGCCCAGAGTCTTAAGAAATGCAAGCAAGTCATCTGTATATAGCCTCAGAGCATTGCATTTTCAATGTACTAATTTACTAGGTATATACTGAAGTGGTCTTTGGACCCTGAGTGTTAAATATGGAGATCTGAATGTTCTTCAGTTCATTTTAATTGTGAAGAAATCAACTATTGAGGAAGGACACACTTCCTGATATAATCGCTCTGCAGCCTTATAGAGATCCAAGTATGTCACCTCTAGTATATAATTCAAATTTATTGGTTCTGATTAATTTATGGGGAGTTGCAGGATTGGAATTTAGAATATTTTAAGTGAAATTGTTGGATTATAGATTTAAAAAATTACAAAAGTCAATTATGCACAAGTTCTGGGCTAGGTCCTAGGGTACATGCCAAAGGAATGTGAGGATGTTCTCAGTCTTCATTTCAGCGCAGAGTTACCTGGAGCATTTTAGAAAACTCTTGAGACTCAGCTCAGGTAGCACTCAGATCAGTGGAGGTGGCATTTAGCTCAATAGAGGCAGCACTCAGATCAATGGAGGGGGCACTTAGATCAAATAAATCAGAATCTGTGCAGGGGGTGCCCATGCATTACTCCATTGTAGAGCCCCCTCCCCGCTGGGTGATTCCAAGTGCAGCCAT
The DNA here is from genome assembly GCF_037993035.2 of Macaca fascicularis. NCBI lineage: Eukaryota > Metazoa > Chordata > Mammalia > Primates > Cercopithecidae > Macaca > Macaca fascicularis. Next base: position 158,431,506 of record NC_088375.1, on the reverse strand, counting down.
GTGTGAGAACTAGATCAACAGTCTGGAAAGCTTATAAAACTACTTAACATTAATTTAAATAGAAATCTCTGGGCATTAGTCTGCAGTTGGTAAGTTTTACAGGCTTTCCAGGCGATTCTGTTGCATGTGGAAGGTTTAGAATCAGTGGTATAGACCCTGCCCTACAGATGATTATGGTCAATGAGAGAAAAGGTGACTTGTATATTAAAATTTTTTTGGAAAATTACAAGAAAGTTTATGTTTAAATGCCAAAAAATGAATAAAAGACAATAAAGAGTGATAAGAAAATGCAAGAGGTAAATATTTAGTGAATAAATTAAAAATGATTTGTATTTAGCATGTTTATTCAGATGGAAATTGTGTTTTTAAAGTGTATAAATTTTTAGAAATACTTTTTTCATTATATATTTTCCCTGTGTATTCTACTATATATATAAAATTACATAATAGGTATACATATTTTCAGGGTACCTGTGATAATTTAATACACACATATAATTTGTAAAGATCAAATCAGTGTAATTGGGGTATCCATCACCTTAAACATTTGTCTTTTCTTCATGCTAGAAACATTCAATTTATTATCTTGTAGCTATTTTGAAATATATGATAGGTTATTGTAAACTGTTGTCACCCTACTGATCTATCAAACACTAGCTCTTATTTCTTCTATCAAACTGGGTAATCAACTTTTATCAACATTTTAATCAACTTTTGTTTATCCCCTTACCCCCACTGCTCTTTGTGGCCTCTGGTAACCACCAATCTACTCTCTATCTTCATGAAATCCACTTTTTTAAATTCCCACAGATTAGTGAGAACATGCAATGGTTGTCTTTCTGTGCTTGGCTTATTTCACCTAACACAATGACCTCCAGTTCCATCAATGTTGCTTCAAATGCCTTACTTATGACTGAATAATATTCCATTGTGTATATGTACCACACTTTCTTTACCCACTTACCCATTGATGGGCACTAAGGTTGATTCCATATTTTGACTATTATAAATAGTGTTGCCATAAATATGGGGGTAGAGATAGTATGTGAAAACTTATCCTCTTATCTGAAGAATTACTTAAAATTCTAAAGTAGAAGAATTGGAACTGAGAACTAGACAGATCATTTGGTCTCTGACGATCTATCTGTTTGCAGAGGGGAGTTGGGTGGAACTGGGTGCTCTGGGAGTACTCTGATGGTAGAAAGAGTCCTTTTTATTCCACTGTGGAGGCGGGGGTGTGTACTTGGGTGGGGTTTTGAGCCTGGATATCCAGGAGCGGTGTTTCTCAAATGGCACTATTCTGTATATTCCTTATTGCACGACGTGTATCTTCTTGCTAAAATCAGGCAGTATCACTATTTTTCTACAGGCTGTGGGGAATATTTGATAGAAATATTGGTAGAACTTTCTTATTTTAAGTTTTATTTCCATAATCTTCTCTTAGCCCTTTGGTAACTGTTACTGGTAGTCTCAAGAAAATTGAGTGAGAGAATATATGGGAGATTTCTTTAGATTTTCATAGCACTTCATCTGAGTACCGAGCCTTGGATTCTTATATTAATAACAGTACCCTACCTCATAGGGTTCTTTTGCAGACTTAGAAGAATTGATATATGCAAATATGCTTAGGAAAATGCCAGGCACATAGTGAGCCCTCAGTAAATGTCAGCAATTTTATAACTTCCCTACCACTGCTATTATTCCCAACATCATTTGCTTCCTGAACTGTGGGACCCTTGAGGAGAGGCCAGATCTTTTATCTTTATATTCCCAGTCTCCTAGCACAAGGTTTGGTGCAGTATCAACACTCTTCAACATGTGCTGAATGAAGAATTGGCCAGCTTAGATCTGATTTAACCCTAGAGAACGTATGCGGTTTTTTTGAGTATTATATCAGTGTTTCAATGATTTTCTACCTGAGTGAAATGCTTCCAAATGCCCTGCTATGTTAACAGTGCAGAGAATGGCTGCTTTAGAAGTAAGAGCCCCTTGTACACTCAATAGTCCACAGCCTCCCCCTTTACCTTCCTGATGGTAGGCAGGTCACTACATCTCCCCATCTACCTCCCTGCTTGTTAGGGTTCCCCAACACACAGGTCAGCCCTGATTCATCATTCCCTACAGAAGACTGACCTTGGGGCTAAAATATTGGTGAATATGATACAGGGGATGAGGAGAGGAAATGAGTCAGTGACATGCCAGCTGGACACCTGAGTCCCCTTTCAAAAGAGCATCTTGTTTTGTCCCATCAGGCATCCTCTAAGGGAAACTTAGCATGCACTTATGAATGAGACTGTTGCTGCTGCTTTGATGTTGTAAAGGATGAGGGAAATCTACAGTGGCATTGAGGAATAATGAAAGTGCATATATTTTTTCTCCCAAAGAACCCAAAAGCATTTTCACCTCTATATTATCCAATGCTGCTGATTTTATGCTTCAAAGAATTGAAAATGAATACCTGGCAGTAAGTACTAAATCTGTGTGTGGTGACTGACAGATTAAGCACTAGGGATGTTAAAGGAGATTAGACCATGGATCCCCAAACAGTGAATGTCAGTGTTATTTTCCATCTTGAAATTGAATGAAGTTGCTTTCATGATTCTTACCATAGTCAGCACCGTTATATCCTCCCAATTTGGTTCTTACATTACTTCACACTTTAGAACATCATTCATTAATTTAAATGGTATTTCTTGAGTTCCTTTCATGTTATGGCTTGATTCTAGCTACAGAGAAGGATATAACCAAAATGTGAGATGTGGTCTTTGGACCCAAGAAACTTCTATTTAAAGAAATGGAAAAATAAGGCCATAAAAGTCATGATTACGTGATTAAGTTCTATGATTCCATGGTGAAAGGATATTTTGAAGTACAGAGAACAGCACAGAAAATAATTATACCTTTCAGGATGAGTCTAATTATACCTCTTTTGTTGTCAGCCTGTGAGGGCTGAGAGTTTGTGACTTTTAATTCTCCTTTAGGCTGTGGAAGGCAGTGGGGGGTATGGAAGGAGTGTGATCGTTACAGTCAGTTCTGGATTCAAATCCCAACTCTGCTGCTTTCCACTTGTAGAGATTTAGGTAGGTGACAGTATTCCCAAGCAGAACTAAATACATCCACATCTTTCCGAGATGTGAGGAGTTGCACTAATGATCACAGTTGGAAAAATGCTGTTGGAGGTGGGCAGATCATGAGGTCAGGAGATCGAGACCATCCTGGCCAACATGGTGAAACCCTATCTCTACTAAAAAACACAAAATTAGCCGGGCATGGTGGCAGATGCCTATAGTCCCAGCTACTCGGGAGGCTGAGGCAGGAGAATTGCTTCAGGAGAACCCGGGAGGCGGAGTTTGCAGTGAGCCGAGATTGCGCCACTGCACTCCAGCCTGGCGATAGAGTAAGACTCTGTCTAAAAAAAAAAAAAAATACCGTTGTTAAAAAGGCCTTCAATAGATGGTGATAGTTATTAACAATGATCACTAACAGTAAAGATATTGCAGATATTGCTTTTATGAAGCTCATGCTTAAATGATAACTTCCAGCAAAACAACTCCATTTAAGCTGTTTTTCTCTATACTGCAGAATTAGTACTTTTCGTCCCTCTAAATAGACAGACAACATATCATGGAGAGGTGTTTCCTTCCCTTGAGGAAGCAATATGCTATTTTATTTTTCATTCCATTGACATTTCTTAAGAATTCCCAAGGAAGGAAGTCTCAGCTGGCCTCCTTCCACATATTAAGAGAGAAATGTCACTCCATTATGTTGTACTTCTGATTCCTCTTTCTATAATTTTAATAATCACTGTGCTGAGTAGTTTGCACTATTTTTCTCATTTAACTATCCTCAGAGTTCCACAAAGTAGGTGTTAACCCCATTTTACAAATTAGAGCCCAAATTGCCCAGCCAGCTAGCAAGTCATTAGGTGGGATTTGAGCTCTGGCAGTCTGGCTCCAGAGCCTGTGTTTCTCGCCTGCCTGTGTGCCTGTCCTACCAAGCTCGGGACTGCACTGCCTCCACATCTGCTCCTTCTGCTCCTGCCTATATGGGCTTTAGTGCCATTTGTGAGAATACACAGTAAAGATAGTGTCTTAGTTAGCTTTCTGTGGCTATAATAACACAGATTGGGTAGTTTATCAAGACAAGACGTTTACTTAGCTCACAATTCTGGAGGCTTGGAAGTCTAAAAGCATGGCACTGGCATCTGGTGAGGTTCATCCCAAGGCAGAAGGCATCACATGGCAAACATGTGAGATAGAAATGGGACTGACCCCACTTCCTCGACACCTAACCCACTCTGGTGAACATGGCATTAACTCATTTACGAGGTCTCTGCTCTCATGAGCTAACCACCTCTTAAAGGCCCTGTTACTTAACAGCATTACTAAGGCCATTCAATTTTAACACCAGTTTTGGAGGGGGACATTCAAACCATACCAGGTGGACCCACAACCCCCATTCAAATTGATGGTAAAGAATGAATATTAAATTTATCTTCTCTTCAGTATTGATTCCCATGGTCCATATTATTCATTGGCTGTTAGATTTTCACCTTACATGCTCCAATGTGCCTAACATAAAATGATCTTAGAACCTACTTTGTGAAGACACTGCACTATCCTGAGATGGGACAAGAGGAACCAGGCCCTGAGTTCTGCTGCTGTGCTTCAGGGGGAACTGCATTAGCCATCTCTGGCTATTCCCACTCATGAGTGCCCCTTCTCCCCAGGGCCAAAAAGATACTTCACCCAGAACCCATGCTAGTCCTTTCATGCTGCAGGGACTCAAGATCCTGTAGCTCCCCACTTAAACATCCCTTACCTCATCTCAGGGCCTACCAAGACCGATGGCCTGGGCCTGTTCTCCTGAGGTCTTCCTGGCACCACCAGTGGGAGCACCCCTAGACCCCAAGGATATAGGTGTCTATTGGGATGATGGTACTGCAGCAGGATGAGCCGCAGACAAAACTCCTCAGACACTGAGTTAAAGAGGGAAGGGGTTTATTCTGCTGGGGGCATCAGCAAGACTCCTGTCTCAAGAGCCGAGCTCCCCGAGTGAGCAATTCCTGTCCCTTTTAAGGGCTCACAACTCTAAGGGGGTGCACGTGAGAGGGTTGTGATCAACTGAGCAAGCAGGGGGTATGTGACTGGGGGCTGCATGCACTGGTAATTAGATCAGAACAAAACAGGACAGGGATTTTCACAGTGCTTTTCTATATAATGTCTGTAATCTATAGATAACATAGCCAGTTAGGTCAGAGGTCGATCTTTACCAGGTCCAGGGTGCGGCGCCAGGCTGTCTGCTTGTGGATTTCATTTTTGCCTTTTAGTTTTTACTTTTTCTTTCTTTGGAGGCAGAAATTGGGCATAAGACAATATCAGGGGTAGTCTCCTCCCTTAATACAGCTTGCGGGCTGTCCTGATGATCATTAAAACAATGATTCAATATGAAAGTGCTTTGCACATGATGAGATGTCACACAAATTTAGCCACTGTTTGGTCATTTTCACTTTATCTGTGAAAGCTCATGTTTATAGCTAAACATTTGGTTAGAGGATTAAAGTCTATGAAAAGACTTGGATCCAGTAGGTCACAGCTTACTAGAAACAGAACAAAGACTTACACCGTGTGCCTCTGTCTTCTGGAGTTGGGCTTTTACCATGAGGCTGCTTCTCTGGGTGAAATTTGAGGGCTTTTCAGTCTGACTTTCTGAAGGAGTCATTCAGGGAACGTTTTAGTGTCAAGCCATTAAATTACACCTCAAAAGGTTGGAAGTGGCCCAAATAGGAGTCCATATAGGTGGGTCTGGAAAGGTGGGGTGAGTTGCTTTAACTGCCTCTGTACTCAAACTCAGCTGAGACCTGTTGAGCAGAGCAGGAATCTCTTTCCATTATGATGATGGGGTTTCTAAAGTAATTATTGCTTTTAAAAAAATCTGCCTCTGCCATTTTCCAGTCACACTGTTCTTGGAGCAAGATACATCATAAATACTTTTCACATTAAACATTCTCTCCTATTGGATTTACCTGGATTCTAGGGGTATTTTTTTTCACATTTCTCTGGAGACAATTAGTTCTGATAAGGATTTTATAAGGTCTCTCTTGCTCTCGAGTTCGTTTTCCTTAATTTTTCTTGTCCCAGTTTCCAGTTTCTTTGGTCTCCAGAAAACTTCTAATCTTCATCTTTAATGATAAATTTATCTTTTGTAGTTTTCCTCTCAAAGCTTTTGTGTCTGGTGGCTCATTTTGCTTAATTGCTGGAGTTTTCTCTGGCCTTTTGTTATTTGGTCCTGCATATTTTCAAAGATTCCGTAGAATTTTCAGGCTGTTACTCTAATGTTTACTTGGTAGATTGATTGCTAAGTTGCATTGTCTTCAGAGGAGGTTTTTGAGGTTGTGTCTATTATAATGTCTGCTTCTACCTGGAGTCCATTGCACTTGGAGTGCTTCTTGAAGCCCCTGAGCTTGTGCTGTGATAAAAGCATGGATGTTTTACTGTGTCATAGCACTGTGGCTCATAAGGCTTCATAAGCTCTGGCTTTTACATCAGAGCATCTCATATGGTTGTGCAGATTGCATCCTGGTCAAGCATGCCAGGATGAGGGGCCAAGGATGTACTGAATGCCAGCCTGTGCTTCATTTGCCAAGCCTTGCATCTGATGCAGGACTGTATCCTCACAGGGGGCACCTTTTCCTAATACACACAAAGATATCATGTGGGCTAGCAGCTGTTCTGCTATAACTTAGCTAGGTGTCTTTACGGGAGAAGGTAGTGGAAGAGGTGGTGGTGTTTCTCCTGGGGAACTTAGATCAGCTTACTCAATGGGAATCTTGAAGTGTCCCAAGATGAAGCCATTAGTCTCCCCCCCTCTCAATTGTTTAAAAGTTGTTAAAGAACCAATTGACATTTGCTAGCATTTTAAATGCTCAGGATGATTTATGAAGCTATGTCAGTTATTCTTTACACAGTAGGGGATTTGGAGCTACAGATCTGATTTCAGCCTCTGTGCAACCCCCGGGCCACCCTTCTTGCTGAGTCTGAGCCCCACTCTCTTGAGAGGATTATCCTGGGGTTGATTTTGGCTCCTGGCTTTGAGTCAGAATTGCTGCCCTTCAAGTTATATTCAAACAGCTTTATTAAGATAACCTTGTCTCCAGGGGCTCCAACCAGCCAGTTTCATTTTCCAACTAGTTTGGTTGGTCAGTGCCCAGAACAGACCCACTTGAAATTAGAGCTGGATTTTTTTCTTTTCTTTTTTTCTTTTTATTATTTTACTTTAAGTTCCGGCATACATGTGCAGAACCTGCAGGTTTGCTACATAGGTATATGTGTACCATTGTGGTTTGCTGCACCACCTATCAACCTGTCACCTAGGTTTTAAGCCCCACATGCATTAGCTAATTGTCCTAATTAGAGCTGCATTTTCTAGAAGTCAACAACATAGTGTCTGGAAAGTCTTCTTTGTCATATTGCAGTTGTGTCTGAGACCTTTATGTACCTTAGTTTTTTGGGGTTTTCTTTCTCCATGTGAACCACAGTTACCCTTTCTCTGACTAGTATGCTGAAGTGATAGTACATTTCTATTTAGTAGATGTTTCCTGTGGTTGCCCTGTGTTCTGAAATCTATGACTTGGACCTTATCTATATTGAACCAAATATAATATCTATTAGCCTGGACACCTGTACTAACATAATATGATTCTTTTTGTATTTACCCTTTATATTAATCTGGTAGGATTTCCATAACAAAATACTACAGGCTGGGTGGCATAAACAACAGAAATATATTTCTTGCAGTTCTGGAAGCTGGAAGTCTCCAATCAAGGTGTTGGCAGGTTTGCTTTCTCTTGAGGCCTTTCTCCTTGGCTTGCAGACAACTGCCTTCTCTCTGTGTCCTCACATGGACATGGACTTTTCTCTGTGCATATATTCCTAGTATCTCTTCCTCTTCTTTATTTTTTTTGAGACAGAGTCTTGCTCTGTTGCCAAGGCTGAAGTCCAGTGGAACAATCTCGGCTCACTGCAACCACCGCCTCCCAGGTTCAAGTGGTTCTCCTGCCTCAGCTTTCCAAGTAGCTGGGGTTACAGGCACCCACAGCCACACCTGGCTAATTTTTGTATTTTTAGTAGAGACAGGGTCTTGAACTCCTGACCTCAAGTGATCCACCTGCCTTAGCTTCCCAAAGTGCCGGGATTACAGGCATGAGCCATTGCATCTGGTCTCTCTTCCTCTTCTTATGAGGACACTGGTCTATTGGATTAGGTTCCCATGCTTATGACCTCACTTACTCTTAATTGCTTCTTTAAAGTCCCCATCTCCAACATAGTCATATTGGGGATTAATGCAGCAACATATGAATTTCGGGGGGCACAATTCAGTTCTTAACAATTTTCACTTGCTAGACTTTCTTATTTAAGCATATCCGGTAGATATTAGAACAAAAACAACATTTCATTTATACCTTTTCTGTCCATTTGGGCTCATGGAGCTATGTTAAAGACTTCATTTCCATCCTCAGAAAAACATTTCATTTAGCAATAATTATACTTTGGATCTTGCCCCTTAGACAGCTTCCTAATTGTTATTTCCAACAATCTAAGCCTCATTTTTGGAAACTGCTCCCCTATGTTAAATATAGTGAAATGCTTCCAGACAACCTCATTTTGTTAAAATTAAATTGGTGTTTTCTGGACCATGTTTGTCCCATAAGCAGCATTCTCAAAGGGCTCGGCAGGCTGGGGCCCCCAGCCTGTGCTTGTAGAAATCATGTTGATTTTTAATCAAAAGCCTTATTTTGGCAGCTTCCATTTTTTTGATTGTTTGAAAAATACTTCCTGATGGCTTGGAGTTTAGATTCTCAGTTGTTGAATCCTGAAGAGGAGTTTGAAGCCTTAGTTTTTCAGGAAAAAGGCACCTGACCTGTGTATATTAAGCTGCTAAATATTTAGGGAGCATCAGGGCTTATTTCCACTTCTGACACACAATATTGAAGCAATTCAACAACTGGATTTTTTTCTCACGAGAAAAGAGGGTTTTTCCCCCACTCTGAAGTTCAGGTGGTTGATTTAAAAATGCAAATTCTTTGGGGATTAATCATGAAGTGTTTCAGGATTTTTATAAGGAAGTTCATCCACTCAGTGAAATAAGGGATGCTTTCTTGGCCATGAATTTTCTTTTTGTACTATTTTGTTAGTTACTTGGTGGGCTAGATAGTATTTTTGGGTGCCACTGGCAAGTCTAAGACAAAGGAAGGGAGAAAGAAAACAGCTGAGACTTATAAAGTCTGACCTGTTCTGTGATAGAAACATTTGGTAAATGGTTAAATTTACTGCATATGCTTGAAACAAGAGCTGAATAAATAAATGGATGACTTTATTAATTCAAGCTGTTCTATTTTTCAAATAATCCAAATTAGGGATAGTGGCAAAGACCATGTATACTATGTGATCATTTTCCTCCTTGGCCATAACGGGAATTGTGCAACTCACTCTCAAGTGTTGTTGGGTAGGGCCATGGGGTTGGATTCTGGCCAATGGGATTCTTTAGAAATGACATATGGTACTTCAAAACCTAAAAATCCTCCTGCATGATTCTCCACATTTTCTGTCTTCCTTTGTCTACTGACCAGAGGGTGCTAGGGGATGGTGGAGGCGTAAGGTAGAGGCATGTTGTGTCTTTGAAACACAACATGGAGCAGAGCCCCTGTCAATGCACATGAAGCCACAATGTGATTGAGCAAGAAATAAACATTTATTGCGTTTTAAGTCAAGGAAATTTGACTGTGGGTTGTTTGTTACAGTAGCTTGTGTTAATTTTTAAAAGTTTCGTTATGGTTTAGTTTATTGGTATCATTATGCTGAAAAATATTTGACCTGAAAGTAACAAATACTACAACCAAAGCACCTATGCCAGTTTCTGTTCTATCAAAAACAAATTCCTCGTGCTCTATTACTACTAGAATCACAGAGATGTGCTAATTTACAGGACAGCAGAGCGCTTGCCACAGGCACATTAAAACGGTAAACATGCAATCTTTCAGAGAGGGGAATAGTGGCAGGTGTCTATTCTTCCTCTGAACCCTGCCCAGGAGACTGCCTTGCCTGGGCATAGCCCAGCAGTTGAAGTCATCTACCTCTCCTGGCCACCATCATCTGGTTAAGGGAATAAACACTACATTCTTTAGATGGTCAACATCTCACAAAAGGGATATGTTATCAGAGATAAAGTGTATGAATTCCACTTATGACCACTGCATCATTTGTGAATGCTTACCATATATGACTGTATGAATAGGCCACCTGCATTTCAGAATGTTTTTAGAAAAAGGGATTAAATATAATTGAAAGAAACCCAAGAAAGAGCAAAGAGTGAAGACCATAAGGAATGAGTCTATATGGTTTTATTTTTTTCCTTCCCCTTTGAGAGGTAGTCAGTTTATAACCTAGAATCCTCCCAGCTGCACAGCCCAGTATGGCAGCTACTACTCATATGTGACTATTTAAATTTAAGTTAAAATTAAATTAAAAAATTATTATCTCAGTCACACTAGCCACATTTCAAGAACACAATAGCCACATGAGTTAGTGGTTGCCATACTGGACAGCACAGATATAGGACATTTCTGTCATTTCTGAAAGCTCTTTCAGCACTGACCTAGAGCTAGCTTTGGTATTTTCATCTTTTCATGATGCAATCCAAATGCCAAATTTCTTACTTCTCATATACTCAAAGCAACCTCTTGATTTTTTTTTTTTTTTTTGAGACGGAGTCTCACCTCTTGAAATGTTTGTAAGACTGTTACAATATAAATTCTAGAAAAGGTTCTAGAACAAATCACAAAAGGTTGATTTCTGAGTACACATTAAGGGAAACTGTGATAATTAGAAGCCACTAAGCATTACTAAAATTAAGTTACCACACCTTTACTTCAGTGACTGGAATAAAAACGTAAGCTTCAATGAAAGAAAGGAATTATTTGTTTTCATTGCCAAATATTTGCAGTTCTTGCACATAGTAGGTACTCAACAAATATCTTTTGAATGACTATTAGAGAAATAAAATTGATATAGTCAGTTTCAGTTTTCATCAAATTAAATTAGAAAAGTCCTTATGCTGTCACTGAAGAAATGGTTACTGGGTAGTAGGGCAGTTGGATGAGTTGCCAATGAGTTAACCAGTTATGAGAAGTAGCTGACGAAGAGAGCATGAGACTTGAAATTAGATATAGACCTACCTTCAATTCTTGGCTTTCACTTAACCTGTGTAATCCCGGGCAGCCATTTCACTTCTCTGAATCACTGTTTCTTCATCCTCAAATTGTGCATAGTAGGGTGCTCATATCGAATATGGAGATATTAAAAGCTAACACGAACATAGCCTGGAAGGTTTCTGGTAGAATGTTATGGAGTGATTCTTCACACTTAGCTAGCCAGTACTTATATCTCTGACTTCAGTAAGGATATACTAATTAAATTTGTGGATGACCCAAGATGGAGTAAGAATCATAATTCAGAGGGACCTTGGTAGACAAAAAGATAAACTGAATGTAATCCTTTAAAGTTTCCTGAGGGTAAATAATAATTCAGAAAACTGCAACAGTAATTGACAGAGGACACGTAGTTTAACCTCATTGTGCAACAGACTTGGGAATTAAAAAATAACTCATTCACTGTGTGATGTGGCTGCCAGAATTTAGATTTTAGCAATGGGAATAAGGTATGCAGAGTAGCACATTGGAATGCCTGGGAAGTTAAAAGTGCCAGTGGCTGGATTACTGCCAGAAATTAATTAATTGATATGGGATGCAGCTTTGGCATTGGGATAGTTCATGCCCCTCCCCTGCCCCAGGTGATCCTAATTTAAGAACCACTGGTTTAGGCTGAGGGAGGTCTTGACTATTTTTGTTCACTCCACGTTTACATAGTCTATGAAGTTACTTGCATGGAAAAATGCATGCTGCATGTAGTTCCGAATGCCCCACCCAAAGCTTGGAGCCTATCAGGAAAAGTGTTGGGACTGTGAGTGGATGGCAATTATAAGTGAAATGTTGAAGAAAACGAAGAAGTTTGTCCTGAAGAAGAGTAGGAAGAGGTAACAGCTTTGAACATTGCCCTCTTGGTCTATCTTAGGAAGCTGGGTTCAGTTCTTCTTTCTGGCATTCCGGAGGGTAGAAAGTGGTCCACTGGGTGGCAGCTTCAGGAGATGGGTGTAGGGAAGCACTTGCTTACTATAATGCTTTCTAGAGATGGTGGACTTGCCAGGTGCTGGAGATTTACCGAGACCTCACCGATTTTGTTGAGAACTTAAAGGGTCGTAAACGTTTATTGGCAGATTCAACTTCCAGAAGTTTTCTTTTCATCCCTCTCCTCATCTCTTACTCTTTTGCTTTCATCCTCTGCCATGGCCACACTGGTCTCATGGATGTTATTTGAGCCCCGCCATGCACCATCTCCGGGTCTTTGCACTTGCTGTTCTTCCTGGTTGAAATACTTCTCCTCCAGATATATCTGGACAATTTACTCTCCCCTCCTTCAGGTTTTTGCTCAGATTACAACCTTTCTCTGGACTCCTTTTCCTTCTTTCTTTTTAATGTTTCTCTATCCCCATCTCTCTTACACACACACACACACACACACACACAAACACTCACACACACAAATATGCATATATGCATGTTTTCCTCTAACAAAATATAAGCCCCACATGGGCCAGGACTTTTGTCTGATGTGTTTGCTGATGTATCCCCAGGGCTAGGATAGTGCCAGGCTTTTAGAAGTGCTCAAGAAATAATTTGTTGTTGAATAGATCTCTGGGATATTCTAGTTCCCTGGAATTTCACCAGTAGTAGCTTGAATCTCCTATTCAGGCCTGGACAAACATCTTGTGAAGAAGGCCACCTAATTTGTGTCTTTGAAGGATGAATCCAATAATATATGGGTAGAGTGACCACTTTCAAGCTTTTCTTCTTTCCTCTTTTCTCCCCCTGCATCAAACAGGAACAGCATCTTCTAAAGACAAAACTTATTCGTTGGTTAGCAGTTTCACACAACCATTGAATGAAATCCAATGTGGAAGCGAAATCCAAAACTTTACTGCAGTGTAATTTGTTTCTTCTGTGTGGCTTTGTGTACAGTAAAGGTCAATAATGCACAGGAAAGCTAGGTTTAATTTCTTTGATGTGTAAAAATTAGTGCTTTGTCATCAGTTACAGTTGCAGGAGGACAAATCACTGGCACATAAAGTTGTTCCTGCTACATAAATTACAAATCTTGTTAGGAAAAAAAATATTCACATCATCCCTTGTTATTTTAAAAATGCCAACACTGATAAACAGTCAGCCTTGGGCATATATTAAAATCTTTGAATTGTAGTAAAATAAATTTAGCCTTTTAAGATAACACCTCATTTTAATTTCATACATGATTAAATCCATCAATTCAAAGGTCTTTTAAAATGTAAGTTTTGAAATCATAATAGTACCCTTTAACTCCCTGTGAAAAACTTAAACCTCTCTGTACTTCATTAATAATGTTCTTGACAGACAAAACTTTTAAAGAAGACCCTCAGCTACTTTGTTTTGTGTTTTTGTGTGTTTTTCTTGAGAAGAGGAAATTAAATTATGATCATAAATCCCTTTCATTTTTAGAAGTAGATTTTTCTTTTAATCATAATCCAGAGTAAGTGGCAAAAGCTTTGTGAATCCAGTATTGTATTTCTAACATGATGACATAGTATAAATTATTGTCCAATATTCAGCAAAATCTTTATTTCTATATGTGGCAGAACTGAATTTTTTAGTCTTAGCATAAATAGTACCTCCTCTTCCCTATCCAGGTTGATGACTGCTTCCTTGTGACTTTGCAAATACAACTTCTTCTTCTTATTATTATTTCAATAGGATTTGGGAGAACCAGTGATGTTTAGTTACATGAATACCTTCTTTAGTGGTGATTTCTGAGATTTTAGTGCACCCATTACCTAAGCAGTGAACACTGGACCCAATGTGTAGTCTTTTATCCCTCACCCCCCTTCCACCCTTTCTCCTGAGTCCTCAAAGTCCATTGTATCATTCTTAAACTTTGCGTCCTCATAGCTTAGCTCCCATGTATGAGTGAGAACATACGGTGTTTGGTTTTCCACTCCTGAGTTACTTCCCTTAGAATAGTGGTCTCCAATTCTATCTAGGTTGCTGTGAATGCCATTATGTTATTCCTTTTTATGGCTGAGTAGTATTCTATGGTATATATGTACCACAGTTTCTTCATCCGCTTGTTGGTAGATGGACATTTGGGTTGGTTTTACATTTTGGCAATTGCAAATTATGCTGCTATAAACATACGTGTGTAATTATCTTTTTTTTTGTATAATGACTTCTTTTCCTCTGGGTAGATACCTAGGAATGGAATTGCTGGATCAAATGATAGTTCTACTTTTAGTTCTTTAGGGAATCTCCAATGTTTTCCATAGTTGTTGTATTAGTTTACATTCCCACCAAGAGTGTAAAAGTGTTCCCTTTTCACCGCATCCATGCCAACATTTATTTATTTATTTATTTATTTATTTTTGGATTATGGCCATTCTGCAAACACAACTTTGAATAGACTATCTCAGGTTGGGGCTGCATATGGATCTGATTACTCACCCTGGCTCCAGAGGCCACCTCCAGGCAAAGCAGTCCTGCAGCCTTTCCAGAGGAGGCAGCCTCCTGCCCATGTCAAAGACCTTGGAGGCTTGAGTATTTGTACTTCTGCTCTAATCAAGTTCTCCTTGGAAAGAAAGCTCAATCAGCAAATCTTTGTCGAGTACCTTCCATCAGATAGATTCTGTAGCCCCAAGCTGGTATGGTGAGGATAACTATATCTACTATAAAATATCTGACCTAAAGAAACAATGCAACATGTGCTTATACAATTTTAAAAGAAAAGCTGTTCACCATTTTCTGCAGGAAAAATTACAGATATAATATATGTATTCACATATTTATTTTTATATATCAATATTTATCTGCTTTTTCTTTCCATGCCTCCCCTCTTTCCTTCCTTTCTTTCTTTTCCTCCTGGATACGTCCATTCCTGCAGCATAATTCTTATTAGCTGAGGGTTCTATTGCAGATGTATAAATTAAGAGCAAAGGTTTTAGAATCTGGCAGACCTATGTTTGAATCCCAGCTCTGCCACTTCACAAAAATATTGTTCTATTTGTTATTGTTACTGGCACTATTATTGCCATCATTTGTAGTATAGACAATAATTACTTGTGCTATTTATGTTTATTAGTTATTTACCATATCAGGCACTAAGGGATTTGCATGCATTTTGAATTTAATCCTTGTAACAATTATAAGGTGTAGGTAGTATTATCCCCACTTTATGGCTAAGGAAACAGCTTTGAGATTTTAAGTAATATATTGCCCAAGGTCACGTAGTAACTATGTAAAGGAACTGAAACTTGCTTTGTGTTTTGAACGTACTGAGATTCGCTTTGTCCTCTGTAAAATGGAGATACTGATTCCTGCCATGGTAGCTGGTTGGGATGATTCAATGAGCTGGAATATTTCGCATTTGCAGTTTGGTTCCCTGCATATAACATATGCTCACACAGGATATGGCTGTTCCTGCTCTGCTTCCGCTACCTGCTTTAAAGTTGAATAATCTTTCTTTCTTCTCTCTTAGCTATTTCCCAGTCCCTCACTTAAGGTTGTAACTTTATTCTTTTCATCAACCTAGAAAACCAAATGAAGCCTGAAGTATTGAGAACTCAGGAAATGTTTTTGAGGTCCCATGTGATTCAGTGGAAAGGCAGAGCAGGTGCAGATGCAAACCTCTGGGCTCTTAGATGTGAACCCTCTGCCTGGTGTTTTATCCTGGCTGGTCTCTGCAGCAAAGCAGGTGCTGGGGTCCAAGTGGGTCCTTGAGGCCAGCTTCCCCTGGGGACAGAAATGTGCTCTCCCTAGAACCATCACATGGCGATTTTCCTGGCAATCAGGGGCCCTAAAGGGTGAAAGGGTTTTGGCCATACATCACTAAAAGTGTGTTAGTAAGAGGCATGAGGCAGCTTGGGACTGGATGTGGTGGATGTGTCATATGACATATGAAGTGACATGATTTGATAGTGTGCCATTTTCTGTCTGTAAGTAAATCAAATTCTGTTGTTGAAAATGACTCATACATAACCTTAGTGTCCTTTAACACAGTAAGAGTTCTTGTTTAAAGAAGTTAGGATTGGAGAGTTGCATTTCTAGACCCCAGGGGAGCGGTTCTGGATCTTACTCTGGTTTCCTGAGTTGCTGCAGCATCCAACCCTGAGCAATTCCTGTGACTTGTGCTGGTCGTTATAGAGAAGGTACACAGTGGTGAATGAGAAGGAGGCTTATTATTGTTATCTGTAAGCACCATTTTTGCTTGAAAATGTGTAATGGCAAACTGCAAAAGTAGAAATACTTATTCCCAATTAATTGGCTTTTTCGTCACAACTTTCTTTTAAGTTTTTGAGGGTTCTTTGATTCAGATTTCACAAGATCTCACCTAATAAGCTGGTAAATTTCACCAGAAGTATGAAGACAGAGTAAACTTTCTTGAATTTTTTTTCCTGCAATGTAACAGTCTGATTCTAGATGACTTCTTGAAGAATGATCTACCCTAATTTGTGTTTTTTAGGAGACATCAGAGACAGAAAAAAATTCACATTAAGGAAGATATGCATATTATATAAGTAAATCCTCTTTGCTTACAGTTGTTCTTTTTTAAAACAAGTATTTTATATGAAGTCAAATAACTTTAGCAGTTTGGTTCATTTTTAAAATATTTCATGCCTGCATGCATGATTAATTGAGACAATCATTCCATTTAACTAATATTCAAGTGCATACTATATGCCAGGAAACGGGGCTACTCAGGCCTTCACAGATCTTGTAATCTATAAACCAATGCAAACAAATAATCAGGCCATTATAATTTAGAGGACAGTGTTGTGGAAGCACATGGCAGGGTGATCTAATGCTGACTTGCTGGAGGGTGCAATGACTTCCTCCTGAATGAAGTAGGGTTTAAGCCAGGTCCTGAAGAAGCAGTGAGCGTTAAACCTGGTGAAGCTGTTGGGGCAGGCTAGGGGCTTTGGACTAGGGAATGGCTCATGTAAATGCCTGGAGTGAGCAGCAAGCCATGGTGTTATTGTGTTCTTCTTCTTCTCAGAGATATTTACATGGGCAAGAGCATCAGATTATACTTGATTGAGACATTTGCACTTTCAAAAAACATTGCAGCCGGGCGCGGTGGCTCAAGCCTGTAATCCCAGCACTTTGGGAGGCCAAGACGGGCGGATCATAAGGTCAGGAGATCGAGACCATCCTGGCTAACACGGTGAAACCCCGTCTCTACTAAAAAATACAAAAAACTAGCCGGGCGTGGTGGCGAGCGCCTATAGTCCCAGCTACTAGGGAGGCTGAGGCAGGAGAATGGCGTGAACCGGAAAGGCGGAGCTTGCAGTGAGCTGAGATCCGGCCACTGCACTCCAGCCTGGGTGACAGAGCAAGACTCCGTCTCAAAAAAACAAAAAAACAAAAAAAAAATTGCAAAAGCTGCCTGGTGAAAACATCCCAACCTTGACAGGTGCATTATCTGATATGTCCAAAGGTAGCACTTGTTACACAGGTGGTCCTGTCCTGTTGAGACACAAGCCCATTAAGCAGTTTATTTTTACCCCATGGCCAGGTTGGCTTTGGAGCAATAAATGCAGCCTGATGCAGCCTGGAAAAGAGATCCTACTGGATAAGGTGAAACGCCTTTGTAAATTAAAGGTTCTAGGACTGCTCCTACTGGGAAGATAGAAGTGATGGGTGGAATGGATGGGTAAGTATAAAGAAATTCTTTTGGTTCTAGAGCCCTCAATGTAAAAAAACATTAGAGGCACATAAGTCATAATCATGTTGCATAATTTGATTAATTTCCTAAGAAACCTTAATACTACAAAGTCATATTGCATCATAAACTTATGTTTTATGGAGCAAAGAGCCCTGGGCTTGGGAAAGGTCCAAAGGGTCTGGGTTCTGGTTCCAACCACATGCCCTGGGGTTAATTATTTAATAACCTATAATGAAGCTGTCATATTCTATCACCACGACATGGATCTGGTTGTGCCAAGGTAGACATTTGAGATTAGATACCTTGAAATACCATGGAAAATAACTGTGGCTCTCACCAGCTCTGGCCTCTTTCTGGGCTTCATAGCTACCCTTCCCCAGTGCTCTCTGAGAATGTATCATTCAGACCATCTTCTGTCCTTCATTCATAGTCATAGTCCCATGCCTCAGTGATTCAACAATCAGGCTCTCTTACCCTATTTTTGCTTACCCTTCTTCTTTCTTTCATTTCAGATGTTCAGTAACTGAAAACAAAAAAGGTTTAAGTATGACATGAATATTTTTCACACTCAAGAATATAAGCATTGGCAAGATTTGCCTCTTTATGCTCCCTACAATGAGTGACAGGTTCTCACTTAATTTAACTTAAATGTAGAGATTATTGGCATAAGAGTTATTAATATAAAAATCGTGATTCAAAAAATATCTTCACTATGTAATATCCCCTGCAAAACTTTATTATTCAGGTCTTGGCATGAGCTTCGATTGTGTTGAAAGAACGAACTTGTGTTTTGGCCCTGTAATGTGAATGATGGACAGGGGAGTGATTTTTCTGTTACTGGGTGGTCATCCTCTTGAACAAGAGGATTCTGAAATTTTCTTTTCATATATGTATGTGTTTTGTTTTCTTTTCCCATTTTTGATTGTAGTGAAAGTTCCATCTGTAAGCATTAAAAATTAAACATTTAAAATGTGCTTTTACAATGGGGAAAGGACTCCCTATTTAATAAATAGTGCTGGGATAACTGGCTAGCCATAAGCAGAATAGTGAAGATAAGGACCACTTCCTTAGAAAAATCAACTCAAGATGGATTAAAGACTTAAATGTAAAACCTAAAACCATAAAAGCCTTGGAAGATAACCTAGGAAATACCATTCTGGACATAGGACCTGGCAAAGATTTCATGATGAAGATGCCAAAAACAATTGCAATAAAAACAAAAATTGACAAATGGGACCTAATTAAACCAAAGAGCTTCTGCACAGCAAAAGAAAGTATTAACAGAATAAAGAGACAATCTACAGGATGGGACATAATATTTACAAACTAGGTGTCTGACAAATATCTAATATTCAGAATGTATAAGGAATTTAAAAAATTTACAAGCAAAAAGCAAACTACCCCTCTAGAAAGTGGGCAAAGAATATGAACATATACTTTTCAAAAGAAGACATACAAACAGCTGACAAGGAAATGAAAAAATGCTCAATATCATTAATCATTAGAGAATGCCAATCAAAACCACAATGAGATACCATCTTACACCAGTCAGAATGGCTATTATTAAAAAGCCAAAAAACCCAGATGCTGGCAAGGTTGCAGAGAAAAGGAAATATTTATACTTTGTTTGTGGGAGTGTAAATTAGTTCAGCCATTGTGGAAAGCAGTGGCGATTCCTGAAAGGACTTAAAACAGAATTACCATTTGCCCTAGGAATCCCATTATATACCCAAAGAAATATAAATAATTCTACCATAAAGACACATGCATGCATATGTTTATTGTAGCACTATTCAAAATAGCAAAGACATGGGATCCACCTAAATGCCCATCGATGGTAGGGTGGATAAAGAAATGTGGTACATGTAGACCATGGAATACTATGCAACCATAAAAAAGAACAAGATCATGTCATTTGCAGCAACGTGGATGGATCTGTAAGCCATTATCCTAAGAAAGGAACTGATGAAGGAACAAAAAACCAAATACTGTATGTTCTCTCTTATAAGTGGCAGCTAAACAATAAGAACACATGGACATGGACACAAAGAAAAAAGCAACTGATACTGGGGCTTATTTCAGAGTGGAAGGTGGGAGGAGAGAGAGAATCAAAAAACGACCTATCAGGTGCCATTACTGTGCTTAATGCCTGGGTGATGAAATAATTTGTACACCAAAACCCTGTGACATACAGTTTACCTGTATACCAAACTGGCACATGTACCCCTGAACTTAAAATAAAAGTAAAAAAATAAAAATAAAAATAAAATGTGCTTTTAGAGGTACCCAGACCAGGCCAGAGCTTGTATAAATTCATATTACTATCTTGCAGTTGGTCAAAGTAGTTAAGAACCTGTGTAATAGTATTTTCTGGGATGTTGCAACAACTTTCTATGTTTATTGCAAGGGCTTTCTGTCTTCCTGATTATACTAATTAATTCTTCCAGTCCTTCCTGATTATTGATGCCATGATTATTATTATTATTTTTTAAGAATTTGATCCTGCAAACATTTATGCCTAAAATCTCTCTAGCTTTACTATTGCCTCCAGTGGGA
The DNA here is from genome assembly GCF_037993035.2 of Macaca fascicularis. Lineage (NCBI taxonomy): Eukaryota > Metazoa > Chordata > Mammalia > Primates > Cercopithecidae > Macaca > Macaca fascicularis. The sequence goes on along the minus strand of NC_088375.1, from coordinate 158,411,092 downwards.
ATTTTTAACTTAAGTTCATAAATTGCAGTCAGGAAATTGGTGAACTCTGAGTCTTTCTGCAAACTTTTGTGTGTAGAGGATCCAGAGTTTGAGTCAGAACCTGAAAGATATCCTTGCTCGGATTTAGAATATCCTAACTCTCTAGTAAGAAATACGCCTGTCTAGCTTTACATGCAGCCACCGGCCATGACAGGAGACTCACCCCACACTGACCTATTATTCAGCATTTCCTGATGCATCCATACTTCTCTGCCTTTGAGCCTGAGGATCATTCTACTTGTAATGTCCTTTCCTCATCTTTAGCTTTGCCTGTTGAAATTCTGTTTCACCTTCAACATTTTACTCCAGAGCCACCTTCTCTGGAGAGATTTTATTTACTTTGTGAGGAACAAAATGCTGCTCTTTTATATTTTTGCCTTCTTTATAACACTCATCACATCTCCCCACTAGGTTGGTGGACAAGAAATGTATTCTGTTTATCTATGTATTCCCAGCCCAGAGGAAGGTACTGGCCCAGAGTAAAAGCTCATTAAATATTGTGAATAAATGGGCAAAAGGATAGAAGACACATTCTTTACTTAGATGGAGTTAAGATAAACTTAGTTAGTGCTAGAATCAACATTGCCTTCTTACAGGCAAATGATTTACATAATCTGGACATCAAGTTGCCTGTCCCCTGGATGAGATATCTCAGTCTCCTATGTTAAATAATAGTACATTGATTCTTTCTTCAACACAAACAGAGTATAACAAATACCTCTAAGTTTTATGAAACAAAAGATTTCTGGTGCTGGAGATTGATTTTGGTAGTTAAGCTTCTCAGTATATCTCCAAAGAAACAAGGGGCCTAGGTGGATAGAAAGATTTCCCTTAAATCAGCAAAGTTCTCCATGGTAAGGTAGCCTTTGTCTTGTATTAAAATGCAGTTTTCTCACCAAGTGACTTTGGCAGATTGGTGAATCCTTTAAGAAAAAGAGATCTGGTCTGGAGTTGTGGTCCCCTGGAGGTTTAGTTGCTATTGTGATCATCTGATGACAGCAGAAAACCCAGGGGGATCAGCATGATTTATTTCAGACTGCATGGATGTCAACCTGGTATTATAGGAGTGGGAGCTACCTAGGCAGATGGCTGCTTCCTGATTTGTGGATTGGGAACACGAATTGAGCAGCAGCCAATGCAGTGACACTTGTAATACTCTTCTGAAGCCCTCTTTTTCTTTTCTTTTTTTTCTGTCTGCTGAGAAACAGTACCCACCTGCTAATCTACAAGGCAAAGCCATCCTTATTTCAAAGTATATTCAATACAACAAAATTCTTTATGCTGAAAGGCTTTAAAAGGCCTCTAAATTTCTTGAAATGAGATATAATCTGATATTTGAATCTTATGCCTTCTGTCCAAAGGATGATCTCTCCCTAGTCCCCATTTCTATATATAGATGCAGAAGTTTCATCATTGGAAATTTGTGACTTTGGCTTATGACTTGGTCCCTTGTGAAGAATGTATTGTGCTTTTTAAGTGATATGTGTATTTGTCTAAATTAGTCTATCAGAAGTTTCTTTGTTGAGACTAGCCATTGATGAGAAGATGAGAAAGACAGCTGGCAGGGACATGAGAAGGAAAACAGACCCATTAAAGAGAGGAAAGAACTCCCTGCCTCCACGCCAAATACATTTAAGGCCACCAAAGGTAACGTTTTCTGTGTTACTGTTTATTCAGGAGCTGGCTTGTAAACTGCCATATGCTTCACTGTATTAAGAGAGCCTAAGTAACGTTCTCTCATTGTGTAAGGAAATAATATTACTTACATAAGAGCTTGTACAAAAGTGGGGAAAATAGTTGGCTAATAAGTTACATGCATTTATGAATTGCACAACAGGGATGAAATGATGACAGATTGGGATGAGAGGCAATGAGTGTTGTATGGGAACTACAGGATTTAAGATTTGAAAAGAGCCATTTTAAGAGCCATTTTTTTTGTTTTTTCTGCTCAACTTAGGACCCCAATTATTACTTACTAGTCTCATTTCACTCGACTTCATCCATTCACATGCCTGTCACCCAAAATCCTACCAAATATTTTCTTTAATGTTATTTTTGCATTTAATCCTCATGAAGGTTAATAAAGTCTTCTCTCTCTATGTGGTATGAAAGCATAACTGATGACTTTATTGGTGCAGATATATTATGGCTGCTTTTGACATTTATGTTTTCAGTCCAGATAGATGAATGATTCCAGTGAAAGTAAATCAATTGCCCCCAGACTGTGGGTATAAAACACCATGCTCAGGGTTTTCCTTCTTGTCTGGCCGATAGTAGAGGGATTGAAATATTGAAATTTGACTTAATGCTGTATGTGTCTTCTGTAAAAGAGAATTCCCTTTGACTATCTCCTAAGGTACATCTGTGATTGATATTTGCCCTGGCATTTAGTGCCAATCCAGGGATGGGATGCCCCTTTTGTAGGGCCTGTTCTCTCTCCAAGGGAGCCTTCATGGCTTCCTTTGGTCTAGTTGGAGTAACTTATTTTTTCTTCTAGAGGATTGAATTCAGTTAACAGGGATTACAAATTCAGTTATTAGGTATTTATCAGTGATGGCAAATGGAATTTTTATGGTGTATTAGTCCATTCTTGCATTGCTATAAAGAAATGCCTGAGAGTGGGAAATTTATAAAGAAAAGAGGTTTAATTGGCTCACTATTCTGCAGGCTGTACAGGAAGTAGAGTGGCTTGTGGTTCTGGGGAGGCCTCAGGAAACTTCAAATCATGTTGGAAGGCAAAGGGGGAACAGGCATCTTACATCGCTGGAGGAGGAGGAAGAGAGAGAGTTGGGGGTGGGGTGCCACACCTTCAAACAACCAGATCTCAGGAGAGAACTCACTCACTATCACAAGAACAGAACCAAGGGGATGGTGCTAAACTATTCATGAAGGATCCACCCCCCTACACACACCTATTTCCAATCACCTCCTCACCAACACTGGGGATTACAATTTGACGTGAGGTTTAGGTGGGGACATAGATTGAAACGTTATCAACTGGATTCCCAACAACTGGACACATGAGAGAGTAATTTCAATTTCTAGGATGGGTTTAACTGGCTTTCATGATAAAAAGAGAAATATTTCTTGGTTCACAAAAATACAGGTTTTTGTTGTTGTTGCTGCTGTTTTTTCCAAAAGTGATTTGCGTTCCTAGTGTAAATCAAAACCAGATGCAACTGTAATTGTCAATTGATGGTACAAATGGACAGGTAAATCCAAGAAGTGTATTTCAATTTTTTTAAAGTTCTGTACCCTGGAATTCCCTTCTTCAGCTTGCCTTCCACCTCTGCCTTCAGGAGTGCTATGGCCCTGATCAATCAAAATGAACACTGGCTGTAAACAGCCATTATGGTGGTGGTGCTATGCCTGAATGTCAGCCTTTTCTGGTCCTTCAAACAAGAATTAATTGCATTCTCATTAGGGGTCCTGGGAACTTCAGGATCAATCTTTCTTGTGGCATTGATCACATTGTTTTAAAGCTATTTGTTTATTTGTCCAGTTCAATTTCCTTCTAGACAGTGAAGCACTTGAAGGCAGGGACTGTATTTATCTACCTTTGTATCTTTATCACCAACTTGGTGCCTGGCACAGAGACAGTTCTCAGTGGATCTTTGCAAAATGAATTAAAATTGTAGAGGATATTTAGAATTTTTATTCTAAGATAAATGCAAATGTGTTATTGTGTCAAGCACTCATCTGTATTTAAATCCCACTTACTGGAACGTATTTTAACAACAGTTTAGTCTGTACCCTAACATTGACTGTGCGAGTTTCTGTCCTATAGTTTAAAAGTCTCTAGGGAAGAAAATTTCAAAACTTCCTTGTTGCTCTTTTTAGAAGTTCAATTACAGTAATAATCAGCACCTACTATCTCACTGGGATATTTCTAGTATTATTTGCTCTCATGTGACCATATAGCATATATCTCAAGTGCTGCACAAGATTTGCAGCTGTGACTGTATGGAAAGCTTGGGAAATATGGTGCTGAGCTCCTTTTGTAAGGGATGTGGATTCTAGATTCTGTGTTCAGGGAAATAAAAAGTCTAAAACCTGCAAGTACTCATTTGTGGACCATTTAATTTCATTACTTTGTTAGCAAAGTGTGTATCTGGAGGTAAACACCAATCAGCTACAATTAGCTTCAGGCCCAGGAGAATTGAGGTTAGGAGTCAAGACGGAAAGATGGCTGTTGTAGCAAAATACATTTGCTCTAGACTAGGATAGATTTTCCTATTGAAATATGAGATAGACCATTACACAGAAGTTTGCCTACCATTTAAAATGTTTAAGAGCATTATAGTTCAAGGGTGCCAAATTGTAACCAGAGCCCTGTGGTTTCAGTGATACTATTATCAAATCATGACTCTTGTAAGAGCAATCTCTCCCACTGAAGTGTAGCTTTCTCTCAAACACTTATTTATATATTTTGGCTGTCCTCCCTCTTCCACTAATCTGAGAAGTTTATGGCACAAATCTGATTCTTTTCCTTAAACACTTGTATTAACCAGGTTAATTCACAGGTGGCCCAGTAACCTTATGAAGAAAGGTCAGTTTGGTTCAAATCCATGTGAAGCCCCCTTTCAAATTCATTTCTGCCCTACTTTCTGTCTGCTTTAATCCGCCACATTTCCTTGTCTACTTTGTACTCTAGGTCAAACCACAGCAGCACATTTTAAAACCCAGTAGGAAGTGGGTCTCAGAGCTCTAGAGGAACTATTATGCCAGTCTTACAAATTATTTTTTAATTATCAATTTCTCAGACAACTCACTTGGTTTACTTTCAGGAAAAATGTTATCGCTGTAAATGAGTTGTACTTTCTTCTGTCAGAAAACATAAAATGTGTAACCCCGTTTATTTTAGCTGAGTGTAAATTTTTAGATTCAAATTGTTTGCCATGTATGTCTGAGTTTGTAAATTTGAAATGAAGCAACATAAACAATGGTTTCTGCCTGGAGAAGGTCATGCCAGTCAGGATCCTGTGCACTGATGGTCATCTTCAGATGATTAATGTTAATAGACCCCTGATCAGAGAATAGTGCAGGATGGAGAAGGAGCCATCCTCAGGCAGGGTTTAGCACATTCAGAGTAGACTCACCAGGCTAATGCTCACTGGGCCTGCTTCAGTTTCATTTAGGGCTGAGAGACTGATTATATGAATGGACAATGGCCAGACCCTATATGCAAATAGAACCCTGACCCACAACCTGCAGCAGCCTGCCCAGGAAACCGACTCCTTATTCACAATAAAGAACCCAGAAAGCTAGCCTGCTATGAGTTAGACTTGCAGCAAGTCAGATTGCAATCTCCAGTAACCATCTAGGAAGCTAAACAATAACTTCAACAATTGACCCCAAGTGGCCAGGACTTGATCAATAACTGGCAGATTCCCTAATTTTTTGTCCTCCTTTTTAACTTAGGATGAACCAGAGAAAGCCAAATAACCCACCCCTAACAAATCAGACAGGATGCCCCACTTCCTGTTAGACCACCTACAGCTTCCCTGCACCCATAGCCTTTAATTAGGGCACATCTGAAACATTCCTTTTTTTTCAGGATAAAGCTTTCCTATTTCTCTTCCTGCCTTTGTGTCTCCACCAAAATCCAAGTGACAGTGTGGCTGACTCCCTGCCTCTAGCAAGATCAGAATAAATAGCCTTTGCTTGTTCTCATTTGGTTGGTCTTTGTTTATTTCCAGAGGGCCTAGCTGGGCAAGAAATGATATTGTCCAGGAGCACGTTTTAATTTCATGGTCTCTGTAGGTGGGTGATTCCATGTGGCTGTTGTTCCTTCGGGTACATTAGCATTTCCTAGCTTTGGGGTGGGGGCTGTGGCTGACCTGCAAGAGATGCAGCCTTGCTCCTGCTTGCTGTTCCATATGTGGAAAGGGCAGAGCAGTAAAGCACGTTACTAAATGTCAGTGCATGCATTAGGTATTACCGTCTCACGGTGAACCCCATTCACATGGCGCCCAGTAGGGAGGAGCAGAGGGGCTTCTTTACAACAGAGATCAATGGCCAACAGCTTTTCTTTTTTAAAAATGTAAAACTATAAAGGAAAACCTTTTCAAACATTATCCTCAAAAGATTTGGAAATAGGAGATCTGAGCTTAGTGGGTCACTGAAGGGCTAGCACTTGCTTATAGATGACTTAGCTTAAAAACTCCAACTTCCTCATACTTTTGTTTCTGCTGATAATAGAATGCAGTACAACAGGAGTGAAAAACAAAGCCAAGTTATTTCTTTATCTTTTTCTAATGAAAATTCAATGACATTTCAGCAGTGACCTCTTCCCAAACCTTAAGGAGTACATACAAGCGTTAAGATGAGAAGTTAGACCAATTGCCTAAGAACAGTTTGAAAGCATATCACACCTTATTTTGTTATTATATTTGGTTTCTACTGCATAGAGTTCATTATTTGTGTTCTCTCTGTTATTACTATATTTGAGAATTGTAATTATGGAGCTTTAATAGGATAAAAGAAAAGAAGGATGCAAAAATACTTAAATACTGTTCATGATGAAAGATCTACATTATTTTCAAATTATCTTTTATTTTATTAGCTGAGTTTTTAGGGTCCTATGGCAATATACTAGAGTCCAAGTATTTTTTCAAAATAATTTAATTTTATGTTGTTATGATTAGGTAAGCCTACTGAATTGAACCAGTTTATAGGAAAAGTATGAGATTAGTATTATTAAATTTCATATTGTAGTCTGGTTTGCTTTAATATACCTATATATGTATATGTGTGTGTATTTAATACTTTAGTTGTGAAATATAGACTCCTGTTAGTAACTGATACCTTTTCCTTTTCTCTTTGATTAGAAGAAATACATTAGAAAGGTGTCAGAATCAACTCATTTGCCAGTTGGCAAACATTCCTGGAATTTTAAGAATTTAACAACAATAAAACAATAACTGTTTATTAAGTGCTTACTATGTGCACTGTCCTTAGTGCTTTACTTCTGTTATGTTAAGTGTTAGATTATTTATAGGGATCACAGTAATAATCCTTTCATTGTTTATGCATGCACATTTGCAAAGTAAATTTGCTGTCTGCCCCACCTCCTTCTGTGAGAGAAGTCTATTTTCCCCTTTTCTGAATCTGGTCTGGCCTTTTGACTTTCTATGATGAATAAACTGTGGTGAAAGTGATATTTTACAAGACAAGGCCTTGAGAGACGCTGCTGCTTTCTCTCTCAGCTTCTTGGAACCCAGGGCTGGGATGAATGACCGTGGAGGGAAGAGCCCATCTGAATTCCACTCAGGTGGGACCAAGCCTGTGCTCTGGCCATCTGGTAGTAAGGGGTCTTTTTCTAATTGATGCTCCCTGAAAAGGCTCCTTTGTGTAATTCATCTGACTGGAGAAGGTCCTCTTCTTAAGTCCTTCTGTGTGTCCTGCTTCAGGACACTCTTCCCTCAGAGAGCAGGGCTGTTGTTGAACTCTGTCACAGCTCCCTGTCCTCCCTGTCACCAAGTCTCTGCCCCTTAGTGCTGGGTGACTATTGTTTCTCCTCCATCAGGGTAACCTGTGTTGTAGAAGAAGCGACCAGTCAGAACTGTGGTTGAGCGATAATGAACTCTTGACTTGAGTGTTAAAGCAGGCCCCAGTGGTTTGCAGGAGCCAGCCAAGTAGAGATAGACTGAGATGGAGATGAGCCACTCTCAGCTGAGTGTGTAATCCAGGAGGCTCTCTTGACACAGGCCTTGGTTTTGAAGTTGGAGCAACTCCTGGCTTTACTGTCTAGGAACCATGTAACTTTCGTCACTGTACTTAACCTTGTCAAGTCTCTGAGACACAGGTACATGAGAAATGCCTGCCTTACAGGACTGCTATAGGCTCAAAAAACAAAGTCTCTAAAGGGACTGGAAGAGAGTCTATTAAACAGTCAGTGTTCGATACATGTTCATTGCTACCACACCCATTCTTCCTCATTACTTCCTTCCTTCACCTCCTCCAAAATTCCTCTCCAGTAATAATAATATTAATATTAAAACTATTATCACTAAAACCAGAAACCAGTTTAGTTAGATTTGGTATTATCTGATATGATTAACGTTAAGAGAGTTATAATAAAGACCTGCTTCTGATTGCAAAGGTTCACTTGTAAAGGGATAGGATGAATGGGACGTGGATTAGCAGCAGCATTATAAAAAGCTTTACAAGTTTCAGTTGAGAATAATCTAACATGCTTTGACCAAAACAAGCATACAAGTAAGCCCAAAAACAAAGAGTAGGGAAGGACATCCACCAACCACAAGGCCAAGGGAAGGCCTAGGTATCTCTACAGGAGAGTGAAGAATTGTGACCTATAGTTTAATCCATGACAAAGGGCATGCACTGGTATGGTTGGCCAGTTTTTAAAGCATCTATCCATCCTAAATGGGCAGTCCCAATGCTTGATTAGTATGCCAGTGTAATGCCTATTGTTAAGTATTTTGGGTAGCATCCTCATTGCTAAGAACTTCATCTACAGTGTGTCATTTACTCCTTTTCTTTCTGCATTAGTCTTTATTATTAGATACTTAATCTATATATTTATATTTATTTAAATAAACTTAAGGGGTACAAGTGCAATTTTGTTATATGGATATATTACAGTAGTGGTGAAGTCTGGGAGAAAATACCATTTACTTTTAACAATAACCATATACTTTTTGTATATATAAAGCACAGATATATGTGCAGTATATAAACAGATACACAGTATATTTGTGGTATTAAAATTCATTGTGGGGGAGCAATTAGAAAAAATGTCTAAAAAGTGTCCTTAGAGGGACAATAATGAAAAAATCTAAGAATTACTGCCAATTGATATTTTTATTAAATAAATGTGAAAATGTAGGTTGAGAGGTTAAATAATTGGTCCAAGAACATAAAATTATTGAGTGTGAGAGCTCTGACTTATAGCCAGGTTTGTGTGATAATGAAGTGTGTGCTTTTATCCACCTTACCACCTTGCCTCCTTGCCTTTCATTCAGCTTTCTGAGCTTCTGCTTCCCTGCAGGTGCATTATTGCTTCCGGTCCTCCCAGATTTCTCTGTACCCTCCCCAAGTAGTGGCCTGAGTTCTCCTAAATTGCTCTGTCCCTCTTCTAGGATCAGAGACACCACCTCTTTGGTTTCATTGTTAGTGAAGGAGTGCTTCAAGGGAAATTTCTGCTCTTGGGTTGGAGGAATGAGTGTTTGCATTTTAATGCCCAGAGACATTTCTCAAAGGACTGGGTCTTTTCCAGTGGGACTTCAGGATCTCTCACATGCCAGCGGGAAGCAATTTGGAACTGTGTGCTTTGCAAACCCATGCAAATCATAGCAGGAAGGCCGATGCCTATCTCTAACTGAAGCCTTATGTGCTATATATCTTCATGTGACCGTCTGGACAAGAATCCCCTGCTGTTATGCTGTAACCTGGGCTCTACACCTGAGTTTCTCCATGTAGCAATTCCAAGAAAATTCAATCTTCAAAACACATTTTTTAAGTAAATAGAGGCAGCCATGAGAACATTTTGTTGTTGCTCTGAAAAGTTGTTGCTTTAGAAAATGGAATAGTCAATCTCAGCTTTCTAAACAGAGTTTCTAGGATCAATTTATCAGGAATAAGTAGATTCCTTTCTCTTCCTCCCAAAGGGTCTATGGAAGATGAAGAATACAAGCAATAATAGCAAATCAATCAAATTTACATTACAAAGAGTCCTTCACAAAAGTACCTTAGAGGGCTCTACCTAATCAGCTGCTAACATTACCTTTTTCCCAAATATAGTCCACCTCTGCAAAGAACAAGAAGGGTGGGCTTCAGCTTCTCTACAGAGTCGCTGGTGGTTAAACTCAAAGTAGCAGGACCTGACATGTGGGCATGGCTGCGTAGGGGGTACCAAGAGTCAGTCACTCAGCTGATGGCCTCTGGTTTCCAAAGGAAAAGCAAAAACTGTTCAGAGCCGTTGTTCAAAAGGGAAAAAAGGATTACTCCCCAAATTTTAGCACCCAAAAGCACACATGTGAGTATCAAGTGCTAACATTTTCCTGAGTCAGGTCCGGTGGCTTATGCCTGTAATCACAGCACTTTGGGAGGCTGAGACAGGAGGATTGCTTGAGCCCAAAAGTTCAAGTCTAGCCTGGGCAGTACAGTGAGAACCCATCTCTACAAAAAAATGAAAAATAATAGCCGGGCATGGTGGTGCATGCCTGTAGTCTAAGTTACTTGGGAAGCTAAGGTGGGAGGATCACCTGAGCCTGGGAAGTCGAGGCTGCAGTGATCCATAATGGTGCCACTGTACTCCAGCCTGGGCAACAGGGCAAGACCCTATCTCAAAATAAATAAGTAAAATAAAATACAATAAAATTTGCCTACATTGAATGCCTACAAAAGTCAAGGTTATTTCTTAGGTTATTTCTCTCATTTGATATAATGGATAAATTCATTCAGATGCCTCAGTTTCCCTATCTTTAAAATGGGAATTATAGGAATACCCACCTGCAATAGTTTACCAGGGCTGTGGTAACAAGGTACCACAAATTGGGTGACTTAAAGGAGAAACTTACTGTGTCACAATTCTGCAGGCTAGGCATCTGAGATCGAAGTGTCATAGCACTGTTTTCTTTCTCAGGGCCCCTGGCAGTGTTCTGGGAATCTTTGGTGTCCCTGATCTCTGCCTTCATCTTCACATGGTGTTCTCCCCTGTGTATGTCTGTGCTCAGTTTCCCCTTTTAACAATGATACCAGTCATGTTGGAACAGGGACCCATCCTACTCCAGTATGACCTCATTTTGTGTTTTGTTTGTTTGTTTTTAGACAGAGTCCCACTCTGTTGCCCAGGCTGGAGTGCAAGAGTGTGATCTCGGCTCACTGCAACCTCTGCCTCCCAGGTTGAAGTGATTCTTTTGCCTCAGCCTCCTGAGTAGCTGGGATTACAGATGTACACAACCATGCCTGGCTAATTTTTTTGTGTTTCTAGTAGAGATGGGGTTTCACCATGTTGGCCAGCCTGGTCCCGAACCCCTGACCTCAGATGATCTGCCCGCCTCAGTCTCCCAAAGTGCTAGGATTATAAGCATGAGCCACCATGCCCGGCCAAACTATTTTAATACCACAAATTATATCTACAATGGCTCTACATCTAAATAAGGCCAGACTCTGAGGTATTGGGGTCTAGGATTTCTACATATGAGTTTTGGAAGGATATAATTCAACCCGTGACACCACCTCACATGGTTTGGTGTGGATTAAATAAGTATATAAATTGCTATGTGAGGGTTTGCTCTAATTATTATTGGTAAGTAGATGTCTTCAAGGATAACAACATAAGCAATGACTACTACCTGAGAACATACTAAGTGTCAGACACTATATTGTCATAAACTTCTAATCCTCATAGAAACCTTCAAAGTGTGTTTTGTGTCTGCAGTATCTTCAGTTTACAAATGGGTAATCTGAAACTTAGAGAGGTGAAAAGATTTTGATGTACCTGAGGCTTCACAACTTGTTTATGATTATAAACAAGACTATAATCTCTACCTAATGGTGAAACTCTTTGAATAATGGAAGACGGTTTTAAAAATTCATACCTCCTTACTTTAGTTTTTGTGTGTAAATGCAATCCTCCATATAATGTATTGAGTTTGCATAATCAAGGTTCAGATAGTGGCAGGTACCTGATTTAGTTAACATTCAGTGAATAGAGTCCCTGAACCTGTGCTAGGAATCCCAGTCCAATAAAACCTTGCACCCACCTTCAAAGATCTCACAGTTGGTTTAGGGAATGTGCTAAGGGGATAGGCCACGGGGCCAAGCATACATCTGTGAGAGGATTAGAAGAGGCTGGGTGCAGTGGAGCTGGAGCACGGTAAGGAAGATTCCGGTTTATGGTGTCTGATGCGAGTGTGAAATAACTTACTTGGGATCAGTGAATCATTCAGGAATTCCGTTTTTTATATTTTCCCCACCCAGGCAGGAGTGCAGTGGCACAATCTTTGCTCACTGCAACATCTGTCTCTTGGGTTCAGAGGATTCTCCTGCCTCAGCTTCCTGGGTAGCTGGGACTGCAGGCGCCCACCACCATGCCGGGCTAATTTTTGTGTTTTTAGTAAAGACAGTGTTTCACTGGGTTGGCCAGGCTGGTCTCAAACTCCTGACCTCAAGTGATTCACCCGCCTCAGCCTCAAAGTGCTGGGATTACAGGAGTGAGCCACCACGCCCAGCGTGGAATTCTTTAATGCAGTGAGAAGAGATGAAGGCCACTTTAGCTAAACCTTTAGGTTCATTGAAGGGGCCATTCAAAAAGATGAAAGGTTTGACATATACTTCCCTATATCATGCCATGCCTGATTTTTCAGAAATAAGGTGGAAGTTAAATGGATGTCATAGTCTAAAAATTTCTAGGGTAATCACTGTAAATAGAGGGAAACAAAAGCCAGTTATTTTATCTTAGGGCCATTTCTCATGGGAATTCAGACTTGAATAAAAATAACTAGAAGTTATTTACAGGATGTTTAATACCCAGTCCCCCACCAGGATTCTAGATAGAAAAAAAATATATTTCTGGAGATGGAAATGCTGGTTTCAGTGTCATGTGGAAAGTTTTGTTAAACACCCATCATGTGCAAAAAATGAGTATGTTAGGGTCCTTGATTTAGAAGAGCATATAGTCTAGTGGAGGAAGATAGATACTTCAAACTCTCCACCTCACTTGCCTGGATATGAAATACTTCCTGCTTTTGAATGAATTATGTTGATGTTGATTAATGATAATGGAATAACATTACTTTGCATTTGGAGGATGCTTTTAACATTTCAAAGTGCTTTCGGAATTATTTCTCCTGTCAAACTGTCCAACAAGCCCGGTGTGGATGGGGGCTGAGCTGACACTAGCACTGGCACAGGGCCCCCAGGAGCCCTGGAGCCTGGCCTGGCTGCTACTTTTCTGGCAACGGCTTTCCCTTGCAATTTCTTCCCAGCCTGCGCCTTCTACCTTTTCTCTCTAGTTCCCACACCGTGCTTCCTTTGTTTTGGTCTTCCTGGCTATTGCCTTGGATTCTCTACATATCCTGCCGTGCTCTTTGAAGCAAAGCTATTACAGAAATGTAATAAATAATAAATTTCATCACTCAGACAGATCAATAAAATGCATGATAAGAAGAGGCCATTATGGAGAGTGAAAAATGCAGAAAAGGATGCCCACAGCGTGAGTCAATCTTTAGCCAGGAGATGCCAAATACCAGCCAGGCCATTATGGGGTATTTTAAGCTTTTATTTGTTAGTACATCCCACAGACATTTGTTGAGGGTATGTTTCCTGCTATGCCCAGGGCTGGGCACTGGACATACCGAGACATGCTGTGTCCAGAAGCTCAACAATTTAGCTGAGGAGACGGATGATGCAGCCATAACTAATTGTAATGCAGTACCATTGCCTCTGTAGACAATAGGCAGAGAGCAGTGAGAGTTCAGAGGGGGAAGGAACCAGCTTTGGAGAGGAGGGGGAAAGGGGGCTTTTATTAAAGCAAGGAAATTGGACTTCAATTATACAGTATAAGCAGGATTTTTCTCAGATGGAAGAGTTGAAGTAGGTGTGAGATAGAGTATTTTCCAAGGGCAGGAAATATCACATGCAAATATGATGGATCCTACACTTACTGACAATGTCTAGGGATTTTTTTGGTTCACAATTTTTATTCAGGTATTTAAAGTCTTTCTCAATCTGGGGCAGTTTAGATAAGCAGCCTTACTTTTCCGCTCAGCCTGATTCCCACTAATCATTTTTTTTTTAACTGTTTAAAAAAATAAGGCCCAGTAAGATAGATAGAAGTGAGCACAAAAGGAAGGGGCTGCTGGGCTCCACTGGCATAGAATACAGGCAGAGTGGGCTTGGGCCACCAGCTGTCCACTGGGGTTCTCAGGCCTGGAGTCCTGGGGGAGCCTCTTGTCCTTTTCACTTCTCTAGCCTCCTTGAAGGAAGAATCTGAAGGGAATGATCCAACCTTATTATCATCCTGGTCACATGAAGAGAAAAGATAGAAGGGTGATGCTCTTTCTTCTAACACCCCAGTTTTTGAATATGTGGCCCAAGTCAGCATCCTTGAACTGGACTAGTCAGTGACAATACTCCCCTTCCGTGGATGAAGCAGGGAGGATGTGGAGAGAGGATGTATTAATCCATTTTGCATTACTATAAAGGAATACCTGAAGTCAAGTAATTTGTTAAAAAAAAAGAGTTTTATTTTGGCTCATGATTCTGCAGAGTGTACAAGAAACAATGGTGCCAGTGTGTGCTTTTGGTCAGGACCTCAGGAAGATTTTACTCATGGCAGAAGGCAAAGAGGGAGCAGGTGTGTCACCTGGTGAGAGAGGGAGCAAGGGGGAAGGGAGAAGATGTCAGACTCTTTAAACAAACAGCTCTTGCATGAACAAATAGAGCAGGATACTGCAAGGAGGCACCAAGCCATTCATGAGAGATCTGCCCCCATGACCCAGCACCTCCCACTAGGTCTACCTCCAACATCATATTTCAACATGAGATTTGGAGGAGACAAACATTCCAACTGTATCAGAGGAGCTTTGAATTATATGTTGCGGAAACATCAACTTCCAACCACAACTTTGTTATGAAATTTGATGCAGGGCTGAGATGAGATGCAAAGAAGGCCCAATGCTAATAGAAGTTTCGTCTGTTACCTCCTTAATCTTTTTCTTCTGGATTATCCTCATTCATTTACTCTTCATTCTCACCTCCCAGGCACAACGCTTTAGCCTCTTTTTCATTTCTGCCTTTCACTATTAAGGTAGCCATTGATAAATTAATTCTGGAAAAGGAGTATGCACTTTGGAGTCAAAGGTGGGTTCAAATCCTAGAACTATTACCAGCTTAGCCTCAAGACCTTGAAAAAGTTGCTAGGAACATTAAATAAGATAACATAGGTATAATACGTAGTACAGTGTCTTGCAGTACAAGCATTTAATAAATGGCATATGTATATATATTCACTGTTAGTCTTTTACTAGTGATGTGGTATGCTGGAAAGAATAAAATATGTAGTATGACGTTTTACATAAAACTGCTTAAAAATGCCTGTCTCTTCTCCTCTTTCAGGTCTCTGTAAAGTTTCTAACTTGTTTTACTTTTTACTAGCAATTCTATCTCACTTCCTGGAAGACTTATATTTAGTTCTCTAATGTTGAACACTAACTGCTAACTGTCCAGCTGAATCCATTCTCTTGTTCCCCTTTAGTCTGATCATGACTTCTCCATTTCTCACCCTTTTTATAGTTAAGTGTGGCCATCAGACTAAGTGTTCACTGGTGTGGAATGTAAGTAGAAGTGATGTGTGCCATTTCCAGTCTTGGCCATTAACTTCCTACAAGCAATTCTCCGTGTTCTTATCTTCCTTCCAGACAGCTGGGATGGGGCTTCCCACAGCAACCTTGGAAGCCAGTCAGCTGGTCTGTCCCTCAGCTGAGTCCCTGAATGACTGTTGAGCCAATTGTCTCTAACAGCATACAGATACATTTGTGAGCATGCACGTGCACACACACAGAAACAAAATATTTGGGAATAAACTATTGCCTTTGAGCCATTTAATTTGGGGTCATTTTGTTCTGTCAGTTTATCCTACCTTAATACCCATTTTTATCTATCTCCAAGTTTGACTGAGATAGCTGGAAAAACCCAAATTGTAAGGTACTTTTGAAAGCACTGAACCTAGAAGCAGAACTAGGTTTAAGATAGTTTTGCACCTAACAGCTTTATAATCCTTTTATTTACCTATTCAACCTTTCTGTTTCTTACTGAAAAAAAAAATTATAATAATCTCTATGACTTAGTTGAGCTATTTAACTTCCTGGTTACCAGGTTACTCACTTGCAAAATGTGTCATGGAATTATTGTGACAAATTATTAGGATAGTGCATGTCATAATTTTAAATTTGTAGAGTCCTCTAGAGCTTCACTGTCCAAAATAGTAGCCACTAGCCATAGGTTACTATTGAGTACCTGTCTTAGTCGATAGTTCATTTTAAAATTTTAATGAACCATTTGATACTCTTTTTTGTGTACTAGACCTGTGAAATACACTTTGTATTTTACACTTGCACTGTATCTTAATTCAGACTATCCACATTTCAGGTATGCTATAGTTTAGTAGCACTAGCCATAGGTTACTATCGAGTACCTGTCTTAGTCTGTTTTGTGTTGCTATAAAGCAATATATAAACTTGGTAATTTGTACAGAAGAAAAGGTGTCTTTGGCTCACAATTCTGATATCTAGGAAAGTTCAAGGTTGGGCATCTGATGAGGCCCACAAACTGCTGCTGCTCATGGTGGAAAGTGAAGCAGAACTAGTGTGAGCAGAGATCACATAGTGAGAGAGGAAGCAAGAGAGAAAGGTGGGAAGTGCTAAGCGCCCTTAGACAACCAGCTCTAGCAGGAATGAAAACAGTGAGAACTCAATCACCCTTTCCCTTCCCCAGGAATGGAATTAACCCATTCATGAGGGATTCTCCTCCATGACCCAAACACCTCCCATTAGTCTCCATCTCCAACACTGGAGATGAAATTTCAACAAGAGGTTTGAATGGGACAAATATCTAAACTATAGCATACCTGAAATGTGGATAGTCTGAATTAAGATACTATGTAAGTGTAAAATACAAAGTGTATTTCACAGGTCTAGTACACAAAAAAGAGTATCAGATGGTCCATTAAAATTTAAAAATATTGATTACATGTTGAAATGATAATATCTTGAGTCTGGTGGGTTAATAAAATACGTTATTAAAATGAATTCCCTTTTTTTCACTTTTAGTGTGACTACCAGAAAATTTAAGATTATGTATGTGACTCACATTACATTTCTGTTGGACAACCCTGCTCTAGACATAAAGTATTGTAATTTAGTGCAGGCAGACATCTCTAATACTTCTGAATGTGGGTCTTGAGTAGTAGGAGTTAGAAAGCAAGATTTCTTTAAATGGGATTGATCATCCTTACCTTGCAGGGCTGAAATTAGGATTAAAAATCTTATATGTATAGTGCCCGGTACATAGAAGTCACTCAGCCAATACTAGCTGTTGTTCTCTCACCTTTTCCTTTCATTCCAAAAGCAGTTTCCACAATCACAGGCTGTCTGGCTTTGAATTTTTCTCATTTAGGAACAAATTCTTTTGTTTCCTCTTTTAAAAATTCATTTTTTTTAAGGATTGGAAGAACATTTTTAATCACACAAAAGAAGAGTAGACCGAGGAAAATGAGATAAAGGAAAACATTGAGGGTGAGGAGTGCTGGTTCCTAGCTGGGATGAGCTACAGTTGGGGGGAAGATCTTGGCGGTCACTGCATGCTGAGTGCATCACGTCTGTAACAGAGCTGGGAGCAAGTGTTAGGGTGATGTTGCCAGATGCCTTCTTTTTCTTTTCTTTTTTTAAAAAAATTTTACTTTAAGTTCTGGGATACATGTGCAGAATGTGCAGGTTTGTTATACAGGTATATATTTGGCATGGCGGTTTGGTGCACCTATCAACCCATCATCTATGTTTTAAGCCCTGCGTGTATTGGGTATTTGTCCTAACGCTCTCCCTCCCCTTTCTCTCCACCCTGCAACAGGCTCTTGTGTGTGATGTTCCCCTCCCTGTGTCCATGTGTTCTCCTTGTTCAACTCCCACTTATGAGTGAGAACATGTGGTGTTTGGTTTTCTGTTCCAGTGTTAGTTTGCTGAGAATGATGGTTTCCAGCTTCATCCATGTCCCTCCAAAGGACATGAACTCATCCTTTTTAATGGCTGCATAGTATTCCATGGTGTGTATGTACCACATTTTTTTTATCCAGTCCATCATCAATGGGCATTTGGATTGGTTCCAAGAATTTGCTATTGTAAGTAGTGCTGCAATAAACATACGTGTGCATATGTCTTTATAGTAGAATGATTTATGATTCTTTGGGTATATACCCAGTAATGGGATTGCTGGGTCAAATGGTATTTCTCATTCTAGATTGCTGAGGAATCGTCACACTGTCTTCCACAATGGTTGAACTAATTTACACTCTCACCAACAGTGTAATAGCATTTGTATTTCTCCACATCCTCTCCAGCATCTGTTGTTTTCTGACTTTTTAATGATTGCCATTCTGACTGACGTGAGTTGGTATCTCATTGTGGTTTTGATTTGCATTTCTCTAATGACCATGATAATGAGCTTTTTTTCATATGTTTTTGGCCACATACATGTCTTCTTTTGAGAAATGTCTTTTTATATCCTTTGCCCACTTTTTGATGGGGTTGTTTGGTTTTTTTCTTGTAAATTTGTTTAAGTTCCTTGTAGATTCTGGATATTAGCCCTTTGTCAGATGGGTAGATTGCAAAAATTTCCTCCCATTCTGTAGGTTGCCTGTTCACACTGACAATAGTTTCTGTTGCTGTGCAGAAGCTCTTTAGTTTAATTAGATACCATTTGTCAATTCTGGCTGTTGTTGCCATTGCTTTTGGTGATTTAGTCATGAAGTCTTTGCCCATGCCTATGTCCTGAATGGTACTGCCTAGGTTTTCTTTTAGGGTTTTTATGGTTTGGGGTTTTACATTTAAGTCTTTAATTCATCTTGAGTTAATTTTTGTATAAGGTGTAAGGAAGGGGTCAAGTTTCTGTTTTCTGCATGTGGCTAGCTAGTTTTCCCAGCACTATTTATTAATTAGGAAATCCTTTCTCCATTGCTTGTTTCTGTCAGGTTTGTTGAAGATCAGATGGTTGTAGATGTGTGGTGTTATTTCTGAGGTCTCTGTTCTATTCCATTGGTCTATTCTATTTGGTACCAGTACCATGCTGTTTTGGTTACTGTAGCCTTATAGTATAGTTTGAAGTCAGGTAGCATGGTGCCTCCAGCTTTGCTCTTTTTGCTTAGGATTGTCTTGGCTATATGGGCTCCTTTTGGGTTCCATATGAAATCTAAAGTAGTTTTTTCTAATTCTGTGAAGAAAGTCAATGGTATCTTGATGGGGATGGCATTGAATCTATAAATTACTTTGGGCAGTATGGCCATTTTCACAATATTGATTCTTCCTATCTATGAGCATGAATTTTTTTTTTTTCATTTGTTTGTGTCCTTTCTTATTTCTTTAAGCAGTGGTTTGTAGTTCTCCTTGAAGAGGTCCTTCATGTTCCTTGTAAGTTGTATTCCTACATATTTTATTCTCTTTTTAGCAATTGTGAATGGGAGTTCATTCATGATTTGGTTCTCTACTTGTTTATTGTTGGTGTATAGGAATGCTTGTGATTTTTGCACATTGATTTTGTATCCTGAGACTTTGCTGAAGTTGCTTATCAGCTTAAGGAGTTTTGGGGGTGAGATGATGGGGTTTTCTAAATATACAATCATGTCATCTGCAAACAGAGACAATTTGACTTCCTTTCTTCCTGTTTGAATATGCTTTATTTCTTTTTCTTGCCTGATTGCCCTGGCCAGAACTTCCAATACTATGTTGAATAGGATGGTGAGAGAGGGAATTCTTGTCTTGTGCCTGTTTTCAAAGGGAATGTTTCCAGCTTTTGTCCATTCAGTACGATATTGGTTATGGATTTGTTATAAATAGCTTTTATTATTTTGAGATACATTCCATCAATACCTAGTTTATTGAGATTTTTTAACATAAAGGGACGTTGAATTCTATCGAAGGTGTTTTCTGCATCTATTGAGATAATCATGTGGTTTTTGTCATTGGTTCTGTTTATGTGATGGATTATGTTTATTGATTAGTGCATGTTGAACCATCCTTGCATTCCAGGGACGAAGCTGACTTGATTGCAGTGAATAAGTTTTTTGGCATGCTACTGGATTCGATTTGCCAGTATTTTACTGAGGATTTTCACATCAATGTTCATCAGGCATATTGGCCTGAAATTTTCTTTTTTGGTTGTGTATCTGTCAGGTTTTGGTATTAGGATGCTGGCCTCATAAAATGTGTTAGGGTGGGGTCCCTCTTTTTCTGTTGTTTGGAATAGTTTCAGAAGGAACGATATCAGCTCCTCTTTGGACCTCTGATAGAATTCCTCTGTGAATCCATCTGGTCCTGGGCTTTTTTTGGTTGGTAAGCTATTAATTACTGCCTCAATTTCAGAACTTGTTATTGGTGTATTTAGAGATGTGACTTCTTCTTGGTTTAGTCTTGGGAGGGTGTACGTGTCCAGGAATTTATCCATTTCTTCTAGATTTTCTAGTTTATTTATATAGAGGCGTTTATAGTATTCTCTGATGGTAGTTTGCATTTCTGTGGGATCAGTGGGATATCCCCTTTATCATTTTTGATTGTGTCTATTTGATTCTTCTCTCTTTTCTTCTTTATTAGTCTAGCTAGTGGTCCATTTTTTGTTAATCTTTTCATAAAAACAGGTCCTGGATTCATTGATTTTTTTTTTTTGAAGGGTTTTTCGTATGTCTATCTCCTTCAGTTCTGCTCTGATCTTAGTTATTTCCTGTCTTCTGCTAGGTTTTGAATTCATTTGCCCTTACTTCTCTAGTTCTTTTAATTGTGATGTTAGGGTACAGCTTTGAGGCCTTTCCAGCTCTCTGATGTGGGCATTTAATGGTATAAATTTCCCTCTTAATACTTCTTTACCTGTGTCCGAGAGATTCTGGTACATTGTCTCTTTGTTCTCATTGGTTTCAAATAAATTCTTTATTTCTGCCTTAATTTTATTATTTACCCAGGAGTCATTCAGAAGCAGGTTGTTCACTTTCCATGTAGTTGTATAGTTTTGAGTTCTAATTTGATTACATTGTGGTTGGAGAGACTGTTATGATTTCTGTTCTTTTGCTTTTGCTTAGAAGAGTTTTATTTCAAATTATGTGGTTGATTTTAGAATAAGTGCTGTGTGGTGCTGAGAAGAATGTTTATTCTGCTGATTTGGAGTGGAGAGTTCTGTAGTTGTTTATTAGGTCCACTTGCTCCAGAGCTGAGTTGAAGTCCTGAATATCGTTGTTAATTTTCTGTGTTGTTGATCTGTCTAATATTGACAGTGGGGTCTTAAAGTCTCCTACTATTATTGCATGGGAGTCTAAGTCTCTTTGTAGGTCTCTAAGAACTTGCTCTATGAATCTGAGTGCTCCTATGTTGGGTGCATGTATATTTAGGATAGTTAGCTTTTCTTGTTCCATTGATCCCTTTACCATTATGTAATGCCCTTCTTTGTCTTTTTTGATCTTTGTTGGTTTAAAGCTTGTTTCTTCATAGACTAGGATTGCAACTCCTGCTTTTTTTTTTTTTTTTTTTTTTTTTTTTGCTTTCCATTTTCTTGGTAAGTATTCCTCCATCCCTTTATTTTGAGCCTATATGTGTCTTTGCCCATGAGATGGGTCTTCTGAATACAGCACACCAATGGGTCTTGAGTCTTTATGCAATTTGCCAGTCTGTGTCTTTTAATTGAGCCATTTGGCTCAATTATTTTAAGGTTAGTATTTTTATGTGTGAATTTGATCCTGTCATCTTGATGCTAGCTGCTTATTTTGCACAGTAGTTGATGAAGTTTCTTTATAGTGTCATTGGTCTTTGTATTTTGTGTATTTTTGCAGTGGCTGGTACCGATTTTCCCTTTCCATATTTAGTGCTTCTTTCAGGAGCTCTTGATTTGGCTGTTGATACTTGTGTATGCTTCATGAAGTTCTCATGCTGGGTTTTTCAGCTCCATCAGGTCATTTATGTTCCTCTCAAAACTGGTTATTCTAGTTAACAGTTCCTGTAACCTCTTATCAAGGTGCTTAGCTTGCTTGCATTGGGTTCAAACATGCTTTTTTAGCTCAGAGGATTTTGTTATTACCTACCTTCTGAAACCTACTTCTGTCAAATCATCAATCTTATTCTCTGTCCAGTTTTGTATCCTTGCTGGAGAGGAGTTGCGAATATTTAGAGGAGAAGAGGAATTGTGGTTTTTGGAATTTTCAGTGTTTTTGCACTGGCTTTTCCTCATCTTCATGGATTTATCTACCTTTGATCTTTGAGGCTGATGACTTTTGGGTGGGGTTTTTGTGGGGGGGTCTTTTTTGTTGATGTTGTTGTTTCTTTCTGTTCATTAGTTTTTCTTCTAACAGAGGCCCCTCTTCTGCAGGTCTCCTGCAGTTTGCTGGACGTCCACTCCAGACCTTGTTCACCTAGGTATCACCAGTGGAGGTTGCAGAACAGCAAAGTTTGCTTCTTACTCCTTCCTCTGGAAGCTTTGTCCCAGAGGGGCACCAGGCTAATGTCAGATGGGTCCCTCCTGTATGAGGTTTCTATCGACCCCTGTTGGTAGGTCTCTCACAGTCAGGAGGCACGTGGGTCAGAGACCCACTTGAGGAGGCAGTCTGTCCCTTAGCAGAGCTGGTGCACAACGTTGGGAAAATCCTCCTTGTAAGGATCAGCTGTTCTCTTTAAAGCCGGCAGGCAGGAGAGATTAAGTCCACAGAAACTGCGCCCACAGCCACCAGTCCCCCTAAGTGCTCTGTCCCAGGAAGATGAGAGTTTTATCTGTAAGCCCCTGACTGGGGCTGCTCCATTTCCTTCGAAGATGTCTTGCCCAGTGAGGAGGAATCTAGAGAAGCAGTCTGGCCACAGCTGCTTTGCCGTGCTGTGGTGAATTCAGCCCAGTCCAAACCTTCCAGTGTCCTTAGCACCATCAGAGGAACACAGCCCACTAACGCCTCAGTAATGGCCGACGCCCCTCCCCCCCGCAAGCTCAGTCGTCTCAGGTTGACTCTAGACTGCTGTGTTGGCAGGGAGAATTTCAAGCCAGTGGTTCTTAGCTTGCTGAGCTCTGTGGGAGAGGGACCTGCTGAGTGAGACCAGTTGGCTCCCTGGCTTCAGCCACCTTTCCAGGGGAGTGGACGGTTCTCCTGTCTCGCTGGGTTTCCAGATGCCACTGGGGTACAAAAAAACTCCTGCAGCTAGCTTGGTACCTGCCCAAACAGCCGCCCAGTTTTGTGCTTGGAATCCAGCACCCTGGTGGTGTAGGCTCACGAGGGGATCTCCTGATCTGCGGACTGCAAGAATCTGTGGGAAAAATGCAGTACCTAGGGCAGGTAGCACAGTCCTTCATGGCTTCTCTTGGCTGGGCGAGGGAGGTCCCCTGGCTCCTTGCATTTCCTGGGTGAAGTGAAGCCCCACCCTGCTTCTGCTCACTCTCTGTGGGTTGCACCCACTGCCTAACCAGACCCATTGAGATGAACTGGGAACCTTAATTGGAAATGCAGGAATCACCCACCTTCTGCACTGGTCTTGCTGGGTGCTGCAGACCAGAGCTGTTCCTATTGGACCATGTTGGTCCCTCCCTCGCCAGATGCCCTCTTTTAAAAATGCTTAAATGTATTTGCAGTATTAAAGTTGAGACTATTTTTGTTCTCCTTTACAGCCTTTTTAATATCACCATCTCCCTAAGTATGCAGTTACAACAGGTAAACTCTCTCTGTATCTAATGTAAGGAAACTGAGAGCAATTAGCTTCTTTGGTATGAGGAAAATGAGTTTGTCTAGCAGTTCCTACTTAAAGCCCTTTCCTTAGCTAATGCTTTTCTTTAAACAAATCACCGCCCCTTAGATTCTAAAGGAAACAACCATTATCCTAATTTCAGGAATGTTTCATTTTTCTTTGTTTTTGGCTGAAGATCCATAATTTTGGCTGTCTAATATGAAGCAGGTATTTTCCAATACTTCTCTCTCAGAACCAAATACTTGTTTTTTCCTCGTATCTCCTCTTGTCTTTTCTCCTTTTCCTTCCCTTTTGCCTCTTCCCTCCTCTCCCCTCTTTTCTTCTTTCTCTTTTTCTTTCTGTCCCATTTCTTCCTTTCCTTCTTCTCTCTTTGTTTTCCTTTGTTTGTTCACATGACAGAGGTGGAAATTGGATGACCCATTAGGAAGACTGAGAAACTGTACCATTTGTGGCCATCTAGAAACCAGAAGTTACTAAGATCTAGCACTAATAAATATCTTCTAAAAGTACTGATTTACCTTGTATTAACATAGCTTTCAAGATACTCTTGAGACTAGTGTTCCCCTCTTACTTCCTGAATGAAGACAATTTATGTTTTCACTTGAGGAGGTGACGCTGAGAGATTAGGGTACGTAGTCATAAGTTACTTTTTTAAAATTATAGCTTCATAGAGATGTAATTCACTTACTATAACATTCACCAGTTTGTAGTATACAGTTCAATGGTTTTTAGTATACTCACAGCATTGTGCAAACATCTCCACTGTTTAATTGCTTTATTTCTTCAACCTTCCACAAACTAAGTATCTATTAGTAGACATTTCCCATTGCCGCCTTCTCCCAAAAACTGCTAATCTACTTTCTGTCTTTATAAATTTACCTACTCCAGACATACATTTTCTATAAGTAATAATACAATTGTGACTTTCGATTTTTGATTTTAATTTTGTGATTTTGTGACTGGGCTTTTGTGACTGGCTTATTTCACTTAGCAAGATACTTTGAGGTTCATTCATATTGTAGCTTGTATCAATACTTCATTCTTTTTCTTGCCACATATATTGCATTCTATAAAGTTACCATGTCTTCTTTTTCTATTTATCAGTGATAGCCACTTTTAGGATATCATTAATAATGTTGCTATTAACATTTATATACAGGTTTTGTGTGGATATGTGTCTTTAATTCTCTTGGGTATATACTTAGGCTTAAAAGTGTTGCATCATATGGTATGTCTATGTTTAATTGTCAAACTGTTTTCATAAGTGGCTGAATCATTTTACAATCCTACCAGAAATGTATGAGGGAAACAATTTCTCCACATCCTTGTCAACACTTACTATTGTCCATCTTTTTTATTTTAGCCATGTCAGTGACTATGAAGTGTGTCTTGTGGTTTTGATTTGCATTTCTCTGTTGATTAATAATGTTTAACATCTTTTCATGTGTTTGTTAGACATTTGTATATAATCTTTGGATGAATGAATATTCAAACCTTTGTTCATTTTTGAGTTGTCTTTTTTAATTGTTGAGTTGTAAGAGTGCTCTGTATGTAAGTTCTTTATTAGATATATTATTTGCAAGCATTTTCTTCCATTTTATGTTTGTCTTTTCACTTTCTTGATGGTATCTTTTGAAGCATGAAATTTTAATTTTGATGAAGCCCACTTTATCTATTTTTTTCTTTTGTCACTTGTACTTTGGGTGACACATCTAAGGAATCATAGCCTAATCCTTAGAAGTTTCTCTCATGTCTTTAAAAACACATATACATAAAATAAGATAGTTTGTAATTTCTAAGCAGTCCTTGTCAGGCTTCAATGGCTTCTAGACAAAGTTTTGGCTGTGCTAGCAAAGAAGTGTTAAAATCTTGTTTTCGTAGCTAGCCAGTGGTGTGAGGAGGGCACAGCTGCTAGGCATTTGGACACTGCAGCAATTGCTTTAATTGGACATTCCTCACCCCTCTAGTCTGACTTGTTAATGGCTTTTTAAGTGAGACACACCAGCCAAGTGAATTAGACTATTTGGCAAGTCAATTCCTGCTCACTTGGAAGCGTTAATCCATGGAAAATAAGCAGAGGCCTTCAGCCAGGAGGAAACCTGAATTTCATTTGCAGAGGTGAAAGAGAAAGAGCTGTTGTCTGCAGTCTCAGGAGTTTCCAAGTATACTTCCAAGGGCTGACTGGAAAAAAAGGTCTTCTTATCTAACTGGCTCTCTCTCTCTCAACCCCACTTTTTTAATTCGGCACATATTTATATTTGCCTTCAACATGGCTATGAAGCATCCAAGTGAAGTCCGTCGTCGTGCCTGCCCTGCCGAGCATCTATGCATGAGAAATGGGAGAAAAATACACACAAAAAATAAATAGCAATAATTTGCTAATAATGTAATCTATTTTCCATTCACTCCTTGACTTAGCATATTCTGACTTCAGTCAACCACTCTACTTAAATTGTTCTCTTAAAAAACAATGACACTCACCAGTAACTTCTTAGATATCAAACTTGATGATTTTCAAAATCTGCATTTGTAGCTTTGACCTTTCTTCTGGGCTTCATCCTGAATTTCCCCTGACTGTCACACATCTTTACATAGAAATCCTAGGAGCACATCTTTCACACATTGAAAGTCAAACTTCTCCTACCCTTTTTTATCTCCTTTTCCACTTTCAACAACGTATTCTCCTCCTCTGATCACGGCTAAACACCTAATTTAATTACCAAATTCTCCCATTATCACCTGTACATAACTAGTTTTAGTCCATTTGTGAGACTTCCTTTCTATTCCCATTCCTTAGTGTAAACTTTCTCTTTCCTAAATAATACAATATCAGGCTTCTTCCACACCCAACTTCTCCTCTAATCCTTTGTCTACATTTTGGCTAGAATAATTTTTCAAAAGCACAAAGCTTATCCTGCCGGTTCTTTTTTCACATATCTTCAGTTATTCTTCAGTGCCTGGAGAATAAGGTCAATATCTTTGGGCAGCTTTTGTAGACCTCATTCTTGCCTCAATCTCTTTCTAGCCTTGTCTCACATAGCACTAAACCCTTCACTGTTCTCTCCTCACATCATGGTCCTCTGTACATCCACTCTCTTTCCTCTCCCTGAAATGCCCTTTCTTTTGTCTTTTTGGTAAAGTCTTAGTCATTCTATAAGTTCCCCAATCCAAAGTGAACTTGGAAAGTCTTCCTTGAGATCCATGGCAACTTGCGTAGACTTCTGTTATGATTCTTATCGTATTTCTTTGTGCACAAATTTTTCTCTTGCTCCAATCCCTTACTCTTGTCTCCTCTGATGCATTTTTCAAGCTCTTGCTCATCTTTATTCCTCTCTCAAACTCCCTCTACACCATACCTCCATCTATAAACCGGTCTGCTCCTAGATAAGCGGGGACTGTCCTGCCTGAGCACCTTGCTTAATGCCTCACTCAGAAGATATGCTCCACAAAGGGCCTAAGGAATGAATTTGCTGAACTAATTATGATTAAAACTATGATTAAATCTCACCCATCTAAAGGCAAACATGCTCAGGTTTCAAATTAGTCTAAAGTATGGGTTAAGGGGCTTTTTTAATGTGATAGTTTTTGTTGTTGTTGTTTATAGATGGTGGGGAGCATTGGTATGGTAGGAACAAAACCCAGAAAAGCCAAATGTGAGGAATTTAGTGATGCAGAATTGCTGATGGAGGGCCAGAGGCCATCCCTGGAGTGGCTCATCTGACCCTGTATATGATGTTCATTTGGATGGGTGGCTGTAGTGTAATAGTCACTTGGACACCGGCTTTAGAGTCAGAAGAGATTTGATTCAAGGCTTTTATAATATGTCTCATTCCTGGTCATCTGCCTAACTTATCTGAACTTCAGAACCTATCACTGTGATATATATAAACAACCTGCCCACAACCTTGAGGGTTTTGTGGGAATAAATAGGATAATGCCTACGTTGTGTTTAGTCAAATTCTTTCATGTGGCAAGTGCTTAAAAGCGGGGGCTCTTTCATGTTTACATTTAAAAGAGAGTGTATCTATTATTTAACCAGCCTGGAAAAATACAGATGATATTTCTATTATATTTTACCAGTTCCCTTGAGAATGCCCTCCCCCCTGCCCGCTTTTTAAAAACAATTTCTTGGGCTGGGGACCAAGCTCTCATTCCTGAATGCTATGAGTACTGAGAGAGATGTGCTGTTAAAGCCAGTGAACAGCAGTGCTACACAGAGATATTTTTTCAGAATTGGTCCTTGGGGGTATTTAAGCACCAATGTCCAAGACTGTAAACACAGCTGAGAAATGCTATTTTTGCATTTAAGAATCTCTTTTCTGTAATATTAAGACATCTTGATTTAATTGGTAAGCCGCTCTGTGATAGTGTTCAATTTAAATGAGGTTTGTCGGGTGGAGAATCATAAGGCAATCGCTCATGGACCAAGGATTGCTGATGAAGTCTACCTTATTGCCATGTGTCAGAAATTAAATCACTGTCTATTATCATCAACTGGTCGATCAGATTCTCTTTTTGATTAGAATGTGCTAGTGGGGGAGGTAGAGAAGTGAGAATTTAAAATAGAATTTTACCACTTCTGTATTGTGTTGCTTACTTCATGTTATTAGAAATGCTCTTGGCTCACTATACTAGAGTGTTATCAACCAGTATTTTCATAGGAAACAAAAATATAGGCATACACACATATACACACTAAAAGAATGGAAATCTGAAGGAAATATATAGAGAGGAAAATATAATTTTGTCTTTAAAAAATGTCCGAAGCCTTAGACTCCCATGATTAGAATTATATTCAACTTATACATTCTTCTGTGTCATTCTTCCTTCAGTAAATTGGGAACAACTAACATGCTCTACCTCCTTTCTGAATAAGGAAGTATAAGTGAATGTTACTGAATTCCCTTAAGTCTTGGGCAAAGTACACTATCATAATGTCTTTGGTTTGCATGAAGATGGAGGCACTCATTTATAATGTGAAGCCTTTCACCATTAAAGCTTCACATAAACCTGAACTGACACAGAATCAAAGCATTCATGAGAGCATGATGGAAAGAAGTTATGTCAACATACCCCATCTCAAAATGTTGTAAAGTGTCAGGCTTCTCAGGGTATTCCATGACACTGCTAGAATGTTTCTCATATTTGGTCACATAGATCATTCTTTTACTATTTATTTTATTTTAGATGAATTCAATTGGAGCCTGCCCTCTAAGGAAAATTATTGATGCAATTACATTAGTCCTGATCACCATGGTGATGTATAGTTATAAAATTGGCTTAAAATACAGTAAGGCAGGAAAACTAGGCAACCTTAACTCTTGTAGCACAGGTGGCCCTCTTTGCAGAGCATTCTGACTTTCTTAGTTTCCAGTATTCTAGCAGATGGCTTGGGTAGTTGGACACAATCAATTATCTTGCATTGCCTCACATCTTCCAGTGAGATTCCATGGAAGGATGGTGTGTGCACCACAGATCTTGGGATTATTCAAAGGATTCTCAAAGCTCCTCAATGGCCAATCAGCAGTGACGAGGGAAATGGTGGTAAATGAGGTAGAAGCCCTCTGTGAATGAAGTAATGTTCTGGAAGGGGCTATGCATTTGGATTTTCATTCTGGTAATTTTCTCTATGACCTTGGAAAATGACTTTATTTCTTTGCTTTTGCAGATGGAAGGAATTATAAAAATGGTTCTGTGAAACCTTGAAACCATAAAATGCTATAGAGATGCTAAATATATAGCATTTAGCATGTGATTTTCTTCTGTTCTTAGGACAGTTACTATTTCTAGGCCCAAGTGGATCGGGGAGAATAGTGCTCTAATGCTCTAAGAAGGAAACGAATATTAAGCTGGATACTGGTGTGCTTAGCTGCAATTAAGGAAGCTGCTGTGGAATTAGTGACTCACCCTTCATCAGGATGGAAAAACTGTCTCATGCCGTGTTTTTGATTCCTCTCCCCTATTCAGTTTTTTGAAGTCTCTCTTTTGTGATAGGAGAAAATGACAATTATTCTCCTCTTGTGTTGTTTCCATTTTTGGTAAGCAGTGGGCAGAGTTTATATTGGATGAAATTTCAAAAGCTGTTTTTGTGAAAAAATCACTTCTTCTGAACAATGGGAAAATGGTGAAAGACAGACGATAGTTGGCTTTTAGTTTACCAGGTTCAACCTCCTGCAAAGGCTAAATTCAAGACGGCCTTATAGACATTGGGAATCTAGTTAATGCCACTATCTGCCTGTGAATTTCCTGCCTTAAACTGTCTCGGATTATACATTAAGATTTTTTTTCCCCTATAATGTGTTAGAAAACAAAATTTCAACAAATTGAGCTTAAAGATCTCATTGGCTTTTATTAGTGATTCATGAATCAGTTCGCATCCGGTCTGTGAAACAGCAAGGTGCTCTTCAGGGTGTGGCAGAAGAGTGGTTTTCCTAAGGCAACTTGAGCAGGAACAATGAAACAGCAAATGCAAAAAGTGGATTGGTTAACATCATATTACTTCAGGTTACTTTCCTTGTATAGGCTAAAGCACAGGAGGCCCCCTTATCATCCTGGTTCAACCAGCCTTCTGCGTGGTTTCCACAAATCTCTTTTTGTTTTGTTTTGTTTTTGTTTTTGAAAACTGGCCCATTTCTAAGTTCAATTTGATTATGTGGCACCTAGCACAAGTGACGCCATTCTGGTTTGGTCTGGTCTGTTACAGCCAGGAGCCTAGTCCAAAACATTGGCCTCCCATAAATTTTATTCAACAAATGTTTCCTTTGCCCCTGTGTCAATTTCATCTCCGACATAAATCCAACACCCTCCCTTTCCCTGGCCCCTTATACTCACTGAGTTGTTTGTGCTTGGGAGAAATACAAAGTATTTTCAATACATGGTTAGCATGAACAAATTATAGTTAAATGATAAATTTTGTAGAAAAAGCAATGCACACTGAGGTCATTTGCATGCAGATGTTAAAGTATCTGCTTTTTTTGTGTTATTATATATGCTGTAGCACTTATCCACTGGTGTAAATAAGAAAGTCAATTGAACTCTGTCTTTCTGGAGAGAGATAAAATGAGATTGGGAATAAAGTCTTGCAGAGGTTGCAGAATGGCCCTGCAAGGCTGAATTCAGCCTTTGTATATATTTTGTTCAGTTGGTACAAAGTTAAATTTAAATGCAGTTAAGTGGCTTTCAGATGCACTTTGCTACAGTCCCCATTGCTCCTTCTTGTCTTATGCCCTGTTTGTTTCACTACTTTGTTGCCTACATAGTTTCTGAATGAATTTGAGCTTGCAACCCCTGGTTTAAAGACTTGTTCCTACTATGAAACTGTGGGTGCTTATGCTAAGGACTTAATCTTTCTCTCTTGCGTGGGAGGAAAGGATATCTATAACAGAACAATAATTGTAAACTAGAAGAGTAGAAGAAAGGATGAAAGAAAAGGGCAATATAAAAGTCAGGAAAAGTAGGGATATAAGAAAATAAAATAAAGGTCAAATACATTTATTACTATGAGACCTTCTATATGGGAAAAGGAAAAACAAAGTATAATAATACAAGGCAACCATATAATTAAAGAATTTTTTCAAAAGACTGTCAGTGGTCTCTCTCTCTCTCTCTCTCTCTCTCACACACACACACACACACACACACACACACACACACACACACACTTAGGAAAAGCTACAAAAGGGTCCCGAGTCTAACTTGGCAAAATTGAAAGTGTGTGATATTTTTTAAATAAAAGTTAAAGTACTTTAATCTAGCTTAAAAAATATATCTCTACTTCATGTATATATGCACTGTTTGACATGTTATAACAAGTGTTAAATTATCTTTATAATTTAAGAAGAAAATAAAAGTAATGGTCTTCCTTCTCTCCCTCCAATTCTAGTTCTTTGGAACAGTCATTTCTAATTAGATTGCAGATATGTTCACTTTTCAACATTACTCATATAAAAGAAGGCCAGGTGTTTAGAATTTTCTTAATCATAACAAAAAGACACTGAAACTCAGAGGCAGCAAGAGGCCCCATTATGGGGGCAAAGAGTAGCAGTGGAAATGAAAGTGAGTTCCTGAACAAGTTGCTTCCAACAGGGTAGGTGTATTTTGAAGTGGCGTTATAAGTGGCACCCTACTGCTTCCATGAGTTTAAATTGTATCAACTGAATATAAAATATAAGCCAGTTTTTAAAATGAGGATTTGTAGAATTCATGTGATTAGATTAGAGGTTTTTTAAAAGCAAGATTTGAATTTTACCATAGGGGTGGGGTGGGGGTATTTATTATGTGTTCATAGAATGACAGCAGGTTTCTTCGAGGAAGTGGTTTGGAGTACATTAAGTTCTGAGCACATGAAATTACTTTTTTTTTTTTCCTTTTTGATCTTCAGGAGACTTGAGAAAACAAGTGTTGTGTAAGTTATAAACAGGACACATGGAATGGTGATTTCACAGGAGTGAGAAAAATACTCCAGTCACAAAAGTTAAAATTAGAGTAATCTGAGGCGTTCTCAGTACTTTGGATATCCTGCCCACATTCAGGGCTACTGATTATATTTCTAAGGAAACTTATAAAACCAGATGTCTAGCTGGCAATTGGTTTTGATGAATCTCCAAATCTCAGCAATGAGAAAATTTGACAGTTGTCAGAAAGCAGCTAGCTATTACGAGTGAGCCAGGGAATTTTCTTATCTGTTACAAGTGTAGAACTATTACAGGGAGATACTGCATCATAATGTCATGTTTATAAAGAAGGCTTCAGAGCACATGGTTTAATCCCCAAATTTCTAAGAATGACAGTTCATTTTCTTGGATGTTGAAAGATGCTTTAGTACCTATACTACATGAATATGGTTTTATTATCACCAATAAAAATGTCTTGGTATTTCTTAATTTAAAGAAATTCATTTTATAGGAATTACATTGCCAAGAATTCACACCATGACACTGATGGGGCTTATAATAGTGGTTCTAAAGCCTGCATGTGCATCAGAATAATTTGGGGATTTGAGGTGACTTATTAAATGTACAGTCACTGGGTAGCCCCCCATAAGATTCTGATTTAGTACATTTGGGGTGGAATCCAGACATCTACATTTTTAACAAGCACCATGGCCAACTCTGAATCATGGTTGGGTTTGAAAAGAACTAAGTTTGGGCAGGCCTGATTTATTTCAAAGAATTTTCAAGCATCTTTAGTTGTGCTGTTCAGTAATAGTAGCTTCTCTTATTACTGTGTGTATCCCAGTAAATCTCTTCCCCATTTACTCTTTCCTTGCCCCACTTTGAGTTCTTCTGCTCTGCCATCATCTATTTGACCTGGACCCACTATTCACTATGGCTTCTAAAATGGGCCGAGATTCACAGTTGATATAAGCTGAGAAAGTATCATTCTGCTGAATGATACTGGAAAAAAAGAATAGGATAGAGGGCTAATGATGTTACTTTATTTTTGTCCAGTATCTTTACACTCTTAGTTGCTTTTTCATTTGTCAAATGGAATCTCATGTAGAATCCCAGTCTATAAAGCAGATGAAAAAATGTGGAGCCAGTCTGGCTGCCAGTCCTGCGCACTTGGTTTCCCTCTGACTCAGACACTGGTGTCTCAGGCCCCTTTGTCTCATGTGCTCCTGGAAACTGCTGTGACATTTAAGCTTTTGTGTCTCACATAAAGGCAATAAGCATACTGCAAGGTTTTATTTTCTTCAGGTTTCAATTTTCTAACAGATATGTTCTCAAAGTAGAATTAGTCCTTGGTTAAAATGACTCACATGTAATCTAAAGTGTTTTTCCTCATAAACCCATGTCCAGGTTTTATAGTGAAATTCAATTGTAAAATAAGATGAAGTGTTAAGTTTAATTTTTTTGAAGAAGACGTTCATATCATAAATATTTATTAAGCACTCTGTAGATATGACACAATTCAGTTTCTAACGTACAGTACACCTCTTACAAAATTGCATAATCTTTAAACTGAAAGGCCAAATATCTTCATCAAATACTGCTTCTTCAGATCTTTGCTTCCTTAGCTCTTTAAAGAAATGGGCACCTTTGGCATGGATGGGTTTATATCCAGATGATAATTCCAGAGTCATCAGGGTTTCAGGTTTTGCTAGCAAAGAAATCAATTTTATTGCTACTTGAAGGCTCCCCTGGGATGAAGCAATATTGGAGTGGGCAATGCATTCTGGAATGTCAACTTTCAGAGGTTTGGAGTTTGCTCAAAAAATAAATGATTTCTGACTTGATTAAACTTCTTTTGAGTTGCTACTATGTATAAGGGCCTGTGGAAGGGCTGGGTACCCTGGCATTGTAAGATGTGACTTCAACCCTCAAAGAGTTTGCAGTCTAGCTGGAAAGAAGGATCTGGCAATAAGAAAGCACAGTGAGCCCAAATGAAGGGTTCAGGTTCCACATACTACATGCAGAATGCATCATGTAATTGAAGAAATAGAAATCACCAGGTTACATGGCAGACCTAAAAAATTCAGCAAGTCTTTTTGAATGTACTTGTGACTGTCAACATTTACATTGTTCAAAATTTTATAGTCAGATGAGGGCATCAAAGAACTCTTAAATGCTTTCAAATGTGGTGGGAGCATCTTGCTTCTGTGACAAGATTTATATTCTCCCTGCCTTCTCAATTTTGTTTCCCTATCTTATATGTTATAAACAAAACCTCGCTCTGGAAAATAAAAGATGAATGCATGTTCTGAAATAATACAGAATCATGACAGCTGAAATGGTCATGGTTTCTTTTAGAAGATGAAAAAATTAAATACGTAGGTGAAAAGCATTAGACTGAAATTCTCTAGGTTACCATATGCTTACAAAAAAATCAAAAGGAGCTGCAGAAATGGAAATTTCTAATGACAGAAGAAATCAAATAACAGATACAGTAGAGACGTTAGAGATAAATGGGTGGCAATATAGTGGTAAGAACACGGGTTCAGAGGAGATCCCATGTTCCATCTAAATCCTGGTTCCATCACTGAGTGGGAATGATTACTTGATCTTCCTGTGTCCCTGTTTCATGTGACAATATCTATCACATGAAGTGTTGGGTAAAACACTTAGCATAATGTCTGGCACCCAGTCAGTGTTCAATAAATGTTGGCTATTATCATCATCACCACCTCCATCATCATCATTCTCCAGTAAAAGTTAAGCCCTCTCTCTCTTGAATAGGCCCATCAGTTAATACCAGTGGCTCCTTTAAAATAGCTTAAAAGCAACCAACATTCTGTAGATTGCAGTGGCGAAGATTGTAAGTGAAATGGGTGCTGTGACCTTTCTTGAAAATAACCCTTCTCTCTATTAGTGTAT
This sequence comes from Macaca fascicularis, assembly GCF_037993035.2. Taxonomy (NCBI): domain Eukaryota; kingdom Metazoa; phylum Chordata; class Mammalia; order Primates; family Cercopithecidae; genus Macaca; species Macaca fascicularis. Next base: position 158,376,300 of record NC_088375.1, on the reverse strand, counting down.
AAATGCTAGCGCTGAGTACACATACTCTGAAGTTGAACTTAATTAATTTGGGGCAGTAGCATTTTCACTGTTGATGAGCTTGTATTTATTTTTTCTGGTTTACAAAGCAGCTGGTGTTGTCCAAAAATTTAGAAACCCCTTTCCAAAATTTAACTGACCCCCTTCATTTACATTGTTGTTCTAGAACCTGGGATGACACTCTGCAGGGTGAACAGAGACTGGTCCTTCTGTCTTCTTTTCCATCTCTCTTGCTTTAGTTTTGCTTTCTTCTATTATTATTATTATTTTTTCTGACTGAAGCATGGACTAACTGGCTGGTGTTCATTGAGCTAATTTCCTTACCTGCTTCAGGGCCTTTGAACCCAAAGACCTGTTGGTGATCTGTGACCATGGCAAGCAGGAAGCCTTGGGGACCACGCTGCACATTTGGAGTAGTCCTGGTTTGATAATGTGGGAGGGAAGCCACGCAGCCAGAGAGCACTATGTGTCTGCTGAGTTAGAAAATGCTGAAATGGAAAGATGCTGGAATAGAATATCAAATGCCATTTATTCATTGGCCTACACTTTCACAAGTACCTTCCTGGCAGCCTAAGCGCATTCTTTGTGGTGGTGGCCTTTTGAATGTCAATCTGTGGAAGGACTTCTGTTTTTAGAAAAGTGTGATCTTTAAGGCAATTAGATAACAGTTAAAGTAATAGCCCCAGTTATTGAAACTTGCTATGTACAGGGTACTGTGCTCAGCACTTTCCATTATTTCATTCAATCGCAACAACAGCCCTATGCAATAGGGTATTATTATCATCAGTTTGTAGTTGAGGAAATTGTGTTAAGGGATGAGTGACCTCCCCAAGGTCACAGGAAGTAAGTCATGGAGATGAGATATGAACCTGGTCTTTCTGATTTCAAAGCTTGTGCTGTTAATCACTTTGCTATACTTCCTCATGTGTGTTTAACAGGGTTCAGTTTCTACTGAAAGGATATGTTAGTTTTATGATAAATCAGGACAGGTCTAAATAATTAGGTGCAGAGTCTGAATAAATTTAATATATCTACCCATCTCTCTTATTCCTCTTAGACTCGTTTAAAAAAAATCTCTTTTGAAAGGAGGTTTTCTTTTTAAACTTAACAATATACCATGGACATCCATCCAAGTTAATAAATATGTGCCTTTTTTAAAAAATTAAAGAAAATTTTAATTAACAAGTAAAAATTGTATATATTTATGGTATACAATGTGAGGTTTTGATGTGAGTCCATTGTGAAATGGCCAAATCAAGCTAATTAACATATGTATTAACTCAAGAATTTATTTTTTATATTATATCCTTAAAATCGAATTGCTTAGCTATTTTTGAGTATATAATGTTATTATTAACTATTATCTTCGTGATGCACAGTAGGCCTCTTGAATGTATTCTTCCTATCGAACTGAAGTTTAGTCCCCCTCCCCACTTTAAGTATCTGTCTTTTAATGGCTACATAATATGGTTTGGATACATTATAATTTATTCAATTAGCCTTTTGTTGATTTGGATGTGCCATAATATGCTCAACCATTCCTTTATTGATGGGCTTTCGAGTTACTTCCAGTTTGTTGCCAGTTAAGTAAATTTTTTACTTGAAAGCTTCCATTGTTTACATCTCTACCACTATGGGACCCATTTTGAATGTTGGTGATGCTCACACAACAAGGAGACACAAGCCCGGAGTTGAGCTCCTAGGTGAGAGAGCCATCCAGCAACCATTCTGGTCCAAGTCCTGGCCCTACCACTTACCTAACACGTGTCTCTGCACAAGCCATACAACCTCTTTTAAGTCTCAGTTTCTTCATATGAAAAATGAGAAAAACAGTGCTGCTCTCAAAGAATGACCATGAGGACAAACAGAATAATGTGCACACAGGGCTGAGCACAGAGCCTGGCATGAAGCAGGTGCTAAACAGCAGAGCAGCCGCATTGCTGGAACCCAGCAGAAACATCCTCTCACTGGAGCTTAGATGGGAGCTCTCTGAGGGTCCTAACTCCCTTCTTTTGGCCTAATGCTTGTAGAGACTCCATAAACATTTGTTAACCAAAAAATGTTTGGAAAACTACTGCCGTTCTGAGCAATATTTTTCTTTTCCTTTCTATATTTGTACTCTAACAGTCACTAAACCACCTTTTGAGAGTGTCTTGGATGGAGTTGTTTAAATAGTTTTACCAAGGAAATGTTTTTCACATGGCAAGAAGACTGGGATGAAACTTATAGAGACCTTGCCTTACCCTTTCATATGCCAGAACCATGTATTTTTGAATCTAGTGTCTGAGCTCTTAACCACTAAGTCATATTTCTTTAATAATGATGATGTGATAATAGGTACCATTTATTGAGCACTTACTGTGGCCCAGAAAAATGTGCTCAGCACACTTTACCAGTGATCCCTTAATCATCACAGTAATCCTGTGAGAAATATACCCTGATTATCTCCATATTCTATTTGGGGCTTAAAAAGATTTACCAAATTTTCCCCGGTTAGTGGAACCAGGACTCCAAACCAGCTCTGCCTGACACCAATGCCACTGTGCTAATTCCCTGGCAGGCTGTGGTGACTATGTATTTATTGGGCTGTGCTCATATGGAAAGTTGTATGCATACAGAAACTGGGAACATTTGCTGTAATACTTAAGGGAGTAAAAGAGGAATGTACAGAAGGCTAAAAGAGGAGAGTACTGCTTTGTCAATTTTAATGTCTTTCTTTGATGTTGATATTTGGATCATCTAAGTAAATGCTATGATGAAAATAATATTCAAGAGACTGGTCTGGCTGTCTGGGTAGAATGAGGTAGATGTAGTAAAAGCTAGAATGGAAGAACGCAGCTAAGAGGCTATTGCAGTCATTAGACATTGAGGTAAGGAATGTGGAGGAGAAAGATGGCAGTGGAATTAGAGACAAACTGACAAACAAGCGGGTAGTAATTAGACCTTCATCCAGTGGCTTTTGGGGAGTAGGGAACATGGTTCATCATCCTTCAGGATGGATCTGTCCCTGGAGATTGAAAACATGCATGCACACATTTCTTACTTTCACGTTCAAAGCTTTGGGGAGCATTCACAGGTGGTATTTCCCAACCTCTTGGATTCATGTTTATTATATCCTGGATGAAGAAGCACTTCCTTTCATTAGAGGCTCATTGAGCCCAGGGTTGTGTGGTGATCTAAAGGCTGTACCTAGGAGGATTCTGTGTAAGAGTACCTCAGGTAAAGGCTCTCAGGGACAGCATCTTAGCTGAACCATCATGCTCCAGATTTGATCTTTAATCTTATGACTATAGAGAATGAATATTTTCAGGTGACTCAGTTCAGTTTCTACCTCATGAAAATTAAACTGAAAGAACAATATAGAGATTATAGTTCAAGTCCTCTGCTACTGTTTAACTGCATAACCTTGGGCAAATGATTTAATCTCTGTCAGCTTCAGTTTCCTCATATTAGCATGGGATGGTCCTCATAAGAAACTATGTTGGTTAAATGGGTCCATGCATGCAAAGCACTTATAGTGCTTGGAACACTGCCAATACCTAATAAATATGATATGCTAATACTTTTATAATTGATCTATAAATCATAACTACCTTATCATGTAATATTCTTTTTATATGGGTATCAAATCTAAAAACCTCCATATCAAGAGCTTTCTGATCCCTTTTTGTAACCTCACCTCTTTCCCCCACCCCAATTCTTGTGTTGGGGTTATTGGGAAACTGAACTGTTAATCAGAAGGTAGCTCAGTTAAGTGTGGACTCAAAGAAAGGAGGTCATTGAGATGTGTAATATTGAAGACCTGGAAAAGTGACACAATATTTATATCCTACAATAGCAGATACCTTTTGGAATTGATTTGGTTTCTCTGCTCCACTATCATTCTTTTGGAGACTTCTGGGTAAACACATTTTGCACCTCTGAACACTATATTTCTCTATTGTTCCTCCCTGGCAGTCGCCATATTCTTTCTGTTGATTTGTTAGAGTTACTTATTAAACCAAAGTCAGGGTCACCCCTTGTGGGACTTAGAAGTGCTTTTTAAAAAAAACAAAAAAACAAAAAAAACACCTTTTATCTGTTCATGAGCTTTCATTTCTGAACGTGAATGATATTTGGTCAAGGTAGGAAGAGGTTTGAACTAGAACAGCAACTAAAAGGCATTGGATGGACAAATCATATTAAATGTAACTGCTGTAATCAGGAAGTTGAAATAGGGAGATAAGAGAAGGTTATCCAAAGTTCTGTGTTAGTTGGATAAGACATTCACTGTTATTATTTTGTACAATATACAGAAACGATTGTCTACTCATACAGCTGGAAGGAGCCATGGAGATTACCTCTATTCCCCGCATTTTACAGATGAGGAAACTTCTCAGCAAGTAGATAATAGCCTGAAATTCTATTACTTAGAGCAAGCAGGGAAAGTGTCAGGAGGGAGTTGGGGTTAGCTCTAGGCAGCCGCATCAGCATAATAGTAGTAGCTTCAATTTTTCTTCATATTGCACTGAATTCATTTGTAGTAATGAACCTATCTGTCTATCTATATTATAGTCATCAAATGATCTTCAGTAACTATGTAGGTGTTATTAGTTTAAACCTTTAAGACCCATGAAAATACTTGGGTTCACCAAGCACGTCTGCCATATGCACTTAAGGAGATTCTTCACTGAATAGTAATTGTAGTAACTGCTGCCCTGCTCTTGTAATATCTTCTATAAAAATAATAATTTTCACTTCAAATGTCTCTTTCTGTGAGGTGCTCGGTGTACCCTGCAGGAATCGCTTACCTAAATCTATCCTTCAAGGTGGTATATGGAATAGCTTCCAGTGGAATAGTTCAGTAGAAGGAGGGGAAGAGTGCTGGGAGTTCCTAGAATGCAAACCTAAACCTGGTTTTGTTCAGACATAATACTTAGTTATCACATTAGAATAACACCTTATATGTTCAAAGCTCTTTCATACTCATTGAATTAATAGAGCCATTAAACCCCTCTGAAATAGTAGTAGTGGATAGTGTGACAGGTGATTAAAACCAGATGGAGAAGTCTTTTTTGACCCTAACAACACCAACTGATTAGTGATAAAGCCATACTTCAAGACACTTGACTGTAACTCTAGTGCTTTTTTTTTTTTTTTTTTTTTTTTTAAACTAGATTATATTAGTTAGAAATTTTTCTTGATAAGACAGTGGTACTTTTAAGGCCTTTATTCCTTTGGATCACAAAAAAGTAAGTTATCTATTCCTGATTATATGAAGGAAGTTAACTCTTTCAGGAACATCCAGAGACCATTTACCACATCACAATAGAACTCAAGGTCATTTAGCTCCAGGAGTACTTCCACAGGTGATATTTGATGGTGGTACCTACCTTGAAGAGAAAAAAGGCCATTTTGGCTAGGGTAAGCACAGATAAAGTTGGACATGGCAGCTTCCAATGAATCATGCCTCTTTTTATGGCACAATTAAATTTTTTGAGACCAACAGTGATTGTATCAGCTATCCAGGTCATCTGTAGGCAGGTTTTGATTGTTACATGCGGTGGTGATATTGGTACAAGGTCATGTCCTAAGCATGTTATAGAATAGTAACCCAGCATTGCTAATCATTTTAAATCAAGAGTACAAAATTCAACTGTAGCATTTAACTTCAGAGCAAAAGCATTGCATTTGCTTGTTCATGTTGCTATTTCCCTTCCCCTCCATGTGTTTCTCTCCCCAATTCTCTAAGTTTGATAGGCTGTAAGAAGCTTCGTACCCACCAAATGCAACCATATTTCCTCTCAGCTCTTTATTACAAACATACACTTTTATCAAAAATTTTTAAAAATACTGAAAATGAGACTCAGAATCCTTTATTTATCACAGGGATGGACCCTGGCTCAGCTGTTTATTGACTGTGTAACCTTGTTTGAATCAGTTTCCCTACTTAGAAAATCAGGAAAGTAATACTTGCCTCATAGAGTAATGTAAGGATTAAATGAATATATAAAATCTCAAGCTTAGGGTCTAGAAAGTAGTATTTTTTCATAAATGTAAGTCTCTGTGTTTCTCAAATAGTTGTGTGCATAGGTATCACCTACATTGCTTGCGAAAGCTTCAGATTCTTGTGCTCATTCCTGCTTCCCGAGGATTTTGGTGCAGTAGATCTGCTTAGGGTCTAGGAGTCTGCAGTTGCACAGGTGGATGGTCTGAGGATCATAGTTAGAAGTGCCATGCTACAGGTTTGAAGCAAATGAGCTGTATAACACATTCTTCATAAATTTCTGGGTTATGCTCAAATTTCCTACATTTTACAGAGAAAGAAATTATAGTGCTCGGGGGTACTTAACTAACTGGAAATAGGTAGCAACAGAAAACTGGATGTTGTTGAATTTTTTTGTTCATTCACCATATGTTATTGGGCACCGTCTCTCTGGCAAACTTTCCCATAGCTGCAGGGAACACAGTGATAAACGAGGTAGGGATGGAGGCAGAGCACTACATGAGTAACTCCCTTTCCCAGGAACCCAGGGCTCTATTACCCAGGGTGTGCTATCTTCTTCAGCATAAGGATGACTCTATCAAGTAGGTCGGTAGATACTTCCAAGTCTTTACTGCTGAAACTCTCGCCCTTGCCCTAGAAAGGTGTTGGGTCTCAAAGGGAGTTGTCTCTGAGGAAGGGCAACCTTCAGCCTTTATTTTGTTGGGACAAGACCCAGCATCCCTGGCTCAGATCCAAAGTCCTTATCATCAGATGTGGAGTAAAGGCTTCTGGAGATGTGGTTTTCTATCTATGAAGATAACATTCTCTAAAGCCTAGGGTGGAACTTAATCTCTAGAGATAAAAGAGGAACAGTTGCTCTTAGGATCTTGTCTAACAATTGGCTTAGTAGGTGCTATCTCCAATTCTTGTCTACTTGATCCATCTTGATTTTAGCCACCCATCTAAGCTTCCAGTTGCCACCCTTCTTGTGATTATGCTAGCCACCGACTGTGCTCCCTTTGGTCGCACTTCGGGCAGAAACAATCCAGAATGTTGGGAATTACCTGAACTCTCATCTCATTTGTCTCTCCAGCCATGTGTTAGGTTCTGTGGCTACCCACAATCTCAGGCCCAACTGTTCTATAGGACCAGCCCTAAGTGGCCCAGAGAAATATTTTCTTTGGATTATATCCAATAGAAGGATAGGCTTGGGTCTTGTTGAGAGGCAGTCTGGTAAATGGAGCGAAAACGGCTAGAAACAGGCAATGCCAACGCGAAGTCCCTCTGCTCCAGCCAGCTTCCCAACTTTGGCCAAGTGCCCACTTTCTCAGGAGAATCCTACCTCCCTTCCAGACCAGAAATGCTGTGGGGCTTGACAGCCAATTTGCGATCTCTTTCCTACATCCTGACCTCTTTGACTCAGGTCCTGGAACTTTTGATCCTCAATTATGAATCTCAATATACAACCCTTTGATCATGACTCCTTGCCTACTGGACTCATGGAACTCTCTGTCTCCTCTGTCTAGCCCCTGCTAAGCTTTGTGGACTTTGTCACTAATCTACCTCAGCTATGGTCTTGCCAAGTTGCTTCCTCTGTCACCTCCCTTCCCAGCCCACCCAAACCCTGTCCTGCTGCTGTCCAAAGTCAAAAGAGGCAGAATTGCCTTCCTTGCTTTATTTTCTTTCCCTTCTACTTTGCTCTTTCTTTCTCTCTACCAGAGCAGATCATCTGCAGCCACTCTCACTGCATTTTTAACCACCTTTTCTTCAGGATCTACCTGAAAATGAAATACAGATTTTTTGATAAATATATTTTCGTACTGAGACTGAATAAGAATCTGATCTTTATGATTCTTAGACTTGAAAAAATATATATTTTCTGAAGGAAGTAGACAGTTACCTTCATTATCACCTCTGTAAGATTGCAAATGGTCAAAACCACAGAAAAAGGCTTTGCTTTATGTGTAATAGGCAAATGAAGGGAATTCATGGCAACTGAGACCCTTGCTTTAAAGTCAGCTCTTTGTGAATGGAAAGCAGCTGATATTCTGTAAATCCTCCCCAGACAGGGTTTCTTACAGAAATACTGGCAGACTCTCTAATGACTGTGACTGCTTTGATATGAGGATGTAGTCAATATCTCATGAAAAAAGATTGCAACTTTCTACCTTCTGCAGTATAGAGAGGAGAAAAGGAATTATATGATGTTCTCACGTCCATCTAACTTAGTGACCAAAATCCTTTATAATTTTTTAATTGATTCGTCTGGAAAGAGTCTGTTCTCTGTAGAACTCACAGATCTCCATTTATGTAGGGAAGAAAATTGTAGTCCTATCCCCATGGCTGCTTGAAATTCCATTATTGATGTGATGAGCTCTTTGTTCCTCATTTTGATACAGATAAAATATTGAACTGAAGAAAATGCACAAAATATATCTTTCTTCACTAATAAACCAGAAAGTGGTAGTGGCGCCGTTTGTTAATTTGGGATTTATTTTGCTTTGCCAAATGGATTTGCCATTAATTTCACTCAGGCCACACAAAACTCTATATCAGTGACATGCAGAAATAGAGGTGGGATTGTCCAGTAAGTAGTTGCCAGAATTTGTCTTGATGATGCTTGATGCAGATTTGACAGAGAGAAAGCAGAAGCAATCTATTTCACTGGGGCACCAGAGCCAGGGGGACTGAGACTGCCACAATGTGTGGGACCTTTCCTTTCTGAGCGCAGCCTGGTGGCAGTCAGCCTTTCCCTCCAGCCCCCACACAAAACAAGTCGGTCAAGCCATGCACGAGTCGTCTTGATTTGAAGAGAGAGAAAGAAATTGGATCCCCAAGTCTCAGAGCTGAGGTACTTATGCACTGAACTCTAAGAGGCATTTCATTTCTAACTAGCTTAGAATTTCCCATAGTTTGACAGCAACCCAAATAAAGAAAATACTTGAGGAAGAAAAGTAGATGTGCTGGAACTTAAGGGCATTACCTGATGGCTGAATGAATTTGACAGGCTTTTCTCCGGTTGTTTTGACACAATTGTGTTTTCCTCTACACCGCTGATAGAGTGCTCTACCTAACCACGACGTACCCATCTTCTGTAGCTGAGGGCCACTTTGTCAAATCTCTCCATCTTACTCATTCCTCGCCATTGTCCTCTCCCACTAGGGACCTCCCAGATCACTCTGTCACCCCCAAGACCACACATTTTGGCACTTCATGCCACCTTGTCTTATCCTTTGTTTCACGTTTTATTGCTGCATGGCATTTAATGTTACTACTACAGCAAAATTGTATTTCACTAGAGGGAGGGAATTTGACTTGTTTTGGTCTCAGACTCTAAACTCCAGTCAGCTGTGAAGAAGCCTGGACCCAAATTTGCAGCCGATGTCCAGGAAAGTGTATAAAATTGTGTGGTGGATACTGTGGGTCATGACCCTATTCATGGCTCTATCTAATTGTTTTTTCTCCCTCTTCCCCCTTCCTCCTTGTTGTCTGTCTTTCTAAGTTTCTTTCAATCCTTTTAGGGATTGTGTGGAGTATAAATATACAGTAAGCCAGAATTTACCAACATGGATGTTTCCTGACGCCAGGCAAGTAATGTAATATAATGACTCAGCCAAGGGAAGAGGGCATGGCTCATCCCTGCACATCTGCAGTCACTTGTGGCCATGCTGGAATGAGGGCCCTTTGTTGCCAAATTTTCAGACATTTCAAGAGAAGTTAGAAATATAGAGTCTTAGGCAAACTTCACAATATTTAAACATAGACAGTTAAAGTGTGGGAATATCTTTGGTGATTCCCCTAACCTGGAAAACATATTTGGGTGCCATATTCAGTGTGTGCACCACTGGTATGCACAACCTGCTTTAAAGTTTCATTTGGTAGGTATCCAGTTGTAATGGAACTGACTGTTCTACTGTGGCTTTCTTAGTATAAGGCCACATGCCATGTGCTGATCAGTAAAAGCTGTTGAAGGATTTTGAAAAGACTGGAAAAAAAGGAAAACTGGTTGTCTAGTTATCTAAAGACCCTGGGTTGTGTCACATCCACTATGAATATACCCTCCAAAATCTGAGACCTTGTCAATGAGCCCTGTCTTCTCTCCCAGATTCTAACTGCTCTTCAGCGCTTTGACTTAGAGGGGATGCCATAATGTATGTGTGCCTGGAACCCAGAGAGGCAGAGGTCCTCTGTTTCCCCCTATTGTGAAGCGTGAATTTAGAGTCATCTCTGTGCTCCCCAATAAAGCCTCATGCAGAGCTGTTATCATTCTGGATAAGGGATTCAGGGACATTTGCATCCTTACCCACCAAATAGTGGTTCCTGAGAACATTTCTCTGACATGCTGAGAAAAAATAAAGAATTCATAAAGTTGAAATTATTGAACTTATTTTGAGATTATGTACTTTTTTTCTCTGGTTGTCCCAAAATATCTCATTGGGTATATTTACTTGACAAAATGAAAAGCTGGCAACCGGCCGGGCATGGTGGCTCATGTCTGTAATCCTAGCACTTTGGGAGGCCAAGGCGGGTGAATCACCTGAGGTCAGGAGTTTAAGACCAGCTTGGCCAACATGGCGAAACCCTGTCTCTACTAAAAGTACAAAAATAAGCCAGGCATGGTGGCAGGTGCCTGTAATTCCAGCTACTCAGGAGGCTGAGGCAGGAGAATTGCTTGAACCTGGGAGGCGGAGGTTGCAGTGAGCCGAGATCGCACCACTGCACTCCAGCCTGGGTGACAAGAGCGAGACTCCATCAAAAAAAAAAAAAAAAAAAAAAAAAAAGTTGGCAACCTTAGAATGGTTCCTGTTGTCTCTCTCTATTGTTTCATTTCTAAATTATAGTTTCATTTGGTAGCTACCCAGTTATAATGAAACTGAAATCCATAGTGGTCCATGAAATCCAAGTCTGTGGCCAGATTTGAGCCACACCCTCAGTTAATGACATGCCCGGGAGAGGGAGGGGAAGGGTGGGAATGACTAGGAACACCAGGTATAGATAGAAAATGTCCATCCTCAGTAAGACAGGTCACCTCTGTGAGGGGTGCGTGTCCTCATTCAGTCCATACTCAAAAGAGATTTATCTGAAAGCTGTTGCAAGCAGCTCAGGTTTTGGGGGCGGGGGCTGACCTTTTCTAGTCTTTGAAAGAGAATGTATTACTCTTGAGAAATGTAGGATTTTATTGTCAGTGTGTTTGAATTCAGCAAACAGACTTGCAGATGGCCCCAAGGGACAATAGGCTCAAAGAACATAGATGATACCATGGAACTTTGACCTATTTCATATGAGCATCCCTGAGCCTGCATTTGGGACGGGCTGCCTTGTTTGTTTTATAAATTGATCCTCATATTGATTCCTTATTTGATGGCTGTGGAAAAGAAGTCTCCTTCTTGTTTGAACTCATGTCTTTGCGGGCTGCCTTTATGCTTATTACATAAAGTCTCCCCAATTCTTGTTGATTTGTAAAGGGACTTCCTTGCTGAGAATTTTGCAGGCTGTGGTATGGGTGTAAAGTGGTTTGCTGTAATGGGAGAGGTTCCAGAAGAGGATCCAATCTCCATTTTGAAATGCCACTTCTTGGAATCAGAAGAATTTATTCTAGGAGGGAGAAAAGAATTATTGATAAGTTCATAATTATTCACAATTATTTATTGAGTACCCACTCTGTGCCAGGTTTGTAGACACTAGGGCTATAGTAACCACTAAGCAAAATGGACAAAAATGCTTGTCGTCAGTGGTCTTATGCTTTATTGGGACAAAACAGATCAGAAACAAAACAAAACTCACAACATATAAGAACACATTATATAGTATGTGAGAAGGAGACAATTCTATCTGGAAAGTCTAGCAGAGCAAGTGTGATCAAGAGTTTAGAAGAAGGGATTGCTATTTAAAACACGGAAGTCAGATTAGATGTCCTTGATTAAGTGATAGTTGAGTGACAGTGACCACTTTATTTATGCTTTAGAAAGACTACTCCGGCTGCTTTGGGAAGAGACTGCAGAAAAGCATGGAGAAGTGTTAGGAACCCATTGCAAAAGTCCGGGCAGGCAGCTTGGAGAAGGGTGGTGGCAGTAGAGGTGATGAGAAGAGGTTAGATTTGGGGTGTATTTTAAAAGCACAGCCAATGTGGATTTCCAATAAACTGGACCTTTTAATAAAGCTGAGAGAGATTTTACAGATCATTTAGACCTCTTCTGAGGCCAGGTAGGTAGCACAACTGAGTGAAACTAGCTGCATGACAATAGGGGCTCTTAGAAACAAGGTCCATTGTCTTATTACATTAAAAAAATTAAAGCCAGGCACGGCGGCTCATGCCTGTAATCCTAGCACTTTGGGAGGCTGAGGTGGGTGGATCACGAGGTCAAGAGATTGAGATCATCCTGGCTAACATGGTGAAATCCCGTCTCTATTAAAAATACAAAAATGAGCTGGGCGTGGTGGCATGCACCTGTAGTCCCAGCTACTCGAGAGACTGAGGCAGGAGAATCGCTTTAACCTGGGAGGTGGAGATTGCAGTGAGTTGAGATCACGCCACTGCACTTCAGCCTGGGTGACAGGGCAAGACTCCGTCTCGGAAAAAAAAAAAGAAAAAAAATTAAAACACCATTCAAGACAAATTTTATCTGTACAATTGGCCTATGAACTTCCAAACTACATCCTGTAAGAATCAAGCCCATTCTTTTTACAGATGAGAGATATGGGGTCTTACAAAGTTTATCGACTTAGCCAAGGTCATTAGGGGCAGAATTAGGATCAAAGCCTCAGGCTTCCTTATTTGTAGTTCAGAGTTCATTCATTACATCTGTACTTGAACTGTGAACAGCGTTTCCACCTTGGTGCCGCTCTGAATGGATGCCACCCATGTAGAATCTTCTTTTATTTTCCCATTGGTGCAGCATGATGGGTCCATTTTATTCTTCTCTTCATCTATATCATCAGGTGTCATCTTTTAAAACTTGTGAGCCCTTGGCTGTCCCAGCCATCCCCAAAGAACACCCTTGGAATTTACTGATTGGCGGTTTGTGCTCTAGGAATTGTGAGCAATGAAAGAATAGGCTAACTTAGCCTCCTCCCTAGTTTGGTGGATCACAGCAGAGAGAGGAAGACTAACAAAGAAGGCCTATATAAAATGGGAACTGAGGGCTGGCTATCTTTTGCTTTTGGCATTTTGATGGATACTTAAGGTGGATCAGTATTTATGTAACATAACAGGGGTACTTTACCTGTGGGGAGAGGAGTGACCATTTAAAACACTGTTCAAAGGGGTCACTCATAGTCCTGCATTTATAAATATTTTTAAAAATAGCTTCTTTTCTATTATAAAAGACATATATCTTGGTATATAGAATAATTTGATATATTTGATAAAGAAGGTATTGCCAGGGAAAGGATGTTGAGAAGATTAGCTATCCAGGGGAGCATTAAATTGTATTTTCATTTTACATTGTCGACAGAAATAAAAATCTACATGGATTAAAATTTAAACAGAAAATACTTTTTAAAAATCTAAGGAAATTTAGCCAATATTTATTTTATCTCTGATAGAGAAACTTTTCAAAACCTTAAAAGCAATGAAAAAATACGAAAAAAAAACCAAGTAAGATTTATCACGTGCAAATTAAAACAGGAACCAGAAAAATATTCACCATAAATATTGAATAAAAGGTTAACAACCTTACTGTGAAAAGTTATATTTTTCTTGGATAAAAATCCCTTAGCATCAAATAGAGCTGCGAGGAAGAGCTCACAATTCATGAAAGAGGAAATACAAATATGGCAAGTAAACTTCCAAGAAAAGGTAGAACTTCCTAGTAATCAAAGAAGACAAGTTAAACTAAAATGAAAACCTTTTTTTTGTTGTTGTTTGTCAGATTGGTAAAGACTAAATAAAATTTTTAATACGTAAAGTCAGTAAGTTAAGACAGACCTGTTTACATATTCCTGGTATTAACATCACATGGCATATCAGTCTGAAAAACAATATGGCAACATGCATTGAGAGCCTTAAGATGCTTATATTCATCAATCCATGAATCTCACTTTTGGGACTTCATTCTAAAAAATACAAAAGCTAAAGTTTGGGCAAAAATTTATATCATAGTCTTATTTATAATAGGAAAAGTTGCTAACAATCTAAATGTCCACTCATCAGATATGTAAGTAAATTTTGCTATAGTTATGTTTTGGAACGATGTATCTGGAAGTTTACTTCCCTCCACGCATACTCTCTGTGCCACTCCTGTGCTTTATATACTATGGGAGTCTATTGTTAAAAATCTCACTGCTTCATCCAGTGGTAACATGTTTTATGGCCCACAGGTGAGAGTCCCATTTATCACAGAAACTTTGGAGTATATATAAAACTAAAAGAGAGAAAAAGACCAGCCATAATCACAACATTCAAAGTCAGGCATCGTTAATATTTTCATATTTTCCTTTCTAATGTTTGCAAAGTACATTCATAGTTCAAGAGAGTTTTGCTTAGGTGTCATCTTAAAAAATCTTAATAATAAAAACTTCTTCAAACTATGGATCAATTATGCATGTGTGCACCTGTGGGTACATTATACGTATATATATATATGATTATACATAAGCAAGTTTATGTCCTATTAGTCTTTGAACCTTTCCATCCCATCTTAAATTTTTAAAATTTTTATAAAAATTCTAATTTACCCTTTTAAAAACATACCTGCTGTGCGAAGGGATGTTAGAGGACCCAAATCTGTAACTATTTTAACAGCATGGTGGCTTATAGCAAGCTTGTGCAATCTTTTATGACTTTTCCCCCAATCTCTCCCAACCTCCTGTAATTCAGGCATTTCACTTTGCTCAATCTTATCTCTGATCAGCCTCCTTACCCATTACTCATCATTTCACATCAGGAATCTACAAGTAAGCAATTCAAGAACCTTGAGTGGAACATGAGTGAAAGCTATTTCTGCAGCCTAAACCCCTTCAATCAATACAAGAATGTCAGCAATTCTGTAGTCTAAACTTATTAAATTCTCATATTATTTTTTAAATGCTAGCCCCAGTCCTCTTTGTCTGATTTCTAATCTCTGCCAGAAACAGTAAATTCATACATAGGTATTTTAAAGGAATGGGGTGGAGTGGGGTGCTTTCCCAGGGTACTCTCTTACCGTTGTCCTGACAAACTTATGTGATTTAACAGTTACTGGTAAAACCTTTCACCAACAGTTTGTTACTGTGACAGCAGAAGCACTCAAATTCAGGGAATGTCGAAATTCATCTTGTGATTTCAGACCTGGCAGAAGGCCATTTCTTCACTGGAAGATGGAAAAATGTCACTGTCTGAGACTGCAATAAATGGAGCCCAGGGTTCTGCTTTGTGTACTGAGTGAGAGAATAACAGTGTGATGTCCCCGTAGACAGAGAAGCTGACTATGCTCTACGGAGACTGTGTTTTCCAAGATGTGTTAAGTGCAATTCCAGCTTCTCGGCTTCTGATAGATGTTTCTCTAGAAATGTTCATTGCTCAAAGGCATTTAGGAAAAGATTCATTGCAGGACTTTAATATGCTAAGGTGCAATATGAATCAATAAGCACAAGTTGTAGTACACAACATTTAAACCTATATGAGCATGAAACCCTCCTTCAAGGGACACTAGTGTCTTCCAAGGCCTGCTTTCGGAAATTCTTTGTTGGGCACTTTGCTTATGTAGCAGATTTGAATCTTAGTCCGTAAACTCAGATATGCAAGAAATAGAACATTTCACATTTTTGAAATATTGAACTCTGATTTTAATGTCCCCATCCCTCCCAGGTGGCAGGAAGCTTAACCTTGGCCCTTCTTGGAGCTCTGCACCGACCTGTTAGTACCATGCCAAAATTCTGGTCATTGTTCATCTGTCACACTTGGCTAGTTGCCCCTTGACTCAAACAGTACCCAGGATCTATCCTAAGGTCTTCCCTCAGGATGCTTTGTGGGCAATAATTGAGTCTCTACTGGTGGGGATGGGGTGTAAATCTTTTTTTCTATTTGTCTTCCTGATTCTCTCTCCCTCTACTACAGAAGTCTTCCTGAGTATACCTAGCATTAGGTTCTACTGTTTTATTTTCTTGATTGCTGGCTAGTATTTAAGAACATTATCTTCTTTCCGTATCATGTATTTTAAATAAGAGTATTTACTGTCTTGAGTATCTGAATGGGTCACATGTGGTACAAGCTTCAAGACTGGTTTGATTCAGCAGTTCAACAGTGTTATCAAAGTACTAGTTTCATTCTTCCTTAATGTTTTCTGACTGTGATATGACATTGAATCTGAGATCTATTCCTTTATGAAGGGGAAATAGCTAGCATTTCCAGGTTTTATATTTGCAACCCACATCTTCCAGTAGAGAGACACAATGGCTTTGGATAACTTTTCAGAATGTTAAACAATCCTTCTTTCGTAATAACTTCCATCAAACCTCTACTAACATCTTATTAACCTTCATTGCATCACATAAGTAAATTAAAATTATTCTGAAATATTTTATATATGTAATATATATATATATAAAACATGTAAGATATATAAATAAAAATATAATGCGATTTCATAGCCCCCTTTTAAACTTCCTTAGCCATGCCTCCTATATCCCCTGACAGGGGTAAGGTTTATTTGTGTTTATCAATATCTTGCTTTCCTGTATAATTTTACCTTTTATGTATACAATCCTAAACTGTGTATTTTTTAGTGTTGCATGATTTTAGATTTGCATTAATGATATAATCTATGTGTATTTCCTCTGCCGCTTGCCTTTTTGATTCCACATGATTTCTGAAATTCGTCCATGCTGGTGGATGAATCTATTTCTTAGTTTGTACTGTGATATAGTATTCCATTGTGTGATTAAACCACAGTTCACTTGTCTATGTGTTGTTGGTGAACCATTAAGTCGACTCTAGTTCGGCAGTGTTAGGAATAATGCTGCCAATCTTCTCTTATACATTGTTGTGCCTGCATGGAAGGGGTGCCCAAATGTACATACATACTTAAGAATGGCATTGCCTAATGAAACCATGAGCAGTCTTTAATGTTACTATATAATGCAAAATTATTTTCCAAAATAAAATAATATTTTCAATATAAGTAGAATACAAGAAGTCCTGTTTTTCCACATCTTTGCCAACACTTGTTTTTTCAGCATTTTTAAAAGTTGTCAAATTGGTGTATATGAATTTATGCTTTACAGTTCAATTTACCGTTTTGGCAAATCAGTTCAGCTGAGAATATTTGCATTTTTAATTGATATTTTTATTTCATCTTTTGTGAAATGTCTGTTTATGATTTTTACCCATTTTGATTTTGTGTTGTTTTCCCCTTCTTAATGGATTTGTAGTTCTTGTATGTTCTGCTTACTAATCCAGTGTCAGTTATACATGTTGCAATATCTTCTCCCAATTTGCAATGTACATTTTCACTTTTTGAAATAAATTATTTTAATAAACTAAAAAAATAAGGTGGCCAAATTATCAAACTATTCCTTATGGTTGATATTTTGGTGTCTTATTTTTAAAATTATTTTTTACTCCAACTTCATATATATTTGAGTATGCATGTGTGTGTGTGTGTATTTACATATGGGCTTATATATTTGGGCAATGTGGTACTGATATATTTGGGCAGTGTGGTACTGACACAAAGACAGACAGACCAATGAGACACAATGGAAAACCCAGAAATGAATCCATGCATATATGTAAATTTGGTAGATGACATTTCAGATCATTGGGAAAATATAAGTGGAAACAATTAATTTCTATATTCAAAAAAATAGATGGAATAAGACCCCCTCCTTCATAACAGGTCAGTTAAAGACATATATGTATATGTTTATATATATATATGCACATATATTTCTATATATATACCTGTGTATGCACAAATATACATATATATGTCTTTAACTTAACATGAAGGAGTCTTATTTCATCTATGTTTTAATATGGCTATTAATTGTCTCAGCATCATTTACCTTTTCCAATAATGTGTAATAATATCTCTGTCATCTACCAAATTTCCCCATATGCCTGGATTTATTTCTGGGCTGTCTGTGGTGTGCCTTTGGTCTGTTGTCTTTGAGTCAGTACCATACTGCCACTAGCTTCTATACCTTTACAATAAGCTTTAAGTCTGGTTACACAAGTCTCCTCCCACATTCTCACCCCTAGACCTTATTCTTCAGGAATGTCTTGGTCATTCTTGGCCTTTTGCATTTCTACAGAAATTTTATAACTGGCTTGGAAATTTTTAATATCTTTATTAAATTTCATTAAATTTATAGTTTTGGGGAAGAGTTGATATCTTTGTAACATTATAATGTTGAGTCTTTCTATCTATATTTCTATCCAAATCTACTTATTTAGATCATCAGTGTCTTTCGTTGCTAAAATAAATGATATCTTTCAGTATCATGTACTCTCATTATTGCTAGGCATTCTTTTTTTTAATGGACTTCAGTCTTTCCATAAGTCAGGAAGAGCCTTTGATATCTGGTTACCTCTACTTTTTGAGGAAACCAAATCCCTGATGCAGAGAATGAAAGAGATTTTGTCTGTCTGCTTGAATGGAGAAGAAAAGAAAAATAAACAGAAAATGTTGCAATTTAAAAGTAATTTTAGTAAATTTGCCTGCCACACCTACATAATCTTATTTAATCCTCACCACAACATCCCAAGTTAGGTGTTATTTGTCCTATTTTCATGACAAGGGAAACCAAGGTTTAGGAAAGTCAAGTAACTTGCTCAAAGTCACAGAGCTAATGTGTTTATGGTAAAGTCAGGATTTAAAATCAGGTGGATTTCACACCAAAATGGTTCTGTTCATTGCGTAGTACTTTCCCTCAGGCAAGAAGAATGTTCAGAATTTTCTAAGCATTTGAGTACAATGCCCAGAATGGATAATCCTTTCTGTAGACAATTATGTGGCTCTGTCTCCCCTCACTAAGGTCAGCAGACATTTGATACAACTTTATCCATCTCTTCTTGTCACCATTGCTGACTGAGGAGGCCCCTTGGCTCCCAGGGAGATTTTGCACACCTGAGGAGAGAGACAGCAGACAGCACCAACATGCTTCCCCTAGACTGCATTTGGGCACACACAACCAGGCAGGGGAACTGAAATTGTAGAGCAGCAGTTTATGTGGAGTCATTTTAATATTTTCTTAAACAGTCAGTGATGGAAAACTCTGATAACAACTCAAGTGAAAGCTTATGGCTGCGAAAAGCCTCCTCTGTGGATCTGACTGGAAAGGATTCTCTGCTGAATATGGCTTAGATGCCTGAGCCCCGTGTTCTTTGGTAAGAAAATTACCGCAAGTCATTCGCCATCTGTGATCCTCAGGGGTGGAATCGTTTGCTGAAAGACACAGTTGTTATCAATCAACCTGCGCAAGCCAACAGGCCTCCAGAGTTTCGGGGGTGGGGGGAATGTTGTTACAGAAGAAACGGGAAAGAGGAGCCTTTGTGGGAAAGGATGATTAGTATTCTTGATGGCTTGTCAGAGGCAGTAGTGGCCATAATCAAGTGAGTGCAGCACTTGAGCTGGTTCAGAGCTGCAGTGCCTGGAGTCATGTCTGCCAGCAGCTGCCGGAGGCGGAAATGGCGTCCATGGTAGCCACTTCCTCAGGAGGGCTCCTCAGGTTTTAGAGCCAGAGCTCAACTGTGACTCCTGTACCAGGCACATTGGACCTCAGGAGCGTTACTGGAATCTCCTCAGAATTCAGAAAAGAAATATGAAGCATTAGGAAGAAAGTTCACAAAACTTAGTAGAGATCCTCTTTTTAAAAGCAACTTGAGAAACAGCGCACAGATAGAGGTTAGTCGACTGGAGGAGTTCTGTGTGTTTTCCTATCATAAAGAGTTCGAGAGAAAGTGGGGTGCTTGCTAAACATTGGTTCTCTCTCCTGTGTTCTCTTCCTTTTCTCTCATCTTGCCCTTTCTCTTTTGTGCTTGCTCCTTTTCTCATTTTTCGTTCTCTTATTTGTTCTTCCCTTCTCCCTCCACTTCTCCTTCGCCGTTTCTCTCTTGCTTCTTTCTCAGCTTGACTTCATTCTCCCTATTCTGTTCTCTTTTCCAGTCGCCCCTTTCTCTACTCCACGCTTTGCTATGTTCTGAATTAGTGATTGCCTCAGTGGAAAGTTAGAGACAGTTTCAGAAATCCTATTTATTTTAGTTCATCAGTTGTTACTGCTTACTTTTTGTTTGAGTACATTTCGGGTATATTCTCAAAAATATGTTGATAATAGAGTACGGAAATTCTGGCGACTGTTACTCTCCAGTGTCTCTCTTTTCTTCCTAGAGCTAACTACTAGTCCTTTCCAGTTCGGGTAGATAGATTATATTTCTTGCATAGTACTTTCAGCATTTATCATTTTTGGTAAATGAATACCTAATGTGCCACTAGGGAAGCTAAATCCATACCTGTTTCAGCCGGGGTGAGCACTGTGACCTTCTGTTACACATACTTGTTACTGCCACCAGAGACAGAAGATTGAGTTGAGTTGAATGCACTATATGGGTAGAGACAAGGGCTGGTGCTACATACTTATCAGAAAGGATTCTTGTAAGAATTAAATGAAATAATGGGCATAGAATTTAGAATTAAATAATGTTATGTGCATAGTATGCTACAAAGATTTGGACTCAGACTTCTTTATAAATCCCATAGTCATTTACTAGCATGCAAACTTGGGCAAGTCACTTTATTCCACTTGAACCTTTTCTATAAAATAAGGTCAATAAATAATACTCATTTACAAATTGATCATAGAGGCAAATGAGATAATACATGAAATCTCCTAAAATAGAGTAGATGCTCACTGAATATCGCCTTACTTCCCTCCACCCAACTATGCATTTATTTATCAGTCAAACATTTATATTGTGCTCACTTTATGCCATGCACTGTTCTAAGCACTTCATACATTTAACTCTTTAATATCATCATAACCCTTTGAGTAATTACTATTACTATCTCATTTTGCAGATTGGTAAGCTGAAGCACAGAGAGATTTAATAACTTGTTTAAAGTCTCATGGATAGTAAGTAGCAGAGCCACTAACTGATATTTTTGTGCAGACACCTTAATTCAAACATTTTTCCCTTTTAACTGAAGATATTATTGCCCTGAGATATTGCCTTGAAATCGATATAGATTTTTTTCTTTGTTTGCAAATTTTCTCTCTTAGAGGCCTTAGGAAAAAATAACATTAAACAAATGCACACTTAATTATGAGTTCATTTTCTGTATTAATGTAGTAAAGAGGTGAATGAATGTCATAAAATATATTCTCATTTGGTTCCACCCTGAGAGAGCCATTGGATTGCAGCCCCAGCGCTTTTCAGCAGGGAAGCTGGCCAGAGATGCCTGCAGCCTGCTGGGGAGTGTGTGGGTAGCTCGTCCAGCAGTGTGCCTGCACTCCTCATCTGCACAGAGCATGCACAGTGTTCAAAGGCACACAGATGGGGACTCAAGTGGGGCCAAGATCACTGGGAAGAGTGTTGGAAAATGAAACCTGGCCAACAGACAGCACCCTTCTGTTTAATCAGAATGCTGGAGCCAGGTCCAGAGAATAATGACTACAAACTGGCTGTGGCTTGGGCCTATTCAGCATCTTGTTCTCATTTTCAAATGTCTGGTCCTTGGGAAGGTCTCAAACTTCACTTTGCTACTCAATTATACTGCCTATTGAGGAATTTTCAAGGCAAAGTGAATTCATGTGGCCTGGATTCATTATTACTTAAGATCATTAACACATTTTTAGACCAAATTGGCAGTAAGGGAGGAAGGAAACATCTATTGAGGTCATACCAGGCGTTGGGTGCTGTAGTGGGCACTTCTATGCATGTTAGCTCAACTGACGATACCAGAGAAGTGGAAATTACTTCAGCTTGTCATGGAAAAGACAAATGGAGAAGGTGGGATGCATGAAAAATAGACTTTTAAAATTTCTAAATCAATGCCCTCAAGTCACCTAAAATGATTAGAAACAGTTTATAGTTGTCTTTTATGAGGAGACAAGAATTATATGTGTTTCTTATTTTTTCTCCTTCTGCTTGCTGAAGGGTTCTGGTTTCACCTGTTTAGTCCTTTTTCTTCCCTTTGTCCTACTTTGAGAGACTGGTTATATTAAGTGTTTGTGAGGAATTTCAGGTGAGAGGGAATGGAGGAAGAAAAAAGAGACTTAGGGAGACATATTCATATCCATGTATGTATGTGTATTTATGTGAGTTATGTATGATTTTATATGTGTGATAAATACATACACATTACAAATGCAATTATACTATACTTAATCTTTCATGATATGTTTTAAATCCTTCAAGTTTATTATGAACATCTCCCCATGTCAACACATTTAAAACCTAGTATCAATATTGCCTAAAACTCAATACTCAGTATACGTCAATACTTGATTATTGGATATTTAGGTAATTTCCAGTTTTAGTTTTATCAATAGTGCAGCAGTGACACCTGAACAAAGTTATTTAAAATGGCACTAATTACTGTTTCTCATGGATCAGCTTTATTGTGATTTTTCTGAAATTAGAGGAATCGCCTATATGTTCAAACTAATTTTTTAGAGTACTAGAAATATTCTTGTAACAATGTCTTATGGAGAACCCACTGTATAAAACCCATAGAAGTGTACTTCCCCGATCAGATGTGGTGGCTTACACTTGTAATCCCAGCACTTTGGGAGGCCAAGGCACATGGATCATTTGAGGTCAGGAGTTCCAGACCAGCCTGGCCAACATGGTGACACTCCATCTCTACTAAAAGGAAAAAAAAATTAGTTGGGCATGTTGGCACACACCTGTAATCCCAGGTACTTGGGAGGCTGGGCAGGAGAATTGCTTGAACCCAGGAGGTGGAGTTTGCAGTAGGCTGAAATCAAGATCATGCCGTGCACTCCAGCCTGGGTGACAGAGCTAGACTCTGTCTCAAAAATTAAAAAAAAAAAAAAATGATACTTTCCTCCATGGGTTGCCTCCTTCCCCTGAATGCCCCTATCCCTCAGTGACCTCTGAGCTTCCACAGTACCCAAGAGTGCTCTGGGATAATGGTAAGACCACTGAGCTAGGTACTAGTTTTGTTTTGTTTGTTTGTTTGCTTTTATATTATTATTTGTTGATGTTACAGAGTATTGAAAATTTGCATTTTTTTTTCTTTAAAAGAAGAAACATTTTCTTTAAAAAAAAAAAAAAAAAAGCTCACATTGAGCTTCGATGTACTACTTTGTTACCTGAATTGATAATGATTTTTCTTTTTTTCTGTGTTATAATAGAATCTTTATATTTAAACAAACTTAAACACATTCAGGTGCTCTGGTCTAGAGCTCACTGTAAGTGTTATGTATACATGAGCAAGACCCTGAAGAACCAACCTGTGTTTTTTGTCTCATTAACTTGGAGGAAGGCATGAGGGGTCAGGACCTACCATATCACTTGGAAATAAGGAATATAAAGAAAATCTGGCCTGTTTGGTAAAACTGTGCTTCTCCACGTCTTGCCCCTTTTGATCTCTTGCCTAAGTTTTGTTTTGAAATGTTAATGCTATTCATCTTGTCGTGACTTTAAATAATCAGATTACTTTCCTATGCAACAATGCTCCATTTTTCCTAAGTTTCCTATTTCTTCAGTGATTCTGGAGTGGGATGGAGAGTGAAATAGAAATACAGGCATCAACCTTAGTGTTTTCATTGCTATTGTTTTGTCTGTGCCCCTCAAGGTGAACCTCTGTGAATGAGTGTGATCATGTATCTCACATACTTGGTATTTTTTTCTTCAGATTTTGTGATTCAAATTGTTTGGAAATTTCACATGTTGAACCTAACTGAGTGACATCATGTGACCATGTATAAGGGAACCTTTATGATTATGTTATTGGGAACCTGATCTCTTTGTCATTCATCTATTTTGTGTCCTGACTTGTTGGAAGATGAGAATCTTGGGATTGGATCAAACCAATGGAAACGCCGGAGAACCAAGTTAGAAATGCATAGGATGTTGGAAGAACAGAAATTTATGCTTTAAAGTATTACTACTATTAGATTTATAAGTTTATTTTTTTTCCTCTAGTGTTAAAGCGAATTGCTCAGAGATCTCTGACACCAGAAGGAAATTAGAAGGTAAATGTATGTTGATAACACAGAAGGATCAGAGAGGGAAATCCACTAGCAAATAAAAGAAAATAGGGAGAGTAGGTACATCATTGTAAGCAAAAACTGACAAAAAGGAAAGTTTGAAGCCAGAAACAGTCAAATAGTTCTTCTAAAAGTAAGATAATGTTTATGAGGTGCACATTGGACATATTTTCTATTCTACTGGGGTCTGGAGAAATAGATAGGCAAGTATGAACGAACAGGTGGAATTTAGTTGTTTTCCAAAACTTGAACAAATAAAAAAGGGTATTTTGGGGTCCAATTAGCAACATTAAGATAAATTTTATGTACTGGCTTCCTGGGATTTGTGCCTTCAATTTACAAGTTTTGCTGATAAAGAAGAAAATCAATTTTATTTTATTCTATTTCCCAGGGAGATAGCAAATTGCTTGAGGATTTTTTTTTGCAAGAGACTTTTTAATTAGGACTATTATAGAAATGAGTTAAACAGTCAAATATCAAACCTGAAACAATCTCCTGAGGCAAGAGTGTGCATGATCATTAGGTTTGGAGGCAAACTATTGTTAAGGATTCTCATATAAGGTTTCTTAGTCTCCACAAGCAAAGGTAATCAAATTGAGTTGAACTTGCTTTACACCATATGTCATTGTCCTTCAGTCCCCCAAGCAGACAAATCAAGCTTGATTACATATGAGATACCAAGGCATCCAGAGAAATGATAGTGGGTGTAAGTCATGTCACAATGGGGTGTGGGTAGTTGTTTCTGAATAGGGAGATAGATGGCCACACAATCCTGCTGCCTTTACCTAGCCAGCTCTCATCTTAAGAGAGGCAGGAAATGAGGCAAGGAAAGGAAGATCTGAGCCCTTCCTGGAGCTCAGCTGCATCCTGAGGCAGATGTTTCGTGGACTAGAACTGACCACATAGAGAATTTCTTGTGTCTAACCTAGAACTAAAGCCTGTGAGAACACACTCTTAATTTATTTCCATCCTGAAGCTCTAACCAGAAGCTTAGATCTTTGCATTCCAATATAAGAAAGAGACAGGGGTTACCAACCTAATCTGTGAGAAGTAAAAGAATTTGGGAAAAAAATAACATGAGCCCCAGAGTCTAGAGCAGAAGTGGATAAGATGACCTAACCTACAGTCTTCTAATCTGAGACAACAGTAGGCCAGGCCCCTGGTCGGGAGGATTGTGTGTGTGTGTGTGTGTGTGTGTGTGTAATGTGACTTACCCATTAGGCACCATAGGTATGGTGCTGGGACCATGACAGTTTTAGGGCTCCACAAAGATGTTTTAATCTTTTTAAAAATCAATAAAAAATGAATCTAATAAAAATAATGAATATTTATTAGTGAATTCAGCATGGATTATATAAACTTGCCTTATGCCAGTGTAGTCCTAAAATATGTTTTCATTTTTTTTTTTTTTTCTATAGGGGAAGGTGCTCATGAGGGCAGAAGTGACTAGGGCCAAAAAAGTCATTGTGCAGCTCTGACAGATTGAATGACCATGAGAGAGACACAGAATGACGGCCTCCTGATAGATGCAGAGAGATTGGCAGAGAGGAACAGAGACAGAACAGCGAGAAACAGATGCAGGAAGATACATGCAGAGTGAGAAACAGGGACAGAGAGACAGAGGGAGATGAAAACAGACACACGCACACACACAAAGAGGAAGAAGGAAGGCACACCCCACTGCACCACCTCCCCGTCCCTGACCCGCCCCACCAACATCCTGACATACAGGAAGGCAGAGAGAATGAGACAGATGGAGAGACAGGAAAGACATACAGAACTAGACAGACAGCCATAAGCTGAGATATCACAGAGAACATTCTACTGGAGGGAGGCAGTCATCAGTTTGGTCTTACTTGTTTCAGCCTCCCAGGATCAAATATGTCTGAAGAGTAACAGGCCTTTCCATCCACTCTTTATTTCTAGCCACAGAGGAAACAGTAAGAGAGAAGAGGGCAGATGCTTCTGTTTACCAGGATTTTAATTGGCTACCTTTGGAGCCTGTGGGCCTAAGCTATGACTATTGTCTAGAAGCTTTGGGAGAAAGGTAAAATCACAGTGTAAAATCATAGTGGAAGCTTGGAGCTGAAATGATTATTGTATCTTCTCTAACCTTATACCCAGTAATGATGTGTTTGTAAGGCCAGTGGTCCAATTTTTTCCTGCAGAGTGAACAAAACAATGGCTCCCCGACTCCCTCCACAGAGATGTTTTAACACAGACACATTCTGAACAGCAAAGTACATCAGACGCCAGTCTCCTATAAATGCCAGAGAGTAGGCCTCCTCCTGGCCTTTATTTTTCCATGCTCCTGGATACATGAGAGTCTCAAGAGGGAGGTTTGATGCCAATCTCTGCTCTCGACCTTGGGCAACATTCCTCCCCTTTGTGGGTGGAATGAGATGCCATGACTTGCTGCTTTTATTCGCAAAGTGCCTCACTTGTTGATATGAAGCCACTGGCCTCCCTCCTGGCCATGCCTCAGCTGAACCAGCTGGGAATTGTGAAGACTGGTTTGAGGTAGGAAGTGCCCTTGCTCTAGACCTAGGACAGCTGCTTTGTGGGTGCACCAGGAAAGTGGGACAATTGAAGCCTGAAGACTTTGTCGCTTAATTGAAAGTCACAGAGTTCCTTTTCACCTGTCTTGTCTCTGGAAAATTGGAGAGAGATGGTCTATACAAGACCCACACCATTTAAAATGTCCTACAAGAAGTCACAGTGAAATGAAATAATTTACACCAAAAGGTGTATGTTCTTCAGTCTGCTCTGAATTCTGGTCTTCTGATCTTGCCAGAGATGGTTGTTAGAATAAATCGATAATAACTTTTTTTAAAAAGAAAGAAGTTTTAAAACTAGAACTAACTCAGCCTTCCCTTCATTCAAGGTTGGATAAGCAGTAGTCAGTGAGTACTTGGGAAACCAGTCTTGAAGAGAACCTGTGTTTACATGTCCTTAGCCATGAAAAGCATTTTTAGGTGAAGCGATTTCTCATTTTGCACAAATGATTATAGCGTGTGTGTGTTTGTGAATTTGGTCATAATTGCTGCCCAACATCGTTATTGCGATAATTTGTTTAGCTAAGAGAAAAAGGGCAGTTGAAGTTATTTTTAAGTTTGCATTTTGTCAGTTGTAGGTTTTCATTTTTTTGTTGTTGTTGCATTTATTGGCACCAGCTGAGTGTGGGATGGTGCACAAATCCCCTCAGAAATGGAGTTATTTGGTCACAGTAAACTGAAGCCTCTCCCCAACCCCCAAGATAACAGCAATTACTTTGGATTCATTTTAGTAGGTGTGAAAAGCTCATCTGTTTAAAAGATGAGTACTGTGGTTTATATAGGATCCTCTGGTAGCAGCAGGTTAATTAAAGAATGATTCTGTCATCTCTAGCCCAAATCGCAGGCATTATAAAAGCCAGCCTGCTTTATGACTGTCACGTGAGAAATGTGCACATTGATACCCCAGACTTTGAGCATCGTTAAAAGTTAGTCCATTGGGCGGGTTTGTTCTTCACATTATCCAGAGCATCTGCCAGTTTCTTCTTTCTTGATTATATGCACCTTTGCAAACAATAGTAGAGTTAGCAACACTCTTCTAAGTGTGCCGCATTTAATTTGGGGTGAGAATACAGCTTTAATCCCGTTTTACAGATAAAGAAATGGAGGTACAAAGTTATTAAGTACCTTTGTCCAAGGTCCTAGAGTTTGTAAGCAGCAGAAGGGGTTTAGCAATCAGCCTGCCTTGGGAGCCATGTGCCTATTACCTACAATTCACTGTCCAGTTGAGAAGGGGCATGGGAGGTCACATCTCCTACTCATCTTTGAGATACTGATTCATTATTTGACTAAGAGGCCAGACTCTTCTGCTTACCAAGATTTTAATTGGCTACCTTTGGAGCCTGTGGGTCTAAGGTATGACTGTTGTCTAGAAGCTTTGGGAGAAAGGTAAAATCACAGTAAAATCACAGTGGAAGCTTGATGCTGAAATGATTGTTGTATCTTCTCTAACCTTATACCCAGTAATGATGTGTTTGTAAGGCCAGGGGTCCAATTTTTTTCCTGCAGAGTGAAAAAAACAATGTCTCCCTCACTACCTTGTTTTAACACGACACGTTTTAAATGTTTTAACACGACACGTTCTAGGCTGTAAACTACATCAGACACCAGTCTCCTCATCCCTGCAGGCATCACACTGTGTGCTGGGCCCTGGACAAAGCAACTAGAAGTATAAGTTCTAAGCAGTCCTCACCACCCATGGAACTTGTGGTATGAGAGAAGGAATGGCACACATAGTTGTCAAGTGAACTCTTATTGCAAAGAAGTTCAGATGGGTGGTGCAAGCAGTAACTGCTGTGGAAGCTCAGATGAGGAAGAAAACAGGTCTGACTGAATAGTATGTGTCTCCGAGAAGGGGGCAGGATGTGTGCTTGTCTGAGTTTGGGGATAAGATTCAATTTTATTCTAAAAAAAAAAAATGCACTTGGATGAATGGAGAGAAGAACATGCTATGTGCAGAGATGTGAGCCGGACTCTGTGAATGTAAAACACGGGTGATGGTCAGAGTCAGAGGGGAGAGCTCTATTTTGGGAGTCCTGGATGAGAGGTTGAAAAGATGCCCACCGACCCATGCTCCACTATAGAGAGCAGAAAAATGAACACGTTGTGCTTTGCTCATTTCATATATGAAAGTGTGGGACTCAAAAATCTGATTACTGTGTGTGTCACGTAGAACCACACTCCCCCCTTCAAAGTACGTCTCATGCCATTGTATATTCTCATCTTGTCTAAGAAGAAGCTGTATCTCTAAGTGCCATAAACTCCAATAAAAGCAGGTTTGTTCTTTCCTCCTCCTTGTGTGCCTGAAACCTATGTTTATAGGACCTTATGTTACTTACACTTTGGTGTGTTACCTTTAATCTCAACCTCTATTTGCTACAAACACCACTGAAAGGTGACAGTTTCATGTGGGATAAACTCTATTGATCTCTCTCTGTGAGGCAAGATGTTTTTCTCAAGCATTTTTGGGCACATTTTCTCTGAGAGATAGCATAGGGCAGTGGTCGTGAGCATAGATGGAAGTCAGACCATCTGGGTTCTGATCCCGGCCCTGGCACTTATTGCTGGGCAACCTATGGTATGTACTTAACTTTTCTGTGCTTCCAATTTTTCATGTTTTTAAAGATTAAATATGTTAATTCAGGCACCATGCTTTAAGAAGCACTTGGCACATAGTATGGAATAGTTAGCTTAAATCATGGGTTCCCAGCAGGGGTGACAGCACCCTCAAGGGGGCAAAAAGTTTAAATTCAGGAATGGTTTCATTAGGAAAAACATTTGCTTAGCGAGGCTTCTTGCAGGGTAAGGGGTAAGAGGGATCGGTGGAGGGGGAAAAAGTAGTCCAGAAACCCTGGGTTGCACCAACCCCATCAAGTTGGACCCAATGAAGCATTGATAGAAAGAATCCCAAAAGAGGTTTACATGTTGTACTTAGAGGCCCATAGCCAATAGAGGGTTTAATCAACAGGCTTTTACCTGAGGCCCGATGTAGGCTCCGCCTTAATGTCTTCACGTTCACTGTTTGGTCATGTGCACAGGGAGGGAACCAATGGAAGCCCAACCCCCCTTCCACAGGGTTCTTGAAGCTAGTTGTGGAGGGAACAGAAGGAGGAGGGAATGAGTTGCTTTGCCTGCATTGCCTGAGGTGAAAATGGGTGGGATAGATGTGGTGTGATCTGGGCAGAATGAATAGTAAAAGTTCACATCTACCCAGCATTTTCTGTTTTTCAGAGTAGTTTCACACTCATTATCTCATGAGCACTCTTTCTCTTTTGAAATAATTTTTAGTTACACATGTAGTAAAGAAATGCATTCTTTTATAAGAAATTGAAGTATTACTGATAAAAGTAAAAATGCCACATAAGCCACATCTGGTTCCAGTTCCCTGCTCTCTCCACAGGATTAACCCTTGTTAGCACTCTGTATGTCCAACACTTGTTTCTATTCATTTACACTCAGGTAAACCTACTTTAAAAAGTACACTATTGCTGTGTAGATCCTTTAACACTAAAGATATCAAACTATATGTAATTTTCTACTTCAAGCTTTTTCTAAAATCATAATATGTCTTGGAGATGGTTCCATAATAAAACATTCAGATCTACCTCACTCCTTTCAATGATTGCATACTCATGGAATAAATACCTCATTATTATTTAGCCATCTTACCTTCTGGTAAATACTGATATTGTTTCCGTTTTGATTTTTTACCACAGCTGCGAATGCTGCCTCTTTGGGTATGTGGGTACCTGTCTACAGCTGCTCATTGAGGCAGATATTATCTTTACAGCAAGGAGACTGAGGCCCAGAGAGGAGACATAGGCAGTGAATAGCATGTCCAGGACCAGAAGCCAGGTCTTTTTGTTTCAAATCCAGGTTTGATGGATTTTCTTCCCTCATTCCATAACTACCTCCCACCATTATCCCATACAGGGACATTTGCATTTGGCAACTGATTTCCTAGCAGTAACATCCCCAGGGTGACCCTAAATTTCCTCCTTTTCGCACTATAGATGATGGATCAGCTGCTGTGTGTCCCTGAAGGAAGGCAGCTTCCAGGAGGTGGACAGCGGTGTGTGAATAAAACAGGGTAGGAGGGGATCCACACATACCTGTCCCGACCTATTTACCGAGCGGGCTGTTGAGCCAAAGCAGCACTGTGTTGTCTAACCGCAGCTAAATTTGAAAGGTCCAACTGAGAAATGTCAGGAGGAAGTAACACTTGAATTATTAAGGAAGTAGGTACTAACGGAGATGGAGAAGAATAACCTATGAGACCGGCTTGTTTTGAGCAGGAAAGGAAGAGATGGATGTTCTAAGTGACCGACATAACTTTAAAATAAAGTGGTTCCTGGGGCCTACTAAATGTTTAAATTTCAGAGAATATGAGCTTCTTTTTGATAGGCCTTCTTCAATATTTTACAACGGCATATCGAAAGGGTTTCTTAATTAAAATCCCCAGCACGTTGGAGGGGCGGGCTGATTGAGGCTGCAGTGCCTGCAGGCAGGGTGCCCACCTCCATCAGCCATGCCAGCCGAGGGGGCATCCTGCAGCTCCTATGTCAGAGGGGTTCCTGCCGGAGCAGGAGCACCTCCTGGCAGAGAGCATGGGGCCTGGCCAATTCAAGGTGGCCTCGCTGCCCCAGCCCAGCCGGGACACTCCCCAGGACCCAATTAGCAGATTGGAAATCGCATCCAAGTATGTTACAATCACCAAGTTAAAGAGGAATAACAGACATGAAAGAATCAAGTGGGAAAAGAACATTTTAGATCCCGAAAGAGCAGGCTGCTTGTCAGAGATCTAACGAACCGAAACAAAATAAGTAGCAGCTCCTTAAGCCGCTTTTCTAACACGGCTGGGATTGGTTAGTGTTGAGAAAAGCACTGAAATTGCAAAAGAAAAAAATACTTATTGTTCCTATGTTCAATTTGTTATTTAATATAACTTGTTTTTTTTAAGAATTTAATAAAAAAAGGGAGGGCATCATTAATTTTACATTCTGCAAGAAAATGAAAAATGATCTGCTGATTAGTGATGTGCAATTTGTTCTTTGAACATCTCCAGTAATGTGTGAATGTCACATTACATAACACTTATAATGATTAAACCAGAAGATGAAATAAGATAGGATAGATCTTGTGTTCTTTCCTTGACTGGTGGACAACTCATCTCATTAATCTCTCTTGGGCTTGCAGCCTTAAATTGAATAAGCCGTGGTATTGGGGGAGATTTATGGCCAAAAGACTTAGCAACCTCACTGAGGAAATCTTATAGCACCATTTTGAGAGCTCTCCAAGATAATTCTTGGGATTTGTATTAATTGTAGCTTGTCATAAAACATTGCCCAAACCAGAAATGAGCAATGAACCTTCTCAGGAACTTAATATTACAGCAACATTGAAAATATGTACTTCTTGATGTTCCATCTCATGAGATGTTAAAACATTCTGAGTCCCAATTTAAAATTATTGTATTAGAAATGGTAGCTTCAGTATAGTGGGAAATGATACACTGATATACCTGGGCACCGAGGAATGTTTGTGAAACACCAGTGGGCTTTCAATATCACAAGGGCAGCCCTTCACAAAGCAGTGAGCAGGATGTCCTTATGAAATGTTTGTAGAAAGAATGAACCATCTGGTAACCATGACTCCTCTTTTTAAAATTCAAGTTCTCTTTGTGGCTGAATTTCTGACTTGGTGTATAAGTACCAGTAAGTAAGATTGGCTCACTGGATGCAATTTTTAAAGGAAGAGCCTTGCCACACCCAGAACCAGTAGCCTGGAATTAAAGTTGAAAAGAGGTTAGATTTAACAAGTCATCCAATATATACAAGATTTCCCTTTAGCAGTCATAAGTGAGCCTTGCTTGATGACTTATTCATTTGGGGTGTTCAATTCCTCTCACTGTAGCATGTTTAGTACCAGACCCTGGGATCCTTGAATGCTATTCTGTGCCCTTTTCTATAGCCCCACATGTCAGTTATGCACAGAACACGCTAAATGCTCAAAAAACACTTTCTGATATATAAAACCAAAATTATTGTTTATATGAAGTCAAAATCTATCTCCTTGAACTTCCACATGGTGGACCTAGTCCTGTCTTCTGCACAAAAATAAACATATCAACTCCCTCTTGAGGAGTGACTTGAGGAGTGATTAAGCCTCAAAACACTCCTCAAGTCTTCTCTGTACCAGATTAATCCCTAGTTCCCTAAATTAATTATTTTCTTAAGCTGCCATGTCAATCATTTTGTGCTTCCTGGTCAACAAAAACCTCAGGTTTTTCTTCTCTTAAGTAACATAAAGGAAACATTTCCACTCATCTTTTATTGGAGTCATGTTTTCCTTTTAATCTTTTTAACTGAATCCTACTTACCATGGTAAATTTTAAAGATATTGTTTAACCAATCTTTCTACCTTACTGAGAGTTTTTCAAATGCCGATTTTGCCAATAATACTGTTGCCATGGTGTTGTATCTTTTGCAGACTTGATCAACAGAACTGGCATCAGAAAAACACAGATGCTTTGGTAGATGTCATGAGGGTCCTCATCTCTCCCTATGCTGGCATTGATCTATCACCTTATGTGATCTTTAGCCCCATACAAATTTTCATATGGCATTAGAAGTAACTTTAGAAAATATTAAATCCACTTGTCCTCTCTATTGATATTATACATGAGGAAACTGAGTCCCAAAGAGCCCATGGCCACATTACTGGTTAATAGAAAAACTCATATTAGAACCAAGGTCCAAGTGACACCAAAGGCAGGGGTCCTTTGCTGTTTATCATAACTGCCAGTCTTTATATCATTCACAAGGTCAATGCAAGAAACATTTAAACATCTTATTGGAATCCCAACATATTGTGGTAGGTTTCCTATTACATGAGGGTTATGCACCACTGTCAATTAGAAGATAAAGCAAAGTGGTGGCCTTTTTTCTCTCTTGTTCTGAGATCTTCAGTAAAATTCCTTCTGTTTCTAAATATAAAGCTTTAAAACAGGCTATACTGATGTTGCAAAAGAACTGGTACATTATAAGTAGAAGTGTGTGTGTATGTGTGTGAGGGAGGGGTATATACATATGCATTCGCTTTATATCATAATTAAAGAGTGTAAGAAACAGGATTCTTTACTGGTCAATGAAAACTTTTCAGAGGAAGGCAAACTGGTAATTTATACAAAACCATCTGGGGAGCGTGTAGACTTCCTTTGCACTCACTAAGAAAGCTCTCTTTTTAACGAGGGACTATACATTTGTTCAATGAAAAGAAAATAGTTCTTTGTACCTTGCTAACTGAATTGCTAACTATTCTTCAGATACGAGTCTCATTGTTCCCACTATTCAGTATTTAAATACACATAATGTCATGTCTTTACTGCCATTAGTCAGTATTTTCAAAGAGCTCTTTTTGTTAAATTTCTGAAACCCAGGTCCAAAGAACACTTTTCTCTTAGGTATATATTATTTGTTAGAATAGAAACAATCAATACATTTTCAGAGTCAAAAAGCACTGGGAAACAGTTTCTTTTTTGGTCTGAGAGTATTTTTTTTATTTAAAAAAAACCTTTAAAATATTTTGTTTTATCAGAATTGTTTGTAGGGAAAATGTAAACCTCACTATTGTTTAACTGCAGTCCAAAGAGGACTATCATAGTGCACTTCTAATCAAAAAATAAATTGAACATGGTGGTAGGCTTGCAGAAAGAGAGATAATTAGATTTGATTAGATTAGCTTTAACCTACCCGGAATAAAACTGTCTGCCTTTCCTGTTATTTGTCAGTGTTTATAGCAGGTTTCGTCTACAATGCTTTCACTATTATTTCTGGGCGGTAAAAGGCAGCCAAGCAGAAAAGACACTCATAAATGTCAGAAAACAGTAAGGTTTTTTTGCATTTCAAGGGCTTTGAAGGTCAAGTTCAACCCACTTAAGGGAAGCAGAGTGATGGGTATGTGGTAGCATGTTGTTAGCTGCTGTGTTTAGGCATATAATTTATGTGAAGTTAATGCACTTGTCCATCACTCTAAGAAAGCAAAAGGTCCTGGGAAGATTCTATTTATTTTATTCATTTTGTTCAACTTTTAGAAGGTAAAATAATTCAAATTTCCATAATTTGTGATGGGAAAGAAACATGTTTAACTTGCTAACAGCTGAGCAGCGTAGAGCACTGTAATACTTCCCTGACTCTTCCTGTTGTAATTTGTTTCTTCTTCCGAGCAGCTGCCCCACTCCACGCTGTGCAGAGGAAGTGCTCTGTTAAGAAATTTTGCAAACCAGTGAGCATTTTTTTTTCCTCTGGAAGCCTTTATTGAGATGTTTTCTTTTTCTTTTTCTCTGTGAGACTTTATTTTTTCCCACCAGGGAGCCTGAGCAATTATAGTTTAAAGCTACCGAAGATAGGTATGTTCTTTGATATCAAAGAGCTACTTGAAGATTTTTCAAACTAAAGAGACCCAAAGGTTGTATTTTAAGGTGCTACTAGCACGGCCCTTTGTAGTTGAAAACTCTCAGAATGTCTACCAAGTGTATTATGCTTTGTTTGGAAATGTTGGACCTCGGTACTATTGCATTTGGTAAAAGGCAGGGTGTTAGAATCTGTGTGTATGTGTGTTCCTACTGCTGCTCAGTGGAGTCTCTGTACTTGCAAATTGTTTCCCTAGTGATGTAGAATGACTAGAGAGAGAATAGGCACTAGGGAGTAAAATCGACATTTATTGAGCACTCACTATGTCCTAGAGGCATAATGTATGTAGGGGATAGAAAATCTTATCTCTATTCTTTTTTTTCTTTTTTCCCCCCACCTTGAATTGAATTGACATAGACAGATCAATGGGAGAAAAATTTATTTAATACAAATTTTAGGTGGCACTGGATCGTTCATGAGGAAATGAAGACCCAAAGACACAGTTATTGTTGAACACTTACATACTGAACTGGACAAAGAATAGTGAGTTGTGAAAAAGAAAATAATTATGTGGAGAGACTAGAAGATAAGACTTATTTTAAGAAGGTTAGTGCAGAATTCTTAGTCTCACCTTCCTGTCCTTGATGACAAGAATGTTGCTTTCTTTCTACTATAGAGAAGGGATATTTCACATGAAATCCATATGGGAATTTCACCTCCTGGTTTTAGGAAACAGATGGAGGGTCGGAGTGATCTTGCACCTCCTATTTTTTAAGTGCTTTTAGCTCAAAATAATTATGCCAAAGTAGCATATGTGGGGGTGCTGTGTTCTGAACGTTTTTATGCATCTTATTTCTTTCAATCCTCATTCACTCTGAGAAATGGCAGGTTACTATCCTCATGTTCCCGATTAGAGAATCAGAAAGGGAAAGTTTACTTCCCTTTGAGTCAAAACTGGTTTCTTTAACATCCATGGTTGCCTCACTAGAATAGTCTCCAGAGAGGAGGAAGTGGAGGAAAAAGAATGAAAACTAGGAAAGCAAAGCAAACTTCTTGGGGAAAGTGTGTGTCTATGTGAAAATACATTTTTTATGCAATGAAATGGTTTGAGTACTGTAACTCTGAGTTCTTTCGTAGCTTTGAGAACTTTCACCACTAAATGGTAGAAATTCAGATGTTCTCTTTTCTTTCCAAGGAAATGTCTTTGGATCACCCCATTGAGGTGCTGGCTTGCTGACTCTTTCCTGGACTTCTTTACTCCCATCAACCCTTCTCTTCTTCTATGTGTCAGTTCTCAATCTGCAAATTTCTGTTGCTTTTCACATGTAGAAAATTCAGTTCTCTCTTTGTTTTTACTGTCCATTTCCAGACGATGCTTTATCTTAGAAACCACAAATGTCCATAGCGGTATTTTACTAAATAATCAACCATGAATGTGTATTCAACCAATGAGTGTTGAGTGCCACCTGTATATCAGATATTATACTGGGATGACATAGTGGCAACCAAAACAGACA
This sequence comes from Macaca fascicularis, assembly GCF_037993035.2. NCBI lineage: Eukaryota > Metazoa > Chordata > Mammalia > Primates > Cercopithecidae > Macaca > Macaca fascicularis. The sequence goes on along the minus strand of NC_088375.1, from coordinate 158,339,681 downwards.
CAGTTCCAGCCCTTGTAGAATTTCAACCCTGATGAGAAAGAAAGGCATTGCACTATTTTATAATAAATACATTCTAGTTTTTCCCCTTTATACTTTCTGCTGCCATCAACTTTATTATTTTGGGAGAAGAGATTGAATTTCAACCATATATCTTGTATGGTGCAGTTGCCCAATAAATGTGTATTGATTGATGGAAAACATCAAATCTCTTTAGCCCTCATATTTTCTTGTCACAAAAGTATTAATAATATTTTGTATCAAATGGTCATTGAAGAAAATCATCATGTGTAGTTGAGCATCAGCATCGGTCAGCATCTGCATAGAACTTGAAAGCCTATAAAGGGAGGATTTTTATAGATTTTATCAGAAGTAAGCTTCATAAATCTGTGGGGAAGGGGCTCTTCTCTCCATTTTGCAGTTGAGAAGGTAGATAGGAACTAATTTGTCCAAGATGGAGATGAGAATCTCATCTCTCCTGTTTCTAAATCATCTTTTCTTTTGACTATATTGCCTCTTGACAATAATTTAAAAGTATCTCAGTATCCACTGCAATAACTATTTTTTTTTTTGGCCTGAAAATGAAAGGAGCAGATTATTTCATTCATTGAATGTATTGTTTCACCAACATTTCTTGCACATCTAATATGTGCCAAATAATAAGTTTCCAGAGCCAGGGATATGTTATCCTTTTCCTCAAGGCATTGTATTATAACTTATTGGGGTAGACAGAAATATGACTAAATAAATACAGGATCCTTATTTAGGATCTATAAGGACACATGACATAAGTATAGAATAAGATATCCTTGTATGATGGAAAGATCATTAGCTTTTTAGGTGAGCCTGGTTTGAATCTTGACATCACCAGTTACTAGCTGTTAATTTGAGCAAATCATTCATCTTTTTAATGAACAGTTGTCTCAACTATGAAGTGGGGGATAAAGGTATTTACATGCATTGTAGTTGTAAAGATCAGAGACGATGTGTGTAAGAGACCTAGTATAATTTCAGAAACATAGTAGATGCTCAATTAATGGTACTGCAATTTTATCATGTATATATATACACACACAAATTATATTATATATATAAAATATAAAATATATAAATATATAAAATATATAATACATAAATATATAAAATATATATTATATATAAAATATATAATACATAAATATATAAAATATATATTATATATATATAATTTATACTGTATCTATTTGTTTTTATCTACATATCTAAACTATCTTCTCTATCTATCTGTCTATTCCTCAAGAATCAAGAGACTAGCTTCCTGAAGAGACAGAAGAACAGCTAGGAGAAGTATCAGAGAAGTAAAGTTTTTAGGGTTGAAGACAGATTTTTTTTTCCCTAAAACTTAAGTTGTGTACAGAAAAAAAAACTATACTAATATATGTAGCAATTGAAAAGTATGGAATTTATCAAGAACCATAAAAAGCTGACCATGGATAAAGTATAGGGTATAAGTTTGGGAGGCTGAGAGATGAGGCTGGGTGAATAGTCAGAGGCCAGATTATGAAGGGGCTTTTATAACATGCTAAGACACTTGGACTTTATCTTGCCATACAGACAACTCCCTCTCACCTAAGTGGGAAATGACAAGCTGGCAATTAAAGAGATTTAAATAACATATCTTAGTTGGTGGAATTCTTAATTGTGTAGAAAGAGGAGAAGATCTATCTTAAAAACTTACCCAAAAAACCAACACATGATATATACTGAACAAGAATCCTTATGATTGATGGACAAAGGAGAGGTGAGATTTCTAGTGAAATCTACCATTAGAAAGTATCATAAACCAAATCCCAGAAGCAGCATGCAGTACTGAAATATTATAGGCCAAAGCACCCTCGGGCAAATTTTGTCCATTATGTACATGGTAAGTTCTAAAGCAGCAGGCACAGGGCTCAGAGTAACTAAACCCGATGGTACACCTGCAGTTTTTCCCGAACATCAGCATAAATATTTGGCAATGTCTCCCTTTCTGTGAAGGGGCCCTGTCCCAGTGGGAGTGGTGTCTGGTATCCCTTAGCAGAAGTATTTGTTTTCTTAAGCTTTTCTTTATGTCCTAGAGGTGGATTCTAAAAGTCCCTAATGTATTTTGATTTTGAATTTTCACAAAAGTATTTTTTTTCTTTCACAGTAATTCAGTATAAAAGGCAATAAAAGTGATATATTCAGAAATATTCAGGACCCGCTATCAGCACCACATGGGAATAAACTATCTTGCCACTTGTACATCCCATGGGAAAAAAGAATCACAATCCATATATAGGAAATATATTGCATGTGTTTGCCTCCGTTTTGCTTGTACTGTCTGCTCTGCTGAAAGGCAGATTTTTTTGCAGATAAAAGCTGTCCTGTGTTGCTGAACTGCTCACCTATTTTACTCAGGAAGAAAAGGCTTTGTGAAAATCAAGAGCAAAGTCGGATTTGTAGAATACCACCTAAAAATAAAATGCATAAAAATGTCAAAATATGCTAAGAATATAGGGCCAGCTTCAGGTTTTGAAAAATTACCTAGCAAATTCAGCAAATGCTGTTTTTAAGTGAATGTAAATTATGTGTTCTGGAAGTATCATCTTGTGAATTGGTGGTTTGGTGCTGAAGGAGACATGAGGGTGTGGAGGTGGCCTTTCTCTTCTTGCTGCACTAGGCCAATAGATCTGTGGTCGAAACAGATGAACTGGGAAGCTCTTGATTGGGTCTACAAAATACCCAGATTCTTGTGTATTTTCTAGTTTGTGTGCACAAGGCTTCTGGCTTGGCTGCTCTTGCCAGCGGGGAAGCATTAGTGAACAACACAGATACAGCTTCTGGTTTTCAAGAGCACACAGTCTAGCAAGTCACTGCAACTTTAAAAAGAGGATGTATATGTGTGGTTTAAGGTATGGTGGGTAAAGCCTGTCAGGGGTTGTAGAAGTTCAGTCATTGGGACCTAATTCTGCAAAAGAGAAATTCTTCCCAAAGCTGGGATACATTGAGTGTCTTGGGCACCAGAGCAGAAGTTTTAGTTAGCATATTAAGATCCAGCACAAAGTTACCTCCCACCAATTGAATCTGTTTTCAAAATTTGGAGAAATGGCCTCTGTTTCTCCACAACTATGTATTGGTAATTCTTCCCTGGGGACTAGCTTCATATATATATATATATATATGTGTGTGTGTATATATATATATATATATGTGTGTGTGTGTGTATATATATATATATATATATTTTCACAATAGTGCTTACTGAATAAATCTGAATATTTTGCTTATGGAATCAACAAATAATCTCCAGAGAAAGTTTCATTATGCAGTCATATATAAGATACGAAACAGATTTTTCCCTTTATTTTAAGAAATATGCATAGCATAAAAATTCTCAGGCTCTCTTTGCTTTGTGTAGCACCATTTCTGATAAGATGCCAGGTTTCAACAAACTAGCTCAGTGGACATTTAAAATTCCCATTGTGAGTGCCTTGGCTTAGTGGAAGATGTTCGACCATGTGCATTAACCTATCAGGGTCCATCTACATATTGGGAGACTGAACCTGATCTATTCTGCAAAACTGGGTGAAAAAATATGGAGGTGAGTTCTCAGCCAAGGGTTAAAAAAGGAAATAATCTCTTTTGCTGCAAACTTTTTCTCAGCAGGTGCAAAATAGCTGCAATCAGGTAGGCTTTGGTAAGTGGCAGTTGCTATCTGCCAAGTTGAAAGATCAGAAATTCTCACCCTATTTCTATTTCAATTATGTAGACAGTGGCTCCAATTTTCAAGTGTCTAAAGGCATGCCTAACTCTGTGATAAGAAATGGATGTGGGCCAGAGTGGGAGCCATGTGCAAAGCTGTGCTGCAAACCCCTTTTCTAGTGATACCAGCTCTAGACAATCAAGGTCCCTCGGTTATCATCATAGAGTCATTAAACCCAGGAGCCAGCAGAGATCACTAAAAAATGGATGTACAGATGAGGAAACTGAAACCTAGAGAGGTTAACAATCTGGCTTGTGGTCAGACAGCTTGTACACTTATCTAGATATAGCCTCTGTCCTTAAGCTGCTCCCTGTTTAGTGCTAAGTGGTAAACTGATTAGTATCACAACCACCTGCAACATTATGTTGAGAGGATTCTGAAATTGCATCCTGATTCAGGCGGAAATAGTGCTATGATTGATTAGCAATGTCTGCTTGGGGAGACGGTGGGATATGATGTGGTATGTATTTGCTGAATTTGGTTGAATGATGACGGGTGCTTGGTAATCACATGATTGCTACAGGATGTGAAGTGTACTTCAGTCAGAACAAAGTGCTCTGAATCTTTTTGGAGGGGCAGGACAGTTTCACAGAGGAGACAACATTTGAATTTGATCTTGAAGGACAAGTAGAAGTTTTCCTGAGAGAGAAAGAGGAAGGAAAGGAAAGAAGACATTGCATGAAGAAAGAATAGCTTATGTAGACAACCTGATATGTGGAGAAAAAAAGGAAATTGACGATCATTGATTGTCTGCTATGTAATGAGCACTAAGCTAGGCCTTTTCTGTGCTATCTAAGTATTTCATTTTCATAATGACCCTTTGGTTTTACAGATGAGGAATCAGAGAAAAAGAAAATTAAGATGTCTGAGGTCATTCAGCTATTAAGTAGAGCTAAGATTTTAATTCTTGGGGCTCCAAAGTAACTTTAGTGGCAGCAACTCAGAGGAGCAGTATAGGTAAGGAAGAGTGGATCAGAGAGGCAGAGATCATTAGTTTGGATTTGGACTATTGAACTTGAGTTGCTTCTGGGACATCCAGACTGGGATTGCTAATACTGTTGGAAATGTGGCACAGAGTAATCTGGTGATGATAAAAAGAAAAAAAGCAAAGGCTCTTTGATAACAGACCTTGTGCATTTTACATCTAGGTTCCTGCCTAATAGTGGAGATGTTTCTGCCTTTGCTGTTCTAGCAAGGGAGACTATATGTAATACATGAATATGCTTTGTATTGTTTTAGTGATTCAAATGACTGTCAATGCAATATTGAGTTCAGAATTGATAGGAAAACTGTCCTACTTAGAAATTCAAGTGTTCTTGGCACAATACTATTTATTATCACCATGAGACCTGTGCTCTAGCAAAACTCTACTTGTGTTTCAATGAAAGACTGTTTAATATGCATGTGTCGCTCTACCGAGGTTCAACTTTGACCTATAAGAGGACGGTGTATATTCCTTACAGAGATGCTAGGAGGTACCACAATTGATATCTATGTATGGGAAGAGGGTAGGATATGCCTGCATGAGCAACATAATGTAAACCAAGTTCAAAAAAAGAAGCGTTGTTTTTTTTCACAGGTGCAATCTTGACAAGAAGAAAAAACTCAGAAAGGTATTTTGCATTGGTAAATTCTGATGTGTTGGGAAGCTCTAGGACTGTTTATCATCCTTTCTTTATGTACTTCTGGTTATGCCTCCTTAAGGGTGTGGGATGAGGGATATGCATTTAAAATAGTCCAGGCACCATTTCTGATTCTTTGTTCCCGAGGATGATGATGGTGGTGGTGACCACAGCAGCGACAACAATGATACCACCATATTTCATTGATTTTTAAAATGTTTTCCCACATTTTCACATACCTAAGAATACTTGTACTCAGTACTTCCTTGCAGTCACTATCAGCCTGCAACAAAGTTAAATTTGTCCGCATAGGATTGGCCTTATTTCACATGATCACCTGCGGGCACTACCAACATGAGACCATTTAAAATTATTTGCTGAGGTGTTTTTTTTTCCCCCCCACACTGTCAGTATGAACTTGTATCAGAAACCTGCATGAGTATCTGCTTGTGGTTCAAGTTCTCAGGGAAGATTATTTTTCCTCTTTCTCTTCTTGCTGTGCCTTTCTGAATGGAAGCTTTCTTTCTGGCATATTCTAGCGCTAAAAGGGAATCGCTGTTTGGTGTTTCAGCTTTTTGCAGAGGTCTCTTATTAGACTCCCCATCTTATTTTTCTTTCTTATTCTATTTAGAGTAACAGTGTGACTAACAATTGATGGTCTCTTATAGCTGATGAACCACTGTAACAATAAAAGCTAACATTTACTTAGTACTTCCCTTTTGCCAGGCAGTGCTCTAAGGGCTTTTTATATGTGATAACTCATTTAAACCTTCAATAATTATATTAGATAGGTACACTTATTTTCCCCAATTTTAGGTAAGAAAACATATACTGTGTGCCCAGGGTTGCACATATTGTCTCACTTAGTGTTACCGGTGGAGGGTGTCCAGGTTATGGGCGTTTTGAACAAAGAATTGCACAAAACACACAAACAAAGCAAGGAAAGAATGAAGTCACAAAAGCAGAGACTTATTGAAAATGAAAGTACACTCTGCAGGGTGGGAGTGGCCAGAGTGTAAGGGGCTCAAGGGCCTGGATGCAGAAGGTTCTCAGGTCTAAATACCCCCAGAGGTTTCCCATTGGCCACTTGGTGTTCACCTCATGTAAATGCAGTGGTGGTTTGCAACCACTCCGACTGGTTGCAGAAAGCAACCAATCAGAGGCTGGGTTACAAAGGTCACAGTCCTATGCAAGCTTTCTGCAACCAATCAGAGGCTAAAGTGACGTTACAAAGTTGCACTTCTATGCAAACGAAGACTTGACCCACAATCAGTCGGATTGGTTGCAGACAGCAATTAATCAAAGGCTGAAGTGAAGTTTCATAGGTCACACTCCTATGCAAGCATCTGATTGGTTGCAAAAAGCAATCAGAGATACTTTCCATTTTCCATCTGCCACCTAGAAAAGGTGCGGTTTTGCAAAGGGAGTAGTCTCTGGTCCTTTTGTTACCTAGCTGTGGAAAGTTAGGGTTTTTATTTCAATTTAGTCCTAGGAAGTCAGTGTGAAACGGCCTTAGGTTCCCTGCCTCCAGACCCTATTCTCTTGCCTTATTAGTGTAACTTGACCACCTGAGTCTACAGGTACACCCCTGGTGAGAATCCACTTTTAGCTTTGTGAAGTACTTGGCATAATGCCTGATACTTGCTGAGTACATGGTGAGCTGTTGCAAGTCCCTTCCACTAAAAATATAGGCTATTGTCCTTATCAGAAGAATAGGATACTCTTTTGTTATCTATTTCTCATTCCATGATATGGGATTCTAGCTCTAAGTGCTGTCAATCTCAGACAAGAGTTGATTATCTAAAAAATATGGATTCTTGTAAGCCTTTTCATTATGTGCCATATAAAAAATGTTGCTCCAAGCAGGTTTACTAGTTTATCACCATTCAGATTTACAAGTTCTATCAGGAACTTCAAAGCAATTTCCTAGTAAAAAGTCCAGTTTAACAAATGTTTAAATTTTTCTCACTTCTCTTTATATTTCACACCCTAACCCTCTCCGTCTTCTTCCCACCACATTCACCTCAAATCTACACAGAAATCTTAAAGTGAGATGAATTAAGAAAAAAAAAGAAAAAAAAATTGCCTTTTTTCTTTTATGGGAAAACATTTTTATAATAATCTGAATCTGAAACTTTTGAAATAATTTAGGACTTATATTTAGAAAAAAAATCATTTAATGCCTCTATTGTTCCTTTTTTCTCTCTTTCATTCTTTCATGTCTTCCACAAATATTTACTGAATATTTTCTAAGTTAAAGACATTTTGCTTGATACTGCGTTATGAGAGATATTTTTCAGATTTTCTCCATGTCCTCAAGAAATTTTCAAAGAGAAAATTAAGGGGGAACCTTTCTCTCCCTCCCTCCCTTCCTTTCTCCCTCCACTCTCCTTCTTCCCTCTTTTCCCCATCTTCTTTCTCCATCCACCCCATCCCACCCCACCCTTATCCATGAACTAGAAGCCAAGGAGGAATAAAGGCTTTATGGGGGAAATACTCTTTGAGCTGAGTTATATTGGCACTTGCAGAGATGGAGGTGGTAGAATACAGCAAGGGGGCCAGGAGGTGCAGCATGAAAAAAGTCACAGTAACTGCGTAGCAAAGGGGCTTTGGAGAAGGTTGAGAAGTCCAGCTTGAAACATGGAGGACAGGAAAGGGAGAGATGGGAGAGGAGACTTCCCTTCTTACTTCACTTTTTACAGAGAGATGCATGTGAGGTGTGAGGATAAATGCTATTTAATGTAAGGTCATGTAGATTCACAGAAAAATAAGAGGTTCTAGCTGATGTCATTATCATCATAGTCATTTTCATCATTGTCGGGAAGGCTCTGGCCTAGTGACACCAGGACCACCAGAATTTACACTTATGCTCTGCTTCTGTGTCCTGAACACCTTGGAGGTAAGAATGGATTCTAAGAGACAAACTCATCTCATTTGGAGTGAAAAAACGACAAGCAGAGGTTCGCAGAAGTCACATACAACCAACGAAGCCTATAAAGTAGCTGAGAATTAAACAAAAGCACCTGTTCTGATTACCTTCATTGTTCCTGGTTAGTTAGCACCTCCCTTTCCTCAACAGAATGCCGAGGGCACAGGGGGTGCGATCTGAGTGAGGGCAAGAGGTGGATTGGAGAACACTCCTTCTCATCAGTAGTAGAATTTGATGGAAAAACAAGTAACTTAAGGGTAATAAAATGATGGAAAGTCCTGATGGGTCAAGTCCATATCTGGTCTTAAGAAGGGCAGCCTTAGGCAACATAGCGGGTACTAGAATAATTGATATCATTGAGAAAAGAGTAGTAATGTGAATTTCAAAGAAGATCACTTTGGGATAATGAACAACATGACAGAATCCAGGAGCCTCATGAAGAATATGTGATACGGTAAAAGAAATACGTTGAGAGGAGGCTTTGAATAGGGCAGAAGGAGTGGAACTAGAGAGGCAAGAAGAGATGTGATTATGACTGTATCTCATACCAAGGGTCTGTACTTACACTGTAGAGTCCAAAGGGATCTAAATGTAGGATAGACAGGATCAGGTTTGATTTTGGAAAGCTTAGTCTGGAGGTGGTGTGGCCAATGTTTGGGAAGTAGTAAAGACTCTTTCAGGAAAGACAATACCAAGAGCAAGCATGGACTACTTCATCAGGTATCACTAGCAGATATAAATTATCAGTATAAAAACCAGCAATTATTACTTTCAGATTGGCGTGTTTTCTCTTAGTTAGGAGAATATAGTCCAGATAGAGTGTAAATGCATGAATAATTATCATAGTCTTAACAGAGCATAAAGTTTAATGAGTGTTATCAGTTAGAGAATTCTTTATAAAATCTCAATTTTCCAGACAAAGAAATAGAAGCATAGTGAGGTGAAGTGGCTTGCCCAAAGTCATAGACCAAGAAAATGGTAAAGATGACTTGAATTCTGATATTCTGCCTCTAGAGCCCATGTTTTAGTGTGTGAATTAACTAAGTTGTTAATTGTTATTCATACCAATGGGAACATTGTCATATAACTGGTTCAGAAATTTTAAAAACTGGTACCAGCCTTAGGTAGATTTTGTAATGCAGTTTGTCAATAAACAAAATACCTAATTCATATGGAAAATTAAGAGGCTGATGTGAAGCATGATAATTACATTTACTTTGAAATCAGCAATTTGTGGACAAATGTAATTCATTTTGCCCAACTCTGGCTTTATTCCCAGTATTAAAAAGACAACTACAGGGTACACTTGGTTAGCACTCAGGGAAAATAAAGCAATTATTTTTCCACTTCTGCTAGAGAACACTAGGTACCCTTTGTCAGTCAATTGTATAGACTCTTATTGTAGGCAGTTTGTATGAACCAACCTGATGGAATGGGTATGTCTTCCTCTTTCAGCTCCGCAACCCAGTGACCCTTTTATTCAACAAAGACGCAACTAAACAACAAAATGTTGGTAGTTTAAAAAAAGTGTAAAAGTGATAGGTTGCCTTCAACATGGTAATCCACTTTAAGAATTTAGAGCACATATCAGTATGTCACCTTCAGACATGGTTATAGTCCAGTAAGAATTATAAATCCAACAAACAAAAATCAAGGCAATAGAGTTTTCATGAGTATCACTGTAATAAATTCTTCTGTGCAAAAAGCCAGTCCTAGAGAAAAATTATAGGTACCAACATTTCCTGAGGAACTTTTTTCCAAAGGAGTTTTTAAATTTTTTTTTAAATTTTTTAAATTTTTATTTTTGGCTGCAGACATTATCGAGAATTTGAAGTTAACATGAGCATTATGAATGTATCAGATGACATAGTAAGAGGTTACATTGAACTTTCTAACACCTATTCTTAAATTATAGTAAAAAAAAAAAAACTGAGTTTTTAACATGTCTGCACATTTTCTTATTTTATTCAGGGAGTAGATTTAGGTTTTTCCTGGCCTGACTGGATTTTTAAACTGCTACAACATAACATAGAAATAATCGTGGCTATATTCACTGAGTTTGTTTCATTTTGTAAAATCATGAAAAACAAGTTTATCTCATTCGGTCTCTTTAGCATATTGATTCAGTATATCTCCCTTTATAGAGAAGAAAGAAAGCAACGATTTTCACAAGGTAGAACTGAAGACAGATATCGAGTACATAGAATGAAAAGCCCAGAAAGCAAAGTCTCTCAGTGTGGCTGGACAGATAGACACGTATAAATTTAATCCAAAGGGTTAGTTCTGATTATGAGAACATGGGAGCCTCTGGCTTTCTTTACTTACCCATACCCCTAACAAATTAGTGGGGTTTTTCCTAGAGTTCACTATAGTTTAACAAGAAGGATACACCCAGATTTTTGATTCAATGATGAAATAAAATGAATGAAGGTTTTATTTATATACTCTGTGCTTTGCTACTTCATCTTTGTGCAAATGGAAATAAGCTTTATTGCATTCAGAGAGAATTAGATTTGGAACTTGGTCAGTGGCGTAAAATAGAACTATAACATATTGATGACACAACTTTTTATATGGGAGAAGAATTAGCATTTGATAAAATCACAAAGAAGCAATGGGTAGGGACTCATCAATGTGTGAAGTGACTGAGCACTGATACACATAATACAGTTGACATTGTCCTTAATATTTATTTTTGAATAAATGACAGCATGTGAACAAAAGCATATGCCTTTTCACACTAGTGACTACTTGGTCATTAAACAATATTATTTAAATAAAAAACGCAACTTTATACCATTGGTTATAATTTAGGAAAAAGAAAACAAACAAACAAAAAATCTGGCGATAGACTGGATTAAAAGTTAAAGATTTTATTTTGTGGTTAAAGACTACTTCTACAGTAGAAAGAATAAAAACATATACATATTAATGTAGATTGCAAATTTGCTAGTTCCAGATCTTTGCACTTGTGTTCTCTCCCAAAATAATGGATTCTCTGTGGATTTTATTTTGGAATAGGTATTTCTGTTATGAAGTCTGATAAATGATATTCCCACTCTAAAGAGCAAGCAACTAGAATGCCACATTTTTGATGCATATTTTTGCAGCACAGAGGGGATTAAATTCTAAATGTCTCAGCTGTTAAAGGCCCCTTCAGACTTGCCCAAAATGAAGAACAAAGAAGGAGAAAGCTTTCCCTAAAGCAATTCATCAGATCTATTTGGGCACAGTGACATTTTCTCAGAACTTGTATGGATAAGTTATGCTGAACAGTTCAAGGGTTTGCAGCTGCTTAGAATATTTAAGAAAAAAAAATCTCTAGTTCTTATGCATTTCATATGGTCTGACCAGTGCTCAACACTGGCTAATGTTCACTGAGGCTGTGACAATCAGTAGTTACATCATTATAGCTTGTATCTCGAGTGCTCATTATGTGCCTGGAACTGTGTTCTGCATTTTCCACCCATTGTATCACTTAATATTTATGCTTCTGATCTTAGGGGAATGACTGTTTATATTGCATACATGCCGTTTTTTTTGCAGTATGTAAAATTTGTTGAGCCGAGTGTTATACATTATAAACTGACAGGTACTTAGTGTTGTTTAATCTAATTGGTGGTTGTTGAATCTAAAAGATGTTCTGACTACTTCAATATAGGCAGCAGCAATCACTTCCATAAATAAATCATTAGATGTAGAAGACATGTGTAAACAGGTAGAGTCTTCTAATTTGCTAAGTGTTGATGGACTCAAAACAGTTACTAGAACAAGCCATAGATGGAATACGTTTATTGATGGAATAAGTCAAACAACTTGAAACAAGGCATTGTGGTGTGTTAAATGGTAATTCAGATAAAATGATGTGATTGATACATTTTTACTTGTTTGGAAAGTGGAGAATATTTTAGAATTACGAAACATTGCACTTTCATATACATTTATCCTTTCATTATCCCAATGTAGGGTAGATAGGACAGTTGATTGCATCCAACTTCATTTATTTGGCTTATTATCTTTTGTTTCATTATTTTAACTCTGTCTAGCATCATCTCCCACAACTTAGAGTCTATGTATTCTTCTGACCAAATGACTTGTAGGTTACTGACCAAATTAATGGCCTTTCAAACTGTTAATCCCTCTGCCTGGAATGCCCTTCACGTCTTCTCTTGGTGAGGCCCCTGCAGTCCTCAGGACTCTATTGGAATATCACCACCCCAGACAAACATTCCCTGAACTGTTCCTCCTATACCCACCCTTCCTCTGGCCTCCCATAGCACCCTGTGCATCCCCCATTAGCATCATTTGGTGCCTGGTATTATAGTGTTCTATTTACTGGCCAGCTGCACTAAGTTGTGACTCTTTGGAAGCATGGTGTGTCTTTTATGGTTTTATTTTGTTTTTTTCACTCTACACAGAGTATGGACTCAATGAGCAATTGTGGCTTGAATATGTAAATTCTTTAGTACGTATTGCATGATATACATGTAATACATGCATGGATATCATGCATATTAGTACTTTGTTCGCTTCCCCACCTCCCACATCCCTACCACACACACACATTCTCATTGCATTCAGTGATGTGTAGGCTTCTGTCTCATCCATGGTTTTCATTGTAGTTGCTGAAGCTTGAGGTCACGATCTGGTGGAAGTGACTACTAGAAGAAGGCAAGTGTGCATTGTATTCTGTTGTACTTGTCATCTGGAGCACACAGTGTACTTGAAGGTATGCCTTTTCTAGTGGAATTTCAGAGTGGTTTCATACTAGCACTATGAGAACACTTTCATGCTATACAAGAAGAAGGGCAAAGAATCAAACCCAGGCAATGTAACAGAAATTGAGCTGGGGTCCTGAGCTGCAGAAGGAACCTCTGTCCACTGCAGAATACCACTCCCAGTGGTACACAGAGGAGTCGGTGTCTGGCTTCTGCTCTCTGGTTGCTCTCTTCACCCTTTCTGTGCTCATTACTTGGTTCCCTTTGATAGAACATGAGAGGCAGACATGGATTGCCAGAGAGCAGACTTTTACAACTTCTATTTCATCCTGTTTTGAAATTTCTCTCAAAATGGTTGATTTATTTTTCTCTCATGTATGCATTATGTATGTGTTGCTGCACACAACAGTGGATTCATAAAGGCTGTCCACATCTTTGTCCCCAAACTCCAAGTCATGCAATGCAATGCAATGCAGCAACCGAGAGAACCAGAGAGCCGTGCTGGGCTCTGAATAAACAAAAGCACAAATCCCATCTGGGTCTCCTTCAAAGCAAGCTGCTATTTTGCAACAAGCTACCAAATGACGATTAAGAAAAAGGTTCTTACCTGTTTACTTAATGGGTGACTGGCCTCTTTGCTTTTATTTAGCCATCTGTTCTGGTCTATGTCCCTTTAAACTTGTAAGATCCATCACTTCATTAAACTGTTACCTTGACACATTGCAATGTTGTGGACATAATGATTCCACAGAGGAGCAAATTAAAACAGTTTTTCATGATTAGAAGGTTAAATGAGGTAAGGCTGTGGTAGTTAGTGGTGAGATAAGGGGTGTTGAGGAGGCAGAGCTCAAGGGACTTTCAGGTGATTGGAAAATAAGGCTGGTGAGACAGAAAGCTGGGGCTTTTCCAAATTATGGGAGGTGAGCAAGAAGCAAGACTGTCTTTGGGTATCGCTGACTCCTGGGGGCTGATTCCACTGTCCATACAGAGGCTGTGACCCTGGCCCTGGGAGGATACAGGAACTGCCTTCAGGTTTCTTGACTTCCCTGGGAGAGTCTGGGAAGAGCAAAAAGAACTAATTCCACCAGGTAGTGGTAAGCTGAAAATGCAAAAACAATAAACATTTTGGTCTTTGTCAGACAGTTATGTGGCTTTCCTTAAGTTTGAAGAAGAATCAGGGGGCCTAGCCCAACTATATGAAAGAATATTTTATTGTGTCTTTACCCTGCACTTCATGGCTTCAGCTGTGCTCCTTCTTACTCTAGACTTGACCTTCCACCTGACTCCTTGACAGTCGCTGAAAACTACAAAGCCAAGGGCTTTATCTTTTTACTATCTTAAATCAGTTCCTGCTCTGACAACTCTGGTTTCTCCTGATATGACCCATAATATTGCAGTCACATGGACCCAAAATCTCAGGCATCTCTGAATTTTCCATCAGCCACTTCTGTCCTGTCAGTAGCCCAAGTTCTGTTTCTCCCACCTAAATCAAGTTTCTCACATCTTTATCCACCTTGTTACTTCTTCTGCTTCTGCCCTAGTTTCCATCCTTCATTACGTCTCTCCTAGGCAATTGGGATAGCCTCCTAACTAGTCACTACCTACCTATAGTCTCTCCCTTCTCCAAAGCATCTTAAACACTGATGTTTGATTATAATTCATAACTTTCTTCTTCTTTTCTTTTTTTAAATTATATTTTCAGTTCTGGGATACATGTACAGAACGTGCAGGTTTGTTACATAGGTATACACATGCCATAGTGGTTTGCTGCACCCATCAACTCATCACTTACATTAGGTATTTCTCCTAATGCTATACCTCCCCTAGCCCTCCAGCCCCCAACAGGCCCTGGTATGTGATGTTCCCCTTCCTGTGTCCATGTGTTCTCGGTGTTCAACTCCCATTTATGAGTGAGAACATGTGTTTGGTTTTCCATTCCTGTGTTAGTTTGCTGAGAATGATGGTTTCCAGCTTCATCCATGTCCCTGCAAAGGACATGAAATCTTCCTTTTTTATGGCTGCATAGTATTCCATGGTGTATATGTGCCACAGGTTTTTTTTATCCAGTCTATCATTGATGGGCATTTGGGTTGGTTCCAAGTCTTCGCTATTGTGAATGGTGCTGCAATAAACATACGTGTGCATGTGTCTTTATAGTAGAATGATTTATAATCCTTTGATTGTATACCCAGTAATGCTGGGTATTTGGTATTGCTGGTTCAAATGGTATTTCTGGTTCTACATTCTTGAGGAACCACCACACTGTCTTCCACAATGGTTGAACTAATTTACACTCCCACCAACAGTGTAAAAGCATTCCTATTTCTCTGTGTCCTCTCCAGCATCTGTTGTTTCATGACTTTTTAATGATCGCCATTCTGACTGGTGTGAGATGGTATCTCATTGTAGTTTTGATTTGTACTTCTCTAATGACCAGTAATGATGAGCTTTTTTCCATACGTTTGTTGGCTTCGGCCAAAACAGAGATATAGACCAATGGAACGGAACAGAGGCCTCAGAAATAATGCCACACATCTACAAACATCTGATCTTTGACAAACCTGACAAAAACAAGCAATGGGGAAAGGATTCGCTATTTAACAAATAGTGTTGGGAAAACTGGCTACCCATATGCAGAAAACTGAAACTGGACCCCTTCCTTACTTACACCTTATACAAAAATTTACTCAACATGGATTGAAGACTTAAATGTAAGTCCTAAAACCATAAACACCCTAGAAGAAAACTAGGCAATACCATTCAGGACATAGGCATGGGCAAAGACTTCATGACTAAAACACCAAAAGCAATGGCAACAAAAGCCAAAATAGACAAATGGGATCTAATTAAACTAAAGAGCTTCTGCACAGAAAAGGAAACTATTATCAGAGTGAACAGGCAACCTACAGAATGGGAGAAAGTTTTTGCAATTTCTCCATTGGATGAAGTGCTAATATCCAGAATCTACAAAGAACTTAAACAAATTTGCAAGAAAAAAAACAAATAGCCTCATCAAAAAGTGGGTGAACGATATGAACAGGCACTTCTCAGAGAAAGACATTTATGTGGCCAACTATCCCCTTTAACAAAACAAATAAGCAAACAAAAAAAATTTATTTTGGCTTTCCATCACCTAGCAAACTCAGTATAGATGTATTAGCTTGATATCTGAGGCAATTCAGCATGAAGTTATCATTTGTGTTTCTAGCTTTTACTCCTTCTTTGTGCTCCAGTAGGACAAACTACTGTATGCCTATGAGTAACTCTATGTATTCTCGTCTCCTTGCTGTTTCCTCTATCTGGAAAGCTCTGTTCACACACGTCTATCAGTTAAAACACAGGCATTTTATCAAGCTCAATTTCAAAGACATCTTTGCTTTCTCCCGTGTCAATCAGAGGCAGTTGTTCCTGCTTTTTTTCCATGGCAGCATGTGTAGAGGAATGTTCTGCTCTTGGCATAATTTTTCCCCCCTCTTGTTAGTTTTTTGAATCTTACTTTTGCACATCCTGTAGCACAGGCAGAGTTTCCTACTCATAGAGGGTGCTAGATACAGAAACAGAAGAATGAGTGATAATGATATTGTGTCTACAAGAATATGAACATCCATTCATTCATTTATTTATTCATTCATTTGTTTCACTCAAATGTTCTTTGAATGCCTGTAGTATGTAAGGTACCATATTAAGAGCCTGGGATACGGAGATCAAGAAGACACAGTATATTCCAGTTCTCTAAGAACTCACAAATCCATGTAGGAAAATCACATAAATAATTACACAGTGAAAAAGTACAGTAGAAATGTCTTTAAAGTATGGCAGTGATGGGACTCTACCTCTGTTAGAGTGGGTAGGTTGGGGGTCAAAGCATGGTGGTGAGGAGGGGATTGAGCAACTAGAAAAGATTTCCTGTAGTTGGAAATTTCTGATTTGGGTTTTGCAAACTGAATAGGAGTTTATAAGGAATATAGTGATATAAGGAAGGGTGGAGATGCAATGGAAAAGTTCAAGAAAGCAGCTCTGCTTTCTCTCAGCAGCCCAGCACACTAGGACAATTTGGTCACCAAATAATTATTTTCCATTTCCAGGTAAAATATGCTGAATGACAGAATTGTTCAACCCCTGTGAAAGAAAAAGAGAGGAATAAAGGAACCTCCTTCTGTGACTGCCTTTGGTTGAAAGTCATTCATTCTTCTTTTTGTTTTTTTTTTAATGTTTTGTAGAGAAAGTCTGTGATTGCTGTGAGCTTCATAGCAGCGTTCCTTTTCCTGCTGGTCGTGCGTCTTGTAAATGAAGTGAATTTCCCTTTGCTACTAAACTGCTTTGGACAACCTGGTACAAAGTGGATACCATTCTCCTACACATACAGGCGGCCCCTTCGAACTCACTATGGATACATAAATGTGAAGACACAAGAGGTAAGATCTCAGAGGGTTACCTAGCAGTTGGAGAGTATCCATGGTAACGGCTTTTCTTTAGGAACCAGAGGGCTTCCAACTCACTGAACTTACTCTCTCTGCCCCGGAGAGCTTGCTTGGGTCCCTTACAACATCTTCTGTTTTATTATTCTTAGACATTTACTGACACATGTCTAAATCTGCCACCCCTCCTACATTAAATCTTCTGATTCACTGGTTTCATATGGAGGCAAGGAAGCAATTACTTGTTTTCCTGGTGGTTTGTGGCATAACGTACATATCTCTCCATTTAGAAACTCTGATCAGCAGTTACCAGCTGGAGAACTGGCTAGCTTGATTTCCTGTAGGTCAACCGGTTGGGGAGAGCTCTTTATAGAACTTCAAAAATGCATTTATACTCCTTAAAACTCTGAAATCCTTAGACCTGGACCTAGAAAAGGCCAAGCTGATTTTAAAATTTGCAGTGGCTGCAGAGATAATGGGATTTAAAGAGTTTTCAAATTTAAAGGGGTTAAAATCATGTAAATCCTATAATCACTGAACTTTTAAATCTTTGTAGCCAATTGGTAGTACAGGAGAGGATGGAGGTATATTGACAACTAGAAAGTGCACACTATGCTAGCACTTTTGCAAGCAAGCATTTGTCTCATAAAGTAAAATAAAAATTGAACCTCATAAAATATGTGACATGTATAGAAGTGCTTAATAAAATTGTTTTCACTATTCATTTCTATGGAGTTGGATGAATGCGCGTTTAATATTCATAGACACAAAGTCCAAGCCTGTTTGAAATTGTTGGTAACAAAGATACAAGCTACCAGTGTGTCTACATCACCAGAGAGATTCTTGGATCAGATCCCATTGAAAGGTCATTTTGTAAAGATAGTAGAGGGTAGAGTCATGCACGGAATGCTACTCCTGTCCTGAGAGTTATTCTTAGCATTCTGGAAGGATGCTAAGCTTGGTCTACCCACTTTTGTAGGCAATCTCATATCTGTGTCATTGCTTCTGGTTAATTTGATTCTTCGAAAATTGTTTCTGTATCTGCAGGATTTACAGACTTTTATTAGAATTTTATAGTTGAAAAAAGCACCATTAATAACACATACATTCTTAGGATCTTTGATGTTTATCCTTTAATTGGTTTTAAATTAATTTTTTAAAGTGCCTATTGCTTGAATTTGTTGAGTGTCCTAATAAATTGATTACCTATATAAAAATGTATCTCTTTGAGGAGAGTTTGTCTCACTCTCGTCTTTTGTTACTTTTATTTCTGGCTGTCATTTAGTGTTCTATAACCTACTGTATGGTGTTAATCAATTCACAAGTGCCTGTCACAGGCTGAAAATGAAACATGTGACTAAAATGTCTCACGAAGTATTCTCATATGGGAAATCCCGTCAAATATCAAAGACTCTTTCATTTGTTTAAATATTAATGAATTTGATTTTGGAGTGTGAAAGGAAAAACTGACCTATAGATGCAGTTATTTAATTAGTTCTATTAACTGGACTATCTTTGAAATTATTTTGATGTAGTTTTTAATGCAGTGATTTTACAAAAGAATATTGAATATTATTTTGCTCTTGCAAAGGTTATTTCTTAGGAAGTTACTGGAAAGAATTTGGGCTTTGGAAGCATACAGGCCTGGTTTGAGAGTCAGTTCTAACACTTAACGAACTTAAGCAGTATATTTGCTTTTGGGTAACTTCCTTAACCTCAGAGCCTCAATTTCCTTATTTGCAAAATAAGAATAACAACACTAGCCTAGCAAAATTATTTTGAAGATAAAATAGGTCAAAGTATATGAGGTTCCCAGCTTCAAATTGCTATTCAATGAATGAATTTCTTTTGCTTTCTCTGTATGTTCCAGTATGGCATGAAGTGTTCAGTATGAATAATACCAAATTATCAAAATCCAGAGGACCAGAATTTATATGTACATTTTAAAGATCCTGGACTTGGGGGAATAAACACATGTAGGGGTTCTCAATCTCATTAGTAATCATGGTTTTACAAATTAAAACCACAGTGAGAAAGAAATTTAAAAATCACAAGGAGATACTAATACACACAAAATGCCAGATTGGCAAAAAATTAAGAAGTCTGACAATACCAAGTGTTGGTGAGGATGTGGAACAACAGATACTATTGTATACGTGTAGTGGGAGTAAAAATTGTAATACCCACTTTGGAAAAAAACATCTCCACTGTTGTATTGAGCAAAGTTGAAGATTTACATACTGCATGCTCAAGCATTTCTAGCTGTGGATATCTACACTAGAGGTGCTCATGAACCCGTGCGCCGGAAGGCATGGACAGAACATGTAGCAGCATTTTTCCTAGTAGCCAGAACCTAGAATATACTTAAATATTGATGAGTAGGAGAATGAGTTAAAGTCGTGCTGTATACACTGGAATACCATACAGCAATGACGATGAAGAAACTGCAAATATATGTGACCACATGGAAGATAAAGCAAAGTACACAATATGATTCCATTTATGGGTCACAAGAAGAGACGAAACTAAATTATGTTGCTTAGGGACATATACAGCGGTAAACTAAAAAAAGGGAAAAAAAAGCAAGGAAATTATTATCATGAAAGGGGGTCTAGCAGTTACCTCTGAGAGGAGTGGGCAGTTTGTGATCAGAATGGGTTTCTGGGGATTTAGCAATATACTATTTCTTGATCCTGTCGGAGGTTACACAGATGTTTACGGTCCATTTATTAAGTATAAATTTATACTTTTTGGACTTGTATGTCTATTTTATTAAAAAATTAAAAATATATTCTGATCCCAGGAAGGATGTTTATTTACCATTTACCATGGGTAAGAAATCATATAAGGCAATTCACCTAATTCAGCAGCAGGAAATAACTAAAAAGAAGCAATGGGATATTAAGCTATCTAAAGCAAACTAGGAATATTTGAAATAAGCAATTTGATTTTATATAAAGACTAACAGACACATAGGCAACTTATTTCTCTAGTTCTGATCTATGCATGATAGACCCCATATTGCAACATGAATGTAGGTGCTGGGGCAGAAAATTTTGCATGAAAGTTGAAAATATTAGAACACTCAAAGAGAATGACAGATTTTCAAGTAGTTCTAGGCTAAATTGGGAAGAAATTAAAATTTTGTGACTTTTTACCACCCTTCTCATTGATTTCATCCTTTGTTCTGACAGTCCCACCCCTACCACCATGTCTGTGCCATGCTCTTACTCCCAAATGATTGTGCGTTTGTTCTCACCATAATGCCCTCAGGTGCAATCTGTTGCAGAAATGTTCCATTAAATAAGAGACACAGTTTGATAAAGCTTTCAAGAGCCAAAGTAATATAGCTGAAAAGATAGGTGGTGAGTTCAATGTTCTAGGGCAAATAGCTTAAATAGTGACCACAAAACCATGCTTCAGAGATTATCACACACTATGTCCCTATTCATTCTATTCTAATCCTGAGAAGGTCAATAGGTTTAGCTGAACTGAGTCAGGTGATCACCAAGCTGATCCACTTATTTCAAGATCTTGGGCCTTAAAGTTTTCTCAGAAGTTTCTTTCCCCTTAAATGCATATGCTTTCTGGAAATTACTAAACTTCTTAGTATTTTTTTTTAAATATGCAGGCACGCCAGCAGTGATTTCCAGACCTAGAGCATCTGCAAACAATGACTATTGATGATGGTTTTATTGACTGATGTTCCAGCTTGGCCAGAATTTGCTGTAACTAGACATAGATTTTATGAGCTAAAATGAGTACAAGAAAGAACGTCTCTTCACTACTGTCTAAAGAAAAGTGGAGCGGGAGGCAGCAGAATTAGGTCAAACATCTAGTGGACACTGTGGAGTGTAGGGTTGCTTAGGAGCAAAATCTGATTCTTTAGTTATCTTTTAAAAATAGATGACTCTGGTCCCTTTGGATTGGCACAACTGAAAATATAGGTGGTTTGTGAAGCTATGACAGCCTGTCCGGAAGGTCCCACATATAGTAAATTATACCCAGTTTAAGCTCTGCTTCATTTTATCAATTGATCTGGTTTTTTCTTTTTTTTAAATCATCTGTTCCCAGGGGAAATACAAAAATTAAAAGTAAAAGGAACACAGGAGAGATGTGGTTTTGCTTACATGTCAAGTTGTTTATTTTTTTCCCTGATATAGACCCATAAAAAGGAACAAGTGAAAACTGTGATGACTATTATAAAGGAGTTAAATAGAAAGATCAAAATATTCCTCCCACTGTAATAATGATGATCTAAATATAACAGAGTTGGTGATTGGCTTTAACTCTTTACCCAGTCTCCCCTTCACTTTCAACCAGTGCAAACTAAGGTTCTTTTCTATGGGGGAGGGGAAGTCTTGAGAAGCAGGAAGGAAAACTGAGTGCCAACTAACTGGGTGAGTGCTGAAATTCTGAAAGTCTTCGCTGGTCACAGAGCCCCAAATTCCTCATCAACACAGGTTTAAGCTGATAGCAACCATGATGTCAAACCAAAGCTTGGATCAGAGTGATTTAGATTTTGCAACAGACCCTGCCCTCACCTCCCTGCTGTATCATTACTGTGTCTATAATGCAATCCTCCATTTTAAAAATGACAGTATGAAGATTCCAACTATAGCATTATGGCAGAATTACTGTATTATCAACTGACTTTGGATATGGTAAAAAGCATATGTCACCCATGTGTTTTTCCAGAAAAAAATTAGAAACATATTCATGCTTGACAATACCCTAAAACCCTATTTTCTCCTTGACATAAATACTATTTATTTTAAATTATTAATTGTAGCAGACAGAGAAAGTATAAAGGACTAAGGTAGTCTAGGGCTTGGTTCAAGGTAATCTTGCTTTCTCTTGTTGAGATCATGGCAGATTTTTGGGAAAAAGGAGAAAATGAACTTCAGGCTAGGTTCTATTTGTAGTTGCCTATCATGGACTCTGTCATTGTGTTGTCTTTTTTGTTGTGTGACCTGGTGTGAAGACGTTGCTCAGAGCGAGCAACCTGCAGTTTATTTGCAGTTACTGCTAGATGAAAGGATCCAGCTCGGGTGATCAATAGGATGCCAAGGCCAGATCTTTCTGGTAATCAGTGAGGGTGACAGATGTCTTCCTCAGATCTGATAGGATCTTCCCCTTAAGATGCTGGGGCTACAGAGGATTTCTGGTATTTGGGGAAGAGTGCCCTTTCCCTGGGTGCCTGAAATGTGCCAAGTGGAGAGGTACAAGATTTCCACAACACCCGAAGCAAGTGCAGGGCTGCTTACTGACTTACTCGACAATTTAATGAGGCTGAAGTATGCCTCTTTAAAAAATGAGAACGTTTTAAAACCTCGAGTAGACTAAATAGGAATATTTAGGATCAGTTGCCGTGACAGACAGGCCGCACTAGCCTAATTAAAGATGTGCATAACATATTGATGTTGCAGTAGAATTTCCCAAATTATGGTTATAGTAACAATTAAGGAAGAGAGCTGACTTTCTTGGCAATAAAAACACACACTCCACACATTTAAATAAATGTACACATGTAACTAAAGCTGACATGAATAGGTTTTCTATATTTGGTAATAGAGGCTTCGGGTTTTACATAAGTATACTGAGAGCAATTATATGCAAATGTATGTTCCAAAAGTTTTAAACTGATCAGTTTAATTGTTAATTAAAATCCGAACATTCCCATTTATGTAATCGTAAAGCAAAATAATATTTGACTATTAAATTGTTATAGAAAAGGAAACAGCTAAATTAATATATAATAAATCAAAACGTTGTGACTTTTTACCACCCTCCTCATTGATTTCATCCTTTGTTCTGACAGCCCCACCCCTACCACCATATCTGTGCCATGCTCTTACTCCCAAATGAATTTGACATGTCCATATTGGATTTGTCATTTTAAGGATAACTTATCATTTTTCCCAAGTATGAAAGGATGTATTTTTTGAGTGGAGAAGAGATGACTATGTTTCTCAGTCTGGTGGTGAAATAGCAACTCTCAATCAATGACCACGTCTCAAGACAATCTATGATTGAGTGCCAAATGAGAAGGACAGATGCCACTGTGGCTTGGAATAATTTCAGGAAGTTTTTGTGGGAGACATGTGCTTTGGAGAAGGATTTGGATGGGACAGAGGAAGAAGAGAAAGTAGAGTTGGGTAAAAAAGCAAAGGTTCAGAATATGTATTGTGCATTTTCCTTCAGCCCCTGCAACTTCCAGTAGGCCAAGGACACTACATGGAAAGCTACAGTAAAACCCTAATGTCTATGCTGGTAATCATCATTGCCTTACACTTGGTGGATCCATTTCATACCTTTCTCTGGATTCAATACCTTTAGTCCTAATCATATGGCTCTTCTTTTTGTTTGGCTCGTTACCTAGTCTTGGAGTGCTATTACCTTGGTCCTACTGCCCTGCATACTATGTAGGGGGTCACTTCTAACAATGCTTCCCTCTGTGTGCCCCTGACATGGACACAACTCAGCATTTCCAAGAGGCCCCTGAAGTAGTGCCCAGGCCTCTGTGATCCTCTGACTTCCAGAGAAGGAAATCAGGCACATGTATAGGGAATACATAGGTCAATCTGGCTGGAACTAACTTACTCTGGAGTACAGAAGAAGATAGAAAAGGCATTCATTGGGTAATTATCTAAAAATGTGAGTGGGATTATGGAAAGACTACACTCCTATGTAGACATAGGAATAATACATACATGCAATATATATATCCATTCATAGTTATGAATCAGTATGTACAAATATATGGAAAATACATACTTGTATGCATGCATGCAACATACACATGCACACATGTTCACAGATCAAGTTCCAGCTGCTTAAATACAAACATACATAGAATATATACAATATACTATGTTACACATTAAAATGGTATGTAAAATGGTGTGTAAATGGTGTAAAATGGTATACACACACACACACCATTATATATATATATATAATTAGGTAGGTATATATTGTGCCTCTTGTGGTTGTCTACTCTCCACTTTCCCTTTATTAGAAAAGGTGGCCCTTTCTTTTGACCACAAGAGTGAGCAGAAAAGTCAGGCTAGTGATTGGTCAATCAAGTGATTGGTTGAGAGGTGGGCACATGGCCCAAGGTAAGCCATTCTGAAGCCTTCTCAAATGTTATTGTTTTTCTGGGGAACACTGGCAGGAAAGGCCCCCTTTTCTCTGGTGGTAAAGCTGTTGGGATGTGATTCTCTGGATGTCAGTAGCCGTGTTCCCAGGAGAGAATGAGACAAAGACACTGAGAGAAGCGGAAACAAGTTGCAAGGCTAATGTAAAGACCCAGACAACACTTCAGGTTCCAAGCTCAATTCTTGAAGGCAACCTCCCCTCCCAGCCCCCGTGGTTTGGGTGTATAAGCCAATATATTTGTCTGCTTTTTACTATTATTGGTTTGAACTGTTTTTGTCACTTGCAACCAAAAAAGTCCTAGCTGATATATTGTAGTTATTTTACAGCCACCAACACCAAATGTTCAGTAACTCATCTTTAAACAAGGTGCCACCTGAAGGAGGAGAGAAGTGGTCTTTCCAAATCTGCAGTCTCAAACCTGCTGAGGGGCCAAACACAAGTCACATCCATTAGTCAGTTCAGGTGTCTGCAAGGGGTGAACGCTGTCTGTCTTTCTGCTTAGGAACATATTGCTTAGTAAACTAGCTTATCCTTTTGTGGTAGAAAAATGAAGGTCAATTTCCCAAGGTTATAATTCCAGAAAATGGCTGGACAAGACTGATTGCTACCTGAATTGCTAGTCATACTCAACTGATAAATCATGTAGTTTTATTATAATTGTTAGTTGAAACTTTCTCTATTGCTGTGAGGCATCAGTAGTCAAACTAGATTGATTTTCACTTTACAAATCACATTTTTGATTGATGAAAAATCCATTATTATCATAGGTTTTCATGTAGTAATTAGTTCCCCAGGTAGGTAGAAAAGCCCCCATTTGCCAACTATCTTGTTAACACACTTGAAAGGGGCCTATTAGAAATTCAAATATCAAATTACCTCATTTGTGACAAGCAAAGGAAAACAAAACAGTGTATCTGTCACAAATACCTTGATTTGAGGGTTGAAAAAGATGATAGAACTCATGTCCTGATGGAGAGAGTTTTTCTTTTTTACTTTTTTTTTTTTTTTTTTTTTTTTGAGACGGAGTCTCGCTCTGTCGCCCAGGCTGGAGTGCAGTGGCGCGATCTCGTCTCACTGCAAGCTCCGCCTCCTGGGTTTACGCCATTCTCCTGCCTCAGCCTCCCGAGTAGCTGGGACTACAGGCGCCCACAACCGCGCCCGGCTAAATTTTTTTGTATTTTTAGTAGAGACGGGGTTTCACCGTGGTCTCGATCTCCTGACCCTGTGATCCGCCCGCCTCGGCCTCCCAAAGTGCTGGGATTACAGGCGTGAGCCACCGCGCCCGGCGGAGAGAGTTTTTCTATAGCTCTTCTCAAGCTGATGGCCTGGCAGAGTGACCAGCGCAAAAAGCTTTCATCAAATGGCAATTAGTATTAACCGTAAATGTTAGTCAATCACCAAATATTTTAACAAGTGCTTATTCTGTTCCAGACATTGTGCTAAGGATCAGCAATGAACTGTAATTTAAAGAAGTGTTAAAATTGGGGTTCACCAAAGAAGAAAACAACATGGACCCAAGTTAGGAGTGTCCTGGAACAATACCACCTAGAAGGTGTTTGCATTGCAGCCTGTAATGATGATGGCTGAGTAACCATCTTACACAAGAGATTCATTTCACTGTTCTTAAGAATAGTGAACATTCAAGTAATTTCAATTAAACAGTTATATTCAATGTCTAAAAGGTAATTTATCACTAAGTAGATAGTATCAAATTGTGAGTTCTCATTTTTCAGAGTAGCCTTACAAAGGCTTATTCACAAAAGAAAGATAGCCATTCAAAAATAACTATATGCTTTTATATCAAATGTTATCTACCACCCCCCCAACTGCCCCAAGTTTAGGAAATGGTATATCTGGTTAACTGAGTCATCTAATAGGCATTTGCCAAATAGGCATTTGCCAAGTATTTAATAGATTATTTATTTGTTTATTTATTGAGATGGAGTCTCGCTCTGTCACTTAGGCTGGAGTTCAGTGGTGTGATCTTGGCTCACTGCAACCTCCGCCTCCTGGGCTCAAGCGATTCTCCTGCCTCAGCCTCCAGAGTAGCTGGGATTACAGGCACCTGCCACCACACCCAACTAATTTTTGTATTTTTAGTAGAGATGGGATTTCACCATGTTGGTTAGGCTGGTCTCGAACTCTTGACCTCAGGTGATCTGCCTGCCTGGGTCTCCGAAAGTGCTGGGACTACATGAGCCACCATGCCCAACCTAGATTATTGATTTGAAAGGAAAATGAAACCAAGAGTTTTGGTCTGGCAATACATGGACTAAGATAACATGACAGCCCTCCTGTTGTAACACCATGACATGCTAGATACAACTGGATGCATTATTTAATGCCCAGCTGGCCTTGATAGAATGGAGGAAAATCTTCACTTATCAGAAGCTGAGAAGGAATGGAAAGAGAAGGAAGCATGAAATCTGCAGGTGTGGCTTCCGTGGGGTTCATCAAATCAGTAACTGAGGGGATTGGGTAGTATTGGCCCTACTGGTCAGAAAGTGAGGCCTGGGCCCAGAAAAGGCAAAAAGTGAGACCTACTCTCACACATACCCACCCACAGCTGGGCCTTTAGAAGCTCTACTCTAGCAAAAGGATACACTAGGAAACACAAACACACACACATGTAAAAAATCAAACAGAAGAAAAAAAAAAAGCTTATTTATATATTTGGTCTTCTGGTAACAAAAAAATTATCCCTGGAAATTCATTTGGTCTTTGGGTAACAAGAAAATTATCCGTGGAAATTCGTGATGCTAGACTTGTACCCTAGTGGTCTTACAGTTTGAATTTTACTTCTTACATTTTCTAGGAACCCTGCAAACTGACGAATCTATCAAAGACTGATCTCCATTTAATGACCAGTCAGGGCTGGGGCATTAAAAACTCCTCTAGAGAGTATTCACACAATCTAGACACAAGATATTCTTAAAATGCACCATTTAGAATGGCGATCATTAAAAAGTCAGGAAACAACAGGTGCTGGAGAGGATGTGGAGAAATAGGAACGCTTTTACACTGTTGGTGGGATTGTAAACTAGTTCAACCATTATGGAAAACAGTATGGCGATTCCTCAAGGATCTAGAACTAGATGTACCATATGACCCAGCCATCCCATTACTGGGTATATACCCAAAGGATTATAAATTATGCTGCTATAAAGACACATGCACACGTATGTTTATTGCAGCACTATTCACAATAGCAAAGACTTGGAATCAACCCAAATGTCCATCAGTGACAGACTGGATTAAGAAAATGTGGCACATATACACCATGGAATACTATGCAGCCATAAAAAAGGATGAGTTTGTGTCCTTTGTAGGGACATGGATGCAGCTGGAAACCATCATTCTTAGCAAACTATCACAAGAACAGAAAACCAAACACCGCATGTTCTCACTCATAGGTGGGAACTGAACAATGAGATCACTTGGACTCAGGAAGGGGAACATCACACACAGGGGCCTATCATGGGGAGGGGGGAAGGGGGAGGGATTGCATTGGGAGTTATACCTGATGTAAATGACGAGTTGATGGGTGCAGCACACCAACATGGCACAAGTATACATATGTAACAAACCTGCACGTTATGCACATGTACCCTACAACTTAAAGTATAATAATAATAAATAAATTAAAAAAAAAAAGAATTATAGAATGGACAAGGAAACAGCCTATTTATTGTAATTAGTCATGTTTTGCTACAAAAATATTACTGTTTGATTACAGTGTGTTTAGCTATACCCTGCTGTGGTGTTTCATAATATGTGTATTTGTGTATTTGCTCTGTTGGCTTCTTCAAATATGAACATTTACAAATCCCAAAGTATACCTGATTCAAATGATTTTGGATAAGCAATTGTGGGCCTGTGTCAAACACAGACTATAAAAATGATTAAGAATGAATAAAATATGTGGGAAGCAAAGTTCTAGCAAAAATAAAATATCTCTGAAAAAGAATTGAAGATAATGACTAGAAATAAATAAATAAAATTGTAATACCTCCGTGGTTAGGTTAAATGACAGTCACTGTGTTAAATATTTTATGTGCCATTTTCTCTTTTAGCTTTTATGGAGTACATACTATTTTACTGATTTAACTAATTTTTCAAGACCCCAAAGTATTGATTCTATGCTAGTGTCTTTTATTGTCCTGTGTGGCAAAACAAGAACCTAAGATTATCCTAGTCAACAAATTCCTTTAAATGGTTTCACAGAGTGTCTGCCAATTCATGAAGTCAGTAAGTTCATGGGATCCCATTTGTTGAATTTACTACGTGCAACACATTGTGCTAGGCGCTGAAATTATGAAAAAGAAAACACTTTTTGCCTAGGAATAAATAAACTTTTTTGTAATATTAAATGCTAATAAGGAAGGTAGAATAACATGTAAAATATTATTTTAACTCTTCAAATGTAGTCATAGAAAGAAAGTTTGGAGATAATACTTCAAAATTTTAACATGATGGTCTATATCTGGGTTGTAAAGTTTAGAATTTTTTTAAAAAACATGTTTTTCAAATTTTCTACAATGAGTGTATATTGTATTTATTACTAGACTTTTTTTTATTTTTGGAGATGGAGTCTCATTCTGTAGCCCAAGCTGGAGTGCAGTGGCGTGATCTTGGCTGACTGCGACCTCCACCTCCCGGGCTCAAGTAATTCTCGTGCCTCAGTCTCCTGAGTAGTTGGGACAAAGGTGTGCACCACTATGCCCGGCTTACTTTTTGTGTTTTAGTAAAGACAGTTTCACCATGTTGCCCAAGGTGATCTTGAACTCTTGAATCTGATCCGCCCGCCTCGGCCTCCCAAAGTGCTGGAATTACAGGTGTGAGCCACCATGCTTGGCTGAAGAAGTATTTTTTAAGCAATGTATATCTGTGAAACACTCTAGAACTTTCACTATCATTTAAAAAATAGGACTTAAAATGTCTAGATAAATATATTGTCTGGTATACTTTAAAAAGTGAATATTCTCCCATTCCTTAAATGTGGGTTTCTCCTAGTGACTCCCTTTAATAGGACCACAATATGGAAAGGAGAATAAATAGTAACTATGGTGGAAAGGCTGGCAAACACTATCTCAGCTAAGTGATCAAGGTTAACATCAATAGTGACAAATGGTGTTGGTAGTATGTGCCCTTGGTATGATGTGATGAAACTGACACTTTACCACTGAGGCTGTCTTCCCCAAATCCTGTAAGCCTGTTTAATCATGAGATAAATATCAGACAAATAAATATTGAGGGCCATTCTACAGAACACCTGAAGACAACTCCTCTAAACTGTGAAGGTTATCAAAAACGAGGAGAGTCTGAGAAACCCCCACAGCCAAGAGTGTCCTAAGGAAACATGACAACTAAATGCAATGTGGAATCCTGGATCGGCTCCTGAACAGAAAAAAGACATTAGATCAAAACTAAGTATGAATAAAGTATGGACTTGAGTTAATAATAATTGATTGTAACAAATGTATTATAGTATACGAGATGTTGATAATGGAGAAACCGGGTGTGGGCTATATGGTAACTATACTCAATTTTTAAATAAATCTGAAACTATTCCAAAATATAAGGTTTTAAAAAGGTATTTAGGTTTTTGACCTGTGCATCTGGAAGGTTGGAATTGTCATTGACTGAGATGAAGAAGACCATAGGAGAAAGTGAATTGAAAAAATTTTGAAATATATTAGTCTAGCTTCGTAGGGCAGGGATGTATAAGATACATGCATTGTGAATACATCACTGTTTTAATATTCTGTGTTTAATACAATAAATATTTTGTCAGGGAAAATAGTGAGTATTCTAGAAATAATTCCTGTACTCTTTAAGAAGTACAAGTTCTTCAAAGATTCCCCAAGAACAGCTGTGCAAGTCAGTGTAGCTTTCTAATGTCTTTCATCTACACTTACACACTATAACAGTTTTTTCTATTGCAATGCAACCCAAGTTTTTTGCAAGGTAAATTATTTGTGATATTCTTAGGAAGAAAAGGTAGAAAGTAGACAACTTTTTGGTGGCTTGGGTGGTGTTGTATTCTGCCAATAACTATTTCTTTCCAATAGTGTTTAATGATATTTATTGGATTGAAGAAACATAGCTATCTTTCAGGTATCTTTCCCAGAGCCCACAGGACATGCTGGAAATATTGTTCTGTGAGCTCTGACAATCTAGTGATTGTCACAAATAATGATTATTACAATTATTATTACTATTATTGTTATATTATTGCTACCATTGGTATACATACACACAAATATATATATATATATTTATATATTTGTTCTTTTTGTGCTCTTTTTTTTTGTTTCATTGATCAACATTATTTGGTAAATGCTATTTTTATATAATTGTTGCTTGTAGTATTAGAACTACTTCTTTTTGCTCATCTTTTTTTCAGAATATCTTTAATAAATTCACCTCTATATGAATTTCAGCATCATTTTATTAAGTAGAGTGGGAAATCTTGGGTGTGTCAGACAACTATTTGCATAATACTGCTGTGTAACAAATCACCCAAACTCAGTGGCTTAAACAATTGTTTATTCTTGCCCATATTTTTGTGAACCAGTTGCCATCCAAGCTGAGATCAGCTGTGCCTAGTTCCAAAGCTGCAAGTTGGGCCCTGGTCTGTTTCATGTGTCTCTCTTCACCAATGACCATTGGGCCACCTGGGGCATATTCTTCTCATGGTGGAAAAAGCACAAAAGACTAGGTTCAATCTTGAAAGTACATTGCAAGCTTCTGGTGGCCTCACATCTGTTAACATCCCATTGATCAAAGGGATGCCCAAAATGAAGGGGGAGTAAAGTGCACTTCACCCACCATGAGGTCAAGTCAAGTTACATGGGCAAGTCCAACATCAATGGAGTGGGAAGTATACTCCTCCTATGAAGGTGAGAGTAGAGAGAGGGACTATTTGTCAAAAATAATTTCATTCACCATTCTGGTGGAATATTTATGGGAATTGAATTAAATGTTAACTTGAAAACAGACACTATTATAACAATTGCTTTTTCTACTAAGAAGATCTTATCTACACAAGTAATTGTTAAGTAATTTGCTAAAAAGACCATGAATGTACATTTCAAGTAGACTTCCTGTGGTATCTAGTAGAAGCTCAAAAAATATTTGCTAAACTGTTATTCATGGATATTTTGTATTTTTCTTATCTTGAGTGCAAGCTCTTAAAATGATATGTGTAACTATTTTGGCATGCAAAAATACTATTAATTTTATGTAATTTCTGCATTTGGTTGCTATACTGAACTCTTCTAATTAAGTTCTGGAAGTTTTTTTTTTTTTTTTTTTTTTTTGCCTTGCTTAGGGATGCAATCTCAGTGTTTTTAAATAATCTTTTTCTCGTTTCTTTTCAATACTGATTGCATTGACTAGAGCTTATCAAACAAGAGTAAACAATACTGTAAGATTTTTAAAGACAGTACTTCTAATATTTGCTTACTTAGTATAAAGCTGACCTGACCTAGTTTTATTTACCATATTAAGGAAGAATTCAAATGTTTCTAAAATTATTTTTCTAAAATAATGCCTGTGTGTGTTGAGTTTTTATCAAATGACTTCCTGGCATCAATTGAAATGACTGGATGATTTTTCTCTTGGAACTTCTCAAGGCTGTATTTTCTTATTTTGAACCACCATTGCCAATTAGTTTCCTTTTTTTTCATATTAATCATGGTTCTCTAGAGAAAAAGGACCAACAGGATGTGTATGTATATATGCATATGTGTGCATGTTTGTGTGTCTGTGTGTACAGAGAGAGAGAGATTGAGAAAGGGATATTTTAAAGAATCGCCTCATGAGACTGTGGGGATAGACCAGTAGGCTGGAGACTCGGAAAGATTTGCAGTTTGACTCCAAAGGCTATCTGCTGGCAGAATTCCTTTTTGCTCAGGGACACCAGTCTTTGTTCTACTAAAGCCTTCAACTGATTGTACAAGGCCTATCCAGTTTATGAAGGATAATCTGATTTACTCAGAGTCTACTGACATAAATATTAATCTCATCTACAAAATATCTTCACAGAGCATCCCAGTTTGAGACGCAGCCTCACTGTGTTGCCCGGGTGGGAGTGCAGTGGGGCAATCTCAGCTCACTCCAACCTCCACCTCCTGGGTTAAAGCACTTCTCCTGCCTCCGCCACCTGAGTAGCTGGGATTACAGGCACCTGCCACCATGCCTGGCTAACGTTTGTGTTTTTAGTAGAAACAGGGTTTCACCATGTTGGCCACGCTGGTCTCAAACTCCTGACCTCAAGTGATCTGCACTCCTCGGCCTCTCAAAGTGTTGGGATTACAGGCATGAACCCCGGTGCCTGGCCCAGAATTATGTTTGACCAAATATTTGGGTACTATGATCCAGTCAAGTTGACACATAAAATAAACCATCACAATGTATAATTCTTTTAATGAATTGTTGAATTTGAATATTTCTCATAAACATTCTTTGGGTTATACAAAATTATTATCCCATATAAAAGA
Organism: Macaca fascicularis; assembly: GCF_037993035.2. Lineage (NCBI taxonomy): Eukaryota > Metazoa > Chordata > Mammalia > Primates > Cercopithecidae > Macaca > Macaca fascicularis. Next base: position 158,306,569 of record NC_088375.1, on the reverse strand, counting down.
TGAGCAATTGAGGCTAGGATAGGTAATACAACTCACCCAAAGTCACACATGCTCAAAGTGGCAGGACTGAGATTTGACTCTGGCTCTGAAGCCCCAGGTTTTAGTCATATACTCAAGTACACAGAAAGGGCATCCAATATGCTGACACATTATTCTTCAGATTGGCCTTACTTCCTTTGCTCAGGATTCACCTGCCTATAACTCTCATGTGTGATTTAATCTTGATTGTTTTTGTTGAATTCGGGAACTTCACGAATGAGAAGTAGAGGAGCTGAGATTTTTACTTTCTGGCATGAGCTGCTGTTAAGCTGATTATCTTGCTGCAATCCACATCTGGACCAAGTACAAAAGTGAAGCCTGACTTTTTACTCTATGTTGCTGATAGGAATAACAGCCACAACACCACCATTTTTGCCATCTTGCTGATGAATTGACCTCATGTTTCTCTACCTACATTTTTCAAAATAGTGCTCTTTTATGAGTTACTCAAGCCCCATTTTAAAAGCAGTGTGGTTGGTAAGTATGTTTCATACCTGCTCATACTGAGCTTTTTTAACCTTGTGCTATTGAAATAATATGAGCTTTTGGACACGATGTATTCAGTACAGCCTTTCAGAGTGAAAATGTTGATTTTCCCAAATTAAAGAACTAGGGGATATGGTAATATATGCTCTCGATTTTGAAGTAGGTGGAAACTGACATTGTCAGAAATCTACTGAGGATAAAAATGAGGTAAAGTTTTAGGTGCTGAGCTATGTGCCAAATAGCCCTTGTGTTTCTTTCTCGAACACCTACTTCAAAGAAGCAGATTTGCCTTTGATATCCCTGGGAGCCACAAGAATATGAACTGACTCCAATTGCCCTCATCATCTCCAGAATTTATTTTTTATTTTTTTAGGGCACAAGTCTGCGGTCAATTTGCTTATTTGCTTCTCCAAACCAGCATGATCATTATAATTCTCCTTTTCATGAAATAACCAACTCTCAGCCTGTTGTTAATCCTACCTAGAGGTTGAGAGTGGAGTCACCTAACATGAGGGCATTCATCTCTTCAGTAAGTGGTGTGCTTGTGTCAGAAATTTTTAGGCAGGCAAAAACACAGGAATCATCATGGCAACAGAATAATATTCACCACCTGAGCCACCTTGACATTTCTCTGCTGGTAGGAAGCTTTCTTTTTTCTTTTGTGCTTTTAACATAGAAGAATGCCTCCTAAATTTTGCAGGCTACATAATCATGCCCATGAGCCTCCTCTTTTCAATGCATCTTGCCCCCATAACCATTTTTCTCTGTAAGTGATGTTAACTATGCAGAAAGCCAATTAGGAGATTCTACTTAGAATTCCTTCTCTTAACTGTTTTCTCAAAGCTTATGTGGTATAACTGCCAGAAAAAGATGTTTGAAAAATAGTAATATATTATATATTGGCCATTCAATGTCTAACTTTCATGCCTTAGCTCAAACTGGTAAGCTTCTTAGTGCCATATTTACATGTAGAAAAGTCTACCTATTTTTTAAAATCCCATCCAAAGGCCATTTCCTCCGTGGTGGTTTGCCTGTTTCACCTCCTTAGCAGTCATGGCTGTCTCTCATGAGTCCTTTTAACATTTTAATGATAACTAATAATTATAAACACATGGGTCATTCTTTAGGTTTTTATAAAGTTTGTTGACACATCATTTCATTTAATAAATAATCTTGTGGCCTTGATTCTATTCTCCATTTTCATTCTCTCTCTTTTTGTGGAATGGAGTCATGCTCTGTCATTCAGGCTGGAGTACAGTGGCGCAATCTCTGCTCACTGCAACCTGCATCTCCCAGGTTGATGCGATTCTCATGCCTCAGCCTCCCAAGTAGCTGGAATTACAGGCATGCACCACCATGCCCGGCTATTTTTGTATTTTCATTGGAGATGGGATTTCACCACGTTGGCCAGGCTGGTCTGAAACTCCTGACCTCAGGTAATTCGCCTGCCTCAACCTCCCAAAATGTTGGGATTACAATCGTAAGCCACCACGCCCAGCCTATATTCTCCAACAATGGAGAACATTAAACAAATAAACACAGGAGGGTTAAGTAAGTTTTTTTTTTCTTTCTTTTTTCTTTTTTTTTTTTTTTTTTTTTTTGAGACAGAGCCTCACTCTGTCATCCAGGCTGGAGTGCAGTGGCATGATCTCAGCTCACTGCAACCTCTGTCTCCTAGGTTCAAGTGATTCACCTGCCTCAGCCTCCTGAGTAGCTGGGATTACAGGCGCACACCATGCCCAGCTAATTTTTGTATTTTTAGTAGAGACGGGGTTTACCATGTTGGTGAGGCTGGTCTCAAACTCCTGACCTCATGATCCGCCTACCTCAGCCTCTCAAAGTGTTGGGATTACAGGCGTGAGCCCATGCCCGGCCAAGTAATTTGTCAAGTGGCACACAGCTGTCCTCTGTCTTCTGACATCAAATGTCTTCCTGTGCTAGCTATATCCTGCTGGTCTCAAATTATCATTATCTTAGCCAACCCTTCTGGAGCACATCTTCTGTGCCAGGCATTCTTCTAAGTGGTTTATATGCAGCAGCAGTAATAGCTAACATCTTCTTGCCAGATATTCACTTAGTCTTCAAAGCAACTCTGTGTAATAGATACCATTATTATCCCACCATTTACAAATGAATAATCTAAGGGACAGGGAAGTTAAGTAACTTATTCAAGGTCAGATAACTACAGGATGCTGCTGGAAGTGTCAGTCTTTCCATATCCAAAATCTGGTGTCTAGTCAGTGAAAATGCTGCACAATCTCAAAATTGACAGAGGCCACCCTTTAGACATAATTGCTACAGGAATATTGATACAATATTGATACAATATTGATCCTCTTGTATTTCAAATCTTCAGAGTGCATTCCACAGGCTTCTGCCTGTGGTATACAAGACCACATAGGCAAGAATGTCTGGGAAATGTAGGTGTTAGATTGCCAGCCTCTGCTGTGTAAGATGGCAGAAGAGCATAGAGGAAGGTAAAAATGAATACTGGGTACCAATAGACAATATCTAGCCTACCTGTGATGATGATGTGATAATGATGTAAGACTACTGCCATTTCTTTTGAATGCAGTCCTGGTAAGATGGCCAATGAATGTTGTCACTCAGATATGCAGTGGTGTCCCCCGACCACTAGGGGGAGATGAACAACCGGCATAGTTTGATGTCTTAAGAAAGATTATTTGTTAATGAGTAACGGAAAAAAAAAAAAGACTGAGAAGGAAGTGGATGCTTTCTATGGTTTATGAGGAGAAGCTTATGCTGTCTTTAATGAAAAATTAATCGGGCAAACAAATGCCCAGAGGAATATATACAGATGTATTCCTATTTACAGTCACTTAGTGAATGTGCAAGCATCCAAATGCTTCCTTAATCCTTCAACCATCTAAATAATGATTGACTAGAACCTTTGCTCCCCCTTAATGTAAATGTAGGCATTTATTTGCGAAAAGAGTAGTAGCTCAAGAATTGCTAGCAATAATTGCCCTACTTGCCAGTGTATTGTGTCTTTTTTGATTATTCCTCTCTTTCTATGTAGAGCTCTGCCTAAAATATCTCATGAATTTTTCTCCCTCAAGTGTGCATTTGTGAAGTTTCTGGAAAGATTGATTGGAACACAAGGATTTCAGTTTGTGGCATCCTGTTAATCAGCTCAGATTTGTTAAAGTCATTAGTGTTATAAATTTCTTTGTGCTCACAATTCTCCTTACCCAGAGTTAGTTCTGTGGGCAGGGCATCTTTCATCAACTTAGTGTTTTTAATGGGGCTTACCAGAGTTAATGACAGTAGCAGTCCCCCCAGGGAAAACAAGGCATATGGCTCAGATGTCTTGTGGGAGCTGAACCTGCTAGAATGTTCTTCTGGGAGTTTCATCACTAATCTGCCAACAACTGGAGTCTGTATCCTATTAGTTTCTAGTCACTGAAATTGTGAGATGCCACGTACTTTCTTTTTTCATCATCTCATTTTTCTCATCCTCTAATTCGTGAAAGGGACACAGAAATGTTTAGAAAAATTAGGATTCTGCAAATTGTGAGGTTGATTTTCCTATGTTCATCTCATAGTGTTCAGATTGAGATAAGGTACCTAACTTCACTAAGCTCTTAAGTTGTCTACTGTAAGACAAAGTCAATACCACTTCCTTGGAAAGAAATAGGCCATGATGAGTTAGGTTTTCTCCATGTGTAGGTTATTCTAAGTGTTTCAGGACTAATGGCATCCCCTGAGGTAGTAGGTAGATAAGTTGGTCATCAGGTTAGAGCCTGAGTTATGAATCAATTCATGTGTAGTCCTTACAACCATTCATTCTACAGATTCTGATATCTGCCCACCTCTCAGGTCCATCTCTTACTGCGCCCTGTACCCACAGTTCTCATGCTTTGCCCATTTTGAATCATTTTTAATTCTAAATTATACAGTATACTTTATATTTAATATATTTCTGAATTTTCAAATGCCAGCTTCTCCCCTCAATTACCTGGTAAACTCCTCACCTTCTAAGTCTTTTCTGATTGTCGTCTTCTTGTTGGTGTGCTCAGGTTCCTAGTGTAGCTTGTACCTGATTCAACCAGAGCACCTATAGCAATTTATTGCCATCGCTTATGTGCAGAGCTCCTCCTATATAACCATAGGCCCCTAAAGACTGGACCCTCTTTGCATCTCAAGTCTCTTCTTCCATTCCCTGCCTGCCATTAGTGGTGTCTCCATGCAGGAAGAAGCACATCCAAAAATATTTTAAATTATGTAAAGTTCAATAAAGTATTTATTTCAACCCCCAGAGAAAATGAGATCAGATTTGTACAGAGATGTGGTTCTCCTCAATTATGGTAAGTTTAATGGGTGAGAATGCTCAGCAAGATTTGCATTGCATAAAAAATCACAGGAATTAGGACCAGTGATTGGAAGATTCAAAGGAAGATTTAAGCTCAGTGTAAGTAATAACTTTCTGGGCATTAACACTGTTCAAAAATGGAATGTGCTATCTTTTCAACCAGTGAGGTCTCTATGACAGGAAGTATTTGTATCAAGACTCATAAGGATGCTATCATATATATTCTCATATTGCTTTGGAAGAGATGCTTGGCAATATCTTTTCTAATCTTAAGATTCTATTTTTATTTCTGTAATTCAGTGCAAATATTAACTTCTTATAATTGCCAATATGGCTTTTATATTCATCATTATTCATTTGATATTCATCATCAGTTAAAATTTTTCTATTAATCAAAGTCAATGAAAAAATTATCTTTTGCCTCACTCTTCAATGAATCTGGCTGTCCTTGCTTGTCCATGTTTCCTTTCACTTCTTTCTATAAACACTATAAAATTAATGAGACTTTAGAAAATCTTTCAATTTTGGTCAATAAATATTTGAATGTTGGGCCAGATGCAGTGGGAGGTACAAAGAAGATATAACACTGATTACGGTAGCTAGTGTTTATCAAGTGATTACTGGCATTTTACATATATGGACTCATTTGTTTCTCACAATAATGCTATATGGTAGGTACTATTTTCCCATTTTATAGATGAGAATCCTGAGACACAGAGAGATTAATTAATTTTCCAAGATCATATTGCTCTTAGATGGAAGAACCATAAGCAATCTAATCTAAAGTCTGAAGGTGTAACCATTAAGCATTACTGCCTCTTGATGAATAAATTTAATAAGATACCACCTCTTGCCTTCAAAGGTGATTCCACCTGGTAGAATTACATGTATTTATTATTCACTGGATAAGGCTGTTTTTACTTTTACTTATTGCAAAAATATATTCTTTCAAACTTGTCTGCATTGTTATCACTTGATAGTGTTTTGGCATTGGCCAAACAAAAATCCATGTTTATCTAATTTACACCACTTATAACATTCTAAACTTGCTGTGTAACTATCTATCTCTAGTTTGAACTCAAAGTAATATGATTGTATCTCCATGATTATGTTAATTATCCTTCCCTGAGACTTCTCCATTTACCTTTTGCTTTTGTGGAAATCGCAACAGCGTAGAATAATCCAATGACAAATAGACCTTTTGTTTGGATATAGCCATCTTTCCACGTTATTAAATGCATACTACATGCAGAATGTCTGAGAGAAAGTAGAAGATATATACGCCCAACAAAATATACCATGTTAGAAGTACAAATAAAGTGATATTGGACAAATGAAGTGAAATGAGCAGTCACAGAAGTGAGATTTACCAATACGCCTTTCTGAGCATCTTCACTGGTGTTTGTTTTGGAGTGGTCATCATGTTGGTAATCTCACAGTTGGCAGGTAATAAGTTAGTGATTCTTCCCAATCTTTCCTGAACAGACTACTCCTGTTAGCACAGCTGAAACCCAAGAAAGTATAATTTAGAAAAGCAATTTTTAAATTTTAATATGCATCAGATTAAACTGAAAGATTAGGTAAAACACCAATTGATGGGCTCCAGAACCAGGGTTTCCAATTCAGTAGGTGTGAGGTCAGTTTCAAGAGTTTGCATTTGCACTTTGAAAGAGCTGGAATAATACTAAGAATATGCATAACTCCTGGGTGTGCATTAGGATCACCTGAGAGTCTGGTCACAAAAACAATCACCAAACTTTTAAATAAAGACCAAAAGCTCTTCTAATAGTAAACCCTGAGATAAATATGAGCTGTATACATACTTAAAAAAGGTGAATGAAATAAGTAAAGGAATCATTTACCCAATTTTTGATGAATAAGTGAGTGGCAGCAGTTGTGGTGGTAAGTTAAATCAGGGAATAAAAGTTTGCAAAGTGAAAATTATAAGAAGCAATTCCTCTTACCATGCAGTTCATAAACAATCACAAATAGGGCAGGCTTGCCGAGCTCTTTCATACCTAGCAGGTTATTGTCATGAAATTGTATGATTATTGTGTACTTTACAAAGTTTTATTTTACAATAATTTATATTTATTCATTCATTCATTTTCCAACCCATTTATTCCAGTTCAGCCCTGAGGATGGCTATCCCAGCTGCTCAGGGTCCAAGGTAGTAACCAGCCTGGGACAGGATGTCATCTCATCACAGGGAACACACACACACACACACACACACACACACACACACACACAGACAGACACACACACACTCAGACTGGGACCATTTAGACACACCAGTGAACCTCACATGCACAGCTTTGAGATGTGGGAAGAAACTGGAGTTCCAGAGAAAACCCACACAGACATGGGGAGAACGTACAAACTCCACACAGACATTGGCCCTGGCAGGAAATTGATTTTTTTCTTCATAAACATTATAATGAAATGCTGTTAAATAAAACGATGTCATTCAAGGACTTGTTGTAATTAATTGAGGCTTTTAGTATCTCCTTTTCCAATTATGTTTTCCAATTACCAAACATTGCTCATCACATAATAGATGCTCAAATAATGTTTGTTAAGCAAATGAATATCTCTTATGATAAAAAATATTGCACCAGGCTAGGTTGACTGACCACATATTTCTAACTATGCTGGAATGACTTATTTCTGACAAATATTATTAATTTTATTGATCCAGAAGGAGCCATGTAAAATTGTTTTCCTCTTCTTGCTTGCTATTTTCAATTTTTCCAATTTGGGCTCAGCTAGCAGTGCCACAGCTGAACAAAGTGCATGGATTTTAATAAGGACTCCTATTGCTGAGAAGGATAATAAGTGAGTCTGGAGGGCAGGGTCATACTCTCAAAGCCTTTCTGACAGGAGCCAAGATTAAAATGCATGGCAGGCTGAGAGGACTGGGAAGAAGCTATGATTTCTCACTGTGGATTTCCTCAGAGTGCCATTAGTGTACCAAGGAGAACACAGGGGAGATTGCATTTACATGAGGAAAGCAAGTTAGAGCTCAGTGATCTTGAATTTTTTGGCGTTATTTCAATTATTCGTTGGAATAATTTAACTTTGACCCAAAACATGTGTCTTAGTATTGTATAGATTTTCAGGGCACAGAATATTTCTGGCTTTCCCCTAATGATTGTCATGGAATGCCCTTAAATTTAATGAATAAGTGAATCCCAAGACAGTGGTATCGAGGTCTCTAATTCCAAACAGTAATGTATTTTTGTGAAATAAACAAGGTTCAGTATTTCCATTCGATTCGGTGGCATTGATGGAACCTGAGCACATTGGGCAGTTCACAACACAGTCATATTCTTATTCAATCTTCGTTAGAAATTCATGAGATAATCATTGTGCTATTGACCTCATTATATAGGTGAGGAAACTAAGTCACTAAAAGTTTAAATGACTGGTCCACATTAAAACAGCTGATGAGTGTTGAAGGCTGTGAAGACATCTCAGGTTTTTTCTTCCCTGGCTCAATGCTGCTCTACCCAGCACCTCTGTGGACAGGAACTCCTTTTATCCCCCACTTGTTTGATGAGAAGTATATGAGGCCAGGGAAAGGAAGGGACTTGGTCAAGGGCAAAGGGCAAGGCATTGCGAGAGTCTGTTCAGGAATCTCATCTGAATCTAATCAGAAATCCACATTGCCTGCCATCCTAAAGGGATTCATTAGTTGCTCCCCCTCCTCATTGGGTCTGTGGTATATTTGTGAACAACAGCTGCATTTGCAAGTAGCCAGGACTTCCTCCAGATGACCTAATGCGCTGCCAGAGTGAAGACAAGCAGGGCTGACTTCACAGGCCAAAGAGGGCATCTGCATTTGCCACTCAGCCCCAATTATTCAAATCTGCTCCTGGCAGGAGGGATGGTGGGTCCCTTAGGCACAGAGGCCCACCTCTGATCTCCAGACTCTCTCATTTCTCCCAGATCTGCCGCCTCCTGTTGCTTAAGCAGAAGCCTGGCTGAGCCCCGCCCCTTGGAGGAGGAAACATCATTCCTGCATTCCCCAAGCACTCTCTGGCTGCTGTGTCAGCAACTGGATGCTCGCCCAGGCTCTGCAGGACTCTAGAGTCTAGAGCCTGCTGGCCCAGAGGCAAGAGGGCTGCCAGATGTGCGTGCTAGCAAACCGCAGGAGTTACTGTGCGATTACAGTGGCACAGAAATAGTCAGGAAATTACCCTTCCCACTGAGGTTGGAATCCAGGGTAACTGAGGCAGCAAACAAACTTCTGTGTGTGTGAGGTGTCCCAGTGTCCCAGTGTTCTTCATTCAGGGGTGTCTTCTTCTTGGAAGGAGGACTTTTTCTTTTAACTCCTAAAGGGTCAAGGTCTAAAAGCTGGTTGGCAATACTTGATGTCTAAATTGTGGCCTGGGGATCACCATCACCTGGGGGCTACTTAGAAATGGGGAATCCCCTGGCCCAGCCCAGACCTATGGAATCAAGATCTGTATTTTAACAAGATCCCAAGAAGGTTTATTTGCATATTTGAGAAGTCCTGCCCTAAACAACACTCATGAGCCTGGGGAGAATCTTAGGGGCTTGTGAGACACTTGAGGGTTGTGATACTTCCTAGGTACTTTTGTAGCCTAAATTGGTCCTATGTGATTGGGATCTACCTCTAGCACTGGGTCGGTGGTGATACTAACCTTCCTGTCCTTCCTGGCCCAGACTGACATTTCCAAAGGACTGCGTGAGGTGGTATATACTCAGGCAAGGCGTTAACAGTCACACAAGCACTCCAGGGCTTTCTGCTGGCAGTGCTTGAGCCACATGGCCCTCCGTGGAGCACCTACCTCTATCTTGAACCTTACCATTAGAAAGCCAACAGCTGCCCTGCATGGGGGAACTGCACAGTATGCTAATGGAGGAGCAGCATACTGAAAATGATGTTGTGGCTATTAACATTTTTATGGGTGGACTGCTTTGCAAAGCATAGGGAAAGTATTACTCTTCTAGGATTAATATATTTAACAAAAAGTCTGCCAGGAGAGGAGGTTTTTGCTGATAAATATAATTCTGCTGTTGATTTATTTAGTAATGGAGACTTGAAATTACAGGAATCAATGTGTATATGGAAGCCATTGTCATTTGGTTAATTATGTTTTGCCAGCAGGATGGGGAAGCACTTTATGCTCGATGCTGCCAAATGTATTTCAGCCAGAATCCTGTGTTATAAATGACGAGCACATAAATGTAGATAAAGAGAAAGACTCCTATAATTCTAGATTCCTGGACACTTGATCCTCCAGAGGCTTGATGTCCCTGGCCCCCGGCCCTGGGGCTGTAACATGTAGCATAAGTAGTTCTGCTTCCTCTATAGCAATACACGTTAACTGGGCTGATTTTGCACCCATGGGATATTTATAGATGTCTGGAGACATTTTGGTTATCATAACTGGGCAGGGAGGATGCGCAACAAGTGGGTAGAGGCCAAGAATAATGCTGATGCTAAGTATCCTACAAAGCAAAAGATGGCCCCCACCCCCACCCCAATGAAGAATTATTTGGCTCAAAGTATCCATAGTTCTGAGGTTGAGAAGACCTACTCTAGAGCATTCCTATTTGTGATTCTGACTCAAAGAAATGGGGTCAAGTCCATATTCTGTCTGTATTTTGACAAATAAAGAAAATAAGGTGGGGACATCACATCTGGTTATGTAGGATTATCTTCCAAGACATCCACCTGGGATGGAGTCAAGATGAGCGTATAGTAGGAGAGGCTGGAATAGCTCTCCAGCCACTGCCACTTATCTGAAGAGGTCTAGCACTGTCATTGGTCACCATCCTGTCAGGAAGGTCATCCCCAACTTTCCTTCCCCTACATTCTGATGAACCAGCCGTGGGTTGGAAGGCATAAACTTTGCTACAGTCACAGCTCTACTATTTACTGAGTGACCTTGAGAGTGTTAGGCAGTGTAATGGCCCTCAAAGATGCTCACATCCTAATTCCTGGAAGCTGTGACCTTTCATGGCGAAGGGTGCTTGCAGATGTGATTTAGTCAAGGATCTTGAGAAGGGAAGATTCCCCTGGATTTTCTGAGGGGGTCCTTGTAAGTTGAAGATGAAGGCAGGGGAGTCAGATTCAGAGATTTAAAGATGCAGTGCAGCTGATCTTGAAGACGGAGTGAAGCTGAAGTAAGGCGCCATGAGTCAGGCATGTGAGAAGTTCCTAGAAACTGGAAAAGACAAAGAATCAGATTCTTCCCTAGAGCATTCAAATGGAACACACTCCTGCTGATACTTTAATTTTAACCCCCAAAGACTCATCTTATACTCATGATCTCCATAACTGTAAGATAAAAGATGTTTGTGGTAATCTATTACAGCAGCAATGGGAAACCTGTGCATTAAGGAAGGCATTTTTCCTCTTGAATGTCGCACTATAAAATAGGGCTTCATCCACTGTAAAATAGGTGTTGGTCATTTATTTGTTCCTTCATTCACTCAACAATCATTTTTTGCGTGCCTACTATGTGTCCACTATTCTAGGCACTTGGGAGAGAGCAGTGGACAACAGAGACCGAGTAACTCCTCTAATCTAGTGACAGGAGACTGATAATAAACTTCCAAAAAATACAGAAATCTACAGTGGTAAATGTTATGAATGCAAATGAAGCAAGGTAAGGCAACTGGAGTCCACATCTATTTCTTACAAAGCATTCAGAGCAGGTACTGTGATAAGGTGACATTTAGCAAAAACCTCAAGGAAGTGGGAGAGCCATGCAGATATTCAAACGAAGAGTATTTTTAGTAGAGGAAACTGCAAGAATACATCCCCTGAGCTAGGAGCTTGATTCCGAGATTCAAAGAACAAGGGAACCAGTGTTGATAATGATAATAATTGCCTCACAAGGTTGGCATGAGAATTTTGGGTAACATACATGAAACCCCCTGGTGAATTTCAAAACATTATGCAAGTATTTATTCATCATTGCCATGGCCCCTCAGAGTGCATTTTGGGAGCTGCCAAGGGATGTGTAGGGTGACTTTTATTTTTTGTCTATATAAAAGTGAAGGGGAAGCAGCTATTGGCCTCGGGCCATGGAAATTATGCACAGAGGCCTAGAGATAGGAGTATTTTCCCAACATGGAGCTAATGATGATTCTATGTGTGTCCTTCATAGTGGCAAATCTTCAAGGGGTGGGGACATCATTGCTGTTGTAGTCCTTAAACCCTGTGGTCCAGAAGGGTGCTCCCACAGTGCCAAAGGGGACCCAGAGCAGTCAGCTTGTCTGTCCTAGGGGCATACAAAGAGAGAGATCATCAAGGAATTCAAAGACCTCAACTCCTGCCCTGCCAGGGCCCAGAGAGAAGCAGTTAGGATAGCCTCTGATACCCAGCCTTGCCAGCAACTAATCTGCCGAAGGATGAAATTGAAATATTTGAAATATGGGTGGGCGCGGTGGCTCACGCCTGTAATCCCAGCACTTTGGGAGGCCGAGGCGGGTGGATCACGAAGTCAGGAGATCGAGACCATCCTGGCTAACACGGTGAAACCTCCTCTCTACTAAAAATGCAAAAAATTAGCCGGGCGTGGTGTCGGACGCCTGTAATCCCAGCTAGTTGGGAGGCTGAGGCGGGAGAATGGCTTGAACCCGGGAGGCAGAGCTTGCAGTGAGCCGAGATCACGCCACTGCACTCCAGCCTGGGCGACTGAGCGAGACTCCGTCTCGAAAAAAAAGAAATATTTGAAATATAATCCATATACTTCTTTTTCCAAGACAGGTGGTGAAATGGTCTAGTTTTTACAAAAGGCTGAGAAAATTAAAATACTAAAATGTTGCTCATCTTTGTGTTTGAGAGTAGGACTTCCCCTGGAAGCCAGGGTGGGGATTAGAGAAGGCTGAGTATGCGGCATCCAGACATGTCTCAGAATCTAGAGCTGGCCCATTAACACCTTAGGTTTAAGGAGCTTTCTCAGCCCATTTCGTATTTCTAATCTTAAAATGACCAAGGCAAGGCCACAGATAATGTGTGTGTATTTCATCCTTCTTTATGCTGAAGAATCCATTTGTAACTGAAAGGTATTTTGTGTATTAATTGGTTTATCAGGTTGGATTGTTTTTCCTCAATGAGTTTCTTTCGGCTGATTCTGCTTACTTTTAAAAAACTTTATCTTTAATTTTAGATTTAAATGGTACAGGTAGAGTTTTATTATATGGATACATTACGTGACACTGAGATTTGGGCTTCTAATGATCCTGTTGCCCAAGTGATGAATACAGAACCCTAGGTAATTTTTCAAGCCTTGGCCCCCTTCCTCCCTCCTCTGTTTTGGTTGTTGACAGAGTCTGCGGTGTCTCATGTCCCTATCTTTGTGTGTGCATGGACCCAATATTCAGCTCCCGCTTGTAAGTGAGAATATGCAGTATTTAGTTTTCCATTTCTGTATTAATTCACTTAGAATAATGACCTCTAGCTTCATCCATATTGTTACAAATGACCTAATTTCATTTTTTTGAAATGGCTGCATGGTATTTCATGGTGTGTATGTGACACATTTTCTTTGTTTAATCCACTGTTGATGGGCACCTGGGTGGATTCCATGTCTTTGTGAACAGTGCTGTGATGAACATACTAGTGCAGGTGTCTCTGGGTATATACTCAGTAATAGGATTGCCGGCTGAATGGTATTCCACTTTCAGTTGTTTCAGAAATCTCCAAACTGCTTTTCTTTCTCTTTTCTTCTTCTTTTTCTTTTCTTTTCTTTTCTTTTCTCTTTTCTTTTCTTTTATTCTTTCTTTCTTTTTTTCTTTCTTTCTTTTAATTATACTTTAAGTTCTGGGATACATGTGCAGAACGTACAGGTTTGTTACATAGGTATACAAGTGCTATGGTGGTTTGCTGCACCCATCAACCCGTCACCTACATTAGGTGTTTCTCCTAATGATATCCCTCCCCTATCCCCCAACTCCCTAACAGGCCCCAGTGTGTGATGTTCCCCTCCCTGTGTCCATGTGTTCTCATTGTTCAACTCCCACTTATGAGTGAGAACATGTGGTGTTTGGTTTTCGGTTCCCATGTGAGTTTGCTGAGAATGATGGTTTCCAGCTTTATCCATGTCCCTGCAAAGGACATGAACTCATCCTTTTAAATGGCTGCATAGTATTCCATGGTGTGTATGTACCACATTTTCTTTATCCAGTCTATCATTGATGGGCATTTGGGTTGGTTCCAAGTCTTTGCTATTGTGGAAAGTCCTGCAGTAAACATACGTGTGTATGTGTCTTTATAGTAGAATGATTTATAATCCTTTGGTTATATACCAAGTAATGGGATTACTGAGTAAAATGGTATTTCTGGTTCTAGATTCTTGAGGAATCACCACACTGTCTTCCACAATGGTTGAACTAATTTACACTCCCACCAACAGTGTATTTCTCCACATCCTCTCCAGCATCTGTTGTTTCCTGACTTTTTAATGATTGCCATTCTGACTGGTATGATATGGTGTCTCATTGCGATTTTGATTTGCATTTCTCTAATGACCACTGATGATGAGCTTTTTTTTTTTTTTTGTATTTTTGTTGGCTGCTTAAATGTCTTCTTTTGAGAAGTGTCTGTTCATATCCTTTGCCCATTTTTTGATTTTTTTTTTCTTGAAAATTTAAGTTTCTTGTAGATTCTGGATGTTAGCCCTTTGTCAGATGGATAGATTGCAGAAATTTTCTCCCATTCTGTAGGTTGCCGATTCACAGTGGCTGAACTAATTTGCATTCCCACCAACAGTGTATAAGCTTTCCCTTTTCTCTGCAACCTCACTAACATCTATTTTTTTTTTATTTTTTAATAGTAGCCATTCTGATTGGTATGAGATGGTGTCTCATTGTAGTTTTGATTTGCATCTCTCTGATGATTAGAAATGTTGAGGTTTTTTTCATATATTTGTTGGCTACTTGTATGTCTTGTTTTGAGAAGTATCTGTTCAGTTTCTCTGCCCACTTTTTAATGGAGTTATTTGTGGTTTTTTTTTCTTGCTGATTTGTTTAAGTTTCTTATAGATTCTGGATATTAGCCCTTTGTCAGATGCAAAGATGTAAATATTTTCTCCCATTTTGTAGGTTGTCTGTTTACTCTGTTGATCATTTCTTTTGCTGTGCAGAAGCCCGTCCATTTAATTCAGTCCCATTTGTCTATTTTTAATTTTGTTGCATTTGCTTTGGGGATCTTCATCATAACTTACTTGCCTAGGCCAATGTCTAGCAGAGTATTTATTAGGTTTTCTTCTAGTTGTTCTCCATTTTTTTGATAAAACAAATACCTGCATTTTGCAGAACTGAAATATTAATGTGTACCTGTTATTGTCTGAGTGAGTAAACTTTGTTTTTTAAGACTCATAGTAACAAAAGGAAAATGCACATCTTTAACAACTCTTTCAGTAACAAAACATCTTTTATATAACCTGAACTTTTATATCAGTTGTCTCTGAAGTCTGGAGGGAATAGAAGAGGAAAATAAAGGAAAGCTTGGCAAGATAGGTAGCTCCCTATCAGGAGAAATGAAAATTAAAAGACCGTCGGATCAGTGTACACTCTGAGTTCTGTGGGAGCTGAGTCTGTATCCTAGAAAGCTGGGAAAAGTAGTCTAAGGCAGAAATAAACCGGGCATGCTGCCAGGATGAACAACTAGAAAAACCCTTTGGAACCATGGTCTGTCAAATGCTGATGTGTAGGCAGCTTCCTCTGTCCCCAAGGTCAGAAGAAATTCCTCTATCACTACTTCTTTCTTCTCCTCAACATCTGAAGCAAAACCCTACAGAGTACAAACGTAAAGTGAAGACAAAACAAGTCCTTGTAGCTTCGAAGTGCTTTGATATTCTTTGTCTTTTATTTTCATAAAGACTTGATAGCATGTTAATGCCACAGAATAGCTGGATTCCCTTCCATTATATGATAAACATGCTAGTGAAAAAGAATTATAAAAAATATTATTATTATTATTATATTTAACAGAGAAATTATGGCAACCAATGAGAATTGCTTCAAGTGGAATATTTATTCATGTATTCATCAAAGAGTTGTGGTATCCACTAGATGTCAGGCATTGAGCTAAGGATTGGACAAGGGGCAAGTTTGGGACAAGGCCCTATTCTGGGCTCCTGGAATTCACAGTATAAATGGTGGCATAGACAAATATGCAAATGAACAAATATGCAATTGAGTTACAAATTGTCAAAAGTGTTATGAAAGAAACATACATGGTATTCTGCTAGGGTTATGACTGACAGGTAAAGGGTGAGTATCCGGGGACGGCCTTGCTAAGATTTAATCTGAGACCTGAATGATGAGAGGAAGCCAAGTATATTGTTATAGGTCAGGAACAGAAACAATTTTTACTCTGGCTCTTCTGGGAAGACATGAAAGCCTGTGTTTACAAAAGAAGATTTTGATTTACCAAGTCACATGATCTAAAGAAACACTTTCACTCTTATGCTTCTAAAGAGATCTTTCCTGCTGCCCCACTCTCCTGACCACATTTCATCTTCTTTTCTCCTGCATTGTTTTTTTCTCCCTGGGTATTATAAATATCTGACATACTTTTTCATTTACTAATTTGTCTGGTTTAATGTCTGTCTCCACCACTAGAATGTAAGCTCTATAAGGAACTGGTTTTATCCATTTTGTTCATGATGACGTTTCTACTGCTTAGAAGAGTAACTGGCACATAGTAGATACTCAATGAATATGATTCCTGCTATACTAAGCTATTTCTTTTTGCCCCTGGAGAGGGAGATACAGAATTTTGAAAACTGCCAGGTCTGGAAGAATATGCTATACTTTCCAAAGTTGTTAGATTTGAATGAGAAAAATATACACTAAAATGAGTTCCATGCTGGTGTCTAGTAAAGGCCAAGTAAATATCATTCTTGGGTACTTACCTGTCTCTTTTTTCCTAAGCACACTCAGTGAGGTGGGAGCTGTGAAACGTTATGAGGTGGGAGAAGGTGATGTCTAATGTTTCTCTACTGCCCTGTTGGTGGCCCCCACCAAGTCTCTCTCAGTGCCTTTGCCCAGCCTTCCTCTGCACCCACTGCAGCTAGCTCTATCATTTCCTCATGCCCCATCAAGTCCTGCCTGTCTGTCTTCCCAGACTCTCAGGTCCTTGGTTCTGGCTTACAAGGGACATCTGATTAATCTGTAACCAATTCATGTCGATCCCCTAGCTGATTGCCTCTCTGTCACCATGAGACCAGCTCCTTACCATGTGTGGGTGCAGAAAGCAGATACACCATTACCCTGCTTGTGGAATCAGGCTCCTTCTCCCCCAGACAGTGATGAGGAGACACTGTCATCATTTGCCTCTTTACTTTTCCCACTCTAAAGCTGTTGACTAACTTCAGAAAAAGTCTTTTTGAATTCTTTTTATTCATAGAAAACAGAACAATGGAATAGTAAGGAAGAAAAGAGAAATAAAGGCTGGAGAAGAGAAGACAGAGGCACAGGGAGAGCACAGAGTAGAGAGGAAGGGGCAAGAGAAGAGAAGACAGGAGATAAGACGATGAATAAAAGAACAAGGGAGAAGAGAAGCAGTGGGTAAACAGCCTGTTAGATGTTGGCATAGCTTTTACCCACTGAAAAGATGTTCACAGCAAGGTCTATCAAAACCCTACCACAGTATAGCAGCTCTACCTTGAAATAGTGTTTCTAATGATAAAAATAACACAATAAAGTTTAGTAAACAATATGCTAAGAGCTTTGCATATGTTTTCTCCTCCACATGATCCTTTTGGTTGAAGGCAAATTTTGTCATTCTACGCTCAAAATTCTTCAGTCACCTCTCATGTTACTCTGAGTAAAAGGATGGGGATCTGCTCCCCACCCTTTCCTCCAAGTAGGATCCATTCCTCAGCCCCAGATCAGACAGTATGTCCCTCCCACTCCCTCTCTTGCTCCCTCCATCCCACACACACTGGTCTCCTTGCTATTTTTGATTAAACCAATTGTCCTTCCTCAGGGCCTTTGCACCAGCTATTGTTTTGCCTGGAAGAGTCTTGTCTTAGATGTCCTCCTGACCCTCTCCCTTACATCCTGTGCCTTCTTCCTTTGCTTCTTAAGCAAAAGTCTCCCATGGCTACCCCGTATAAAATGTGAACCCCCACTACCATGTCTTCCTTCTGCTAGCTACTCCCTTACTTTGCTTTAATTGTCTCTATATTACTTATCACCACCAGGGGTATCATATTATTTTACGTCAATTGTTTGTCTTTTGCCTCCAAATTATGAGTACAGGGACCATGTCAGCTTTCTTCTTGATTCATACATAGTCGGAACTTACCCCTCGAAGGTGGATACTGTTTTTCCTTCCCTTGTAGAGGGGACAAAAATAAGCTCACACCAGATAAGTAAATTTTCCAAGGTTGCATACAGGAGGTGGTGAAGCCAGGCTTCCAACAGAGCTATGCCCATGTCCAAGGCGCATGCTTTAAACCACTGTGCTAGAGGATTCCCCAACAGATTTCCACACTGTTAGGACACCTGTCCCAAAGGATAGGTTGGCATTTCAGGAGATGCCTTTCTGTGCTCAGTCAAGGTCAATGAAGATGTAATTGTGTAAAGCAAGACAGGACTATAAGGCAGATGTAATTGTGTAAAACAAAACGTAGACTTATAAGGCAAGGGGCGTAGAAATGCACACGGCTAAAGCTTGACCTGTCTGATTTACTTTGGCTGCACTGCAGAGCTACAGAGGCAGTGGGGTATGGTGTGTGGTGGTTAAGGACATAAGTTTTGCGAAGTAGATGTGGCTTCCAATTCCTACTGTGCCGTTACTTAGTTTTGAGACCTTGGCCAAGTTACATAATGTTCCTGAGCACCCAGTTCCTTCTACATGAAATGGGGTTGGATAAATGGGAATAATGCCTACCCTTAGAGTAGACTTAAAAATTAAATAAGAGAATATATACACTGTTCTTAGCATAGTCCCTGGCTCATATAAAGATTCAATAAACACTAAATAAATTACTATTATTATAATTATTATGAAGTTTACTTAGTACCTAGATGTAGAGAAAGTTTTAGTTAAAATTGTATCTGTTAATACATTATTACTTTCTTTTAAGAATGAACATCTATATTTGGAAATAGGACATAAAGCTTACTGCATATCCTTTCACTGTCATGCCAGAGCATTGTCTAATGAGCCGTCCTAAGGGTCATCTCACTCTGTCAAACAATGTAATTTTGTTTGGCTTAAAATTACCACTGATTACAGTCTAGCTTCTGCATAGTTGATGTTAGCATGTAGAAAATTAATAAGATGCAAATCACTACTGTCCGATAGAGAGGCAAATGATTTCTAACAATAGAGAATAAAACAGTATAGGATAAAATTTTAGGGTTTTATTGCTCTTTAGACTATTAAGCAGTTTTGGATATATGACTTAAAAATGTTATTCCAGCAATCTTTTCCCCATCCATCCATTCATCCATCCACCCACTTACTTACCAATTTACCTATCTCAGTTTCTTGCATTCTCCTTGAAGCCACTTTATTATTTTGTTGGTTCCTTTATTAATGATTTTAATATATCTTTGCTACATCCCCCCTATGTATTTGTATGAGAATAAGTTTATATATATAATAGAATACAATGCAATACTTATATAATATAGATGTTCTCCTATAAAGCAATTGGTAGTACCTAAGCAATTTAATCTTGGCAAACCCTATCAGATACCTAGTTTCAATGCTGCTACTCCTGATGATATTGCCTCCTTATAAGTTTTGCTGTACTTTTGCATACTAAATATCAGAAAGGTGTAACATGGTGTTTAAGATCAATGGCTCTGGAGTCAAATTTCCTGGGTTCAAACTCTTGCTCTATCACTTATTAGCTCTATGATCTTGGAAAGTTGCTTAACCTACCAACAAAATGAGGCCATATGAATACCTCTTATCTCAGAGAATATTCTGAGGAGTAAATGCCATGATGTGTATAAAAGTGCTTAGCATGGTGCCTGGTCCATGGTGTTTAATACATATTGGTTATTATGATTTATGATTGATTTTCATTTTAGGAACTTAATAAAGAAAATGAAACTTTGCGATTCTATTGTAAATGTTTGATTTTAATACTTCCTCAGCAAACTCTGGTAGTAATTGTATAATACGACAACTGTTTTTCCTAAAAGCCTACCAACTAGAAGTTCTGAAAGCAAGTGTTTACCACGAAGGGTATTTTATTCTTACAGAGCCCTACAAATTAAAATAACCTACACAGAATGCAACTGAAAAATGGCCTCTACTGTTTATTTTCTAACTTTCTACACTATGGTACGGAGATAACTTATTGTTTAGTAGTGACTGATCTAGTCTGTTTTATTGACTTGTACACTTTCTGACCCTGTCGATTTACCCTGAAAGGCTAATTTAGTGTAAGAGATCACCTGTGATTTTTGTATATTTCCAAATGTGTAAGTATCTTTCCCAGTAACTTGTACATTCTGATTTTCTTTGCACATGAGAATTGATGTGGAAAAGGCAGCTGAGCAGAGGTTGGCAAGGTTTCTGAAGTGCTATGCCAACTCCTCATTTATTCACTCTAATTTAAGGTTTTCCATGCCAGGATGAACCTCCTATCATCCAAACCACTGGAGACTGAGAACTTCCAAGACAGAGCAAGGCTACAGAAATTGAAATTATTATTGTATGATAGATTTTCTAACTTTTTTTCTTTCCTGAAAACCAAGAACTTTGAAAATGCTGATGCCAATTTTATGCAATCCAGACAGAATGATCTTATATGTGGGGAGGTGGTTGGTGGAGAAGATTGCAGTTCCAAAACCTCTTGAAGCTTTTCATACAACATCTATTCATTCATGCATGCATGCCTATATATATATATGAATTGTGCATTCATTAGCAATTCATTCATTAAATCAATGTTGCGCTTCTAACAATGTGCCAGCCACTCTGGTTATGTATTTATATATACAATACTTAACTTTTTTGAAGACTAGGTGAGAGAACATATTTAATGCACCTAGCAGAGTGCCTGGCTCATAGTACATATTCAGTAATGAAAACCATTAGTTTTAATCTTCTCTTTAAAATTTTACAAAAGTAATAAATGTACATAGTAAAGAATCTAATAGTGCCAAAGAGTTGAAATAAAAAGCAGCAATTCCCCATGCTGCTTCTGTTCTCTCCCAATCATATTCTCCAGAGCCTTAATTTTAAAAAAAATCAGTTCTTCAGATATTTACCTATGCAGCATTAAATAATGCAAGTACCAGTGGTGTGCATCCTCGCCTAGACTCTCACAGGGAAATTTTCTGCTTGTTCAGTCTAGATTCACCTTGGCCAGGGGTAGAGTTCCCTCTTATCATTTTTCTAGTGGGATTCTTAAAAGTATCCATGACTGCTGAACACCAGACCTGTCGTCCAGGGGAATAAATTGGCGTGGAGGAGACCACTCTGGAGGACAGTTCATCTTCTAAGTCTCCCTTTGGCATGCACTGCTTTCCAGACCCGTGTGGAAACCAATATCCTTTTCATCCCTTCAGGATTTCTTCTCTTTTCTTTCACTCATTGCTTCTTGCTTTTTCTTATATGTTTCTCTATGTTCTGGGATCTCCAAGAAAAAAACACCCTGAAAGTCTCTTAGTCTGGCTTTTTGAATTTTTGTTTTCCCCCTTGGTAAGGACTGGGGGTGCTATGGCAGGAGGAAAATGACCCAAAAGATTTGGAGGGAAATGCACAGAAAACAACTGGATTAATGTTTCAAGATAGAACCATCCTGCCATATTTTCTTATTTTACTATTCTTTGATTATCAACTTCACACATTATTTATTACTCCTCTCTATAAAAAAAGGAGGATTTAGCTCATGCTTCTTTCTATCTGCTCCTCTCCTTCCCAAAGTTGGATCATTATGTTACTATTTGGTTCTTCTGTTGTTTCTCTTTCTAGGTTTAAATAACAAACTTAGCTCTCCCTTCTTCCATCACCTTGAGGCAGTGTCTCTTGTCTTTCCAGCAAGATGAGGGTATTTGCTCCCCTATGCTTTTCTCCCCTTTTTCATTATCAAGGTTGCTAGTGTTCTATTCTATAGATGTATTTAAAGTTTGTAAGTTTTAAATAGCTTGATTATAAAAGTTGAAAAATGGTATACAGGATTCATTTTATAATGTTGCTTACAAAAATTTGAAAATTGACTGTGTATTAGAAGTTATTCACTCGAATGCATTATTCATGTAGCATTTCTGTTTACATTTTTTTTAACATAAAAATTTCAAGAGAAAACCTAGCTCATTTCAAAATCCAAATTTTAAAAATGTTATTTTTATTTCATTTTATTTTGTTTTATTTTATTTTAAAGCAACAGGGTCTCCCTATGTTGCACAGGCTGGACTTGAACTCCTGGGCTTGAGTGATCTTTCCTTCTGAGCCTCCTGAGTAGCTAAGATGACAGGCGCACATCACTGTTCCTGGCACAAAATCCAAATTTTCAAACACGTTTTAAAATAGGTAAACTTTATCATGCTTTTATCTCCCTCACAAGATTTACTAAGCATCAGATTCAAAAAGAAATATTTAAACTTTAATTTTTAAAGGAATAACTACTGACAATAATATTAAGAAAAAGAACATGAAAATGTCTTTTGAATGACACATTTTAAAAGCATTAGTTTGAATCTGATTTCTTCAGTTCAAGTGCAATTAATAGTCTAATAAAAGAATCATCAACAAGATGGGTAAATGTCTGAATCATGTCTTAGATTTTTAAACTAAGACAAGTTGAAAATAAACACATTTTCTGGCTTCAAGATAAGCCTTCTGTTATACCAACTCTGTGACATAGATTAAAATTACAATAATGGATTAGAAGTATTATTTTATCTCATCTAAAACACGAAATATTAGTGCTGTAATGCATTTTAGTACTTACACTAATATATGGGCTGACAGTGGTGAAACAAATACTAGGTTACTGAAGCTTTCCTAAGCATTATAATTCTGATATATGATCATATTATTTTCAACACCACATCTCAATTTTCTGACACATTTTTCACTTTTATAATTCTAAGGATTTGCAGCATCACATTCTTCTCTAACTCCTTGCTTATGTGACTAAGAAAAGTGTTAAACTAAGTACAGAAGTTCAGAGTGTAACTTAGTATTAAGAAGTAAGCCAGATTTTGTCCCAGATCTTACATACTAATCAGCTTTCACTGAGAGATTAATTTACTATAATTTCTTTTGAGTGTGCATGTCTACATTCATACAGAGATTGGGCTACAGTTTTCTTTTTTGTGTATTAGCTTTGTCAAGTTTGGCATTAGGCTTATGCTGGTTTTATAAAATGAATAACTTTCTATCTTTTTGTTCAGCTTGGGAACAAATTATGTAGCATAGTCATTATATGTTTTTTGAAGATTTCAAAGAGCTTTTTTCAAAGAAATGTATGGGCCTAAATATCATTTTGGAAATATTTCATTGATAACATTTTCAAACATTTTCATAATTATCTATATTGTTTTAAACTCCTTCCCGAGTCAGTTTTGAATACTTGCACATTCCCAGAAAATTCTCTTTTTATCTAAATTTTCAACTTTTATAGTATAAAGACTGTATGGCGATCTGTGATATATTTTAAAACTACTATAACATTTTTTTGTAGCTTCTAATTTGCTTTGTGCTTTCTCCTTTTTGTCTTTGTTAGATTCTCCATCTTTGCCCATTTTGTTCATTTTTCTGACAGTCTAGCTGTTGAATTTATTTTTCCACTTTAGAATTAAAATATTGCCAATTTTATTCTTATAATTGAAATTTTTTCAAAGTTTATAAGGAGTAGGATAATCATATATCCCAGTTGCCTGGCTTCAGAATAGTATACAGAATATACTATTCTGGTATATGCCTTCTATCCCAATGTAATTATTAGTAGTAGTCTCTTTCCTCCCCAAAATATTTCAGTTGGATAATAAATTATGTGGCCACTCTAATGATGAGTGAAACATACATTTTCTTCTCAATACAATAGCAGACTATAATTACAATGCATAATTATAATTACAGATATTGTCTCCTCCCCTGGGATGTGAAAATTCATGTTGAGGAGGTTGGGGTGGGGGAAGGGCCAAAGGCTTTTGATACTATAAAGATTTGTGGCCACCCAAAGGGCCATAGTACCTGTAGATACCCATTTAACTGCAGTATCAAATTTCATGTGGGAGGGGGTGTAAGTAGGATAAAATTATCTCAACCAGGCTCCTTAGAGGGACAATAATGAGAAACAAGGTTGAGAAAAATGTTATATTGCTGTTTGAATACCACCATTGATTAGTTCATTTTATTTTTCTCCTTAATAGTTATTTGATATTTTGTAATTTGTAAGTAAATATAGTTTGTTTAAACAATAAGTTATTGTTTCAATACTGAAATACCCTTGTTGACGTCATCAGTGGTCAACATTGTCAACACAATTGTTGTATGTTTTTGGCTGACTCTGCTTTTCAATACCATCTGTCCAACTTGACTACTTCCTCCTTTCTTTATTGAGAATATTATTGGGCTCATGGGATTAAATGAAATAAGACATTGAGGCATTCAGAACTGTGCCTGTCCCTCCTGCTTTCCCTCTGTCTCACTGGTTATTTTCGAACTTGTTGGTTTGCTTTTTTTTTTTTTTTTCCTCCAGCTGATCTCTAATTGCTGGAGTGCTAAAGAGCTTGAGCCCTTTTTCTTCTCTATCTGCATTTTATTCCTGAGTGACCTAATCCAATTCTATTGTTTTAACTCCTTCCGCATAACTTTATACCTCCAGCCCTGACTCGTACCATGAGTTTCTGACTTGTATATTCCATTGCCTGCTTGATATTTCCATGTGGATGTATAATAGTTATCAGAATTAGGTATGAGCTCAAAATGGAATGTTTTCTTCACACCTGTTCTACATTCCTTCTCATTCCAGTAAATGGTACTGCCATTCACTCAATTTCTTAAGTCAGAAACCTAAGATGCATTCTAGACATTTTTGCTATCTGCCTTCTTCCACATTCCATCTGCCATCATGCCAGCTGGTTATATCACCAAACCTATCCACTTCTCTTGATTTTCCTTGTTACTCTACTCCAAGACACCATCTGCTCTCACCTACATTCTCCACTGGTCTCCTGCTTCCACTCTCATCTCCCAGTCCTCACCCTCATCATCCGTTCTCCAAAGAGATCTCTTAAAAATACAAGTAGAATTGCTCCACTCCCCTTCTTAAATTCTCTATTGGCCTTTCATCACTGAACTCAGAATAAACACTGAACTCTTTATCGTGGCCAATAAAGAACCGTGCTTCCATCTCCCCTTCAGCCACTCTGGCCTTCTATTCCCTTAACGTGCCTAACCAGTTTCTGTGATGGGCTTGCTTGCTGTTTTCTCTACCTGGATGTTCTTCAGGCCCACGTGTTCCTGTGGCTGGACATTCTTGTCTGAGCAGTCTCAGCTCAGTTGTTACCCCCTCAGAGAGGCTTCCAACCTGGTACCATAACTAATGTCAGCTCCTTTCTACCAATGACTATTGAGTTGCCCTGTCCAGCTTTTTTTTTTTTAATCATTTTTTGTTTGTTTTGAACTGGAGTGTTTATTGCAGAAATTTGGCCTAGGTTCCAACCGAGTGACTCCAGTTGAGGTTAGACTGGGGCCCCTTGCCCAGGGCTGGGCACAGGAAACAGTGAAGGCATCTGGGCCTCAGAGCTGTGAGATGGGACTGGGGACCAGACTGCAGGTGAGGCCTGTATAGTCAGGCTCATGCAAGGCCTTCACCACACCATCCTCTTTCACCAGGAAGAAGCTCTCAAGCTCGCATCCCCAAAGAGTGGCAACAGCGAATCATCTAGTAACAGATCAGTCTCCTTCCCAGAGGTCCCAGGGCTACCACCCATGAGCCGGTCTTGGCCTTCTGCAGTGTGGCCTATCCCCACTCACCAGTCACAAAGACACAAAGACAGTGGAACTTAGACATGGATCTGGCCCCCCTTGACATTCAGAACCCCAGCCTACTCCCCAAACCCAAGCAGATGGGTTTTTGACATTTGGGGTGAAAGCCCCAGGGATTCTGAGCAGCACACCCTTCTTTCCCTGGCATAGTTCTGTCAGGTCCACCTTGTTCCCAGGCTCCCTTTCAAACACCACTAATGCCAGGATAGCAACTCCCACCATGACAGGCGCCATGGCTGCAAAGGTACTGCTGAAATCATGGGTCCCCAAGCATCCACTTTCGTTTTCTTTCTAGTAGTCACGCTGCTTCTGCTGCTGCTGCTGCCATTGCTCCTGCTGCCATTGCTCCTGCTGCTATGATTCTATCGTAGCAATCTCAGTGAGGACCAACCCAGTTCAATGTTTCAGGGCGCACAGTTGTGCCAGCTCCAGGCTGGGCCCTGTGGCTGTGACAGTCCTGTGTCTTTGGTTAGGCACCACCTATCCTATTCAGCCTTCTTAGGGTTATCTCAGTTTTTGGTATAGCTCCTTCTTTTCTGTTGTCCTCTCAGCGCTATCATGTCAGTTCCGTGAAAATTGGGACCTGTTTCTTCATTCACAATGCACGTGTTCTCAGTACCTAGAACAGCTCCTGTCCACAGTAGGTATTTGTGTGTATATTTTATGTAATAGATTTTTGGCTTAATTCTCATGGAGTCAAATGATGAATGTGAAATTCTTAATTTCTGAAGGTTTGCTGTATTTAGAGGTTTTTGTTGACTGATGGGTTGGTTGGTTGGCTTTAAAGTGAAGTAATCCATCAGGTTTTATGTATGTGAAATTTTATGGAATTCGGTGAAATGTGTGCCTGTGTAGATGAGTATATAGGAGAGAAGTTTTTATTTCTTTTAAGATGATTAGTTATGCTTTGCCAGTATTTCCCCAGAACTTCTAAGAATGTTGGTTTTGGTGGTGGGGGGGATGTATTCAGTATTGACGATTCCACGTTTATCTACATTAAACTGTCAGGTTGGTTATTTAACCATTCCGAGGCTTTTCTTTTCTGTTGTGGCCACTTAAAACAAAGCAAAGCAAAATGAAACTAAACTGTCTTGGTAGGCTTTTATTGAAATAAGAGGGGAAAATGTAAGGAGTAAAAATTGCTAAATTATTTGAAATAATTTTTGGATGCAGAGGTTGACTTTATTGACTGAAACAGAATTTAAGAAGTATCTGTGCATTTAATTGACTCTACTTAGCATCTTATCTGTCTTAAGAATTGCCTATCCTTTGATTGTTTCCAGAACAATCATGTAGGTTCCTTTTTGCTTAGACTGAAAATGATTTGGGATGAAGTAAAAAATTCACTCCCCCATGATGGATTAATTTTTTGTCTCAGTGGAGATGCCATGTTGTCAGAATTTCTTGAAAATGACCTGCAAGCTTATTACTAAGCAGCTTTGGGCCAATGAGCACTCTTTTAAAGAAAACATTTTATTCTTTTTCTAATTGGAGAATAATATATGTTCATTGTAAAGAAATAAAATAGAAATTATGTATATTCGTACCAAAGACAATTTCCATTTTGGTGTATTTCCTTTCAGTTCTTTTTCTGATATACTATCTTTTCCCTTCTGCTTTGAGATATGCATTGTGACTTCCCTTTGTGATAAAGAGGATAAATCTGCTGGCTCATTTCCTTTTATAGACTGCCACCTTCTCTACCAACCAAGAAAATGTGCATTTTGGATTTTGCTTGAGTTGAAACAATTTATGCTGGAACAATTATAAAAAGCAGCATCTGTAATGTGAATTTGGCCCGCTCTGTATCAGAAAAAAATAACTTCCACCATAGCCCGAGAGGAAACTTTAGGTATCTGTCTCCGATAGAGCCAAAGATTTTAATACATATTTCATGATCACAGCTGAGGTTTTTCCAAACTCAGAGTGCTGTATCATTCATTCACTCCTTTAAACTACAAGATTATTTTTGGCTCTTTGTGTTGGCACATAGGCCTTTCCATTGCTGATCTGCATGAACCATTTATCAAGTCAAGGGTTTAATCTATCAAAGTCAGAGTTTCTTTGTTCTGCCTGTCTCTGTTTCACCTTCCCAGATGGTATTGTCTCATATGTATACACTGTTGGCTTAAAAAGGCTATTTGGAATGCAAAGTTTATCAAGTTTCTCCATTTTTTTAAAATAATATATTATGGGGCAAAGTGATATTTTATAGGCAATAACAATTATAGTGTTGATCAGGTTCTAAAACATTGCATTAACTATAATGTCCCAAACCTCCTTCTTGGCTAGTATTCTGGTTCCGTTCTTGCCAGTAGCTCCTGCTTTCTCTAGTCACTCATTCTGAAAACTTGAATCATCTTTGATTTTCTTCTCTCCCCTTTCCAAACACTTATTGAATTATCAAATTCTTTGGATTGTATCTCCTGGACATTTCTTGAATCCATCCTCCATTGCCTTTGTTTACTGGACTCATGATGCTGCCTGTTATCTTCAAAGAAGCAGGCAATTCATTTTGAATGCTTTTGATGGGATCCAAATATAAAGGCCAAAGCAAA
Source organism: Macaca fascicularis (assembly GCF_037993035.2). NCBI lineage: Eukaryota > Metazoa > Chordata > Mammalia > Primates > Cercopithecidae > Macaca > Macaca fascicularis. The sequence goes on along the minus strand of NC_088375.1, from coordinate 158,278,191 downwards.
TTAACTAATTTATTTAAAACACTGACTTCTTGCCACATGCTAACCGCTGATCTAGGGTCTGGTGATACAGCAGTGAACAGAAGGGGGAAAAAAAAGCCTAATAGAATTTACATGTCAGTGCAGGAACAGGGGAGAAAGACAAAAATAACACAGGTAAGAAAATTATAGTATGTTGGATTTTTTTAATGTTGTTATGAGGAAAAGTAAAGGGATGAAAGGCTGCAAGTGAGAGCTGGGGTGGACAGGGAAAGGTTAGATCTAAAACAGGTGGTAGGGACGATAATGAAAGTTAACTAAAACATAAAGAGGCATCATAAACAAAGAGAATACATAAAAAAGCATTTTAATTCTGTCAGCTAGTGTCCTGTATCCTCTAGTCCTGATATCTAGGATGCACAGATGATGCACAGGGATCTTCTATGCCTTAGCATAACACAATAAAAACTATTACAATAGCCACCAAGCTGTTCTCCCTCTCTTTGAGCCATTCCCTTCCCAGGTCAGCACTTTCAGCAAAACTGTATTGTGATCTAAACATAGGAACTGTGCTTAAGAGAAAGTGCTAAAGTTGATTCAAAGAGGCATGTCCACAATAGGTAAGCCAAGGTCCGCAAGACGAGACTTCCAGGGGCCAGAGTAAGACTCAAATCAAAATCATGAATAATATTTAGTGAATCCTTACTGTCAAAGGAAAAAAGTCTAAAGTCTTTAGCCTAATATTCATGGCTCTCCAGCAAGTAGCTTAATGCTACTTTTCTTTTTTCCTTTTTTTTCATTTTTGAGACTGAGTCTTATTCTGTTACCCAGAGTCGAGTGCAGTGGTGCAATCTCAACTCACTGCAACCTCCATCTCCTGAGTTCAAGTGATTTTCACAATTCAGCCTCCCAAGTATCTGGGATTACAGGCATACATCACCATGCCCAGCTACTTTTTTGTATTTTTAGTAGAGACAGGGTTTTACCATGTTGGCCAGGCTGATCTCAAACTCCTGACCCCAGGTGATCCACACACCTTGGCCTCCAAAAGACCATGCTAGTTTTTCAGCCTTATTTCCTAGCACTCATCTTCACATCCTTCCACACATCTTCCAATTTCCATCCTTGTTGTCTTTCTTTGGATGGAAGATCTTCTTCTACCACAGTTTTAGAGTCCGAATTCTATCCATCCAGTGGGACTCAGATGAGATGTTTCCTCTTCTATGAAAGCTTGACAGAAATCATCACCTCCTCTTTAGAATGTTAATATCAAACTCTTTTCTGGCACTTGGTATTATATTTACCATATATGTGTGTGTGCCTCAACATTTCTGTTAGACTAAAGCTCTTTGAGGGTAGCCATCTGGTCCGCCTGTTCTTTGATCCTTTCCCCATGGCCCACACAGTGTTCAGCATAGATTAGGGAATGATTAATAAAGTGCTCTGTGGCATTTCCAATGGCCTGTTTTTTCGGTGGCAATTCAAAAATATTGTTGCACTGGAGTGCCTCCAGATGAAGGTCCTAGAAATGGTAAAATGTCATGAAATACCTAATTAGTCAAAGACATGGAATGTTTAGCTTGGAGAGGAGAAAAGTAATAATAGGCAAATTTTTTTCAGTATTCAGCCCCCTACCCACCTCCCCGCCAACATACTATGCCTTTTTCAGTATTTTTATTAACCGACCTTCTGCCTATATTCATCAGTGTTCGCCACTTCTTTTTTTAAAAAAACATTTTCTCCCCTCAGTGCACATGGTATGTCTCGAATCTCTCCATCTCTTTTGCTGGCTTTTTTGCCCCTAACGAATCTTTAAATGTTAGAATCTAAGCTCAGTCTTGGATGCCCTATTCTTCTCAGTTCTGATTTATTGATGCTTGTGGCTTCAATTTGAACCTGCACGGTGGAGATTCACAAAAGCATACATTCAACCCAGGCAAGACCTCAGAACTTCCAACTGCCCACTCAACATCTCTCTGAAAATGCTTCAGAGGACCCAACATGTACATAGGAACTCACAAAAATTTTCCACATTTTCTAATTTTAATGAATGACTTTGCAAGCCTTCCGCGTACTAAGTCAAAATTCTAGAAGTCACCCTTGACAGCTTCTTCTCCCTTACTCCTTCTAAACAATCCATTTCCAAGCCTCTTGTTTTTACTTCCTAATGTATCTAAAATCTACTTAGAGATAGATCATTTCCTCATACAGGGCACCATTGTCCCTTGCTTACGTAGACTTCTCCAGTAACAGGGCTTCCCCCATCCACATTTGCCTCCTCAACTCTGTTCTTCACTCCTCTACAGTTACCACAGTGATTTTTTGAAATGTGGATTTTATTGCCTTATTTCCCTGGGTAAGAGTCTCAGAGATTCTTCTGTGCCATCCCTAAACTCCGTCTGTGCTTCATCTGGACCTCCCTGCCACTCCAACTTCATCTCATACCACTTTACTCTTATCTTCCTTTGGTTCATCCTTCAAACATAGAGGACAAACTGCGTCTTCTGTCTGGGATGTTCTTCTCTTCTGTTTCCACCTATTTAGATCTTTTACCTCTCAGATCAATCATCATTCCCTTGAAGAAGCACCTTCTGATCTTCCTGAATAGATCAAATCCACTATTAGAGTCTGTGCTGGCATCAGGTTATTAAAATACATATTGTAATTGTAATTTTACATTTATTGCTGAGTATTTCTAGGAGTGGGGTGGGAGAAGGAGAGCTACAAGACATGAAACAAGAGAGGACCTAAGGACCAGCATATGAAGCACTTAGTAAACCATGTTAAGACGTTTTGGACATTATCCTGAAGACAGTGGGGAACCATTTTAAGAGGAAATGACAGAATCATATTAACATTTAAAAAATACAGTAGTTAAATTATGTCCCTCCATAATTTTTATGTTGAAGTATCAACCCCGTTACCTGAGGATGTGAACCTATTTGGAAATTAGGTTATTGCAGATGTAAGATGTACTAAGATGAGTAAGATTAGTAAGATGAGGTCATACTGTAGCAGAGTGAGCCCCTAAACCAATAAGACTTGTGTCCTTATTTTTAAAAATATCGTGTGGAAAGATAGAAATTCACACAGGAAGAATGCTATGTGAAGATTGGGGTTATGTTTCTGCAGATCACGGAACTACCAGAAGTTAGCAGAGAGGCCTGGAATAGATTCTTCCCTGGTACCTTCAGAGGTAGCACGGTTCTGCCAACACATTGATCTCAAACTGTATACTCCAGAACTGGGAGACAATAGAATGCAGTTATTTAAGCCACTCAGTTTCTACTACTTTGTTACAGCAGCCCTAGAAAACTGACATAGTAATGATAATTCTGGCTGCAGTATAGAGAATGTTTTGGAAGTAGGTAAAACTGAATACGGTGAGACAATTTGAAGCTACTAATATAAGAGATGAGAGTGACTGTGGGCAAGATTAGAGAACTAATTTGCAAGTAGAATCAATGAAAATAGGTGAATGATTAAACTTGCAGAGTGGAGAGAAGAATGGCTTGAGAAATGACGGATAATTTTAAATCCGATTTATTGATTTGATGACTCCCAAACATACATCTTTAGCTAAGACTTCTCTTCAGTCTTCCAGATTCTCATATCCAAATGCCAGTTAAGCTACAGTTGGTTTTTCCACAGTCACTTTGATGAATGATTAAAGAAAGAAATTAATAACTAATAGTTAATAAGAACTACCTTCTACATTAGAAAGGAGAATTAATGTATTATTTATCCGAATAAGTGTATGTTAAAGAAAGATAAACTTTCATTCTACATGGGAAAGGGTTTTTAATCCACCATAGCTCCCCAAAATAGAACAGAAAACCTAACCTTGCGAGGTAGATTTCTATCTCTGATTACTTCATGCCAGGTCTAAATGTCCATAAGTCTACAACTTCAGCCTGTTTAACTTTCTTTTTTTCATTCATATGGTGCTTTGTTTATAGCTCTCATATTGTTCTCTTTACATTCAAGTTATATAGAGGCCTGGTGATAGTCCTCATATTATGGTAAGGTTTCTCACAGCAAAAACCAAGCTTTGTTAATTTTGTCAGCATATGGAGCCTAACACTAAGCTGTATTCCTAACCAGTTAATAACTGCTGCTCTTTTGAGAATGAAAAAGTTTAGGCCCCAATTTCAAATGTTTTCTACCATAACTATGTTATGCAACATATTAATACTAAATATGCAAGTCTATTTTCTTGCTTAATAATAAAAATACAATGTGTTGAGAGAAAATAGTTCTGGTAGCTAATCAATATTCCAGTTCTCAATTATCCATGCTAGATTATATTATGCATTAATTTGATTGCATGCTCTGCAGTATATTGTGTATGTGTTGTGCAAAGGCATAATTGCTCATGTTCATACATAATAAGTAGGCTTGGGAATTTGTCTGGAGGTATATCTTAGTTATTAATAGTGATTGTCAAGTGCACATTTCAAGTTTAGAACCTCATTGGCCTTCTGGGAGTCAGAGTCTCAATTTCAAGGAAAATTTAAACCTTTCCTTTCATGTATTCCTGTTCATTTAATCCTGTCGAAATAGAAGATTTTGTGTTTAAGAAGAAAGAGCTAGAGGCTAATTAAAGGAGTGAAGGCCAGGGTTTCATGGACCTCTGATTTCTCTCCAAATGAGTGATGAATTAAATTTAAATGAGTCAGAAACATACCTTAGGTTTTGCTTTTTTCTTAATTGTTATAAAAAATTAACATAAATTTATCATCTTAACCATTCTTAAGTGTATAGTTCAGTAGTATTAAGTATATTTGCATTGTTATAAAACAGATCTTCAGAAGTTTTTTCATCTTGCAGAACTAAAACTCTATACACATTAAACAACTCCCCACTCCCCTGTCCCCTCATTTCTCTCTTGGTAACTACCATTCTCCTTTCTATTTCCATGAAATTGACTACTTTAGATGCTTCATGTAAGTGGAACCATGCAGTACTTGTTTTTTTGGTGACTGGCTTATTTCATTTTCTATAATGTTCTTAAGGATCATTCATGTTGTAGCATGTGACTTGATTTCCTTCCTGTTTCCTGTTTAATATTCCATTGTATGCATATACCACATTTTGTTTAACCATTCATCTGCCTATAAACATGTGGGTTGCTTCCACCTCTTGACTATTGTGAATTTCTTTTTTAACTAAGTGTATTTGAAAATATAAAGTTTCTATATCAGTTCCATTTTATATTCTCTCTGTATTAAAATGAAGGAAGAATATTTTTATACATTTGAAAACTTAAAACTCTTTGTCACTTAAGGCTTCTGTATGAGTACATTCTCACACTGCTATAAAGAAATACCTGAGGGCCGGGCATGGTGGCTTATGCCTGTAATCCAGGCACTTTGGGAGGCTGAGGCAGGTGGATCACCTGAGGTCAGGGGTTTGAGACCAGCCTGGCCAACTTGGTGAAACCCCATCTCTACTAAAAATACAAAAATTAGCCTGGCATGGTGGCACATGACTGTAATATCCCAGCTACTTGGGAGGCTGAAGCAGGAGAATAACGTGAACCCAGGAGGTGGAGGTTGCAGTGTGCTGAGATCCTGCCATTGCACTGTAGCCTGGGCAACAGAGTGAGACTCTGTATTAAAAAAAAAAAAAAAAAAAAAAAAAAAGATACCTGAGACTGGGTAATTTATAAAGAAAAGAGGTTTAATTGGCTCTGGGTTCCACAGGCTGTACAGGAAGCATGACACTGGCATCTACTCTGCTTCTGAGAAGGCCTTAGGAACTTTACAATAATGATGGAAGGCAAAAAAGGGGGAGCCAGCTCGTCACATGGCCAGAGCAGGAAGAAGAGAGAGAGGGGGAAGTGCTACACGTGTTTAAACAACCAGATCTCATGACAACTCACTTGTTATCACCAAGACAATACCAAGAGGGATGGTGTTAAACTATTCAGGAGAAACTGCTCCCATGGTCCAATTACCTCCCACCAGACCCCATCTGCAATATTAGGGATTACAGTTCAACATGAGATTGGTAGGGACATAGATCTAAACCATATCATTCTACCCCTGGCCCCCCAAATCTCATGTCCTTTTCACATTGAAAAATACAACCATCCTTTCTCAACAGTCCCCCAAAATCTTAACTCATTTCAGCATTAACTCAACATTCCAAAGTCCAAAGTCTCATCTGAGACAAGGCTCATACCTTCTGCCTATGAGCCTGTGAAATCAAAAACAAGTTACTTACTTCCAAGATACAATGGGGATATAGGCATTGGGTAAATACTCCCATTACAAAAGGGAGAAATTGGCCAAAACAAAAGGGCTACAGGCCCCATGCAAGTCCTAAACCCAACAGGGCAGTCATTAAATTTTAAAGCTTCAAAGTGATCTCCTTTGACTCCATGTCTCACATCTGGGGCACACTGATGCAAGGGGTGAGCCACCAAGGACTTGGACAGCTCTGTCCATGTGAATCTGCAGGGTTCAGCCCCCACGGCTGCTCTCTTGGGCTGGCACTGAGTTCCTGCAGCTTTTCCAGGTGCGGGGTGCAAGCTGTCAGTGGATCTGCCATTCTGGGGTCTGGAGGATTGTGGTTCTCTTCTCACAGCTACTCTAGGCAGTGCCCCAGTGGGGACTCTGTATGTGGGCTCCAACTCCACATCTCTCCTCCACATTGCCCTAGCAAATGTTTTCTATGAGGGATCTGCAACTGCAACAGGCTTCTTCCTAGACATCCAGGCTTTTCTTTTCTACCACATGGCCAGGCTGCAAATTTTCCAAATTTTCTGCTGTGCTTCCCTTTTAAATATAAGTTCCAGTTTTAGGTAATTTCTTTGCTCACACATATGGGCATAGTTTGTTATTAACAGCCAGGCCACATATCATACACTTTGCTGTTTAGAAATTTTTCCCACTAGATCCTCTAAATCATCACTCTTATGTTCTAAGTTCCACAGGTCCCTATAGCAGGGATACAATGCAGCTAGGTTCTTTGCCAAGGCATTGCAAAAATGACATTTACTCCAGTTCTCAATAAATTCCTCATTTCCATCTGAGACCTTCTCGGCCTGGACTTCATTGTTCACATCACTATGAGCACTTTGGTTGAAACCATTCAACAAGTCTGTCAGAAGTTCCGAGCTTTCCCTCATCTTCCTTTCTTCTTCTGAGCTCTCCAAACTGTTCCAATCTCTACCCATTACCCTGTTCTAAAGTTGTTTCATTTTCAGGTATCTTCATAGCAATGCCCCACTCGGTATTAATTTTCTGTATTAGTCAGTTCTTGTACTACTACAAAGAAATACCCAAGACTGGGTAATTTATAAAGAAAATAGGTTTAATTGATCCACAGTTCTACAGGCTATACAGGAAGCATGATGCTGGCATCTGCTCTGCTTCTGGGGAGGCCTCAGGAACATTACAATCATGGTGGAAAACAAAAAGGGGGAGTTGGCACTTCACATGGCTAAAGCAGGAAGAAGAGAGAGAGGGGAGAGGTGCTACACACTTTTAAACAACCAGATTTCCTTAGAACTCACTCATTGCCAAAAAAATGACAAGGGGGATGGCGTTAAACTATTCATGATAAACCTCCCCCCATGATTCAGTCACCTCCCACCCGGCCCCACCTCCTACATTAGGGATTACAATTCAACATGAGATTTATTGGAAATACAGACTCAAAGCACCTCAGCTTCTTATTGCAGATTGTTATTCTCTGATAAAATCTGGTACCAAATATTTTTAGACAGAATAATATTATGAAAGTCAGTACAAGGAACATATAAAACTCTGAAAACAGATACTAGATTTGTTTGGCAGATTGGTGAATAGGCAATGAAAGTGAATGACTCTTTATCTCCTGAAGGACCAAGGAGGCTTTGAATGAAGAGAATTACTAAAACATACTCATACCTTTTAAAAAGTAACTCTTGGTCAGGCATGGTGGCTCATGCCTATAATCCCAGCACTTTGGGAGGCTGAGGTGGGTGGATCACCTGAAGTCAGGAGTTCGAGACTAGCCTGGCCAACATGGCAAAAACCCCATCTCTACTTTAAAAAATACAAAAGTTAGCAGGATGTGGTGTCAGGTGCCTGTAATCCCAGCTACTTGAGAGGCTGAGTTAGAAGAGTCGCTTGAACCTAGGAGGTGGAGGTTGCAGTGAGCCGAGATGATGGCACTGCACTCCAGCCTGGGTGACACAGCGAGACTCCACCCAAACAAAATAAAATAAAATAAAATAAAGTAAAATAAAATAAAAAATAATTCTTCAAAATTCAATATTTTCGACACTTACTAGAATCTATAAGGAACTCAACAAGAAAAAAATAAAACCTTATTAAAAAGCAGGCAAAAGACATGAATAGACGTTTCTCCGAAGAAGACATACAAGTGGCCAAGAAACATGTGAAAAAAATGCTCAATATCACTAATTAAACTAAAACCACAATGAAATATCATTTCATACCAGTCAGAATGACTATTAAAAGTCAGAAAATAACAAATGTTGGTGGACGTAAATAAAAAGGTATGCTTATACACTATTGGTGGGAATGCAACTTAGTTCAGGCACTGTGGAAAGCAATTTGGAGGCTTCTCAAAGAACTAAAAACAGCAATACCATTTGACCCAGCAATCCCACTATTGGGTATACAGCCAAAGGAAACAAATCGTTATATTAAAAAAAAAAAAACACCTGCATTCATATATTTGTCACAGTACCATTCACAGTAGCAAAGTCATGAAATCAACCAAAGTGTTCATCAATAGTGGATTGGATAAAGAAAATGTGGTACATATATACCATGGAATACTATGCAACCATTGAAAAAAAAATGAAATCATGTACTGTGCAGTAACATGGATGGAGCTGGAGGCCATTTTCCTAAGTGAAATACTTCAGAAACTGAAAATCAAATGCTGCATGTTCTTCCTCATAAGTGGGAGTTAAACAATGGGTACCCATGGACATATAGAAGGAAATAATAGACACTCGGGACTCTAAAAGGTGGAAATTGATTGGGTGTGAGGGTGGAAAAACAGCCTATTGGGTACAGTGTTCACTATTTGAATGGTGGGTACACAAGAAACCCAAACTCCAATATTATGCAATATATCCGTGTAACAAACCTGCACATTTACTTCCTGAATCTAAAATAAAATAATATTTTAGATTTAACTTCTTTTCAACCTTTATTAAAGGTAAAGCTATTACTTTTGTTTTAACACTATAATGAGTAGAATTTTCTGTGTTGTTTTAAATAATTCCATGATCTAAGTTTCTGGTACAGAGATCTTTACCAATGAACATCAATGGTTTTCCCACAACATTAAGATTTTTTCTGAGATGAATTCACAAGGGCTTTGAGTGTATGTGTAAAAATGAGTCATAGAATTCTTTTACAATAATGACAAGCATGGCCTTTCAATTTTTCAACATTCTGAAAATGGATAAACAAAGCCATTTACCCTGTCTCTAATTTTCTGAAGATTAGGTTCATTAGTTTAACTCATGGTTATAGTTCTTGTGTCAACTGTATTGATGTATACATCAATAAACACAATCTTTCACTTTCACTCACTCTTCAATCTCCTCCTTCTCCCTACAGTTCCTACATTATTCAGAATCCCTGGCAATTCATATGTGTTAGGTGTGAAGATATGGAATTGTCAGCATCAGGAAAAGCTATTACCTTGCTAGTTCAGACAGAGTCCTTCTCTTTTCTTTGTTTACTTTAGATTATTTCCTTTTTTTAAAGACTGAGTTCTTGAATTCTTATTCTCTGACTTGCTTCATAATCTGTTTCAGAATTTCTTGCCCCTATACCTTGTTTCTTTATTAATCAATCTGTGCATGAAATATTCCATTTTCGACCCAGCTTAAATTTCTCCACTGTACCCTTGTTTTACTTTCAAGACAGTTAGAAACTCTGAATTCAAGCCTATGATCTTTTAGAAACCTGATCTAACTGACGCCTACAAAATTCTACCCTTTCTCCTGCCTCTTAACTTAGCTTTAAAAATGAAGCACATACTATTTATCCGGTTATAAACTTTAAAGTAGATTCTAAGTGCAAAAAATGTGCCTAGTCAATTCAATTTGACTTCTGATTTTTTGAAAAAACATCAAGAATTGAATAACAAGAATAAGAATAAATATAAGGCTACTGACTGAAATGTACCATGATCTTTCTCTTATTTAGAACATCTTATTTCACAAAGTTCTAAGTCCTTTTCTATTTGGCGTGACCTCTTCTATATGATCATGGATATAAAACGATTAAACAGAAAGTTCACATTCAGCAAATATCAAGGTGTTCTTAATATCATAACTTGAAATCAATGAAGAAGTCACTTTTTCTGCTGTGTAGAAACTGCCCCACATGTCCCTGGTCTGGCAAAAAATACACACACAAATACTGAAAACAGAAGATTATAACACCAGCTGAATCGCACCATTGCTAGGCATACGATTTGAAAGCCAGCACTTTGCAGGGCAAATTTGAGTAAACAACCTCTGTAGAAATACAGTTAATTAAATCTCTATTCTATAAACTATGAGCCAAAGTTTATATAAAAGAGAGACTAAGAAGTCTTTGTTGTAAGTATTAAAAATTCTGACATAAGGAAGTGACTACTCTAGCCATATCAGTGTCAGAAGATGACAGTGTGGAACTCCAAGGCAGAGAATCAGTGAGGCTGCAAAATCTGGACAAAGAAAGGCAGAGCAAGACATAGACTACAGAAAAAAGAGCATTCTCTGAGCAACATCAGGCTAATCCCTTGGTGTGAAGAAAATAGGAGTTAATACCAAAAACATATGGCTCATTATTCATGTAATTATGCTTGTTAGCTATATAGTAAACTGTATATGAAATTTTCATTCCACAGTATAAATTCAGTCATTAGTTTTTCCTTTTCATATTTACATTAAGTAAATATGTACTGAGGACCCTAAAATGTCTCAGGCATGAACCTGTAATGGTGAAGGATTCAGCTTTGCCCTCAAGGATCTTACAGGAATGGGGCCGATGGCAAGAAAAGAAACAATACTGTGTGGTAAGCACAGGGCACTAGGGGAACAGGAAGTAGGGATATTTATCTGGATCCTTGTGGGCAGAGGAAATAAACATAACTAAGAACAATGAACGATAGGTTTACAGGAGGGTAGGGGAGAAGGTTCCAAGTTGAAGCATTGTACTAAATTTTGAGCAAAAGTTCAGTGAAACTTTTATTTTTATTATAAAACCAACAAAGTAAAAGTTCTCAGCTTATATATTATAGATAGCTCTCTGAACTGGATGAATGTCAGCTGTGATTGCAATCAAGCACTGATAATGTGGCCAGATGGAGTGTGCCACCTCCCTTCAGCATTTTGTCTTAAGAGGGTTTCTAATGTGGCTTGTCAGATGGTATGTGTATTCCATGTGTTGCTGGAAATTTGAGGCTACTATCTAGAAACAAAGGTCTTGGTCTCAGCAGCATGCAGTGAGTTAGTGCCCCCCAGTACCTCAGATAAAAAAAAAATGTATTCTATAAAGGGATCCATGAAGCACAAATGTAAAAACGTGCTACAAAAGCATCTCTTCTTTTCATAGTGCCACAGGGGCTATCACTATGAGTCTGAATTGCAAAGTGCACAGAAAAGCGAACCTGTGGACTCACTACTTTGCTTTATACTACTGCCCACTCCAGCACCTGCATAATGCTGAAGGATGTCCACCGAGAGAATGCTCATCACTTTGCCAACTGCCTCTGTGCTCTAGCCCAGGGTGGGCATTTTTTTTTCTGTAAAGACCAGCTGGCAAATATTCTAGGTTTTATGTACCTTACAGTCTCTGTGACAACTAACCAACTCTGCCATCGTAGAGAAAACCAGCACAAAACCATCTATAGGCAATAGTCAAATGAATGAACATGGCCGTGTTTCAATCAAACTGAATTTGCAGAAACATGCAGTGGTCCACAGGCCATAGTTCGCTGATCCCTGCTCGCAACAGTCCTTTAAGGTGTGGTATCTGGATCCTAGCATATGCTGTTTCTGTTGCATGAAACATTCTTCCTTCATCTCTCTGCCTAGCTAGATTTTAGTAATTCTTCAGCTAATAGCAGAGGTCATTTTTTGAGGGAAGATACCTCACTGATGCCCAAATCTGATGGTATGTCCCTTCCTCTCCAGAGTACTGACTGATTTCTAGTTGTCTGGAGACTTGCTCTCTGCACTTCAGAGTATGAGCTTCATAAGGGTAGAAATCTGCTTCCCTTTCTCCCTGCTGAATCCCTGGCACATAACACACAATGCCTGGGACATATAAAAGACTAAATACATATTTGTTTAATGCTTAATGAATGAAATTACTTACCTCTTCCTTACTTTGTTAGGATCGTAAGTCTAGCAGGTGAAATTATTTATGGTCTTACAGTTTATGAGCCATGTCACCATGTTATCACATTGTAACAAAGCAAAGGTTTAACTATATCTCAGCTCCGGTGGTTTTCAGAGGGCTGTGGAAATCAATAGTTCTAGCTTCATTTAGCTAAGTGGAGAATGCCATTTGGGCCATCTGTGTCCACTAACATCTTGGCCCACACCCGCTGCTCTGCTGTCTCCAGGTGGAGGATAACACCTCTCTGTCCCCATCAGTGTCTTCCACTCTTTTTAGAAGTACTGCTAGCACAATGCTGTCTGCACTCCAATGTTTAACAAAATTTTTAGGGAAATGTCACTTACCTTTTTGATATATCTTATTATCTTCCTAGAGCCCAGAGAAGTGCATTAGATTAACCTGGAGTCAGAATCCGATGTAACCAGAATAACTTCCCTCCACTAAGACTAATGCTTTGTTACTGGGTCTAAAAGGTTGAGCTCAGTTCTTGGTAGGAATTATTTCCCAGGAGGCTCCTCTGTGCCTCTTAGGCTCACACTTCAAAGAGTCTGTTCACTAATTTTTCAACATGTTCAGATATCACTTTGAATCCTAGCCAGAGCAAGCTGGGACCTTGACTACTCTTTTTACCTCTTCCACTTGCAGGTAGAACAACTAGTAATAACAAATGTTTATATGTAGCTCACTATGTGCCAGGTATTCACCATCTGTAAGTGATTTACCAGTAGTAACTTAATTGACCCTTGTGGCGATTCTATTGCATTATCTTTATTTCACCAAAGAAGAAGCTGAAGCACAGAGATGTTAGTTACATTGCCTAAAGTCACACAGCTAGTAATGATGGAGCTAGGAATAGAACTCACACTCTGGTTCTGAGTCAATGCACTAAACGCATGCTGCTGGTGCTGTGATAGCTGAGTCTCAGCCTCTTCCTTTCTCCTACCCCCAAAGAATATACAGTCTTCATTCTATCCACTTCTCTCTCAGAATCTCAGAAACTGGGAACAGAGGAGGGATAAAAAACACATAACAGTGCATAACTTACAGTACAGACTGAGACCTGAGGGGAAATATTCAGAGACCACTTTAGATATTAGGCAATGCTAGCTCTATAGTAAGTAGAAAATTCCAAATTCAAGATATTCTGAGCCTTGAAAATCATGAGGGAATAAAAATGCCCTTGAATGGCTATGCTGCTTTCTCTATTCAAAGAGCTAGCTTGGAACACTAAAAGGATGTTCTTATTCACTAAGTGTTTTTTCACTGAGTCTGCAGTGGAGTTTTAGCCACAAATAAATGTTTTTCCTTAAATTGAAATCAATTTGTAAAATAATGTAGAAAATATAAAGCCTCTTGCTGTTTTTCTCAGTGATAAAGCAGCAGGACCGCAGCAGGAACCAACCATGAAAAATGTGGCCACCCCGTTGAGCTTTGCACTAGGAAGCCACTTCATTTCCACATACGAGGATTCTCCCTATTCCATGTTGCAAATAAAAATTAGTAAATTAGTAGCACTAAGTTTAACGAACTCTGCTGAACTCAGTGTGATACAGGAACTGCCAACTATGGGTTTGAAGATATTACATCCCTGTTGCTTTGTGAAAATTATCTTCATTCCAGAGTTGACAGAATTAGCGTAAACAAATAACTCATCCATCTTTAAATTTAAAAACCTTCCTTTTCCTTCCATGTTTTTATCTTCAATGGTTAATTCTTATTTGAAAGGATCATTTCCTTCATAGACATATCCCCAGACTAAAACATGCTCTTTCTAACCTAAAGAAATGGTTTCTTCCTAAACTCATAGGCATTAACATATTTTTGTAAGGTCACCAAAAGTGACTTGTACAGGAGCACCTGAAAGTCAATATGGCAATAAACTGAAGAATCAGATTTTTTCTCCCCGATTTCTCTAAGATTATTGTGCGTAAGATGAACCATCGCTTTTTGGGCCCTAGAAACTGATTTATATAGAGACTAGAAAATGTTTTATATAGAGAAACTAATTTATATGCAGATTAGAAAATGTGTTAGGAGTTTATTTTCCCACTAGTAAAGCCAATTTTTTTTCTATGTAATGAATCCATTCACCTACCCATGTACCCATCAGTCTACCCATTAACACGTCCATCCATCCATCCATCCATCCATCCATCCATCCATCCACCCACCCACCCAATCCAATCTATAATTCTAACCATCTTGACCCTTTTTATATTGCTTCTCTGCTTCATTTTTATCTTTGCCCTTGTCATCTTTTACTATTTGACACAACTTTTAAATTTCATTTATTGTCTGCCTCACACTTTAGAATGTAAATTCCATTAAGTCAGAAATTCCAGTCTATTTTGTTCGTGGTGTATCCCCAGCACCTAGAACAACACTTGACAATAAATTATAATAAATGTCAGAAATGTTGCCAGAATTTTTATTAAATATTTATTTAGCATTTTCTACTTTTAAAGCACTGGATTGAGTGCCAGAAAGGATCTAAGATGAAGCAGATATGGGTCTCACTGTCAAGGAAATTCCAGGCCAAGAAGGCTATCACCAAAATACATTCTTTTAATGGAATCATCATATAGGGGCCAAAGTTGTTTTCATGAGAAAAATGAAGCAGATGTGCTATTTATACTCTGCCTGAGTGAAAGGCTTCCCCGAGGAAGTGACACATGACATTGAATAAGGGGAAGTATTTGAAAACGGAGAGTTGTAGTGGAAAGGCATCCTACAAAAAAGTGACAACTGGAATTAACAAGTGGAAGTGGGAAATGCAGGATATGTAGGAGACAGAAAAGCTATTGGTTCAGTTTAGAGGAAGCCTAGAGGCCAGAAAGATAATAATGGAAGAAGATCTATTTGGAAAGAGTGGTTGGGTCAGATTATGGAGGATTTTGATGTCACCTGTTGGCAGTGGTGAGTCCGAGATTCTCTCGTATCTGAACCTCTCTGTCTCCCCTATATTATAACTTTTGAATGATAATATTTTATGCTTCCTGTTGTGGTTTTCAAAGCAGCAATGTGATCATCCCAGTTTGCTAGAGCCTGGAAGGAATCTTGTATGAAATGCAGATTTAGTCTTGGATCTACATTTTGTAGGTCAACAACCTCGGTTTCTTGGTGATGATTACAGGGTTCACAAGGATGTCGTTCTTGAGTAATGTATCTAATATATTAGTCACAAAGCGTAAGCTTCTCACTTCCCCTACTCCTGCTTTTGGTTAAGGAGCTACAAATTGTCCCAATTCTTTGAGATTTCTACAAGGTTCATCTGGAGCATGGATTTCTACCTTCGCAAACATTTAACTTGCAGTCCTAGAGCTGTGTAATAACAGATAGCATTTTCTACTTCTAGCCTTATTTGGGGAGGACACACAAAACAAGCGTTTTTTATTTTGGCATGTGAGACTGTTGAGTGTGTCCTTGTTCCATAAGTGTACTTTGGCACCAGGAAGCAGAGACAGCAGCTTTCAAATGATGGGAGAAACAGACTGATTAAGAGCTCTGCCTGGGCAGACTGTACTGAAATTGCATGTGTAGTCCTTGCCTCATCATTTCAGTTTTTTAATGTAAATTTTTATTTTTGATTGAAAAATAATAATGTATGTATTTATGGGGTACAATGTAATATCTTATTATACACACACACACACACACACACACACACACACACACACACACACATTGTATTGCAGTATTATTCACAATAGCCAAAAACAGTTTGGGGGTTTTCATGAAAAAAATTCCAATTTTGTGTCTTTTAGTATATTTTATCATTTCCCCCATTCTTAATTCTTTTTCCTCTAAATTCCTTTCCCTCTCAATTAAGGCCACCACTGTCCTATCTTTCCATATACCCAGAATTAGAACTTCAGTGTCAATAGGAAAAACTGGTAATAACATCATCTATTTTAATTAAATTTAAGTAATTTATTTACTTAAAAAAATCATGATGAAAATACCTAATTTAAATTAGCACTGAAGACTAGCATTCATTTCCATGGCATGGCCATTTATTTGTTCTTTGACTTCATTTTCTCCTATTATCATCACTCCTATCCATTGAATACATTCTGAAATGGGGGTAGTATCAAATGGTGATCATAGAGTGCTACTTCCACACTTTGCTGGATGGAGCAAACCTTTCTCCTCACAAAAGGGATAGAATTCAATTTGCAATGACTTCCCTGATCAGACCAGCCAGACATGCTCCTTGACTCTCTTCTTGCCTCCTCCTTTAATATTTAAAATATTTTTTAATTTTTTTGTTTTTATTTTACTTTTTGTAGAGATAGGGTTTTGCTATGTTGCCCAGGCTGGTCTCTAAGTCCTGGGCTCAAGCGATCCTCCTGCTTCAGCCTCCCAAAGTGCTGGGATTATAGGCATGAGCCACTGTGCCTGGCTTCTGCCTTTCTGTAATAACAGATGGTAACAGGAATGACGCCACACTTACTTGTACCACTGTCATGGCTCTAATGATTATGGCTTAGAAGTGGTATCATTTGTTTAAGGGGTTCAGGTTGATAACCCAGCAAACTTGGGTTCAAATTATGCCTCTAGTGCTGACTTAATGACCTGTGGCATGTCACTTGAGCTTGCTGGGCCTGTTTTCTCATCTGTAAGATGGAGATAACAAAAACTTTCAAGTCCTTGTGGGAAGTAAACAAGTTAATATATGTAAGGCACATGCAAATAGCCTGGGACCTGGTAAATAGGTGCCAAGGGTAGTTATTATTGTCATTGTTATTGTTATAGTTGTTGTTTTACTAGTGCTAAAAATGGAAGATTCCCTAGGACAGAAGCTTTGTCTTCTACACCTTGAAGGGTAATGTTTTTAATAAGCAAAGGTGAGTGTGTGAGGTGTCAGGTATGAGCACTGAGCTGTGGAGGCTTTCTTGGTCTTTTCCTTTATATTTTAATATATTTCTTTTTTTAGTATCCTCCCTCCTGGTAATGAGAAAGGGGGTAAGGTTACTTACACATAAATTTGGTTCAGGTACGTCATTTTTTGTCTCTAGATCATAGATACCTATTTGCAAGGATGCAATCTGTGATAGCTAAATGCTTGCTTTGTTTTCTAAAATCAAGCTAAGAAAAATAGATGTTAGGTTTCACATTAAAAAAAAAAAAAGTTCTTTTAAGAAAGAGCATGCTGTAAGTATTTCCATTCTCCCAAGGCATTCTAAAGACTGAAAATGTGTTTTCTAACCCCCTCCCATCCCCACCATTCTTTTCTTTTGGTGCCTGGTGAAGAGTACATTAAAATAGGAAGGAACATTCCAGAGTGCCCAATTGCCTCTGTTCAGGGGCCACAGCTGAATTTCTAACTTCTTTCTCCTGTGGTTTATGCAGGTTGTACTTTAACTACTGCTAGTTAGAGAGAAGGAAAGCTCACACATTTTGCAGTGAGCCAAGGTAAAAGAGAACTCTTTTGTCAAGGTAATAATAACACTTAGCACTTATATAGGGCTTTTTATCTTCAAAAGGCCTTGCAAACATTAGCTAATTAAGAAGTCTGCTCGATGTGCAGCAGCTGTTGAAAAAATAAATGTGATGCTTGGGTGTATTAAAAAGAGGAACGAAAACATGAGGACATCCTATATCAAGCAGCTGTTGTACTCTGTCTAATTTGTTTGCTTCACCTGATGGAATAGATCAGACACTAAAATAGTCCTGCCCCATAGAGTAATAATGGTTAGGGATAAGGCAGAGCTTGTACATGATGGAATATTGCAAGGGCTATTGGATATTTACCGGAAGAGGAAAAACCAAAGAAAAGCTGCATCGCCTAATTTTTATTAAACTTTTATAATCACAGGCACATGCAGCACTAATGAAACAGACATCTGACATGTCTAATGACATGAACATAACATAGATTATTTAAGAAGAACCTATTTGCAAGAGCAAGCTTTCTCATTTATTCATTCAAATTTACTAACAAATCTGTATTGAGTACTTAGCAGACACTGGAGACATGCATTTAAAAATTACATGGAGACAGTTTTAAAACAGCTGTGGCTCTATCATCATACACGTTATTTACCTACTGTACCTTAATTTTACATCAATATTGACACACATTCACCCAGAAACATATTAAATTCAATCAACATTTTTCTTTGTTGATTCTTTGGCAGAAATGAGCTAATACACCATTGCAAGAGCTGAGCTATTATTTTGGTAATGAAAACAAAATTTAGAAATAACTAAAAAATGTTTTTGTTGTGGTTTTCTGCAATGGGCATTTGGATGTGGTCATCTTTTCTTTTTCTTGTTTTTTATAACAACATTCATTGAGCTATACCTGCTGTTCTGTTTTAAATACCTGTTTCAAGAGGTTGCAAATTCCAAAAACTTGCAAATTTCAAGAGGTTCCAAATTCCAAAGGAGGTGGTACATGAAAAGGGAGAGATATCATATAATGTCAAAATGTAAGTGCCTGCATCCCATTAGCATATACCCCATGTTATTTATCAGAGTTTACATACATGCAAGGCATATTAAAATACGTTACTTCCATTGTACAGAAGGAGACTGGGAAATTATACTTTGGATTGAGTTGATTGTCAAAATGGGGTTGTAAGAAAAATTATTTCCTCATTCAAGGAGGACAAATTATAAAAGAGATAGGAAGGAAGTGAATAAAGAAGAAAAGGTGTTCTAGGTATTGAGAAAAAAATGAAACAGAAAATGTTCCTAGACAGGAGAAAAATGTCTGAAGGAATTAGAAATAGGTTTATTTTTGCTAAGTAAAAGTTACAAGCCACCAAACACAGTAAAATAACAAGGAGAAGCCAAGTGATGCAAAGCCAAGGCTCTAATTACAAAGATAAAAAAGCATCTACTTGTCATTTCCCAAGTTCAGAGCATGGAACAGTGTGAAATGACTAGAAGCCCAGGACCAATGGTTGATTTTCAAAGGTAAATGGTTGGGGAGAGGCTGACTCGGTTAGAAAAAAAGTCAATTTCAGTGATCACAGGCTCATCCTGGAGCATTGCTTATAATAGGAAATATTTGGAAATAAATCAAATGTCTATTTTTTGTTTGATCATATTTTTCTGAGAAGAAAAGATTGATTCAATAAATCAGGATTTATTCATAAAATGGAATATTATGCAGCTATTAAAACAAGGAGCTCTGTCACTACTCAAAGCTCAAATATAAGTTGGTAAAGCAAGGTAGGGGAAAGTGTGTAGTGTTAAAACTTGTGGAAAAAATATAAATCCAAATGTGTGAGTGCATTCATGCATATTTATATATGAAGAGACTATAGACTAACTGTGGAAGGACATGTATGAAACTACTACAGTGGTTACCCCTAGTGAACGGAATGGAGAAATTGGAAGACTAGGTAGATGCAAGGCTTACTTTTTAGTATATATTTCCTCCTTCTCCCCTAAACCTTTTTTTTTTTAAACAAAAGAAAACATTTTATTTTGAGATAATTATAGATTCACATGCAGTTGTAAGAAATAATACAAAGAGATCCCATATGCCTTTCATCCAGTTTTCTCTAATGATAACATCTTACGTGAGGAGTTTAATGTCACAACTAGAAAGATGACATTAATATAATCCACTGACCTTATTCATATTTCGCCAATTTTACATGCATTTGTATTTTTGCATGTGTGTGCATGTTTAAAGCTATACAATTTTATCACATGTGTAGGTTAGTGTAACCAATACCGCAGTCAAGATATAGAACAGTTCTATCACAATTGGAATATCCCTTTACGGCCACAGCCAGCTCCCTCCTTCTCTCCCCTCCTTATTCCTGGCAACCACTAATCTGTTCTCCAAAGCCATAATGTTGCCATTTTAAGAATGTTGTATAAATGGAATCATGTAGTATGTAACCTTTTGAGATAGGATTTTTATATTCAGCATAATTCCCTTGAGAGTTATCCAAGTTGTTGGGTGTATCAATTCTTATGAAGGGCATATTGTTGGATTCTTGTTTTTATCCACTGTGCAATCCACAAATCTGATTTTTAATTAGTGTATTTACACCATTTACATGTGAAGTAATTATTGATATGCTAGGGCTTAAATTTGCCATTTAATTATTTTCTCTTTGTTTCTAGCATTTCTCATGTTTCTGTTTGTCTTATCTTCCTCAGGGTTACTTAAACATTTTCTGGATTTCATATTTACATATTTACAGTGATTTTGAATCTATCATTTTGAATAGTTCTCTTAGTGGTTACTCTAGGTATTATAATATACATATATAAAGCAGTAATGTCTATGTGAATTATACTCCTTTTTTACCTTTTGGGCTACTTTGTCTTACCTACAAGTTAAATTTAAAAATAAATAAAACTAGCAAACCAAAACACTCCTTCATGTATACCTACTTAAAACAAATAAAACTCACCTCGGTACAGAGAGATTATAGACAAGAAAAGAAGTGAAAACCAAAGCACTTCAGAAGTCATGCAAAGAAATCTTGAATAAGAAGAAAGGATTAAACCAAAACTTTTAGGGCATGACTGAGAAATTGAAAACTGGGGGCTGTCCAGGACATTAGAAGCCTGGGGCAGAGAAAGCCATGTTGTTGAGTATATAAGTTTGTTCTCACATTGTTGTAAAGAACTACCTGAGACTGGGTAATTTATGAAGAAAGAAGGTTTAATTGACTAATGGTTCCACAGGCCGTACAGGAAGCATGGCTGGGAGACCTCAGGAAACTTACAATTGTGGTGGAAGGGCAAAGGGGAAGCAAGCACATCTTCACATGGCAGAGAGAGAGAGAGAGAGAGAGAAGAGGGAAGTGCTACATACTTTCAATGGCAGAGAGAGAGAGAGAGAGAGAGAGGGGGAGAGAGAGAGAGAGAGAAGGGGGAAGTGCTACATACTTTCAAATAACCAAATCTTGTGAGAACTGTACCATGAGAACAGCAAGGGGGAAGTTCGCCTCCAATAGTTAAATCACCTCCCACCAGGACCCCCTCCAACCCTTGGAATTATAATTCAAAATGATATTTGAGTGGGGACATAGAGCCAAACTATATCATTGAGTATCCAGGCCTTGTTTTCTTATGACCTGCTGCTTACCACCTGGGGGACCTCATTTCATTTTTTAAACTCTCTAGGTCTCAAATATGAAAGGAAGTTAATAATGGAACCTACCTCGTAGAATTGTTGTGAAGATTCTCAACATGTATGTATGTATGTATGTATGTCTGACACATAGACAAACTCAAATAATTGCAATCATATAACTAAACTTTTTCTTGAGTGTCTACTGGGGTCCCAGGTGTTGCAGGTTACAATGATATGGTGCCATTCCTCAGAATGAGAAGCTAGTGCCCCAGACATGTTTATAGACCCTTTGATACTTCCCTCACTGGATGAAACCCTCTTTTCCATTTCTTTCCACTAAGGATAGATTTCAGCATATCACTATGCTTGAAGTAAAAAGAGCTTACTCCAGGCCTCTTGGCTCATGTCCCTACCTTAGACTGATGGCCCTGGTATTTGGTGTATGAAGCAGCAGTTTGAATATGGAGTACAAACAGTGAAAAAAAGGTTGGATATGGATTTTTAGACTCTTACTTTGGGAGGATGAGAAAAAGTTCTCAGAATTGATAACATTGTCCCTAGTAGTAAGAAATGTAATTTTTCCCATCTTTCTAGGCATCCTTGTTGATAGATCTTTGGATAGAATTTTTTGCAGAGAATGGGTGATGTTTACTTTTTTTATACAGGCCCCAGAATGTATATAAATGATTCTAAAAGTTGCTTTTTTTAGGCTGGGCGTGGTGGCTCACACCTGTAATTCCAGCATATTGGGAGGTCAAGGTGGGTAGATCACCTGAGGTCAGGAGTTCGAAACCAGCCTGACCAATATGAAGAAATGCCGTCTCTAATAAAAATACAAAAATTAGCTGGACGTGGTGGCATGCGCCTGTAATCCCAGCTACTCAGGAGACTGAGACTGGAGAATCGCTTGAACCCGGGAGGCAGAGGTTGCAGTGAGCCGAGATCATGCCACTGTACTCCAGCCTGGGCAACAAGAATGAAACTCTGTCTCAAAAAAAAATTAAAAATTTTCTTTTTTTAGTGTTTTTGTACAAAGGATCATCGTGGGCTGATGTCACTTGACACATGCAGAATGGTCATCTTAGGCTATTGCAACCACGTAGAGAGCAATTCCTTAAGATGGTCTTTTTATTTATTTATTTTAAATTTCCCTCATTCCCAACGTTTATGGTGTAGAGCTCTGGCTCCATTTCAAATCAGCGGAAAAATTATCATCAGACCTAATAATGTTTTCTTTTGAGATGGAGTCTCGCTCTGTCGCCAGACTGGAGTGCAGTGGCGCGATCTCGGCTCACTGCAACCTCTGCCACCCTAGCGGCAAGCGATTCTCCTGTCTCAACCTCCCCAGGAGCTGGGATTACAGGCGCCTGCCACCACGCCCGGCTAATTTTTTGTATTTTTGTAGAGACGGGGTTTCACCGTGTTAGCCAGGATGTTCTCCATCTCCTGACCTCGTGATCCACCCACCTCGGCCTCCTAAAAGTGCTGGGATTACAGGCGTGAGCCACCGCGCCCGGCCAAGAATGTTTTTTATCTCCTTGTTTCTCTTCCTTTTATGGGTCCTAATCTTTTGTTTAACAATTTATTTCTACTCCATTTTGACTATATATTTTCTTTTCAAGGTTTTTTCTCCCTGCATCTTGCCAATATCCCTAACCCCATCCACTCTCAGCAAATTCGCCTAAATCTCCCACCATGAATTTTAGTCCCAGGTTAGACTTTTAGCCTTATCTCCCATTCTACTGAACAAACTGCAAAAAAATATTAATACTAAGGGCAGTTTAGAGTCAACAAGAACTGAGAACACTTGCAGCTGGTGGTACCATCTGTGCCTGTCAAACTCTGGCCAAGTAGTTTTCCATGGTGGAGAAAGAGAGAATCTGACAATGGCTTTTGGTTTGGGGTTACTGAGAACTGAGCCTGCACTGGAGGAAGATTAGGAGAGCTGGGAGGCAGCTCTTTCTGTTTGTAATGTGTGGCTCATCTCCCAGAAAAACAGGCCTCTCCCAGAAAGTGGTCAAATTTGGCATCTGAGACCTGAGAGTGGCCTCCTGTGGGTCCTTTCTCTCCTAGCCCATCTGCGAAAATCAATCTGTGCCAGCTGCCCCACATGGCAGAGGGGAGTGGTGGAGTCATGGAAAAGAATTAAACAAACAAACAAGCCTCACAGAGCACACAAGAAATTTCTGAAGAGAAGCTTCCTAGGCTTTTGGTGAGGCAGAAACAGGAGGACAGTAGAGAGTAGCAGCAGAGGAGGAGGAAGGGGAAGGATGTGGAGGTTACCTGATGGCCTAATTGGTTCTGACAAGGCACTCCTTTGTTGAAGAGAATCTGAATCATTCAAGAAGCAAATAAATAAGGAAAAATGTATGGCAGCTAGGTCATATCAGTCTACATTAAGAAAAATAAATGAGAGGATATTGGGGAGAAGATCCTGAGAGGAGAAAGGCAGACGGGAACTCTTAGGAAATATTCTTAAAATGAGCAGCAAATGTGCAAAGGGACTTTCAAAAGAGGATTGTGAGATGAGCAATGAATAAGTAAAAGGGTACTTAACCTCATCACTTATCAGGGTAGTGCAAATTAAAACCACAATGAGTTAAAAATCCTACCAGAATAACTAAACAAAAAATGACTGACCAAATCAAGTGTTGTCAAAGATGTGCAGGAATTGAACTGCATGACAATGCCGGTGTGAGCGTAATTAGTGCAAACCCTATGGTAGACTATTTACTGCTATTATTAGAATTGAACATATGCATATCCTACATCATAGCAGTGCTATTTCTAGGTGTGTACCCAGGCACAGTGAGAACATATGACCACTGAACATCATGTACATAAATGTTTATAGCAGCTTTATTCACAATAGCCATATTTGGATATAATAATAAATGTCCATCAACAGTAGAAGAGATAAATATATTGTATATGTTATGGAACACTGTGTAGCCTGAAATGGATGAAATGAGAAAGAATGACATGTGGATGAGTCTCACAAAGATAATAACAGAAAAACATCAGATGACCTGGATGACAAAGAAGCATAGTGTTTGGGGTGTTACATGTATTTAGCACATTATGGAGAAAATAGAGTGATAACTTGAGTTCTAGTGAGCTCCAAAGGAATGGAATGATATGTAAAAATCGCCAGAAATTTGTTTTAGCCATGCTGAACCTTTCTATAATGAGACCTAAATAGAATAAAGTACTGGGTAATCAATGTTTCCCAAATTATTTTTGGCATGAATGTTTAAGGACTATTTCAAGAGATGCAGTGTCCAGAAATTGTCACTATGGTAGTAGTTTTTAAAATGCATTCCTCAGAGCTGATTGGCTCCAAGAGTGTGTAACTCAGAAGTGTTGTCTACCATCTGTTTATCTATCTAATTAACTATCTATTGTAGAGAAGATTTGATGGAGTAAACCAAACAGGCAGTTCGGGATTCATTTGTTGGGGATCTGCACAAGATACTGTTAGAAAATAGTTTAGGCTGCTAGAAAAAAAAAAAAAAAAAGAAAGAAAAAGAAAACAAAACACTTCCTTAGAGAACTGTTATTGTGGTGGTAAGAGATTATAGGGAACCAGGAAAATCTAGCAAATACAGCCATCTAACCAAAAGGCAATATTACCACCCTTGCTGTGCCAGGGGCAAGTGTTGCTATAGACAACACTTGGAATTTGGAGTCTGGAGTGAGGACTCCTTGGAATATGACACTTAAAGAAGCCCCTGATAAAATCTAGCTAATAGGTAGCAATAATAATATTAGTAAACATTTATTGACTATTTACTATTATTTAGTGATGTCTGCTATTTTTATACATCATGTGATCCTCACAAGAGCACAGACTTTGTAGTCATGATGAAGTAGCTGCTCTCAGGCTAATCCTCCCACCAAGAAGCTGAATAAATTACTGTTTGTGGGAATCAGAGTACACCAAAAGGGGCTAGCATTTGAGAGATCAATAATGCTCAAAGAAGAAAATGCATTGAGGTGAATGGGACTTCAGTGGGTTGTTTCCTGTGATGCATATGCAATACTTAGAAGAGGCATAGTGGCCTAGATCTTACAGGAATTGCAGTGGGATTGGTAGACAAAAATTAATGTTCAGGAATAATAAGACAGTCACAATATGAGGTACCAAGATCCTGGAGAGAAGGAACCACTGAGATCTGAGCCAGAATTCTGCACATGACTTTCCCTGAGGAATTTGCAGATTTCTACACCACACGAGCAGTGAGATACTGAGAAACCAAGAAGAATGCAGAAGTTTAAAAGGCCAAAGATCTAAGCAGAAATGTAAGCAATCCCACAGAACTGAAGAGACAGAAATTGTAGTTCAGAGCTTCCCAAGCAAGAAGGATATTGATAAACATGGCAGATTCTCAATTGAGACTCTGAAGAGCTAGATTCTAATAGTATGGGCAAACTGAACATAGACCACTCTCTACTGGATCAAGATAACCTGTGTATGTTCTGTCTTCCAGAAAAAAGTGGAATCCTCTCTGTAGGATTTCAGGGTCTAAATAATTATTTTACTTATCATATAAGGTAGTCAATGGAAAATTACGAGGCATTATCAGGAAATGTAACCAGATAAATGAATTTCTTAGTGAAAACAAACTGTAGGTTATTGATATATTGGGATTATCAGACAGATTTCAATACAACTATGACTAATATGTTTAAGAAAATAGATATAAAATTGATTATTTCACAACTGGAATCTATAGACAAGAATACAGGGGAAATCCTAGAAGTGAAAAACTTAAGAATGTAAGAAATGTGTTTAATAGCAGATTATGCATAGTAGAAGAGTTGATTAGTAAAGCTAAAAATGTTTATAAAAATAACAGATCAAAGCATCAAGATTAAAAAGGTGAAAGATAAAGAAAAGAGCATAGCAGACACCCAGTGAAAAATAGTGCTTCTCAAAGTATGATCCTGAGACCACTTCTGGTGCTGGTCCCTGACAAGATAGAGTGTTCATACATGTTTATAGCAATTGATTTTGCCACAACGTTTTTAATAGTGTATATTATGACAAAATTAGACTGTAAGGGATTATAAATAAACAGAAAAACATTCATCACAACTAGTTCAAGAAACATTGGTATAACATAAGTATGCTGGAGTCCCAGAAATTGGGGAGAGAAAGAATAGGGCAGAAGTAACATGTGAATCTCTATTGACTAAGAATTTTTCAAAACTTATAAAGCCTCAACACACAACTTCAAGAGGCTCCGTGGACCCTAAGCAGCATTACTACAAATAAAAACATACCTAGCTACATTAGAATGAAACTGCTGAAAACCTAAGAAGTAAAGAAAATCTTAAAGTCTCTCAGAAAACAAAACAAATAAAACACCAACCTTCAAAGGAACTATAGTTTCTGAAGCTGCTGCCTTTTCAATGGAAATGGTCTAGAATCCAGAAGTCGTTGAAATGGCATCTTCAAAGTAGTGAAAGGAAATAACCACCTACTTAATTCTATATCAAGTGAAAATATCTTTCAAAATAACAATAAAATTAAAATATTTGTGGATAAACAAAAGCAGATAATTTGTAAATAGCAAACGCACATTAAAATATTATTTGTCTATTTATTTCTTTTTTAAAAAGTTGTAGAGACAGAGTCTTGCTGTGTCACCCAGTCTAGAGTGCAGTGGCATGACCAAAGCTCATTGCAGCCTTGAATTCCTGGACTCCAGTGATCCTTCCACTTCAGACTCCTAAGTAGCTAGGATTACTATTGCATGCCACTATGCCTGGCTAATTATTATTATTATTATTTTTTTGTAGAGGCAGGGTCTCTCTATGTTGCCCAGGCTGGTCTTCATGGACTCAAACAATTCTCTGAACTCAGCCTCCCAAAGTGCTGAGACTTCAGGCATTAGTCACTGCATTTGGCTCCCACACTAAAATATTAAAAGAAGCTGTTCAGGTAAAAGAACATGATCCTAGATGGAAGTACAGAAATGAAAGAAGCAATGAAGAGTAAGAGAAAGGTTTAATATAAAGGAACATATAGATAAATATAGTGCAAAACAGGTAATAATGTCTAGTGAAATGAAAATACTTTGCATTAATAGCCCAAATGCAGGAGCAGGGTAAATTATTAAAATGTTGTAAGGCTCTTGCAATGTTTCAGAATTTGTGAAGGCATATATTATATTATATTCTAGTAAGTCAAGAATTAATAATGCAAGTTTAGGATGATCACTAAAAGGAAGATAACAAAAGAATTTAGATGTGACTAACTAATAGGTAACAAATATGAAATTTTCTTAAGTACTTGATAAATTTTTTAAAAGCTAGGAGAAAAATATAGGACTAAAGAACAAATGAAATAGAGAACAACTGTGAATGTGGTAGATTTAAATTCAAATATGTCTGTATTTACATTAAATATAAATGGCCTAAATATTCTCATTAAATGACATATTACTTAATTATATAAAAAATAATTTTTGGCTACCTAAAGAGACATACTCTTAAATATCAGGGCACAGAAAGGTTAAAAATAAAATAATGGAAGAAGATATACTATGCAAACACCAATCATAAAGAAGCTAATATAGCTGTACTGATATTAGGCATTACAGATTTTAAGGAAGGAAGTCATGTTAAAAATGAAAGATGCCATGACATAGTGACAAAATGGGCAATTTGACAGGAATATTTAATAATCTGAAAATATATGTATTTAGTAACACAAAATATTTAAAGCAAAAACTGATGAAACTAAGAAGACAAGCAGATAATCTGACAATCATAGTTGGCGGTTTTAATACACCTTTCCCTCTTTAACTACTAGCATTAGCTGACAAAAATATGAGTAAAAATATAACAGTTTTAAATAACACAATTAACACATTTGACCTAAATGACATATAGAACTCTATATCCAAAAGCTACAGAATACATTATTTTCAAATCAACATAACACATTTAACAAAATTAATTACATACTGGTCAATAATGCAAGTCTTTAAGAAGTTCAATGAGTTGAACACACAGAATATTTCCTCTGATCGGAGTGTAAATAAACCATAAATTAATAACAAAAAGATAATGAGAACATACACATAATGCTATGACCAGTAATTCCATTCCTAGATACCTCACATTCATGGGTATATTTGGCATGAAAGGAAGTATACAACCATGTTCATGCAAATCAAAAATAACCCTGTGCTTGTCAATAGTGGAATGAAAAAATTATATATCAAAATGATGCATCATATATTCATATAATGAAATAGTGAATGAGCTAGTGGTATGCACAACATGTAGATATAATGGTAAGCAAACAAAGCCAGACGCAGAGAATGCATGCCATAATATTTCATTTATACAAGCCTAAATGGGTAAAATTAAGTGATAGTGATACAAGTTGGAATAGTGTTCAGTTTTCCTTGTGTACTTGTTATACTTCATTAACATATGTTTTTAAAAAACCCCAAATATCTCAAGATAAAAAATGCAGAAGCATTTTCTGGGTAAAGAAAGATGGGCAAACATTACAAACAGAAGGAAATTTGAGGGGTTCAAATTCCATATCAGTCATCAGTCATGAGTCTTCTTTCCTCCAAAAAACTTACTTTTGAACTTTTAAACTCTATTAACATTCTTATCTGTTATTTATTATGGAACTAGATAAACCCACTTATAGTATCATTTAATTGTCTCAAATCTGATTTCTTTCCATCTAGATTACTTGTAGGGTAGTACGATGTAGTGGTTAAGGACACAACTCTGGAGATAGACTGAAGTTAAATCCTAGTTCTAACATTTGGGCAAGTCACTTAAACTCTCTGCATCTCAGTTTCTTCACTGTAAAATAGAAGTAATAGCAATATCTATGTCAGCGAGCTGTTTTGAGAATTAAATGAATCAATATAATTAGTTACAACAGTATCTGGCATAAAAGTAAGCACTCCATAAATGTGTGTGATTGCTACTATAATTACCTTGGAGGATTGGATCATTCTTTATATTTGTTTTAAATCCCTCGAATACCTAGAACTATACTAAGCAATCAGGAAGATGGGCTTCTGGACAGCTAGAAGAGAATATATTTTGGAAACTGACTCTGTTTTCTCTCTGTGGGTGAGGATGAGCTTACATTGATGACAAGTTTGGCTTATGAACTAGGACCTTAAGTAGAGCTGCATAAATTAGTGTAAGTGTTATGAATAAGATGGGAAGAATTTGCTTTCTCAGCTCTGGCAGGAATTTATGACCCTGAGAGTCACTTTATGATCCTGAGTTTGCCATAAGTAGCCTAGTGTTCTGATAGGAAACCAAATGGTAAATGCCAAGATGCTGGAGCATTGGTCTCTTGTCTGCATAGTCACCTTACTTTCACTATGATCTTTATTCATGTTCTTTATTCAAATTAGGAACTTCTAGCAAGGTTATGTGTGTGTCATCTATAGATATGTAAGCAACCTGGACTCTGAAAGCCTATATATTGAAAAAAAGTTTATGGATTGAATTGAATTGAATCATACTGACCTGAACTGGAGTGAATCTTGAGAGATGGCTAAGAACCAGGAAGGCTTAGTGGCTTAACTTGTAGAAGTTAGATGGCTATGAGTTTGATTCACTAGATATGTAAATTTTCACAAGACACTTAACTTCTCAGGCCCTTAGCTTACTCCTTTCTAATGTGTGGCTAATAATCATAGGAACCCCACAGAATTGTTGTAAGAACTAAATGAAAAATGTGTCTAGTACATGTATTAAGCATTCAGTAAATTATAGCAATTGCTATTATTGTGGTTTCTATTTTTATTTCTCTCAGCCAAGAGGCTCAAGCCAGGCTGAACTGAATTGTGAAGCTGCAAGGTTTTCAAATGTGCTCCTTCCTTATTTTAAAATCCCTTTTGTTTTTATTTTTCTGACAACCCTGAGAGCTTGGACAGGGTAGGGGCTATTATCTGCAGGTGGCATTTGAGATAATAACATAGAGAGATAAAGTGATTTGCCTAGCGATCTCCTAACTATGGGTGTTAGAGTTAAACCTAGAACCCAACATTCCCTAGTTCCAGCCTCGAGATTTTTATTAATTCCGGCTCTATCTATGTGCTTATGTCCTGATGACCAGCAAGAGATTATTCTTCACCTCTGTGCAGAAGATTTCTGAAAGAGGAGTATTATCCAAATTACCAGCAAAAGAAAGTCTTATCTTTTCAGATATGATAGATGACTGACATAGACCAGTAGAGGTTTCTAAGAGTTCTAAGAAGTTTAATATAGAAGTTTTCTTTTAGGGCCTGACACCCTCACTCACCCACATTGCGACTCATTTTACCCTTAACCTCTCTCCAGCATGGCCTTTCATCTTACTGCATTCTTCTTGCTCTGTAGTGGGCTTTTTCCAGTTCTCTGCCTAACTTAATGAAGAAGATTATCTCACGGTTCCCAAGATTGTTGCTTCTCATTTCAAGCTACCAGGAGAGACTCAGCAATAAATTTTATATTGGGGATTCAGTTTTCTTGAGAAATCTTTAAGTCAATAACCAAACCCTTTAATTTTCCTTAACAATGGTGACTCTAGGGCTGTGGGAGGTATTCTTTTACCTTCTGTCTCGGCACTAAATGCAAGCTCCCTGAGGACAAGGACTTTCTCTATCTTCCTGCAGAATTCCTCAGGGGACAGTACAGTGCCTGGCACATAGTAAGTGCTCCTTACATATTTGGCAAATGAAGGGATGATGTCCCAACTCCAAATTTTTTTATATTTTAATGTCATATCTTTGTTATCTTTTGCTATATGGATCGGATTTTTAGCTTAGATTCTGTTTAGATGCTTTTTGGTTTGATTCTGGTGTTGGCAGCTTGAGAAGGCTGTAGAATTACTTTGTGTTCTAGTTGGATTTTAAACGTACTAGTTCCTCAGTAGAGTTTGCTGCCTCTCCCTTGGCCCAAGTATTTAAGTCCACAAATTTACCTGCTTTTGAAAACGGGATTTTTTTTTTCTTTTCTTTTCTTTTCCTTTTTTTTTTTTTTTTTTTTTTTTTTTTTGAGACGGAGTCTCGCTCTGTCGCCCAGGCTGGAGTGCAGTGGCGCGATCTCGGCTCACTGCAAGCTCTGCCTCTGGAGTTCATGCCATTCTCCTGCCTCCGCCTCCTGAGTAGCTGGGACTACAGGCGCCGGCCACCACGCCCGGCTAATTTTTTCTTTTTTTTTCTTTTTTTTTTTTAAATATATATTTTTAGTAGAAACAGGGTTTCACCATGTTAACCAGGATGGTCTTGATCTCCTGACCTCGTGATCCTCCTGCCTCGACCTCCCAAAGTGTTGGGATTACAGGCGTGAGCCACCGCGCCTGGCAGAGGACTGGATTTTGAATGTAAATAAATGAAAAATAATTATTTTGTCTTAATAATAATTAAATTATAGCACTAAGTTATTCAGGAAATTTTAGTTATAGGTAGGGTGTTCTGTTGACTGAGGTCATAGGATATTCTTAAAATTGGTTTTTTGATCTGAGATACTGCATTCTATTCTTGCCAGGTCATATAAAATAAAATTTGCTACTATTACTTGTATTTGATTTCCCCTGATAGGCTATTCAGCTAGGCCAGCCTTCTATGACAAAAAAAAAAAAAAAAAAAAAAAAAATTAACAAACAAAGCTGACAAAACAAAGTAGTAAATTGGCCTGCTTTGGGTTTCAAGGTGAATCTCTGGTGGACTCTGGAGCAGACATCATAAGTTTCTTCTGACTCCTTGGCCTGTCTGATGCCATAAGAGGGTGCAGGGGGAGATTTGCTCTGCTTCTCTTCTGTGTCAAGGCAGACTGAGAAGCTTTTAATCCACTATATTTCAAACAGTTGCAAGTTAAAAAAAAAAAAAAATCATGGGAATACCCAGATGTGGGCAGATAACAACCCTACTTTTTACATCCCACTTATTAATCCATAAGAAGGAAGGGGGTGAGAAATAGTCTTTGGACGGTCAGCTATCCATGCACAGTAGTTGGACGCTGAGCCCTTTTCAAATGTACTCAGAATAAAAATGAAACCCTACTACTTGTTTTGCCCATTAGATAGCATTATCTCCATGGAACGCCAATTCATATCTCTTTGTGCTGTGTGTGGTTCTCACATATGGGATTTTAATAACCTCCATGCTGTGCTATGAATTTATAAGCAGAGCCGATAGAGGAAAAGCACCACAGGACTTTATTTTTTCATTATTACTCTTTTGAAAAACAGGGTCTGCCTCCTTTCTGTAAGGTTCTGACAGCACCGGCAATGTTGCGGTCAGAGGTATCGTTGTTACTATGGAAAGGACTAAGCTCTTTATTTATTTGCTATCTATTTTTTTCCAGACTCCCTTTCCCACCACTGTCCTGCCTTTAGCCACCTTCGTAATATCCACTGGCATTGTACTTGAAGCTTCAGTGAACTGATTGCAAGGAAATAGGCCCCGTTTGTTCTCTAGCTCTGTGGTTTATCTTACATTCTGAATGTTTTTTCTGCCCATCCTTTTAAACGTGGTCACATTTCTCCTCTGTATAATTCTGCAGGTCCAAGGAGCTTGTTTAGTGCAGTGGCAAACACAACAGGCTCTGTAGTCAGCTAGTCATGGATGTGCATGCTGACATTGCTCTCTGATCCTTGAGAAATTATTTGAAGTTTGTACATTCATCTATATGATGGTAATATAAACCTTCCTCCTAAGGTTGGTGTGGTTGTTAGTTGGTATATTTCCTTTTTTTTTTTTGAGACAGAGTCTCCCTCTGTAACCCAGGCTGGAGTGCAATGCCACGATCTTGGCTCACTGCAACCTGCATTCTGTAAAAGGGATGAAAGGGGAGGATTTAGCCTGAGCTTGGTTGAGTGTTCAGGAAAAGGCTTCCAGAAGCTGAGCTCTGAGCTAGGTCCTGAATGAGGAAAAGGTATCTGCAAAATGGGAGGATGAGCAGAAGACAAATAATTTCAGGAAAAAGACAGAATAGTCTCAGTCCTGAGGCTGAGGCAAGAACATGGCATGGTTAAGAAATGTAAAGAAATTAAGTGTAGGGGCTGACCATGACTGAAATGGCCAGAGTCCAGGGCATGGAGCCACGTGAAGAGTTTTGAAGTTTATTCAACATGCAACAGAAGCCTTGTTGATTTGGGGGTTAACACAAGTAACGAAGCAGTTTCCTCCACGTTTCTTCTACCAAGGAATGCCAGAGAGCAGTGTCTTGCTTTGTGTGATTAGTGTTTTGATTCATTTACTTTTATGGGTTGATATGCCTTGTGAGAATATGAGATGTGGATTCCAGAGCTTAAAATCTGCACATTTATTTTGAATGCTAATTACCACAAATATGTTTTTAATTGATAACTGTGTTTAGACATACTTCATTACATTTGACCTTTAAGATCATTTTTAACTCATCCTCTTTAAAAAGGTTCTCTCTGAAGAAAATATAACATACATCAATGGCATTTTAATTATTTACTTTTGGAATGTTTTTGTGTTGGACACAATTTATCCATCAAATAAAAAGTGAAAAAAAAATCATATTTTGAGAAAGTAACACAAAATAGGGCTAAGTGCCACACATCCTAATATATTTGTTTTCTGCATGATTTATTATTATGCTTTTGCAGAGTTTACACACTTAGCCTTAACTTTTTTGGTACCATTTACTAAGAATGTGTATGACTTAATTTTTCATAATAGCCAGGAATTTAAGGCAGCTACGTATTTGCTTTCTTTCATGGATGTAGTACCACCTATCATTGTATCATACTGACCTTTAATCCAGCTCTTACACACAAAGTCAGTTATCTGTATACTTATTGTTTTAACGGGTTTTGATGGATTTCCCTATGCTCATTTAGTTATATAAACGATTTATTATTTATGTTGGTTTTATGGAAGTTTTTATAAATTTTGTTTTGTTTTGGTGAAGCCATTTTATAGTCTAGCAAATATTTCTTAATTGGGTATGCATGAATTTTGGATAAGTTGCTCCATATAAATAAATGTTTTGATTCCTTCTACTATTGTCTATAGCTGTTATCATCTTTAACCTCCAAGTTTACTTTCAAAAGGAATTTACTGAATTTATTCTGAGCCAATGAGATGGGCTTTGGTGTTAACTAATACAGATTAGTTGCCCATCTCTGATGTCTACATTACTGATAAGTTATTAACTACCAAACTCCTGTGACACAGTATCCTTCAAATTCCAAAACTTAGCTACAATTTACCTTACTAAAAACTCTGCTACTGGTAATAAGCCTTTTAGCTAATGCAGCATATATTCAGCTTTTGCCAGAAGATGGTTTGCTCCCAAGGGCTTTTGGCTCCAAAGACTAAGTGTTACTTGGTGGCTTTGGCAGGACTCAGAGGAGCATGGCTGCTGGGAACTGACATGCTCAGAGCTTGCCAACCCCAAACCATTGTGTACCTCACAGCTCTCTAGTGCCTGCCAGGAGTTTGTGTGCCAAGAAAACAGAAACCTGTCTAGAAAATAAACTGTTTTCTCTTGCATGTGTCCTCTAGGACGACAAGAAGAGGCTGAACCTATAAGTTGTTTTGTGGTTAGAAATGTTTTAGGTCTTTACATGGGAAATGTAATGCTATAACTTCGTATGTAAAACAAAATGGCACATTATTTATGCTCCTCAAATCATTTTACCTCCAGTTATCAAAATGCTTTTATATATATATATATATATATATATATATATATATTCTTTATGTTTTGAGACAGAGTCTTGCTCTGTTGCCCAGGCTGGAGTGCAGTGGCACGATCTCAGCTCACTGCAAGCTCTGCCTCCCAGGTTCATGCCATTCTCCTGCCTCAGCCTCCCGAGTAGCTGGCACTACAGGCACCCGCCACCGCACCCGGCTAATTTTATTGTATTTTTAGTAGAGATGGGGTTTCACCGTGTTAGCCAGCATGGTCTCGATCTCCTGACCTCGTGATCCGCCCATCTCCGCCTCCCAAAGGGCTGGGATTACAGGCATGAGCCACCGTGCCTGGCCAGAATGCTTATTAATCTTTTAAATGATCAATATAGTTGTTGTTATGATGATAGTCATTTCAGCTTTTGCACTGAGGCAGTTCCTGTGTGTGAAAAGCTTCTAATGTGAGTGTGTGTTGTGGATGTATGGAGATCATCCCAGTTGAGTGGTTGTACATGACTAAATGTGGGTTATGTGGGCAGGTAAAGCTGGAGAAGTCAGTGGAAGGTGAATTAGCCAGCTAACAGAACATTTGCATAATTGAAGTTTCTTTAGAAACAAATTGTAAGCCTTTAGGAATGTCCGTCCTTCCTTCCTTCCTTCCTTCCTTCCTTCCTTCCTTCCTTCCTTCCTTCTTTCCTTCCTTCCTTCCTCCCGCTTCCCTTTCCCCTTTCCCTTCCCTTCCCTTCCCTTCCTTTTCTTTGCCTATAGCACATAACATTGGAATTGACTCTACTTTCAACTATCCCTACCTCTTCTTCCTACTTACCCTAGATTTTTATTTCTGTTTCTCTACCAGTACGTATTTTCCTCCATCTAGTTTTCATCAGAGAAAATTTTCTACTTCATCAAACACAAAACTGAGATATAAATGTGGGAGCATATGAAATTAGAGCTTGACCTACATTTAGTACAATTAGTATTATTCTAAGGAGGTAGACACTTGTGGAAAAATGAAACTTGGAACACAGAAAAGATTAAATTCATGGCACTTATGTAGCTTATTTTCATTAGACCTGTACCTAATTACTTATTAGAATTTCTTTATTTCTTTTAGACCTTAGTTTCTCAACCTTTGCACTACTGACAGTTTGAGTAGGATAATTCTTCGTTGTGGGTAGTGGGCTGTGCTGTTCTTTGCAGGATCTTTAGAAGCTTCTTGGCTTCCACTCACTAGATGACAGTAGTATCCCCCAATTGTAACAATTGAAAAATGTCTCTAGACATTGCCAAATGTTCCCTAGGGGACAAAATTGCTTCCTGGTGAGAGCTGCTTTTTTTTTTTTTTTTTTTTTTTTTAGATCCAGGTGCTTAGACAAATGATGATATAAATCAGTACATTAAGTAGAGAGATTTTTAAAAAATTCAGTTTCTAAAGATTAGATTTCCCAACAACCTATTACATTATTTCCAACAGCATTCAAATTCAAAAGCTGATGCCCAATGCTAGCAAAGTATGAATAGATAGAAAGTAAACATCTTCCTTTGTATTAGATAAGATGTCCAGCAATGGAAATCCCTGGATTTAAAGAGCTTGTTAAGATGTATTATGTCAGATGAAAAGTGCTATTTTAATAACTCATTGTTATTCTTAGCATGGATCTTTTATTTTAGAAAAATGGATAATTAGCATTTTGGCTTATCACTTTCCCTCCATGAATACAAATAATTTGATAGACAGACAACCAAGAGAGACTTCATTAAATAATGGGATTAATCAGCCTGGGACTGGAGTAAATTAGAGGTTAGACTTCCAGCCTGAGAGATGGAACTCAGGGTTTGGTGGCAATGTCATCTAATTAATGCAGGATATTTTTCTTGATTGACCTAATGTTGCAGTAAAAAACCAGAGCAAGGGTCGACTGGCCAAAAATAAAAGTCAAAACTCATCTTGGGAAGTTGTAGGCTACACTGCATTTAATTTGCAACTGGATAATTGCAAGAACACATTCAAAGTATCACTACAAAGCCCTTGGTGTTTAGCCCTAGCTGCTTCAATTTCTACGTAATGGCCCATTATTAATGTGAAAGTATTAGAAAGTTTTCCAGGGAAAAATATCAACCTGGATCCATTCCCCTTTGCATACATTATACACTTCACTGCCATCTGGTTATCCATAATATCCACAAACCCCTACCAATTTTCCAAAAAGAACTACAAATAACACTTTGTATTTTTAGAACAGTCTTCCTAACACCCAGCCAGGAAATCTATTGTGAAGTTAATTTTCTTTTTCAAATGTTTTAAAGTAAACTATTCTTTATTTCTAAGAAGCAAAACCCAATGCTATGTTTAAGCAATGATTTGGAACTGTCTTATTGTCACTCAGAGAAGACAGGTTAGTGGAATCTTTGAGGCCTTGACTGTCTTTTGAAGTTTTAATGTAGTCTTTAGAAAGTCTTAAGAAAAGATCATGATTCTTATGGTAGGTTGTTTCTGTGGGGCAGTGGGAGAACTTAGATCTGAGAAATCATTCTCATCATGAGTTAGAGGAATGATTTTATTTACAATTCATACTCTTCATTCATTATCCAACCTACATAGAAGCCTTAGTTCTGTGTATCCTTAAGCTGCATTTGACATTTTACCTCCTGATATTTTTCTAAGTAGCATTTTTCTACCAACAGACTCACATGAAAAAGAAATGAAGGTATCAAGTATATGATGTGTACTGAAACACATTTAACTTTATTACTAGCATCTTCTAAGAAAAATAGCAAACAGAATGATTCTATAAGTCCTGAAGGGAATCCTTCTGTGATACAATACAAGCAATAGAAAGGCCTTATTTCCCCTTATAAAATGTGTGTAAATGTGCTTTTCCTTATTTAATCACATGATTTGTCTTTGATAAACCTCTACCGGCTCCTAAGAAGTGTGGATCCTGGTAACAAGAGAGTCTTTAGTGCACTGAAAGAGTGATGATTGTGAGAATACAAGAGTGAAGAAATGAGAAGAGATAAATTACTATACTAAGAAATGGAGAGAAACAAAGAGTCTAGGGTATGTGGCTTGGAAGAAATAAAGATTCAAGAGGGGAGGTTCTTCTTCCATATCCATAGAGCATCTTAAACAAAGTTTATATTGTCCACTGATGCTCTATGGGGTGGCTTTCCTCTTGTGGAGTATGAGTAGCAGTATTGAATTTTACCTCAAGTTACCATGGGGTAGATAGAAAGGCTGCTCTTGGATAACTAATAAATGGGTTGCAGAATTTAAGAAACAGATTCCAGAAGTTGAGAAATCTATGCAGAAGCATATAGCCAGAAAGTAGCAGAGTGGTAATTGAACACAAATCTGATGACAGAGCCAATGCTCCCTTTTATTCTAGCATCATGCTAGAAACTGGTTCTTTTATAATAGTCTTAAAACACCTTAAGTCTTTGAGATGAGATGAAAGTGAAATATGATGAAATGTTGAAGATTGTAATTGAAATTATACAATTACATATCTCTTTCATATTAAACTTTCAAAGTCCTAGTACTAATAGCCTGTATTTTAAATTATGTCTTTATTGTTTAATCCATATTGAAAATATGGTTTATGCAAAATTATATGCCTTGGATACCAAAAAGATATAGAAAAGATATGGCCACTGTATGATAAACTTCTTATCCTCTGTAACAAGAAATAAATATTTAGCTGAAATAAGTCCCAGGTCTTGAGGTGTTACCTATACTTTTTCAAGCCTAAAACTGTACACTTGAAAATTAGTGATAAATAGTTATTATAGGTAATAGGTATGTATCAACAAGCACTTGTTTGTTTAGATATGATACTAAATGGTTATTTATTTACTTTTATGGTCAGGTTTCTCCATAATATATCCATTCATAATTCATTAGCTTGCTAAATAGGCTCTGTATTTCAGATATGTGGCTACAGATAGGAACCCGGGTGTGAGGCAGGGGGGCTGTGATGATGACCCTTGTTTCAGCATGACTCGAGGACAAGACTCCAAGGCTCAGAATTTCTCTTTTATTTTCTCTTTATGAGTGTTGTTGTCTGTCAGTAAACCTGTTTTGTGAAATGAAACAAAAAAAGTTTTGTTTACATTTTGGATTGCCTTTGCATTAGCATTTTATGGCAATTGATCTGGTTTGATTTAAAGGCCTCTTTTTTCATCTTTAAAGTGTGAGGTTGCTACAATATTCAGTGCTTAAGACATGCCACTACTGCTCTATCAAAATTATGCCATGCAGGTCATAAATTCGAGTTCCAAACAATTTATAGGAGGTCGTCCTTTTGGACTGAGGTCCTTCACTAGGCCCCAACATACCAGACCTAACCAGAATGGATTCTCTCATGCTAAGTGCCATGTAATCGAACTGAACTTAGAAACTAGCCAGTTTCAAAAACAGGAGTTTCACAGCACCAAATCCAAAGGTGTCCCGTCAACCTGAGCTCTTCTACACTGTTGGTAGAAATGCAAATTAGTATAGTCATTATGGAAAGGGTATGGAGATTTTTTTCAAAAACTATACATAGAACTGCCATATGATCCAGCAATCCCACTACTGGGTACTTCTCAAAAAGAAAGCAGATCAGTATATCGAAAGGATACCTGCATCCTATGTTTATTGCACCACAATGCACAATAGCAATGATATGGATTCAATCTAAGTGTCACCAGTGACTGAATGGATAAAGAAAATGTTACGCGCGCACACACACACACACACACACACACACACACACACACACACACAGAGGAATATTATTCAGCCTTAAAAAAGAATGAGATCCTGTCATTTGCAGCAACATGAATGGAACTGGGGGTCATTCTGTTAAGTGAAATAAGCCAGCCATAGAATGACAAATAGCACATGTTCCTACCCATAGGTGGGTGCTAAAAAGTTTCTGTCATGGAAGTAGAGAATAGAATGATAGTTACCAGAGTTTTGGAAGGGTGTGGGATGAAGAGAGGCTGGTTAATGGGTACTAATATACAGTTAGAGGGAATAAGTTCTAATATTTGATAGCAGAGTAGGGTGAATATAGTTAAAAATAAGGTATTGTATTTTACAAAATGACTAGAAAAGAGGACATGAAATGTTCCCAACACATAGAAATGATAAATACTCAAGGTGATGGGTACCTTAAATACTAACTTGATCATTCCACGTTCTATGCATGCAACAAAATGTCACATGGATCCCATAACTATGCACAGATATTATGTATTAACAAAAATACTTAAAAAAGAAAAAAAGTCCCCTCTGCTTTAACCTTATAAGGAAAGTAACTTTGAAATGACCAATGTGGCCAGGCATGGTGGCTCATGCCTGTAGTTCTAGCATTTTGGAAGGCCAAGGTGGGAGGATTGCATGAGTCCAGGAGTTCGAGACCCAGCCTGGGCAACATGGCAAAACCTTGTCTCTACAAAAAATATAAAAATTATCCAGGCATGGTGGCATGCACCTGTAGTTTCAGCTACTTGGGAGGCTAAGGTGGAAGGATCACTTGAGCCCAGGAGGTAGAGGCTGCAGTGAGCTGAGATGGGACCACTGCACTCCAACTTGGGCAACAGAGGGAGACCCTGTCTCAAGGGAAATAAATAAATAAATAACCAATCCACATGTTATTCCTTGTTTCTTCTTTCTACAGCCTTTTTCCCTGCTGTGAAAGCCCACCTCTGTCTGCTTAGCTCATTGGAGCACTTTTCTATTTCGTAGATGGGATGTTGCTCAATTTATGAATTGCTAATAAAAGCCAATTAGGTCTTTGAAACTAAATTTGTTGACATTTGCTTTTTTGAAGCCACTATTGCTCTTTATCAAAATGATCCCATAGATAGTCTATAGTCTTTTCTTAGTATTTTCTTCCAAATATGTTGGGGAAGATACTAAGAAAGTTCCCTAAGTCTGAAATCTGGCCTAAAACTGTCCGGTAGGTACCATTGTATTCAATATAGCATTTTGGTTTAATCTTAATCTTCTAAAGTCTGAGTAGTTTCTTTAGTTTGCCTGGTTTCTGCAGCCTTGCATACTAGAAGGATGGTAATTTTCAGTTCGCTAATTACTATGCTTTACATAGTCATAGGGACGAAGCATTTTAGAATGGCACTTCATTAAAGCAGTAAAAATACTGTGGGCTCAGTAATCTCATTTACTGGGTCAATAGCCCATAATATCTAGAAGAAGATTTAAAGTAGTTTAAAAATAATTATTCAAACAAGAAAGGGATTTCAAACTATAATTACCAAAGCAGTAAAGGAATGAATGACTCCAAAGCAAATATAAATATTATATTTAAATCTTAATAGCTGATTGCTATAACTCAAAGGGTTTAGCTCTCCAATACTAAAGATCACAAGATCTTAGACCTGAAATAAACTTCAGCACGCAGCTAGTCTTGGTGTAGAAATTAAAATTTTTCCTGAAAAACCACTTATAGTTAAATATCCAGACTGACAGGCTTTTTGCAGCTCATTCTTCTATAAGATGCTCTTTTTTTTTTTTTTTTTTTTTTTTTTTCTGTGTTGGAGTTTCACACTTGTTGCCCAGGCTGGAGTGCAATGGCAATCTCAGGTCACTGCAACCTCCACCTCCTCGGTTCCAGCGGTTCTCCTCCTCAGCCTCCTGAGTAACTGGGATTACAGGCGCCCACCACCACGCCCAGCTAATTGTTGTATTTTTTTTTTTTTTTTAGTAGAGATGGTGTTTCATCATTTTGGCTAGGTTGGTCTCAAATTCGTAACCTCAGGTAATCTGCCTGCCTTGGCCTCCCAAAGTGCTGGGATTACAGGCGTGAGCCACCATGCCCAGCCAAGGTGCTCATTTTTCTTAGAGCATTTGCATATCTCTTACTCTGTTTTTTCCCATGTATTTGCATTTTGGTTACTATTGCACATTAGATTTCTTCTACTGTGGTCTGCTTTTTGTTTTCTTTTGTTTCGTTTTATTTTGTTTTTGCTGATATACTGTTGGTGATTTTCTATATCCACGTTATAGCTGGTTACCATTTTTAATTTTCCTATTAGTTCTAATAGTTTTTCTCTGGTTGATGTGTTTGCAAGGAGAACTACTGTATCATCTGTAAATAATGATTTTTTTCTTCTTTATTTCAGTATTAATACTTCCCTTTACCCTGCCTCTGGGTTTCTGTAATTACATGGAGTAGAGCTTCCAGAACAACATAAAATAAATATTAGTGGACATTCTTATTTTGGTTCCAGTCCTAGTAAGAATCTGTCTAGTTAAGAGTTTCTAGATTATGTTCCAAACCATTATTCCATGAGATGTTAATTGATTTCCTACAAAAATAAGAGTCTTTTAAATAATTTTCTAGAACTCTGAATTAACAAAAATGAGACAGATCTCTTTAGTGAATGGGCTTTTACAACCTTTACTGTTTAATATGCATTGACGATCTCCTAGAGATGGAGAAAGTATGTGACTTTTCCTGATATATTTGTCATAGAACACTGTTTTTGAAGAACATTTACTAACATCTTATAAAACAATACATCGGTGTTGTTCTGGTAGAGTACTGTTAATTGTGGTGTTTGGGGGTTTTGGTTTCAAAATGATGTTCTTTACCGTGTTAAGAAAATATCCTACTTTTAGCTTGCTTAGAGTGTTATATAAATCAAATCTTTTACTATATGCTTTACTCTATTGCATCTTATGCCAATTTTTTATTGTTTTGGCTGACTTTTATTATCTATGTATGGGAATTTGTTATATATTTTGTATATTAACCCTTTCTATGATTATGTTCTCCCTCTCCATAGCCTGCCTTTCATTCTTAATGTCTTTCAAAGGATAGTATAATTCATTTTATCAATCTTTTCTTTTACTGTGAGTGCTTTTCTATTTTGTTTAATAAAAATGTTTCCTACCTGATGGTATGAAAAGTTTCTCCTGCACTTTCATCTTAAAGCATTACTCTATTGTATTTCAGATACACATTTTCAATTCACCTGGAACTGAAATTTGTGTATAGGTAGGGTCTAGATTTACTTTTTTTTCCCATGAGGTTATTCAGTGTTTTTAAAAATGTCTAATTTCCTCCACCCAGTACTCTGTTTGGCACTTTCATCACAAATACTTGGGGTCTTTATTATGTTGCATGGGTCTATGTGACTGCCCCTGTGTCCACACCATCTTGTTCCTGTTCACCAAGGGCATTAGCTTTCTTGGCCCTTTGCATTTCTATAAAAATGTTGGGATCAACTTATAGAGTTCCATGGAAGAAATATTGTGGTATTTGGGGATTTTGATTGAGATTATCTTGAATCTATAGATTCATTTGAGGAGAACTTACCTCTTTACACCATTGAATTTTCTATTCCATGTGCATGTAGATCCTTTTTAATATTTCTCAGTAAAAAG
The DNA here is from genome assembly GCF_037993035.2 of Macaca fascicularis. Classification (NCBI taxonomy): domain Eukaryota; kingdom Metazoa; phylum Chordata; class Mammalia; order Primates; family Cercopithecidae; genus Macaca; species Macaca fascicularis. The sequence continues at coordinate 158,234,748 of NC_088375.1, read as the reverse complement.
GGGTTATTTTCTCCACAGAGGTCTTGCCCGTCATTTATTAGACTTATTCCTAGGTATTTAATATTTTGAGGCAGTAACAAATGGTATCCTTTCTTAAATTTTTATTGTTGCTATATTGAAATACAACATATTTGTATTCTGATTTGTATCTAGCAATCCTGCTAACTCTAAGAAAAACTATAACAAATTATATATGAATTGTTAATACCATGATATAATCTGTAAATAATTATATTTTTGTTTCTTCTTCAATCTTCAAACTTTTTTTATTTTTTCATGACCTCAGTATAATATTAAATAGCAATGGTGATAGTGGAAATTATTGTTTTATTCCTCATTTCGAAGGGATAGCTTCCAAAAATTTAACGTTAAGTATTAAGTACAATGTCTGTTACAGAATTTTTGTTTTGTAAAAACATTTTATCAGACTAAGGAAGTTCCTTGTTATTTTCCTTAAATAACAGTTTTAAATTATTAGTCAACATTGAATTTTCTCAAATTCTTTTGCTGCATCTATTGAGATAAATGATTTTACTTTTGAGATGATCATTTGATTTTACTGTTAATATTTCAAATTACATTAATTTATTTTTCTCCCCAACTTTATTGTGAAGAATTGCAAAGAGTTGTAAGTTTCTGAACACCAATTTTACTTGAAAGAACAGCCAACAGACAAACTATGAATATTCAGATTTTGGCATTTGGCAAACATTTTCTCAAAAATGAATGAAGTGGGCCTGTCACTTCAGGAAAATAACAATGATTGTTAAGAATACAAGTGAGATCGGGGACCAAAAGTTTGAAAACTGCTGCTCTCTTAGAAAGTGTAACGTTAGGCCAGGTGCGGTGGCTCACACCTGAAATCCCAGCACTTCGGGAGGCTGAGGCAAGCAGATCACCTGAGGTCAGGAGTTTGAGACCAGCCTGGCCAACATGGTGAAACCTCGTCTCTACCAAAAATAGAAAAATTAGCTGGGCGTGGTAGTGGGCACCTGTAATCCCAGCTACTCAGCTACTCAGGAGTCTGAGGCAGGAGAATCTCTTGAACCTGGGAGGCGGAGGTTGCAGTGAGCTGAGATCGCACCACTGCACTCCAGCCTGGGTGACAAGAGTGAAACTCCATCAAAAAAAGAAAAGAAAGTGTAATGTTATTTTTAGTACATTTACCCTCTTCGCATGACAATGGAAGATACTTAAAACACTTCTAACTTTATACCTCCTCTCAAGTTGTGTGCTATTTTATAATTTTAATTATAAAATTTCTTCTTTGTTTTTGTTTGATGAAGATTTACTATAATATGTTTACGTGTGGATTTATTTTATTTGAGAGTAATTGAGCCTTTTGGATTACTGAATTCTCATAAATTCTGAAAAATTTTCACTGACTTGCCTTTATCCATTTTATCTCTTCTCTCCCTCTGAGATTTCAAATAAATGTATAGTAGTCCTTCTCATTGTATTGAGTCTCTTACCTTAGTGTTTAAAATCTCATGTTTCATTCTGAGTACTTGCTTCTATTTTCTCTTACATTAATTCTTTCTTTAGCTTTATCTAATTTGCTGTTAAATTCATTTGAGTTCTTTATTTCATGTATTATATTTATCAATTCTCAAACTTCTAAGTAACTATTTTACACATCTGCTCCGTCACTTTTTATAGTTTTCAATTCTCTGCCAAATTTTTCACTTGATCCTATCTCCTTGAACATTGTAAACATGATTGTTTTAGTCTACATCCTGTAATTCCATTTGTGGAGCTTTTATGTATTTTTGTTGGTTTTCTTTAATGGTGGTTTGTTTCTTTTTATATCTGAAGTTTTTAATTGTGTTTTGGGCATTATGCTTAAAACTTTATTTGTAACAATGATTTGAGACCTAGGATGATATTATCTTCCTCCAGAGAAGATTTTTCTTTGGTTGTTCTAGGTGTGTAAAGTCAATAGAAGTTCAGGAACACACAATAAAATTTTCAAAACTGAGGTTATCAGACACAACAAATTGACATAAAATAGGTTGATGGATTTTATAAGACTGGTTTATTTCCAGTTCAGACTTAATCTTACAATACATCTAGTAATCCTAGTTCAAAGTGAATGTTTGTTTACCCTTGGGCTCTGGATTCTGATTTCTATTCTTCTAGGCCCAACATGCTTCCAGAAACAGAGCTCACCTATTCCTTCCAGAATCACTAATGCCCCTAGGGCAAAAGCAGACTTTACTGTTAGTGAGCTCTGGTCTTCTCCGGGCTGGTAATTTCTTACTATCTTGTTAAGTCTTTGATGGTTTAGAGATGAATTTTTATATTTTTTTCCCAGCTAAGTAATCTTCCATAGAAGGGCGCTCTGAATTTTGAAAGTTAACATTATTGAAGTCAAACTTCTCATGATGGTACTTTTTAACAATAATGAAGTTGAATATCTTCTGTACTTTGGGTTTTCCTCTTGAAACTATGAGGCATATCTTACAGTACAGCTTTCCTGGAGCCTATCCCAGTTGCAATCACAGACCTTTAACTCAAAGTTTATGCAAGCCACATTCTTCTCCTTATTCCTAAAATAAGCCTAGTCTTAGAATATACAATGTAAATATATCTCTCCTTGTCTCCAAGGAATGTACATAACCCCACTAAGACAGTCATGCTTCCCTATCTTTGCCATTCACTCATTTTGCCACCATTTTCTTCCACTTTCAGTGTGGAATCCAGGTTGCTAGTGCCCATGACTATTTCTCAGCTTCCAACGTTCAGCTTTCAGTACACTGTGCGCTGTACTGAATAATCTCCTGACTAGCGACTTTCTTCATTCTTGCCTCTGTGCTCCTGAATATTATGGAGGCAGAATACATACCTTACAGTAGGTTCATCGCATATCTATAGTTTGTAAATTCTAGCTGAAACATCATTTGCAGTCATTTTTATTCTCAACTCTCTTGCTCAAAGTATTCTCTTTCTCAAAAGTTCATCCTATTTTGAAGTCTGTTAACTGTACCTCTAAGTACCCTATCTCTCATCAATTAACACTTGCTTCCTTTTGGAAATATACGAGAACCTAGAGTGAATCTAGTTGAGTCCTTTCTTATAAAGTAACCTGTTTCTTCTCTCATTCTTGATTCATTCTTCCTGTTTCCAAGAAAGATGTATTTCTGCCCTTCCAAAGGGTATCAATCCAACTATATGCTTACATTTTTCAGTCTTATTTCCCATGTATTCTCACTCCATCAGTGCTCCTTCTCTTGTATTTTCAAACACTCCATCTCTACCAACCTCCTCCTCTCAAACTATAAACTCTTAAAGTATCCTCCAGCCCAGAAAGAAAAAAAAAAATCTGTATCGAGTGAATGGCAATGACTGTTCGTTTACCACTAGCTTTATATGCTGGCAGGAATCACACATGAAAATTAAGAGAGTTTATTAGGTAGTATGATTTTCCTTATCTCCAAAGAAAATTCTAGCCAGAGCATTGATAAAGCCTCTAATGCTGTATAATTAACAATAACTCTGTAGGAAATAGAAGTTCTCATGCTTGGCACTACATGCAGACTTCCAGTATCCTCTCCATTTGCTCTTCAAAATGTCTGACTTCTAGGGCTGACTTCGTGTGTAAGTGCTTCTTGCCAATCTGGTGGTATTTGAAGGATACCTGGAAGGATTTCCTACCCCAGCATCTTCACCAGGGATTCAAATGTATTGTTTTGTTTTCATCCCTTTGATCAAACATTATGGTCTCCTCTCTTAATTGTTTTTAATTCTTCTAGGAGAATGTTTCTCAAACCTAGGCATCTGTTGGAATCATATGTGGAACTTTAAAAAAAGTATTATGTGCAGGTGCCATCTTCAAAAATTGTGTGTCTTATTTGGTCAGGGGTGGACTCGAGCCATTGCCATTTTTAAAAGTTCTCCTGGTCATTGTAATGTATAGTCAGTTGAAAACTATATTCCTAGTTGAGTGACATTCTATTACACTAATACCATATAGCAAGAATCAGTTTTCTTACCTTCTTTACGTGACATTCCTGTATGGCATTTTAGCAGCAGGTCCTGAGGAGATCATCCTCCTGAAAGAAGAAAAAAATCTAGAGGTAAGTTGGCCATAAAATTATCCAAGTTTTACTGTGACCTAATAGTAATAATGGAATATGAATTATTACCATAATTCACATCCATATTAGAAAATTCTTTCTTGGTTGGAGAAAACGTGGTTTTTACCTCTCAGTCTGGAGAAAACAAGTTGTGTTCCTCTGGCACATCTACATGTTTATGCAGATCCATTCCCTAGAGGAACTTCCAAATAAAGGGAGCACGTTATATATGGCAACTGAGAAACATAGCTTTATGTTGCCTGTTGTAGGATTATTTCTTGACATTAACATTTTTATGCACCCCCATATTAAGTTTTATGCTTAGATTTAATGTCACCAGGTAGGAACCAAGGTAAATGCCACATCCCAAATCCACAGAGAGTCAGAGCTAAACTGTCAGTTATCAAATCTGTCTTTTTATGTGCTGTGTGATTTATACACATTGCTTTAGAAAGCTGCATTAACTGGAAGGTGCTGGTTTGTGGAGGGGCAAGGAAGTACATTTACAGGTGAGCTTGGCTGCACTGTGTTGATTTCTCTCTAGAACAGTCTTCACAATTCTTTGCTCGCAGTTAGAGGTCTGCTGAAAGTGACTCAGTGTAGATGAAAACAGCTTGCTTAATCATTCCTGAAACACGGGAAAAATTAAAATACATTTTTTTCTTTGTCAAGCAATAAAAACAATGCCAGGTTGTTAATGCCTCTTTTGTACCTTTCACTTAAAAGACCTCAAAAAGAACATCAAGGAGAATAAAGGCAAAATCTATTCCCCAATGGCGTCATTATACATGTTGAAGACTCTAAAACTAAAACTCTAAAGACATTCAGGAAGAGCAGAGGAATAAATGACAGCAAACTGAAGAGTGTGTCTCTGGAGCTTTGTTCAACCTGCTTTGTTCAAATTCATTCAAATTGGATAATGAAAAGCAAAGATCTTTTTTGTTTCAACATTAAAGTAGTAAATTAGTGAGTGGTGAGTTGCTAATTGTTCTGTAAAGTATTTAAGGTGTCAGGAGTGTCCCATCTCCAATTTTTAAAATGGCTCCTTATGGTTGAAATGAAAGGAACTATTAGAGTAGTGTAAAACAATGTTTTTAATAATTTATGCTGGTTCAGTTGAAATGATTTTCATTTAGAAATACTCATTGAAGTTCTTGTTTTTACTTGAGATAAACAAGTTTTATTTTAGACTTCAAGATATCCAATAGAAATTCATTTTCTAGATGGGGCTACAGTAGAAAGATAGATTAGAGCTATCCAATGTTGTGTTCCAAATCTGGCTGTTTCTACTTGCTTTGAGGCTATAGAATTAGCAGGTTTGGTTAAATTTTACTTGAATTTTGGGTGACCTTTTCTAATCCTGACTGTTTCATAATTTAATGTCTTGACCTTCGTTTTCCATGGAGCCACCTTAGTGATAAATGCAGAGATTTAATAACTAGAACTAGTTGACAGGTGACCTTTCGTACATGGCTGTTCCTTTTTGCTGTGGAAACCACTGTTTTGCAAGTTTTATTTCACAAATTTTAATTATCTATTCTATTGTCTATAAGCTTATTCAGAGAGAAGAAAGTAAAGGTTAAATATTACATTTTTCTTACTGATTAAAATGTAAAGTGCTTGGCAGTTGTCCCAATATATCATTCAGAAAGGATAGGACAATTTGTCAGGTTCATATCCGAAGAAGAGAGAGGGATAGTTTTCCCAGGGTGGTTGGTAAGGATGAAACTGGCCTAGGAGAGTGAGCAATCACATCAGCTAAGTGAAGGTAACAGGTGTGTGTGTGTGCACGTGCATGTGTGTGTGGGGGTGTGTGAATTTAGAACAGAGGAACATAAGGATTCTTTTACTGTATGTGTACTAATTTAAAGAGAAAAGTGACTCTGAGTCAACGAGAGGTGAAACTTGCCAGTCAGGGTGAATAACCTGTCAGTTTTGGCCCTCTCTCTCTCTCTCTCTCTCTCTCTCCCCCACCCCCTTCTCTCACTCTCACTCACTTTCTCTCTTAACCAGGAAAGAATTGGTTAAGCATATCATGGTAAATTGATTTCCGGAATCTATATCAATAAAATATATTGTTTACAAATGAGGAAATAAGGCTGAGTAATTATAAAAATGCTAGAGACTCTTAGAAAGAGTTAAGAATATCTACACTTTGCCCCCACTCTACAGTGTCAGAGAACATAGGACCTTCACAGGGAATTAATTCCTCTGTACTTAAATTCTTCAGTATTTTTAAAAGCAGAATTCATTTGCATGCCTCTCAAATACTCATGCTTATAATAAAATAAAAATAAAAACAGGCATGGTATAAAAAGACCCATCGTGTGACCAGCCATTGTCCTGGATCCTCATAGAAGAGAAGAGTCATTCACATGTTAGAGACCTCTTGACAGTCTTCAAAGAACACGGATTTCCAAGGGCTTGCAAATGGCCAGTGTGAGTTTCTAAAGTGAATTTCTGAAGGAAGCTTTTGGGCAGTGGGGAGGTATTATTCCCTTTAGTCCTGGAGACCACTTTAGAAAATAGTATCATCTGCCATGGTCTTTTTTCCCCGACATGGATGGTAATTATTTATTGCTTGAGAATCTTTCACTGCTGTTGTGAAAGAAACAGTTTGAAAAGCAAATTGAGTAAGCAGATGTGAAGGACCATTTAAAAACTAATAAAATTGGTCATGATTAGTTTCTCTTAGACTGAAATTTCAGCCATATTTCAAGCTGAAAATATCAAGAAAAACATTTTCAATAATTTTTTATGTCATGCTAGCCCTATTGCCAAAAAGGAAAGTTTATTTATGCTCACATGCAAATAATTTTGGTGAGATTATTGATTATAAGCATGTTTAAAGCATTAATCTATGATTTAATTAAAATAATTTAAATATAATAGTGAACAAGATTTGAGGTGTTTGCATATATGTATATTAAGAATAGTGAAAATCAGTAATAATTGTTTCTTTGATATTCCACATTTCCTAATGCTGCTGTGAGTGCATTTTCTGAAAGATAACATATGCTCTTCTTTTTAACCTGAAAGATATCTAATGTCCTTTGGACATCACGTTTATCTCAACTTCCTCAACTCAGTAATGGAAAATAAAATAAGGTAGCTTGAAAAATCTACCATGAAAATTATGTGGAATAATGTAATAAAGTACTGAGAAAGAGGACTGACCTGTAATAGGCATTCAATCATGTGTAGATCAAAAAATCTACTACGCTATACTTGTAGGTCTCTCTGGTACTGTTTCTTCCCTTCCTCTTTCTCTCACCCTCTACCTGTGCCCCAGCCAATAATGAAGTCATATTTTCCTGTAAGGTGGCAAAATGTCATGATTCATTTTAGCAGAGAAATGACTTGTTTTACAAAGCCATCCCTTAGGCTTCTAAAACAGCATACGAATTGACTCTAGTTGATCATGAAACTCCCCCACACAGCTTAGTGCTGTGTACTGAGATTAAGTTCACACTGATTAGAATTTTAAAATTATTTTACTCTTCACAATGCTTTGCACAGAATAGGTGCTAAATAAAAACTATGTGGTTGTTCAATAGATATCACCAAATTCTTAACTCCTCCCAAGCTGATGGTTTTGAAACCAAATGTGCTGGTATAGAGTTAGTATACTTTTGCAGAGGAAGAAAATAGCCAAAACAAATATAGTGCTGTTACCATAAAAGAAAAATCAATATTTTAGACCTTAAATAAAAGCAAGTGTTTGACATGTGTGGACTTTTTTTAACAAGGACACAGGGACCCAGACAGGGTTGGCTGAATATTTGTGTTGCTCTCAGTTTATAGACACAGCTGAAGCCCAGTGAAAGTATTTTGAATATACAAGATATTTTCAAAGATGTTTTGAGTGCACAAGAGACAAGATGAAGAAGACAAGTTTGTTTTTAATGAAAAAAGCAAAAAATAGATACAATTCAACTATAAAGGGAGAATTCAAAATTTAGATGTGGCTTAATAAAGTGGAACCAGATAAATCTTAACAAAGGTCTTGGAAAATCCAGGGCCTCAGTCTAGAAAGAAAGAATAACTGCTTACTGAAGCAGAACTGAGTAAGTGAAGACATATGGAATAAATTTCCAAGCAAAGCCCCCAAATCCGGTAATATAAATGAGTTCAAGAAATAACAGTACACTTTAACAAAGAAAGTTGAGATCAAAAGACGTAGCAATGAAGTTAATTAAAAAAAAACTGAGATAACTAGATAAGAGCAGATTTTGGGTCAAATTGTCCATTTGTGCCTAGGTATTTCTTTATTTTTATTATAGCATACTGTAGTTTGAAGGTGCCTTCAGATATATAAATGAGACCCTTGGGCTTTGCAAGCAAACTTTTTGTGCTACCTGAAGCTCCTGATTGTGATTAGTAATGTTTCCTTCATCTGGCCCCCACACTCTTGTCATACTTAGAAAATGGTTCCTGCAAGTAAGTGGTAAAATAGAGCAATTATCATGTTCATCCATGTCTCCTGGTACCTTATTCAGGAAGGCAGATGGCTAGGCAAAACTATTACCCAGAAGTATAGACCAAGAAGTATAAACGTCTCTTAAGATGATGGCCATGGTGACAGTAGGGTCAAGTGAATAGTTAAATAAAAAAAACAAAGTGGCAATTTTATAGATCACCATCTACCCTCAAAACCGTTGCATTCATAATATTCTGCCCAATGACATATTTGTCACATAAACAAAAGGCTGTTGTTCCCAATGTTTGCCCTCAAGTTGTTGGTTAGCTGCTGACCTCATAATCTGCACAGCTGTGGCATCCCAATATGTTGTCATGAAACAGATTGTGATGTCTTAATTGATCACTTTTAGAGGTTACAATTGTCAAGTGAGACCAGTATGCTGATTCTTATTAGTTAAATTAAGCCTTGTTACAGCAAAACTGGCTAATTCATTATAATGAATAGGAAATTCAGTGTAACTTACTGCATTTTATAGATTCGAACATATCCAAGGCTTTTTCTTTTTCTTCTTTTTGATTGTTTAAATTCGTGGAGGCTGTACCCCAACCATGCTTTTATTATACAATGAAGCAACTTAGAATAGTAAATGGAATGTAACCCCCTGCACCATATGCATCTTGGTGATAAGTTGGAGTATGCCATATGACACACACAATTTAAATCAGGCATTGATGTGCATGACTCTAAGTGAATTGGAGGACTCAGCTAAGAGTAATGGATGTCAGGCTCTGCTGCAAATCGTCTGGCAAGAAGAATATTATGTTCTTCTCTATTGTGTAAAAGAACGTAGGCTCCTAAGAGGATGAGGAAGGGTCTTAAATCAATGCCTGACCCCAAAGCACACCTCCTTGTGCCTCCATTTTGGTCATTGGTGAAGTCTTCGCTATGGCACTAATCTATAAAACTCTCTTTTCCAAGTGTCCCAATACACTCACTCACTTTGTATGGGCTTATTCTCATCTGATGCCTGGACCACCTGCTACTCATATTAGTTGAGAAACCTTACTGTGACAGGGGTGATAAATAGTCCTTTTAATAGCAGAGTTTTAAGACAACTCATAAATGGGCCTTTGTGCATTATGCAAGTCAAGTTTTTTTCAAAAGTTTTATCTTTGACATTTCAAATAAACAGACGCCTTTGTCAGTCTAGCACATTTTATAGGAGTACAAATAAAAATGAAATAAAAGAAACTAATTTAAGTTAATGTAATAACTGTTAGCATCCAAAATGCAGGAGGAAGCACAAGGATGTTTATCAAAGCACTTTTTTATAGTAGAAAAAAACAGATAATAGCTAAATGCCCAGCAGTAGACAAATTGGTACATATGGTATATCCATATAATGGAATCTTGAGCAGGCATTAAAACTATCTCTAAGGGCTGACATGGGAAAGGTTGATGATTTTCGATTAATGGTTTCTCATTAAGTAAGAAACCAAAGTGGCCAAATTATATAAAGGGCATTTCTCAACCTGTCTAAAATAATATCTGTAGAAAGGAAAAAAATGACAAAAATAGGTGTAGTGTTATTGAATGATGAGAATATGGAGAGTTTTTTTTTTATCATTTTATCCTTTTTATTTTTAGTGTTTTGAGTTTCCCATATTACTTTACTAATTAGGGGGAAAAAGTTCTTGAAGCAGTTTGAGTAGCTTGTTATAACATTTGACTTAAGAGTCTGTGTTCAGGCACCTCAAATCTAAATGGTCTGAAAATGAGCTCCTGATCTTCCTCCCAGATCCTGCTCTCCTAAAGGCTTCTTTCCTTCTCAGTTGAAGGAAATTTCAGCCTTCCAGTTGCTTAGGCTGAAAACCTGGAGCTAACTGTCCGTGACTCCTGTCTTTCTCTTACATCCCACCTTCAATCTATGGTCAATTCAATAGGCTGTATCTTCAGAGTATTTCCAGAACATAAGCAGCTTCTCTCCATCTCCTTTGCTACTCAGTGTGGCCCACATCACTATCCTCTCTTGCTGGGATTGTAGCAGCAGCCTAATCCCCCGCTTCCACCCTGGCCTCCTTTTTATCAACTTTCCACACAGCTGCCAAAGCTGTTACAACTCAGTTCAGTCATTCCTCTGTCCAGAGCCCTTCAATGGCGCTTCATCTCACACAAAGTGAAAGGCCCTAAGTGATTTCTAACCTGCTATCTGTCTGGCCTCAGTACCTACTTGGCTCTCCCCACTGGCTCTGCCAGGCTACATTGCTCTTCCTAGTATTCCTTTCCTACCTCAGGGTATTTGCATTGGTTTTTGCATTTTCTCTGCAGGAATGCTTTTTTCCTAAATATGCTCATGACCAACTCTTTCACTTCATTCAAGTCTTTCCTCAAATATTATTTTCTCAGCAAGGTCTTTTTCTGATTACTCCACCAACTCTCTCTCTCTCTCTCTCTCTCTCTCTCTCTCTCTCTCTCTCTCTGTCACACACACACACACACACACACACTTGCACACACATACCTCCTAACGTCCTTTCCTGCTTTAATTTTCTCTATTTAGTACTTAGCCAAATTTAACATATTACATGGTATGATATTTATTTATTGCCTTTCTCCTGTGCCCAACTTGAATATAAGCTCTATGAGAACAGGAATTTTTGTTTATAGTTTTCACTGCTGAACTCTAACCCCTGGAACTGTACCTGAAACATCGTAGGTGCTCTGTGACTGCTGTGAGTGCCTACCATGGATAGGAACAATGATGTTACAGCTGTATGATGACTAACTGGTTGATTTTTATGCAGTAGCTTATCTCTCAATGTAATTATTTTAATTCAATTGCTTTCACTTCCTAACTTAACCAATTGAGCCTTTAATGTATTTCAGGGACTAATGGGGGAATGAGGTTAAAATGAAGAAGATAGACATTGTTCTGACATAGTTTACTGTCTAGTTGACAGACATAATCCAACACAATACATAAAACAAGGACAGTACCCAGTTGAGAGAGGCTACTCACCAACAGGCACAATAAAAATTCAAGATCGAATGTCAGATACAAAATGTGGAATCTCATAGAAGGGAGATGAGAAAGATGTATATCAACAAAGCACATTGCTTCTTTATTACTGTTTTAAAAGAAAGGGTGACTATGTGGGAAAGAAGCAGCAAAAGCAATTTATTTGGTTGTTTTAGGACAACTGAAAGCAAGCAATAATGGAAAGGGCAGTGGGCTTAGAGTTAGAGGATCTAGATTTGAATCTAACACTACAGTTTTATCATCTCCAAGTCCTGAAAGCTGATGCTTAACTTCTACGAGTCTCTGTTATCTCCGAGGTTAAATAAAAAGGGAGAAAGGGACTTAGACTAGCTCTAGAGACTGCCTTTGTATATACCTTCTCATCTAAAAGGAAGCCTTTCCTTATCCGTCTAGGATAAACATAAACACACAAGTCAATTAACATGATGACTTGAGGGAATCTCTAAAGGGTCTCTGTAATATTTCTGCTAGCCTGGGACTTATCTTAAGTAGTTACTGGTTCCAAAAATCTCTTTTGTAGCCTCATTGCTTGCTGAACTCTTCATATTTTTATTAATTGCTCATAATCATTCATGCATACAAGCAAAATACATAATTGATCCCTGGATATGTTTCTTTTGCATTTCTTTTATAGCCACCAACCTTATTACAAAGATCAAATCTTTTCATATTTTCTTATTTCACCTGAAATTGCAGTTCTGAATAAAAATATTTATCATTTAGAGTGGAAAACAAATAACTATTTTTGCCTATAATTTTAAATCAGCCCATGGGGATTATAGGAATTAAAATTATTTTTTGACAGTATACGTTTTCTTTTTGAATGGAAGCACGCTGTTAACTTGATAATCTGTGGCAGAGGCTGTAGGTTTGGTATTTGTAGGCACTTTAGAGATACATCCATATTTGGTAATTATACAATATCTGAACTTTTGTTTTCCCAGAGGAACTTGTTTCACTAAGTGGAATTTATTAATTTACATACCTTCTTTCTCTATTTTTCAGCCTTTGCAACTGGACTGTGACCTTTGTGCCATAGTGTCAAACTCAGGTCAGATGGTTGGCCAGAAGGTAGGAAATGAGATAGATCGATCCTCCTGCATTTGGAGAATGAACAATGCCCCCACCAAGGGGTATGAAGAAGATGTTGGCCACATGACCATGATTCGAGTTGTGTCCCATACCAGCGTTCCTCTTTTGCTAAAAAACCCTGATTATTTTTTCAAGGAAGCGAATGCTACTATTTATGTTATTTGGGGCCCTTTCCGCAATATGAGGAAAGATGGCAATGGCATCGTTTACAACATGTTGAAAAAGACAGTTGATATCTATCCGAATGCTCAAATATATGTGACCACAGAGAAGCGCATGAGTTACTGTGATGGAGTTTTTAAGAAGGAAACTGGAAAAGACAGGTGAGTCTTCTCTGAAGCAGCTTTTTTGTCTTTTATTATCTTTTATGCTATATCTTTGCTGATTCCTTTTGCAAGATGTAAAATAAACAGTTATTTTTTAAGCCGATTGTTACATGTTCTGACTATTATGATTACTTGATAAGCCAGCCTGAGGTCTCATGTGTTCCACCTATGCTACCTCCTGTTCTTTCCATTCTGATTGGTTTGAGTCTCCAAGAAATATTGGATACTTCCCCGAGGTATCTTTTGATTTTTTCTTATTTTGTTCCATTTCCTATTGATTAAGTTGGATTTCAGCTGAAAGAGGAAGCCTAAACATTTCTGTTTCAAAACCTAGTAATGGTAAGGAACTTTAGGATTATGCATTAGTCTAAACTCCTCTGGGAATTTTGCCAAAATTTTACCTGAGACCACAAACAGAACAGGCTATTGATTCTCCAATAAGATCGTGTAGCTTTTTGCATGCAAATAGGCACTGTGATCCTGAACATCATAACTTGGTGTCTGACTTGTTTAGCAGAATACCATATTGAAATTATATGTCACTTAAAATCATTAGCAGTGGAATTCTTTGAAATAAATGAGTTATAAATACCATTCATTCAATTATCCAAAAACCAATTTGCATTTTTTATTACATCCATATTTTTTGTGTAGCATTCTGTAAACTACACTTCCCACTTTGTTCCCTTGAAGCCTGATTGCTTCATTCTTTCCCCTCCCCTTCCTTGTCCTATGTCCTCTGTTTTCTCCATTTCCAGCTCCCTCATCTCTCCTGTAATTGGATTGTGTGCCATTTTTTCTTCCTTTTTAGAAAGATAACTACAAAATAGAGAAAACAGGAATTATAAATCAATCTTGGTTCTTATATCTAGCACTAATAAAGAACTGCTAAAGGAAGATATTGAAACCAATAGCTAAAGTTTTAAATTATCTGTGAATTTTGCTTATTTGTGCAATATCATGGTTAAATTGAGCATCTGCTATAGTTCCAATATTAGCATTCCAATTTATTCAAAGTATATGTATTTCACTATACAATATTATCAAATCTAAGCTTTTAACTGTATTGAGATATGTGCTTAGGGGGGTGCAGTTTCTGATATCTCTGGATGTCATTTGAATGCTGATGATTATTTAAAAATCTTAGGTGGATCAACTCTCCTTTGGTAATGTGGGTTGATCTGAATTTAACATTTTGTACTTCTGAGCACCAAAAATACACAGCTTCATATGAAATACAAGACAGAAATAGCCATGAAATACTAGTTCCTCCGACTATATGACTTAGTAAGAAGAATCCCAAAGGTGAGATTTGAGTCAATGTAGCATAAACTGTCCAAAATGACAGGCAGTAGAGATGAAAGGAATAGGTATGGCACTTCAAAGAAATATGGTCATATGTCACACTATTCTATATAAATATGAAGCCTATTCACAAAGGGCTTTGGAAATTTCTTGTCTCTCATCAGCCCAGAGCATTGCAATTAATGAGATGTATTTGGCTTTTCGTTAGAGTTAACCCTCAAGATATCACCCAGACATAACTATAAGCCCTAGAGTCATTTGGTGGTGGGGGGAGGGGTATCAGAGAAGAGCTTTGCATGCTGTTGGTTCATGTTTTTATGTGTTTATTTCACATTGACTTTTGTCATGAGCTTTCATGGAGACACCACCATCAATATTTGTAAATTGTAAAAGAACTGGGAGAGAATAGCTTTGGGAGATCATTTTCTTACTGGCCATGATGAAGAAAGCTGTATAGTAGGAAAATTACTGGTAATTTTACTCAGTTGATAAAGTTAATTTGCTGGGTGTCATTCGATTGGTAGAGTTACCAAAATGAGAGTTGAAGAAACCGAAATATGGTTTCAGTTTATGGTGCATTCTTATGTTTCTCACTGAGTCTATTTCTGTCTGGTTACTTCACTGAGTACTCCAACCAGACAAGAGAAGACAACTATGCTAGTGTTTTAGAAATGGACAGAACGGGTGATTTAAGTAGAGTCTGGTTGGATAACAAAATGTTGACCAAAATGACCTCAGAAGCTGCTGTTCCCAGTCTATATCCTAATGACACCTGTGTTAAAGACTTTTCTTGTCTAAGAATTTCCCATGGCAATCTGATATTCATTGTCAAATTTCAAACTAGAATATATTATTCAACTTTTCATGAAGGAAAATGTCAAACTTATAAAGTAGAGACACTAGTGGTATAATGAGCCTCTGTATAACCACCACTTAGCTTGAATAATTATAAATCCATGACCAGTATGGTTTCATCTATACCCCTACACACTTTCTCTCTCACCAAAGATTATGTTGAAACAAATCTCAGATATCATATAATTTTATTTATAAATATTTTGGTGTATATCTCTAAAAGATAAAGATTCTTAAAATTAATACAATACCATTCCTCTACATAAAAATCAACAATTCTGCCATAATATCATTATATATTTAGTTTTCAAATTTCTCAATTGTCTCATTGGTATATTTTTCATAGTTTGTTTTAATTAGGATTAGCATAAGGTTCATACATACTAATTGATTGATATGTGTCTTATATTTCTCCTAACCTGTATAGCTACTTCCCTGTCTCTCCTTCTCTATTCTGTCTCCTTCTCTATCTGTTGTTGAAGAAACCTAGGCATTAGTTGTATAGAGTTTTCCACAATCTAGATTTGTTAATCACATTCCCATGTTCTTTCTTTTTCTTCTACACTGATATTTGTGTATTGAGGCTTGGTTGGGATCAGGTTTTTTTTTTTTTTTTTTTTTTTGCCAAAACCATTAGGTGGTTCTTCTCTCAGGAGAAATACTCTCTAATTTTCTATTTTTTATGTTAGATACCATTAATGATTATTTGCCAGATAAAATAATTTATTAGGATTGCACAATGGTGCTATTTCATCATATCCTTTTTATTCATTAGCTGATATACTTTATTAAGAGTAATTTACCCTCTTATTCATTTGGTTACTAGGAGATAGAAACCAATACTCTTCTCCTCTTTCTTTACCAGTTTTAATGTACTAGTTTCCTCACATTCTCTATAGGTGACCAGTATTATTGATATCTACATATTAACTTACAGACTTAAACATACTTGAAGTATTTTAATTTATTAAAATTTATTAAAATTATACCCTTATGCTCAGATTGTCCTATTTTGGCCTATGGGAACCTCTTCAAATTGGCTTTGAGTCCTTTTGACATGACTTAGTAGCCTTTGATAGCTTCTTTGTTTCCTAGTATTATGGGATGTTTCAGGCTTTTGTTGTACGTATTCCGAGGCAGACCTGCATTCAGACATTTCTCCAAAGAACGTCAGTTTCTTTTAGTAGTTAAGAGAGCGTAATATTAGCACCATGGCTGCTCATTGCTACTGGGTTGGTCTTTGTTTCTTGGGCTTTACAGTAGACAGAGCTAGCATATAAACAATATATACTGTGTATATTGTTTAAAGATAAAATCATTATGAGTTCAAACCGAAACTTTCAATTCAAATCCAGGGCTAATAGGTTTTAAGTTTACATCCTCTGTTCTACATCTGTTCCTTCTTTTTACCATGCTGACAATCACAGGTCTCAGAGATTTCAATGTACTTATTCATCTGCTTTATTCCACAACACATACACACACACAGACACACACACACACACACACACACACATACACTAATCTTAGAGTAAGAATAACAGCACAACAAGCAATATAATTATGGTAAACACTTTAAGGATATTTTGCATCAAAGAACATTTGAATGGCAAGCATTTGTGTGGATCTGTGCTCACAAAGTATATGTTGGTTATAGTCTCCAAAAAAGTTTTTGACATTTTTTCCCTAAGTAAATAGGAGTGAATTCAGTGGTATACATCACTGCAGGCATGAGGAAATGGAGAATAAGGGGTGTCCATTTAATTTTGCTTTAATTGTAAAGCTATTTTGTTTGATTTGCCTGTACTTATTAGAACTTTTTAGCAAGTACTTATTTTCATTATCAAGTTTTTAACATAGAGACAATGTCATCATTATTATATATAATTTATAGAATTAAAAAAATATGTCACTAGTAGTTAAAGTGATTCATGATAGGAAAATGATTACATGGAGTTCCTCAAAGAAAACTTTGCTTCTCAGCTTGCTTCTTAAAATTGTAAAAATACTTTAAATAAATATATAGCCTTTCCATTTAAGGTGGGCATGTTTTCACTTTTCCAAGTATTGTGGAGTTTTGTTTTGTTTTTTTTTTTTGAGATGGAGTCTCACTCTGTCACCCAGGCTGGAGTGCAGTGGTGTGGTCTCTGCTCACTGCAACCTCTGCCTCCCAGGTTCAAGCGATTCCTCTGCCTCAACCTCCTGAGTACCTGGGACTACAGGCATGCACCACCATGCCTGGTTAATTTTTGTATTTTTAGTAGAGATAGGGTTTCACCATATTGGCCAGGCTAGTCCCGAACTCCTGACCTCGTGATCCACCTGCCTAGGGCTTCCAAAGTGTTGGGATTACAGGTGTGAGCCACCACGCCCAGCCAGCATTGTATTTTTCGTCTTAAAGAATTCCTCATTGAGGAAACATGAAGCAGTAGAAGAAATATGTATATCATTCAAATGTCTTAGAATAAGTTTAGGCCAACTCACAAGCATATTGGAATACCTTTTTTTGAAGCAAATGGAATTTAATTTGCCTTTTTTTTAGTTACTGTCTAAAATTATTTGGCTTGTCAATTAGACAGGGTGACCTTGTGGGAAAGGCTAAGAGAGCAGAAAGAGAAGGCTGCTTTCCCTTTCTGTCTATATCTTCTGGGACCCAGTTTTTTTTTCTTTTTCTTTATTTTTTCTTTTTTAATTCTAGGTTCATTAGTTAGTGGTCACTTTTAGATTGTCACCTACCAAATATACTTCTGGAAAACAAGTATTGTGAATTCTACAGAACTTTCATTTCTTCCAGAAATCTTTGAAATTAATGGTTTTATATTCAAAACAATCTGGACCAAAATACCTCTTCCCCTTGAATGATTGGTATGCATAAATAATACTAGCCTACTGACATTTACACATTTGCATTAATACATCTTAAGACTGAAATATTATAGAAATGCTGTAGGGCTGACAGCGGCACATTGTGCCACACTTAACATTGAAGAATGTGATCATGTTCCTGGCACACACATATGCAAAAGGAATGTTAACTTTCTAGAGAAGCAGTTGAGAGCCAATGTGAGCTATTTTGCTTTCCTGTGGGTAGGTGGGCAATGGCAGCTTGGATTTCACTTTAGAAATATGCTTGCAAATATAGGCACATTATTTAATTAAGTAATAATTGAGAAAGCGATAGTCCCCATTAAAAGAGCAAAGCTAATTCTGGGCTGATAAAGGATTCTGAGCTGCCCTAAATAGGTCTTAATTAGCTGGTGCCAATGTGGCTCCACCTTCAGGGATGGATGAAATTAATGAAAGCTAGCAGCAAATAGAATCAATGTTTCAAGATGTTCCTGCCTCAGGCGAAGAGGATGAAAAGAAAGGGAGTCATTTTTAAAGACCGTTTAGGAAACAGAATGCACAAAATCAATTTCTAAAAACACAAAATGGGACACTGATTTGTAGATACAGTATCAAGATCTCTACCTGGCTCATCTTTGCCAGCCTGCTCCATCCATTCCCACTCAACCTTAAGGAGGGAAAAAGAAATCAGCGATGTGTCATTCCTCGCTATCTTTGGGGGTGACAGTTTTATAAGCTAGCAAGGGTTTTAAGGGCAGCCCAGGTTTTGCTATTTCAGTTTGGCCATTTTGAAAGTTTCTTGTGTCATTGTGTGGTCAAGTATAGAGATGAAATTGGCTCTCATCCCTCAGGTTTGCAAACCTTTAGTAATATCTAGAGTGGAAAGGTGTTTCAAGTCTTCTTCCTTGAAAATTTGGAAATCCTCTTATAGGTCCCTCTGTCAACACAAAAGGAAGCTGCCTTCACACACACAGTGTAGCAGGAAGGTGGAGGGCAAAAACCAAAACCAAAATAAAACAACTATGCTAGCTTTATCTTAGAGTCAGCCATGGGGTACAGAAATGTGCATAGTTTGCCCAAAGAAATGCCATACCTAGATTCCACAAACAAAGATGTCTGGTTGTTCCTAACTCAGAATACATACCTGCTAACCCCAGGAAAACTTTGACCAAGAGAACATAGGCAAAGTATAACAATCTTATTTGAAAGACAGTATTAAAAACAGTATTTTCTCTTTTTTTGTTTTGTTTTTCATTTTGAAGATGGTCTTTGCAAATATAATTATCTCAGCACCTTTTTTGGGAGCAACGCTGACAAACCTCTGTTAAAATGAATTAATGTCCCCACCCCAGCTGATGAATTTGGCAGAAACAAAAAGTTCATGCAGCAATCATGGGCAGATCCATAGGACTCCTTAGTAAAAAAGCGTAATACTGCATCCAGGGTTGTGTTTTCATGCTAACAAGCATTATGAAACAGGGGAATTTCACTTTTACCATTATTTATGATGGCATTCAGTGACCTACATTAGGCCTCCTCTGTAATACATGTGTGCTGGAAATTAAAAATTCAAAAAAAAAAGGAACGATCTATTTTAATAATGGGAGGTAGGGGGGCATTTGTAATTTATAAAGATATCAGTACAAACCTTTCATGTGTTTAAAAACACCCATGTGTGCACACTCACACACATATATGAATACACTGGATGAAACTCTGATATATTTGACAAGACAATTTAGGATTAAAACAGGAACAGCATCTCAAGTTCAGTGATCATGTTTTAAAGCAAAAAGCTGTGCAGAACATCCGTGGTTGTGGAAATCAAGACTTGCAAGCAATCTACTGAGTGAAATAAAGTTCTCTGGGCCAGAGGGTGACTTGACAGAAGGCCAGATGCTCAGACAAATTATACTATATAGAAAAAAAAATCCCAGTAGACAGGTATGCTCAACAGTTCTCTCGATGTAGTGGCTTTTAAACCCCCCAAAGGGTGTGAAACTCAAAGGCAAAAGTAGGCCTTAAATGAGAAGCTTCTTTAAAATATATCCAGACTTTTAAATTTTATACGGGCTTTAAAGGGTGTATTTATTTATGTATCATGGGATCTATCTCTGCAGTTGACTTACTTCCCTCTTACAATTATTTCTCCTCTCCTTAGATATTTTTTTGAACTATGCCTCATTCTCCAAGTTTAGTTCAAAATTAAGACAATTAGGGATAGTTACATTCTTGTCTTTAAAACATATGAGCCAGCAGCAATCTCTGTTTTTTCTCTATTCTTGGATGCTTGACTCTTCCTAAGACAGAGTTGGTTGTTTTGAGAATTTTCATCCTATACTATGCCCATCTGTACTACTAAATTTTTAATTGCTTGGGCAAATATTTCAAAATACCTTTCACTGTGTCGGGGATGTTATAAGAGCTCTACAGATGTTTGCTGAATTGAATTTTTGCTTCTCTGTAAACAGACTTCTTATTAGATATGGTATTACTGACCTACGTAGACTCCTCTACTTAGCTCTTTTTCTTGCCTTCTTTTGTTCTTGTTTTTTTGTTTTCTTTTTTTCTTTTTTCTTTTTTTTTTAGTTTCAAGGAGCAGAAAGTTTAATAGGCAAGAAAGAAGGAAAAAGCTCCCCATACAGAGACAGAGGGAGGGGTGCCCCGAGCGGACAGAGAAAAACCCCTTAGCTCCTTTTCTTAGTGAAGAGTAAGTCCTCTAGATCAGTACAGTGCTTTTCAAACTTCAATGTACATCAAGCCACCTGCTGACCCACATGATTTGAGGCAGAGCCTGAGAATTTTCATTTCTAACAAGTTTCCAGGCCTGGCCAATCCTGTTCATCCGCAGATGGCACTTTGAGTTGTGCTATTAACAAAGTGAAAGACATTCATTGTTTCTTGAACCAAATAAATACATAAGTCAAGAATATCTCTTTCCCAAATAGCTTGGTAATCTGCTTGGATCCTAATCCGTTGGATACTAACTTTGTGATCCTGCCCTTTTCCTCAGCAAATTAATAATGGGGCTCAGAGAAGTCCTTAAGAATTCAGCTAGAGACTTGTGTATCTGAATTATGTTTGTTCATTTCTTTCACTGAACAACACATTTCCTAAGGACAGGGACTACGCCCATCTCCATTTTATTCTTAGACCTAGCATAGCGGTGGTTGGCCATAAAATACAGTACCAAAAGAATGTATTATTTTCACTCTCTGTCTTTCGGTTAAAGGGCCCACAGATGTTTCAAGTGTCCTTGAATTGACTTCAGCAATAATTCCTTTTCTTTGTTCTATTATTATCACTACCAGTGCTCGTTTAGGTCTTCTTTACCTCGCACATACATGACTACTTATCTAGTCCTACCTCTATGTTTTGGCAGAGCTAGTTCCCTCTGCCTATATTGCACTTTCCCCCATCACCATACACACACATGCAGGCCATACTTTATGAACAAGTCAAATGTTACCTTTTCATGAAGCCTTTTGTAATATCCCTACAGAATTCATACTTCCCCTGAAAACCATAGGGTTATGGACTTCCTTTTTATAGAAATAATCACTTTCTACCATGGATTATTGCTATTTATGTTTAATCTCTTCAAGTGGTACATAAACTATTTGAGGGAACACCAGCCTTATTTTTCCAAGCACCTTGACATAATGCTTGACTTTAATAGGTATTGAGTAAACATTTAATGGGTGAATGAATAAATAAATGGATGAATAAAAGAAATAACACTTAATATCTTTTTTAAACTTAAAAGTCCCTTTGCTGTTTGTTGAAATACTAGTGAATTTCAAAACACTTTTTTTCAGCATAGAAGGGTCACAGCAATGCCAAAGAGGCAAGTTCTAGGATTGAATTTTCATAGAAAAGTTTCTACAGTTCTATTTAGAGAGACCACCTCTTGCTTTATTTTACCCAAAGGCTGGCAAATCTATTACCTTCTCTAGGGTTTTTGTGGTTGGGCGCTGGGTTTTTAATAAGTAACTGGCAGAGCCATTCTTCAAACACAGGTTTCCATTTTAGTTTCACTTCAGTTGTGAGGCAAATTCCAAGGCTTCACTCCCAATGCTGTTAGCTGTCACTTGCCTCGTGAGAAAGCAAACCCTAGTACCCAAAGTCAAAGTTATAGTCTTGGGCTTCAGGAGGTAAATATAAGCACCACCACAGAAGCCAGAAAACAAAATACCCAAGTAAAGGAGAACTGAAAACTCTCATAAAACAACCTGAGCTTCTCTACCAAACTTTATCTTTAAATTGCCCTCCAGAAAATATTTTCTTCTTTGGTAACAAAGAAAATAAATTGCCTTGCTTTTTAATGCCTTCGTGATGAACATAAAGAAAAGAAAAAATTGGTAGTGGTGTCTTTCAACCAACTGCATAAATGAAGAATAAATTTGTATATAGACTAAGAGGAAAATTAATGAAAGCATTTCTGGCATATTCAGATCATGTCACTCTCCTGCTCAAAATCCTGCAATAGTCCTCCATTTTCCTTAGAATAAAAACACATGTTTACAGTGACTTCCAATCACTTCTGATGAGTCTACCATGATAGCATTCAAAATTGAAATCCTTACCTCACATACCCAGCATTCCCAATTTTCCTTACCTTGTTCTATTTTGCTTTTTTCTCTCATAGCATTACCTTCTAACATTCTATATAATGTACTTACTTATTTTAATTTTTAATGTTTTCTGTGTATTTCTCCTACTGGGATATAAGTTCTCTAAGGTCAAGGATCATTGTTTTGTTCACTAATATAGCTCAAGCACCTAGAAGAATATATGTTGTGTAGTAGACACTCAATATTTGCTAAATAAATGACCTAGAGGTAGAAAAACAATTAAATAAAGGATTCAGCCAAACTTGCAAAAAGTTATCATGGAGGTCTTTAATCGCTTAAAGAAAAAAATACATCCACTCAAAAACAGTGCAATTAAGTTATAAGTTTAAGGCTGTTTTTTCTGCTGTTGATTTATAAAAAGGTGCTAGTATTAGAGCTGTCTTATCCAAGAGATCATCATTTCACTCAAGGAACTGGTCTGACTGATTTTTATTCTTCAGCACGTGGACCAGTTGTTTAAACAGAATTGATTTCTGATTTCTTTGGTGTCCGGGAGAAACAGCAAAAATCTCTCATTCTTATTTGGATTAGTAGAACAGCAGTTCTCAAACGTGAGCTTGCATGAGAATTACACAGGGTGCTGATTAAAACACAGATTGCTGGGCTCATTCCTGGACTTTCTGAGTTGGTGTTCTGGGATTGAGGCCCAGGAGTTTGCATTTCTAATGCAATTCCAGGTACTGTTACTGCTGGTCCTGGGATCACACTTTAAGAACCACCATGGTAGAGAATTCTAAGATATCAAGTCACATTCAATTATTTTGAACATTTGGTCCTATAATCTTTATTCTGTTGGCATATTGTTGCACAAACATCTACAGTTATTTTTGTTATGATATTTTTCATGGTGAAGAGTTTTTTAACCTCCTGTGAAAGTCCTACTGCAGCTCTGTCATTTTATTCTTCACTTTCTTAAGATCTTGCTCCTCTGTAATTATACCAGATGGTGCTGCTCATTAGCTTATAAGGGAGTGATGCTCCATCATTCTAGACAGAGAGACAAATCATTCTGGTCTCTGACTTTTGAGTCAAGAATCAACATTTGGGTGTATGTTCAACCTACTATTTGCTTTACAATTTTGCTCATTAGGTATTTATTACCCTGACAATGTATGAGCTAGTCATTTTCCTTCTGCCATGTAGTTCAGATTAGCACCGTTTGACAACTGCCATCATCACAGAATTACCTCCAGTAATATGTAATTTCTTTTTTGCCTATGTTATCTGGGTGAAGTATTTATCTAGGAAGTATATCTATAAATTGAAGATCACAAATAACATTCAATCCTCTAACTTACCGGGTTAGAAATGGATAACTAGGGCCATTTCCCTGGAGTTTCTAGCCCTGGTACTGGAATTGCTGATTTATGAGAAACGGTGAAACCTGAGGACAAAAGAAAGGAATATTATGACCAAAGTCAAGCATTCTTTTTCATTTATTGTATGCTTTTTTATGAAGAAGGTGGAATGAAGGAAGCATATGATTTAATGAAAAGCATTGAAAAAGAACAGAAACATTTATTAAGCTCTACTGGCAAAATGGATGGGCAACCCTTTAGAGAAACATGGAAACCATGCAGAGCAGAGAACTGGTTAAAATTTAGAACCTGGAAAAAAGTTTTATCTGAGATATTCAACAATTGGAGCAAAAACATATTTTCTTTTTCTTTATAATCATCACTAAAAGGACAACTAAAGTTATTACTAGATAACTCATGCAAAGGCACTATTACAGGCATGTAGTAACATTCTTCTGATGTGAATAGGTTGTTTGTTCTCTGCTAAAATACTTCTCTACACAGTTTTAATATTAAACTTATGAAATTATCTTGAACTTTTGTTGATTGGAGGGTAGTAGAGAGAGAAGGGGATATAGTTGGGAGCTTCTGGGAAGGATTGTCAATCTATCTTAACTTTTCTAGTTGATAGTAGATTTTTGACCATTAAATCTTTACTAACCAAGGTGCTAATATCCTTGTAATGAGATGAGTGTCCTACACTGTATCAGCTGTATCATTGTGGAGGCACAGAAGCTGTGAAGGTAAATGCAAAACAAAGAATGGTTGCTGTTCCAAGGTGACTTTTTCATGACATGTTCTATATTTCTGATATGTCTTCTAGTCTTAACCTGTGAGTTCATAGCAAACACAGTTGGTTTTATTTAGGAGTACATTAAATTTTACTCCATTGAGCAAATTTCACTTTTGCTTCATAGTGATTGTAATTAATTTGCTCTTTATTTTCTCTTTATCTTTACTTCACTCATTACTCATCTGACAGCTCGCCATCCCACCTTAATTAGGCGAGAAGACCCTTCCAAAAGTGAACCATTGGCAGTTCTGTCATCTGGAAAGAGATACATAAAATGTGTTCAAAAACAGAAATTACTATATAACTGGTTCATCATATTTCCTTAGCAGGTGGATTCTTGGTGGGCAAAGATCGTGTTTCTGGTGCTTTTGCTGCCAAGCACATTGTGGGTGTTCAATAAATATTAAATAATAAGAAGAGTTTCCTAATTAAGATGAACATTTTTCTCTATTAAGCAGATGGTGCTCAATAGGAGTAGCCCATTATTTATAAGTATGACACAAGGTGCTGGCAATTGTTGAGGAAATGTGGCTCTTGCTTCAGTTGCTGATTATATTATATAAAAGTTAAAGCAAACTTTTGTGACAAACAGCTTGGTCGATTTTAATGTTTGTGATTAAAACTGTCACTAGAGATGGACTTCTGTGTATAGGTCTGTAATTCTGCTGTTTTGATATTGGCTTCACCTATTAAAGTATTTCTTGCTATTTGATGCAAGGCAAGTTTTGGCAAATCAGTGTATACCTGATTTTACCCCATAGGTTCACCATTTGATTTGAATTCTCATCCTTGTCTGATTTCTAAAGAGATTTTTCTTTTGAGTCCTTTGAGTCTCTTTGTGGTTGCTAAAGCTAGATGTGAACACCTCCATGATATTTGCAATGCTTATATTCGTAGCTGAAACCTCAGTGGAACTAAGGAGAGTTAATTAGACATTCCCAAAAATACACATCATTTTATGATTTTGCAGATCACCCCGATGAAAATAACAGTTTAATTTTGTCAAGTCATGTAAATTATAGTGAGAGGGATGATGAGAGTTCTCAGCTCTTTGGAGAAGTTAATTTTGTTGTCAGCACATCCACATTTCAAAAATCACAAACTAGAGGCGGAACTTTTCAGTGCCAGTGAGATTTGGTGATCGGATACTGTTTTCATTTCTAATGTCTGCCTTCTGTATAGTGCCTATGCAAATAGGGGCTTTCAAGGATTCTGAAGTAGCAGCTTCCCCTATTAGGAGCATAGCTAGCAGCTGCTGCGTTTCTCATAAAAGATAGAAAACATCCTGTTTACTAACATACAACCATACGCCCTCACCCACGTACAGTCACACCAAGCTCTTCTATTTAGGCAGAGCTTTTATTTTGGTTTGAGATAGGCAGCACAGAAATGCAGTCTTTTACAAACATTCCTTGAGCACATATCCCCGGGGTGCTAACTAGGTGTCATTGTTCTAGATGTGGGGAATCCACTGATACCTGAAACACATTCTCTAATTTTACTGGGAACTTATCGGAACTTCTGGCATTTTTTTGGCAGGTTCTTTGCATCTGGTCTCACCTCCTTATTTTTAATATTTATAAACCATGCTCATCAGGATGTCAGTAGAGAAGAAATGAAAGTAACTGAGAAACCCTGCCAAGAGAGACCAAATTGCAAAGTGAACTAAAAATATCTTGACTACAAGGATAGAAAGTGAACTTGAGGTGTTCTTGAGGCAGCAAAAATAAGTATTGTGACAAAATCCAGGCTTTACCTCAGTGTCAGATAATCAATGGACTAGAGATTTCACTGTGTTCCCCACAACCCTGTTAAGAAATCAAGACCTTGTGCTTTGTCTATAATCCTGGAGTCTGCCCAGAACATGAGCTCATAAATGTGTTAGCTTAAGTAAAGTTTATGATAATATAGACGATGAATCATCTTCCTCTTTGGAAAAGCATATACTCTATAACTCAGGATTTCTGGAGTCCCTCCAGAAATCTACATGACTTTTGCCCTATTTTCTTTAGGTCTTGATTCAAATGTCACCTTATAAGACAGCCCTTTTTTGACAACACTCTCCCACCCCCAACTATCCCTTTTCTGCTTCTCAAACTCTATTTTCCTTTATGTTACTTGTTATGGCCTGATATGTGTTTACTATTGTCTGTCTTCGTTATTAGACTGTAAGCACCATGAGGGCGTAACTTGTTGTTTACCTCTCTGCCCCCTCAAATAGCATCTGACACACATAGGTGACACTACCCAGTTGTAGAGTGGGTAACATGAGGCTGTCGGGTATTGTTAGTTCTTTATCCTAGGCTTACACAGGGTCAGCATCACCATTATCACTGTCTTCCACTTTCATATCTTGTCCTGCTGGAAATCTTCAGAGACAATAATGTGTATGGAAATGTCATCTCCTATGATAGCAATGCCTTCTTCTAGAATACTGCCTGAAAGACCTGCCTGCAGCTGTTTTACAGATATATATATATATATATATATATGTGTATATATATATATATCACTCATATATATTTACAGAAATATATATATATATACACACACACACACACACACACACACACACACATCACTCTAAAATAATGATGAAGGAGCCTGAGGTGGGGGCACCCAAGATGGTTGAATAGGAACAGCTCCAGCCTCCAGCTCCCAGTGTGAGCAACACAGAAGACGGGTAATTTCTGCATTTTCAACTGAGGTACCCGGTTCCTCTCACTGGGGCGTATCCGACAGTCCATGCTGGTCCACGGGTGCAGCCCAACCAGCGAGAGCTGAAGCAGGCAAGGCATCACCTCACCTGGGAAGTGCAAGGGGGAAGGGAATTCCTTTTCCTAGCCAAAGGAAATGGAGACACAACACCTGGAAAATCTGGTAACTCCCACCCTAATACAGCACTTTCCCAAGGGTCTTAGCAAACGGCACACCAGGAGATTATATCCCACACCTGGCCTGGAGGGTCCCATGCCCACAGAGCCTCCTTCATTGCTAGCACAGCAGTCTGAGATCTAACTGCAAGGTGACAGCGAGGCTGGGGGAGGGGTGCTCCCCATTGCTGAGGCTTAAGTAGGCAAACAAAGCCGCCTGGAAGCTCCAATTAGGTGGAGCCCACCACCGCTCTAGAAGGCCTGCCTGCATCTGTAGACTCCACCTCTGGGGACAGGGCATAGCTAAACAAAAAGCAGCAGAAACCTCTGCAGATATAAAAGTCCCTGTCTGACAGCTTTGAAAAGAGCAGTGGTTCTCCCAACACGGAGGTTGAGATCTGAGAACAGACAGACTGCCTGCTCAAGTGGGTCCCTGATCCCTGAGTAGCCTAACTGGAAGACATCCCCCACTAGGTGCAGACCAACACCTCACACCTCACACCGCTGGGTACACCCCTGAGTCTAAGCTTCCAGAGCAAGAATCAGACAGCAACACTCACTGTTCAACAATATTCTATCTTCTGCAGCCTCCACAGCTGATACCCAAGCAAACAGGGTCTGGAGTGGACCTCAAGCAAACTCCAACAGACCTACAGCTGAGGGTCTTGACTGTTAGAAGGAAAACTAACAAACAGGAAGGACACCTACACCAAAACCCCATCAGTACATCACCATCATCGAAGACCAAAGGCACGTAAAACCACAAAGATGGGGAAAAAGCAGTGCAGAAAAGCTGGAAATTCAAAAAATCAGACCGCATCTCCCCCTCCAAAGGAACGCAGCTCATCACCAGCAACAGAACAAAGCCGAACGGAGAATGACTTTAACGAGTTGAGAAAAGAAGGCTTTGGGCGATCAGACTTCTCAGAGTTAAAGGAGGAACTATGTAACCAGTGCAAATAAACTAAAAACCTTGAAAAAAGAATGGATGAATGGATAACTAGAATAATAAATGCAGAGAAGACTTTAAAAGAACTGATAGAGATGAAAACCATGACACGAGAACTACATGACAAATGCACAAGCTTCAGTAACCAACTCGATCAACTAGAAGAAAGAGTAACAGTGATTGAAGATCAAATGAATGAAATGAAGCGAGAAGAGAAGTATAGAGAAAAAAGAGTAAAAAGAAATGAACAAAGCCTCCAAGAAATATGGGATTATGTGAAAAGACCAAATCTACGTCTGATTGGGGTGCCTGAAAGTGACGGAGAAAATGGAACCAATTTGGAAAACACTCTGCAGGATATCATCCAGGAGAACTTCCCCAACCTAGTTTGGCAGGCCAACATTCAAATACAGGAAATACAGAGAATGCCACAAAGATACTCCTCGAGAAGAGCAACTCCAAGACACATCATTGTCAGATTCACCAAAGTTGAAATGAAGGAAAAAATGTTAAGGGCAGCCAGAGAGAAAGGTCAGGTTACCCACAAAGGGAAGCCCATCAGACTAACAGCAGATCTGTCGGCAGAAACTCTACAAGCCAGAAGAGAGTGGGGGCCAATATTCAACATTCTTAAAGAAAAGAAATTTCAACCCAGAATTTCATATCCAGCCAAACTAAGTTTCATAAGCGAAGGAGAAATTAAATCCTTTACAGACAAACAAATGCTTAGAGATTTTGTCACCACCAGGCCTGCCCTACAAGAGCTCCTGAAGGAAGCACTAAGCATGGAAAGGAACAACCGGTACCAGCCATTGCAAAAACATACCAAAATGTAAAGTCCATTGATGCTAGGAAGAAACTGCATCAACTAATGAGCAAAATAACCAGCTAATATCATAATGACAGGATCAAGTTCACATATAACAATATTAACCTTAAATGTAAATGGACTAAATGGTCTAATTAAGAGACACAGACAGGCAAATTGGATAAAGAGTGAAGACCCATCAGTTTGCTGTATTCAGGAGACCCATCTCACATGCAGAGACACATGCATGTGTCTCTCAACATAAAGACTGTAGATTGCTCAACATAAAGCAATCGACCAAGCAAGGAAAACAAGGAGGAAGATCTACCAAGCAAATGGAAAACAACAAAAAGCAGGAGTCGCAATCCTAGTCTCTGATAAAACAGACTTTAAGCCATCAAAGATCAAAAGAGACAAAGAAGGCCATTACATAATGGTAAAGGGATCAATTCATCAGGAAGAGCTAACTATCCTAAATATATATGCACTCAATACAGGAGCACCCAGATTCATAAAGCAAGTCCTTAGAGACTTACAAAGAGACTTAGACTCCCATACAGTAATAACGGGAGACTTTAACACCCCACTGTCAACATTAGACAGAACAATGAGACAGAAAGTTAACAAGGATATCCAGGAATTGAACTCAACTCTGCAATAAGCGGACCTAATAGACATCTACAGAACTCTCCACCCCAAATCAACAGAATATACATTCTTCTCCAAACCACATCACACTTATTCCAAAATTGACCATATAGTTGGAAGTAAAGCACTCTTCAGCAAAGGTAAAAGAATAGAAATTATAACAAACTGTCTCTCAGACCACAGTGCAATTAAACTAGAACTCAAGACTAAGAAACTCAATCAAAACCGCTCAACTACATGGAAACTGAACAACCTTCTCCTGAATGACTACTGGGTACATAACAAAATGAAGGCAGAAGTAAAGATGTTCTTTGAAACCAATGAGAACAAAGATACAACATACCAGAATCTCTGGGACACATTTCAAGCAGAGTGTAGAGGGAAATTTATAGCACTAAATGCCCACAAGAGAAAGCAGGAAAGATCTAAAATTGACACCCTAACATCACAATTAAAAGAACTAGAGAATCAAGAGCAAACACACTCAAAAGCTAGCAGAAGGCAAGAAATAACTAAGATCAGAGCAGAACTCAAGGAGATAGAGACACAAAAACCCCTCCAAAAAATCAATGAATCCAGGAGCTGGTTTTTTGAAAAGATCAACAAAATTGATAGACCGCTAGCAAGACTATTAAAGAAGAAAAGAGAGAAGAATCAAATAGACGCAATAAAAAATGATAAAGGGGATGTCATCACCAACCCCACAGAAATACAAACTACCATCAGAGAATACTATAAACACCTCTACGCAAATAAACTAGAAAACCTAGAAGAAATGGATAATTTCCTGGACACTTACACTCTCCCAAGACTAAACCAGGAAGAAATTGAATCCCTGAATAGACCAATACAGGCTCTGAAATTGAGGCAATAATTAATAGCCTACCAACCAAAAAAAAGTCCAGGACCAAACAGATTCACAGCCAAATGCTACCAGAGATACAAGGAGGAACTAGTACCATTCCTTCTGAAACTATTTCAATCAATAGAAAAAGAGGGAATCCTCCCTGACTCATTTTATGATGCTAACATCATCCTGTTACCAAAGCCTGGCAGAGACACAACAAAAACAGAATTTTAGACCAATATCCCTGATCAGCATTGATGCAAAAATCCTCAATAAAATACTGGCAAACTGGATCCAGCAGCACATCCAAAAGCTTATCTGCCATGATGAAGTGGGCTTCCTCCCTGGGATGCAAGGCTGGTTCAACATACACAAATCAATAAACGTAATCCAGCATATAAACAGAACCAAAGACAAAAACCACATGATTATCTCAATAGATCAGAAAAGACCTTTGACAAAATTCGATAGCCCTTCATGCTAAAAACTCTCAGTAAATTCGGTATTGATGGAACGTATCTCAAAATAATAAGAACTATTTATGACAAACCCACAGCCAATATCATACTGAATGGGCAAAAACTGGAAGCATTCCCTTTGAAAACTGGCACAAGACAGGGATGCCCTCTCTCACCACGCCTATTCAACATAGTGTTGGAAGTTCTGGCTAGGGCAATCAGGCAAGTGGAAGAAATCAAGGGTATTCAGTTAGGAAAAGAAGAAGTCAAATTGTCCCTGTTTGCAGATGACATGATTGTATATTTAGAAAACCCCATCATCTCAGCCCAGAATCTCCTTAAGCTGATAAGCAACTTCAGCAAAGTCTCAGGATACAAAATCAATGTGCAAAAATCACAAGCATTCTTATATACCAGTAACAGACAAACAGAGAGCCAAATCATGACTGAACTCCCATTCACAATAGCTTCAAAGAAAATAAAATACCTAGGAATCCAACTTCCAAGGGATGTAAAGGACCTCTTCAAGGAGAACTACAAACCACTGCTCAGTGAAATAAAAGAGGACACAACCATATGGAAGAACATACCATGCTCATGGATAGGAAGAATCAATATTGTAAAAATGGCCATACTGCCCAAGGTAATTTATAGATTCAATGCCATCCCCATCAAGCTACCAATGAGTTTCTTCACAGAATTGGAAAAAACTGCTTTAAAGTTCATATGGAAACAAAAAAGACCCCACATTGCCAAGACAATCCTAAGTCAAAAGAACAAAGCTGGAGGCATCATGCTACCTGACTTCAAAGTATACTACAAGGCTACAGTAACCAAAACAGCATGGTACTGGTACCAAAACAGAGATATAGACCAATGGAACAGAACAGAGCCCTCAGAAATAATACCACACATCTACAGCCATCTGATCTTTGACAAACCTTACAAAAACAAGAAATGGGGAAAGGATTCCCTATTTAATAAATGGTGCTGGGAAAATTGGCTAGCCATAAGTAGAAAGCTGAAACTGGATCCTTTCCTTACTCCTTATTTGAAAATTAATTCAAGATGGATTAGAGACTTAAATGTTAGACCTAAAACCATAAAAACCCTAGAAGAAAACCTAGGTAATACCATTCAGGACATAAGCATGGGCAAGGACTTCATGTCTAAAACACCAAAAGCAATGGCAACAAAAGCCAAAATTGACAAATGAGATCTAATTAAACTAAAGAGCTTCTGCACAGCAAAAAAAACTACCATCAGAGTGAACAGGCAACCTACAGAATGGGAGAAAATTTTTGCAATCTACTCATCTGACAAAGGGCTAATATCCAGAACCTACAAAGAACTCAATCAAATTTACAAGAAAAAAACAAACAACCCCATCCAAAAGTGGGCAAAGGATATGAACAGACACTTCTCAAAAGAAGACATTCATACAGCCAACGGACACATGAAAAAATGCTCGTCATCACTCACCGTCAGAGAAATGTAAATCAAAACCACAATAAGATACCATCTCACACCAGTTAGAATGGCAATTAAAAAAATCAGGAAACAACAGGTGCTGGAGAGGATGTGGAGAAATAGGAACACTTTTACACTGTTGGTGGGACTGTAAACTAGTTCAGCCATTGTGGAAAACAGTGTGGCAATTCCTTAAGGATCTAGAACTAGAAATACCATTTGACCCAGCCATCCCATTGCTGGGTATATACCCAAAGGATTATAAATCATGCTGCTATAATGACACATGCACACATATGTTTATTGCGACACTATTCACAATAGCAAAGACTTGGAATCAACCCAAATGTCCATCAGTGACAAACTGGATTAGGAAAATGTGGCACATATACACCATGAAATACTATGCAACCATATAAAAGATGAGTTTGTGTCCTTTGTAGGGACATGGATGCAGCTGGAAACCATCATTCTCAGCAAACTATCACAAGAACAGAAAACGAAACACCACATGTTCTCACTCATAGGTGGGAATTGAACAATGAGATCACTTGGACACAGGAAGGGGAACATCACACACTGGGGCCTAATGTGGGGAGGGGAGAGCGGGGAGTGATAGCATTAGGAGATATACCTAATGTAAATGACGAGTTAATGGGTGCAGCGCACCAACATGGCACATGTATACATATGTAACCAACCTGCACGTTGTGCACATGTACCCTAGAACTTAAAGTATAATAAAAATAAATAAATAAATAAAATAATGATGAAAAGTACAGTAAATACATAAGCCCAGTAACATAGTTGTTTATTATCATTGTCAAGTATTATGTACTGTACATAATTGTATGTGTTATACTTTTATATGGCTGAACGTGCAGTAGGTTTACCTAAACCAGCATCACCACAAACACACGAGTAATGCGTTGTACTGTGATGCTATGACAGTTATGACATCAGTAGGCTATAGGAATTTTTCAGCTCTATTTATAATCCTCTGAAACCATGGTCATATATGCGGATCATCTCTGACTGAAACGTCGTTATGTGGCACCTGAATGTTTAACTTTCATGAGAGATTCTGATAACCAGGGGAACACTGAGGTGATATAATTTAATCCAAAAAAGTAGATGTTTCAAAGAAGATTTTGTATTGGGTAAACAAATGGTTACTGTTTGGCTTTGTGGAATTTCATACATAGCTCAAGAATCTCCATTGCCAATTTCATGGTCTCCTTAGTGGTACAGAGATCTCAGCAGGGAAACTCAGAAGTGAGCACAACACACTTATTTAATGGGTAAGGAAACCTAAGACCAGGGCTAATCAAGTGACTTTCTCAAGGTCCCACCTCTTGTGGTGAAACTTCATTCAGGTGGTCTTCTGAATCCTAGGCTAGTGTAATGTTTACTGGCTCACAAGGACCACCATCACTGAGTTGAGCACTAGGTTCAGTATTTCTCAAATGTGCTCTGGGGACCATCTGTTTCAGAATCTTCTGGAGGGTTCTGCTAGAAAGATAGCCTCTCAGCCCTGTGGATTCAGAACTTCTGAGAATGGCTCTGCATTTAAAGAGTTCCCCAAGTGTGTCTTACACATTCCTATCCCTGGAGAACCTATGACACAATAAGTGCAAGGATTCTTGATTCTCCTCCATGGAAAAAACAAAAAATTAGTCATATCTCCAAACTATATGAGTACATATCTATTGAGAACCTGGACCAACAGTTTTTCTCGGGGAGGGACACTGGTCAATATTAAAATCAGGTTAGTTTTACCATCAAGTTGGATGATATGAGCTATTTTGAACTTTTGGGCTTAAATCTAACTAGTTCATTAATTTCTGCCACAAAATTTTTACAGTGTAAGTTGCCAGGAATTCAGAGATAACTGAGACAACCCCATTGCAGTTGGGGGAGACAAATACATAGTTTCACAGGGCTACAAAAAGCCCTGAAGGGCCTGTCTTGTCTCCACGTGAGACCTCAGAACCACTTAATGCAACCAACTATGGCCAGGTGTGTATAGTAAGCCACATTCCTAAATGTCTTTGAATAATTCTGGACATCTCTCTAAGTCCACCAAATAGTCTCAGTGTTCACACAAAGAATAGTGAGGAGATCTGTTTATTCTCAGAGTTAGTGGACAAAAGCAAATCCTCTATTAGATGTTGTTACTATTATTATTGTTATTATTTTCAGGACCTACACGCAGGCCCTTGTTGCCATAATCACTATCCAATCACACTGCCCTTTTCCTTTGTTATAATAAATTTCTCCCACTCTTCATCATCTTTGAGGATGAATCATACAGTTCATCAGCATCTTACTTCCTGACATACAACCCTGAAATTGAACAATTCAAAAAACTTCCCAGAAATGACTTTGTGGGATTTTAATCTAATTCTCTGAATGGTGAAAACTCTTTAAGACATTTTTCAAAGGCTAGGCTTTTGAATATTTTATATCATGGAAACTGTCTTAGGAAAGAGTTGGGGACTTAAGGTCACAAAAAATGAGAAAAATTATACTTGAGAAAACCTTGTAAACTAGAACTTCTTGGAAGAATATTAATATGTTATTTTTCTCCATCTTAAAATTTCCTCAGGCATGTGCTGAATGAGCCTACTTCATGGTTGTAGTTTTGTTGTTCTTTCCACGTTGTTTTGCCGTTCTCCCTGTGGCCATCATATTGATTTTAACACTGTGGTCATCATTATAGGAAAATGGAGGCATTAATAACTTGGTCTCTATGGACAGATTGTAATAGAAAACCTTATAAATAATTGCCCACTAATGGGAAAATTGAAAATATGCACTGTATTATAATGGTCATAACATAATCATTAAAATTATAATTATGTGACAATGAAAGAACTCATTATGCATTAGTTTATCTTTACATAATGCTAATAGCTAATGAAAGTGTGACAATTAGATCTAATTAAGTTTAACAACATTTCTGCACTTCTCGTAAATGGGCTATGTTTTGCTAGAAATTGTATATGTGGAGACATTAGTGATGCCGATGTCCATCTCATATGAGTTTTGAAATGTAACCATCAGTCCTATGAAGAACCTTAACTTTATAATGCCTTTTTGTTAAATGAACTGGAAGTATGAGTCCTTACTAAGAGTAGCTTTATAAAAAGGTTTCTTGGATTGTGTCATATTTTAGTTAAAAATAACAATTAGTCCTTCCTCTCCTACTAATCTTCGCATATATATTTGTGTGTGTGTGTGTGTGTATGTATGTATGTACTTGACTCATCTGTGTTTTGTTTTTAACAATAGAATTGTTATACTGAATTCTCAAGTTAGAGGTTTGATTGATTGATGACAATGAATGGAGTAGATGTTGGTTTCTTGTCATAGATTATAGTAGATAACGGTCCGCCATTTCCTATCTGTATGATCTAGGTCAAGTGTAAACTCTCTGTGCTTCAGTTTTCTCATGTATAAACTAGTATCTCTACTTTTTTAGAATTAAACTAGAAATTTATAAATCTCTTAGCCTGGGCATGGCATATGGTTCTAGTATTTACTATTATTATTAGGAATTATTTTATATCTATATTATAATATTGAGAATAATTCCAGCTAGTATCATTTTTCCTCCACTGACATTTTATTGCACATTTAGATAATCATCCAGACTTTTCTTTTTCCCTCATTTAGAGAAATCATCACATACATCATATTGAAAACAGTATAGGGGACTTCAATATGTGTTCAACACATTCTTCAGAAGAGAGTTTTAAGACTCTTGAGCACTGGAAGACATTGGCCAAGTCACCAGGGTTTCCAACTGCTCATGTTTCACTTACAGAGTGATAGACTATGAGCTCAACTGTGAATGACTCTTGGCCACTGTCGTCAGTCTTGGATCATTAGGAAGCCTCAGAAAACAGACAGTTCAAGTAAATACAGGTGGAAATTGGCAAACTCAGTCACTTGCTACTATGCTTCCAAAAAGCCATGATACTGGTCTTTACTTTTCTACCATTCCTTTTATTAATATATGTTCAGTATAAATGAACCATTCTCTCCCCAAGATGACTCATTCACTTCCGTAAGTCAACCATCACTGCTACATCTTGTCTCCATCTTTGATATCACTTCTAAACATTGGTCTCTAAAGCTAGGTTGGCCTTTAGGCATTTTCTATGTGAAATTCAGTCTGTTTAAATCTGACTCATCTTTCCTAACCGAAATTTAATTGAGTTACCAAGTCCACAGTCACTTACTTCAAAATATTCTTTGTTTATATGCTTTATTTCTATCTCTAGGCTCTCATTGTCTCATGTCTAGACTATAAAAATAGTCTCCATCTATTCTCACTGCTTTCCATCTTTTGCCCTTCAATCTGCATTTTGTACTTCCACCAGATTAATCTTCCTAAATCACTTTGACATTCCATTCACCTACCCACAAAACTTTAATGGTTCTTCATTGCCTTTAGTTTCTTTTATCTGGCATTGTTGTCCTTCAAAGAATTTTGTCCAGCAATTTTTCTAAGTTTGTTGCCAACTAGTCCCTACAGATGTTCTCTAGCCCAACCAAACTGGTCTGCTCATTATCTCCAGATACACATTCTGAGCTTTGCATATTTGCTGACCCTGTTTCCCAGTTGAAATGCCATTCCTTTTCTACTCTTGTCATATAAATCATTTAAGGCATAGCTTAGGAGTTGACTTTTTCCATGCAACTCTCTCTGACAGCCCCATTTATCCCTCCCTCCTATGAATTCCTCAAGCATTTATTTTTCTTGCCCTGTATCTTGCACTTGTACAGGCTGGTTTGGCTGCTTCTTACCTTTTATGTATAGTTCTGGCTGGCCAATGGGATTGGCAATATTGGAAGCCCCTCAAGGCTGTTTTTTCATATCTCTGTGCAGAGTTCTCAGTGTATCTCAGGTTCTCAGAGTTCTCAGGTCCTTAACAAATACTTTTTGATGAAAATGTCAATTTCATAAGCACTTGAAGATAGTACTAAAAAGTCTTCTTGTCACTTGGTTCTGCCTGAAGCTGATTTCGTACTTACAAAGTAATGTTTTCTGAGCCTCCTGCTTATAGAAATCTTGTAAAGCCACTTGGTAGAATGAAGCATGATGCCCTCTACCCTGAACTCAAATACCTTTTTAGGAAAGTATTGTTTTAGCTGAGAGTTTAAGGGAGAGGACAGACACATTTCTGTGATGCAGAGATGAGCATCACAGCCCTGGCAGCCACCCTTCTCTTGCTGAGAACAGCTATTTCAAACACCTATTTTAGAAGGGCCCTTACTTTCCTTAGGGCTGCTAAGAGCAGGTTCTGGGTCACCTGTGGCTGCTGCTGCTTAGAGAACCCCAGAAACAAAAGCAGGTGAACACTGGGTATGCTTGCCTCAACTTTGCCACTAACTAGTTAAGTTTGGGAAGCCAGCTCACTTCCAACAGTCTCAGATGCTTTATCTCCTCTGCCCTAAAGTGGGTGAAGAGCTCCAGAATTAAAATTTGATAACTTTTATTTTATTTTTAAATCAAAGGTAGCTGAAAATTGAATTTTGATTAAAAAAATAAAATTCAAAACAAATCCACGTGAATTTTGTAGCTCTTCATTTCATAGATGCAAATCTATCACAAATTATCATTCTTTCTTTCTAGCTCTCAGTTCCTCTGTCTCTCTCATACACATGCACACATATACACAAAATATCCTATAAAATGAATTTTTACCAGAAATCTCTTTCATGCTGGTTCTCCTCTATATAGAAAGAGCTACAAATGAAATGGAACATGGGAATAGAACGAGAAGTCGATTCTCTTTTAAAATGCTTTATTTGTTTTTTATTTGTGAAGTCTGAAGTTTTGAAGACTTAATACACCCCTGCCCCCGCATACACTGTCTTCTGCATTATTAACATCCCCCCAACAAGAGTGGTACGTTTGTAGCAACTGATGAACCTGCACTGACACATCATTATCCCCCAGAGTCCACAACTTACATTAGACATCACTCTTGATGTTGTACATTCGATGGGTTTATACAAATGTATAAGGACATGTATCCACCATTATAATGCAGAGTAGTTTCACTGTCATAAATGTCTCCTCTGCTCTGTCTGTTCGTCCCTCTCTCTCCCATAATCCCTGACAACCAAAGATCTTTTTACTATCCCATTGTTTTGCCTTTTCTAGAATGTCATATACTTGGAATCATACAGTATGAATCCTTTTCAGACTAGATTCTATTACTTAGTAATATTACACTCCTTTAAAGTTCTTACTTATTACACCCATTTAAAGTTCTTCCATGACGTTTCGTGTCTCGATAGCTCATTTGTTTTTAGTGCTGAATAATATTCCATTGTCTGAATTGTACCACAGTTTATTTATCCATTCATCTACTGAAGGACATCTTGGTTGTTTCCAAGTTTTGTCAGTTATGGATAGAGTTGCTATAAATATCTGTGTGCAGGTTTTTGTGTGCACGTAAGTTTTCAACTTGTTTGGGCAAAAAATTTTTATTTTATACACTGAAAAATTCTGACTGAAATATGGAGCTAAGTTGCCTTTATTGCCTTTTTTTTCTTTTTTTCTTTTGTTTTTTTGAGACAGAATCTCACTCTGTTGCCCAGGCTGGAATGCAGTGGCACAGTCACGGCTCACTGCAGCCTTGACCTCCTGGGCTCAAGGGATCCTCCCTCCTTAGCCATCCAAATAGCTGGAAATATAGGCGTGTGCCACCATGCCCAGCAAATTTTAAAATTTTTTTGTAGAGATGTTGCCTAGGCTGGTCTTGAACTTCTGGGCTTAAGTGATCCCCCCACGTCGACTTCCCAAGAGTGCTGGGATTACAGATGTGAGCCACCACGCCCAACCTACTTTTATATTCTCTTACAATGTTGAGTGACTTACCTTTTGGGAGTTAGGGATATTGGATATAACTTGAAGTCTTTTTCCTTCATTTGTACCATCAAAAGATGTTTTGGTGTTCAATGAAAATTGTTTCAAAAGGAATTTGGCAGTCCCCAAGGTTCTACAGGCGGTTTTGAGGATGAAATATGGGGGCATCTCCATTCTCATTATATTGGTTTCTCCTTATGACAAAAACCTTTTGCCACCCCGCCTGCTTCCCCCCCTTGTGCTCTGTCTTTTCTCTCCTCTTTCTTTCTGCTGCCTACTCACTCCGTTTTCTCTGTATCTCTCTTTGTTCTTTCTCAGAGCTCTTGCCTCTGACACGCTTTTCAGTGCCATCATTTTTTGAGACAGCCTGATTTGATCACTGTCTTTTCTCTCTCCTTTGAAAGCTTTTTCTGTTCTGTGTATTTCCTAGATTGCTGGTGATACTTGTCATTCTGGTTAGATTTTGTTCCTGTTTTGATTTCATTTTTCCATAAGATTTTTGTTTGGTTGATTTTTTTAACTGTAAGGAAAAAGGAGATATTTTTTACTTGCATTCCACTTTTCTTTCTGTTGTGCTCTGTAATATGAGTGTGCAATATGTTCTAAAGTCCAAAAGGATAGTTAACACAGTGGGTGGTGGGGCTATGCATAATTTCTGCCTTCTTTCTTATAGCATTCTGTTTTCTGAAATTGTTTCATGGTGCGTATGTACACATAATAAGAAAGAAAAAGCAATGAAACGATTTCTATTTTGACAAGGAAAAAAATCTTAATGAGAGTCTAGCTTTGGGTCTTGCCTCTAGCTCTCCATGAAACCTTTTTCTTGTCTGTCTTCACCACCAAGCGTAACCACAATGGCTGGCTGAGCTGGAGATGGACAGCAGTCTGTGGGGATTGTGGAAGTGATCCGATGGTTAGCTGGAACCTACCAAACTGCAAGTCATGGGTCACTTCTATTGATTCCCCAAGGCTAGGCTCTTACTGTCAATTGTTACTAAAGGGAAAAAAATGCAGAGAAATAGCACTGACTGCCTTATGAAATCTAGTGCCCTTTGTTCAATATGACAATTAGTTTTGAAAGCTGCTGATGATAGCAGACAGGGGTGATACGTGATAATGCTTATTCATTATGGTAGCATCACACTGTGATTGCAGAGTTTACTTTTTATCTATTTATTCATTCATTTATTTATTTTAGCATTCTTATTGATTGCTCTTATTGATTACTGCATGCTCATTTAAGTTGCATGACAAATGCTGCTATTTGCTTACTCCTCACAGAAGGCTTTGAAAAGCAAACCATGGTGGGTCACCCAGAAACCAAGGTGGCAGGGCACTGAATAAAATGCAGGCCCCCATATTTCTTCCAACTGGTGTAATCGTAAACATGGGTTAGCTCCTTTCTAAGGTGGCAGGAATCAAAGACAAAGGTAATAAACTTTGGCCAGAGAGGAGGCCCATTTTTACATGCTTGTAAAGTTGTTTTTACATGCTTGTACAATAGAGTGTGTAAATTCATAGTCCATTGTGAACATAGGCATGGTATTTCATGACTGTAAACTGTCATGTTTTAAGCACTTTGGTCTGTCAGGCTAAACTAAATATAAGCCCCTGTCCTAAAGAATCAAGCTCACATAGTATGACAAATCAGCATTTTATTTATTTGTGCTAAAAGCATTTATTGAACAGCTGTGTGCTAAAAATCCTGCAACAAGGAGTAACATTGAAATTTCCTTAAAGAGCTTCTTCTATTGAGGAATGTAGACATATTAACAAATAAATACGAAGTCAGATTATAAAAAAGTATTTTAAAAGACGTAGCTATTTACAGGCTAGAGTAGAGGGAGAGGTTAAAGTTAAAAAGTTAAACTATTTTTTATTGTCACATGAACAAAAGCATCTTCATGTTGAATTAACTACAATTAGCTGATATATGTATGCAACTGCTTATTATGAGCTGTCACTAGAAGATGACTTTTTACTGCCATTTTTTTTTTTTTTTTTTTTTGAGACAGGGTTTCACTTTGTCACCCAGGCTGGAATGCAGTGGCAGGATCTTGGGTCACTGCAACCTCCGCCTCCCAGATTCAAGCAATTATTCTGCCTCAGCCTCCTGAGTAGCTGGGACTATAGGCATGCGTCACGAGGCCCAGCTTATTTTTGTGTGTTTAGCAGAGACGGGGTTTCACCATGTTGGCCAGGCTGGTCTCAAACCTCAGGTGATCCACCCACCTTTGCCTCCCAATGTGCTGGGATTATAAGCGTGAGCCACTGTGCCTGGCCACCATTTTATATTTTGATAATTCATATTTAGTACTCTCAGTCACTTAGTTCCTCAACATCTGAGTTTCTTTATCTATAAAGTTGACTTAAACATCTATGCATTCAATATTCAAAAAGTATATTGGTTAGGAATATTTTAAAATATACATCAAAGAAGTGACTGTGGAATCTAAAATCAGTTTGAGAATACATATAAAATTAAAGGTATTATAATTATTATTAGCTTATATGTGGGGAAAACAAATGATTAATATATGCACGTTATGAAAGAAAAATTGATGAAGTAAATATGTACATGTGGCAAATGGTGAGAATAATCCAGTGTCTCCTCTTTCAGAAATAAGGAATATTCTTTTTCATTGGCTAGAGCAAAGTAAAGAAAGTTTTAAAGACTTGATATTCCTGTATTTGATAGATCATAGATAATCAATGTCCCAAATGCTGAGTAAACAATTGAATAATACATCTAAAAATGTGACGTGTATTATGCTGAGACCCTGGTAGTGCTCTCCCTGAATAATGTTATTTGGGCAGAGCTAAAATGACTTAACTATAATTCCCCTAAAATTAATGTTTTTTTTCTTTCTGAAAAAGTGGTTTGCATAGGATTTAGACAATATTTCAGCGTGACTTCAAAATAATAATAAGTTTGGTGTATTCATGGTTGCATTGGTAAATTCGTTTCAGCTGATAAATATCTATGGCTCATAGAGAATAGCAATCAACAACAAACCTATTCCCTTATGCTTCAATCTTTTCGTTTTTAATTTTTTTTTAATTTTTTATTTCCATAGGTTTTTGGGGAACAGGTGGTATTTGGTTACATGAGTAAGTTCTGTAGTGGTGATTTGTGAGATTTTGGTGCACCCATTACCCAAACAGTACACGCTGCACCCAATTTGTAGCCTTTTATTCCTCACTCCCTTCCCACCCTTTCCCCCTGAGTTACTTCACTCTTTTCTAAAACTCTTTAATATGGAGTAAAAGTCAAAATTACTTTTTTCATTTTTAAAACATCTTTTAATAAAATTTGTGATCCAATCTCTTTTGTATTAAAGCATTCGAATGCAAAAAGTATACATTTTATGTCAACATGCAATTTCCTAGACTCACTTGAGCTCAAACTGCTAATAATCAAATGAGACCGAGTTCTAGGATAGATTAAAGGACAGCTGACTGAGGAAGGCAGTAATTCCTAAAGGACCTGAAAGTTCATCAGAATATCACATTTAGGAAACTGCTGGTCATTAAGGTGTTAGGTTGTGAATTTGAGCCTAAATGGATGCTACTTTCTTTTAGAATGAATTACCAGGTGGTTATTGAGGTATACTGAGTCAGAATTTTTTAATTTAATGAGCGCTGTGTAACACTTAAGAAATCAAGGCCAACATTTTTATTTTTTACCTGTTTGTGGTGCATCAGCCATTATTTCATACATTAAATATTGGAAATAAGATCTTAACCAAAAATACAGATCTTAACCAGAAACGTAAATGTTAGGGCTTTTTAAAAGCATTTAATGAATCCTCAGTTTTGTACCAGGTGCCATGCCAATTATTTTTCTTACATTATATAATTTAATTCTTACAATAATTTTTCCTTCATGAGGAAAAATATCCTCCCTCCCCTCACAAGGAATTGAGATATAGTGATGCTGTCTTGAATGCTGGGTAAATAACTGAATAAAGTCACATTATGTAGAGTCCAAACTTAGCTTCATTTAAGATAGATTCAACACATTTGGGGATTTTTTTTTAAGTTGTTCTCATTTTGAAAACTGACATAACTGTAATGTCATCATCATTTTTAGGAAATGAACCTTGGCATATCCTAGGAATTTTATTTTCAATCTCCAATCCAGGTGGCATTCTGGAAAGTAGACTGTTGCTCTGACCAGACATTCAGCCTGGGTGAGCTTTGCTGTACACTCAGCTGAGCTACTTGTTTAAGGGTTTTTAAAACTCCTGGGTTGACAATAATAAGCGTGACTCCCCTCTGTGTAC
The DNA here is from genome assembly GCF_037993035.2 of Macaca fascicularis. Lineage (NCBI taxonomy): Eukaryota > Metazoa > Chordata > Mammalia > Primates > Cercopithecidae > Macaca > Macaca fascicularis. The sequence goes on along the minus strand of NC_088375.1, from coordinate 158,190,834 downwards.
CTGTGATCAACTGAATGTATAGTATTACAAAATAAGCAGCGTCTTCTTGGTTTCTTTATTCTATGTTTTTTTCCTTAAGTCTTCACATCCTTAAAGGAAATGTATTTTATAAAATTAAGTCTGAATGAGAAAGCAAAGCCCCATCTAACAGAAGAGATCGTGTTCTTGGAAGATGATTTCTTCATCTCAGCTTCCTCAGGTCTCTCGAGATGCTTATTCATAGCCCTCCTATGGAAACACAGGATTCTCAATGTGAGCAGCTCTGTTAGGTTTCATGTCATTGCCTCTCAGGAACCCTGTTCAGTAAGATTTTCAACGTCTGATTGTTCTTACAATCAAATGTGCTTTCCCGATTTCCAAGGTAAATTTGCTTTCTGATAAATATAACATTCGTTGGTGCCCAATGAAGTCTTTTTTTTTTTTTAACTTGTCAAATTACTTAGTACAGAAAAATAGCTATAATTCTTTTTTTTTTTTTTTTTTTTGAGATGGAGTCTCGCTCTGTCACCAGGCTAGAGTGCAGTGACGCAATTTTGGCTCACTGCAACCTCCACCTCCTGAGTTCAAGCAATTCTCCTGCCTCAGCCTCCTGAGTACCTGGGACTACAGACACATGCCACTACGCCCAGCTGTTTTTAGTTTTAGTAGAATGTGGGTTTCACTATGTTGGCCAGGATGGTCTCGATCTGTTGACCTCGTGATCTGCCTTCCTCAGCCTCCCAAAGTTCTGAGATTACAGGCGTGAGCCACCGTGCCTGGCCAAAATAGCTATCATTCTATATTAATAATGATATTAATCATTTTCATTTGGAACTTTTTTCAATTTTGCATTTTCTCAATTTCTTAAGATTGATTCTAAGAAATTACTTGGTAAATAACAGGTTCTCAGCAAGTTTTGAAAATTAATGTCAAAATAAAAAGAACTCAACACTCCAGGTATACAGAAGGATTCATTTAAACTTGTTTTTTCTAAGATGATGGATCTTCTACATTTTTAGGTGAAATAAGATGCTATAAAACAACATATTCTGACTTTTTAATAAATTACTTAATTGTATTTAATTCCTAGAAACCTCTTCAACATCCTTGTATGAGATTCACATCTGTAGGCTCTGCCTTTCTTATATAAGGTAGGATAAAATCTTTTTATTCTTTCTCTTCCATTCTTTCTTCTCCTTTTATATCTTTTAGCACCTTGCGCTCTAATATAAGAACATTTTAAGCTTCTCTTCTTGCCTTTATGCTCCTGCGTACGTTTTATTTTACCTGTAATTCCAGTTCCCATCTCACCTCCTCAGTACCCCTCCACTGAGCCAAATCCAGTGTTTCCTTGATGCTCAGAAATGGCACCTCCTCCACAAACCCTCCCTGCTATGCCCACATCTAGGCAGAATACTTCCTTCTTTCCGCAGGGCCATCACCTTTCTGGAGTACTGGACAGGATAGTTATGAAAACAAATGGTTTTTAAGTCAAATGGTTATTTGACCTCTTGACCAGCTAGAATGTGAGTTTTCTGAAGAGCAAGGGGCAGTTTTATTCTTTTTGTGTCTGTAACACCATGCTCAATACATACTAATTTGGAAGTGAGAAAAGTGATACTGTGATGAGTTAAAGTTCTCGTTGTTCACTTTTTCTTCTTTGAAATAAGGACTCAATTGTTCATTGCTGCATATCTTTCTTGAAGCCTGTGTAGATGTTGAGATGCTGTCTTTGAAAATGTCTGAAGATTTTTCCATGATAATGTGGAGACTCTCCACCTAAACTGTTGTCCAGGATAAGTGATCTCCAAGGGAGGGCATGAAATGCCACATATCACTGGCTTCCCTGTGACAGCTGCGGGAGGAACACCCTGGAGTAATGATGCAGTGAAGAGTCTTTGCCAAAGAGTTACTGTCAAAACTGAACTAAGCTTTTCCAAGAGGCTTTTAACTCTCCCTAATACATATGGCTTAAAATAAAACGTGATGTATACAAATGAAAAAAGGAAGTTTGTTCAAAAATATTTGGGGCTTTAAAAAGCTATGCTTTATGTTTTCAGTTTAGGAGTGTGTAAGGCCTTTGGCTATTGCTGCAGGTTGAAGAATGTGCTTTAACAAAAGTATACCAGCTCAGAAACCATTTCTGTCCTCTCATCTGCCCACTTTCCTTTCTGTTCAGGTGACACTCAACCCATTTTGGCAACCAGCTAAAGATACAATAGCATACACCGTGTTAGGAAAATCTGTAGAAAATGTAGCTGCAGTTTTCTTATTTGGGTTCATGCAGTTAGTAAACATTAGTTAAGCACAGACTAAATGTAAAGTACAGTGCTGGGCAGTGAGGACTGAAGGGCAAATGAGATAAGGAGCTTGTCACACACCAGACTGAGCAAGTAGCAAAATGGCAGTATAAACAAGAGTCTACACTAGAAAAGACAGCAGAATTTGTTCTGACTGAGCAGAAGCAGCTTCCACTTACCATCAGTGTCACTTTGTACACATTAACCTCTATATGCCTCACTTTTCTCTTTCATCAGTAGAGATGATAATACTACCTCATAGGATTGTAGTAAAGATTAACTTAGTTTTTATGTTGTTATAAACATGTTTACATATGTTACATGTAGTAAAGATTTAATTATTTTCTATGTTCAAACAGACCCTGACATCTAGCATGCGCACAAGAGAATATAATTATATTTCGCTTTAGAAAAGATATTGTGGAATTTTTGCAAGGCAAATGGGAAAGAACTTCCTAGGCAGAGGCCAATAGCCTGAGTAAAGACACAAAGCATGAAAGTATGAAGTGTGCTGAAGGAGTTCAGTGTTGGTAAAAATTTCTTTTAATGGAAAAGAGTGGAGAGATGTTCTGGAAATAGATTTAGGTGCCATCAGAAAGGGCATATGTGTCAGATCAAGAATTTGTGACCCTAATGTTTACATTTTCAAAAAGTGAGCCTTGTGGCCAAAAAAATGGAGTTTTGTGAAAGAATGTAGCCATGGAGCTCAGTTACTAACTGCTTATTATAATAGCCCAAGTTGGAGATGGTGGGGCCAGAATGGAGACATACTGTCCATGGGGATAACAACATAAACTAGGATTTGAAAGCAGAGATTATGCCAAGGGCAAAACATCCACTGCAGGTGTATCCTTTCCCTTTTCTAGAAAATAGAATTGTATTTTGTAGAATCTTTTTGTTCTTCATCGAACTCTGTTTTTAGACTTTTACCTTAGAACCACCCAAGAACATTATAGCCTCATAAACTATAAATGACTAATTTTATGACTCACTATTTAAAGTAAATGGAAATTTTAAACTTGTTTTTATTATGAGAGTCCCTGTCTGGCAATAATTGAACAGAGAAGACAAAATAAAAAACAGATTTTTCTTCAGGATGTACTAAGTAGAAACAACAACTTAGAGGCTGGGCGCGGTGACTCACGCCTATAATCTCAGCATTTTGGGAGGCCAAGGTGGGTGGATCACCTGAGGTCAGGAGTTTGAGACCAGCCTGGCCAACATGGTAAAACCCTGTCTCTACTAAAAATACAAAAATTAGCTGGGCATGGTGACGCGTGCCTGTAGTCCCAGCTACTTGGGAGGCTGAAGCAGGAGAATCACTTGAACTTGGGAGGCAGTGGTTATGGTGAGCTGAGATCATGCCACTGCACTCCAGCCTGGATGACAGAGTGAGAGTACGTCTCAAAAAAAGAAAAAAAAATGCAACATAGACACTGAACTTTAAGGAAATGTGATATAATATGGACTTGCTCAACACAAACTATTGAAAAATGAAATGTGTGTAGTTATAATTGTTATTGTAATGATCATAAATACCATTTACCAAGCCCTTACTATATGTCAAGGATATATTACTTATGTAACATGTAGTTTATTACCTACATTATCTCATTTTGTCATCTCAATAATCCTATGAGGCAGGTATAATTATCGTCTTAATTTTACAGTAAGGCAAGTGAACCTCAGAAAGATTATGAGACTTGCTTAAGCTAGCAGAGGAAGGAACTATAGGAAAAAAATGTGATCAAGGCAGAATTCCAACCCAGATCTGATTTTTTTTTTCATTTTTAATTTTTATGGAGATATAGTAGATGTACATATTTATGGGGTACATGAGATGTTTTGATTCAGGAATGCAATGTAACATAATTACAGCATGATGAATAGGGTATCCATCCCCTCAAGCATTTATCCTTTGTGTTACAAATAATCCAATTACAATATTTTAGTTATTTTAATATGTATAATTAAATTACTGACTATAGTCACCCTTTATTCTATCAAATAGTAGGTCTTAATCATTATTTCTGTTTTTTTGTACCCATTAACCATACCCACCCCCCACACACACACCCTTCCACCAGATCTGATTTTAGAGTCCACACACTTACCTGTCCTGCACTGAGAGCACCCAAAAACATTAGCATCAAATCTGGTTCTTTCTCTGGCCCAGCTCCCTGAGGACACATTTTAAAAGGATAAGCTCCTTTGATGTCAGTCGCAATCTTCAAAGCATTTTAATATCTCTAAACAATGTGTGGAAGGTCTGTCATGCAGGAATTTATCAGAGCCTTTGTGAGCTTATTTATATTCATCCACTGTAATAAATACTAGTGTGCAGGTGCATGGGGCAAGTAGTGCAACCGAGTGAGAAAAGAACTCAGAAACATATGAGAGGCTGAGACCTTGAATTGTGTGTCCTGAGTGAGGTAGATTTATCTCAGTTGCAGTTTCCCCTTCCAAAAAATGAGTTTATGTCCATTCCCCTTTATAATTCAGTGATTAGCCAACTCTAAATTTGCCACCTGAAGTGAATCTACAGAAATTCTCCATTCCAGATTGATTCATTCCTCTACCCCAGTTGTCTCCCCCATCATGTAAGGGCTACACACTAATTTTCACATTTCCACAAGCAAAACACAAAGGTAAACCTGATGCCTCCCAAGTAATACAATATCTGCTATCACCAAACATAAATGATTTTCTGATTTTGCACTCTTTGAGAATCTCTACATCACTGTTTGCTTTCATTAGCACAACAGTTCAGAGTTGATTATACTAATTTTACTTTGTACACATCCTAGTGGCAATGTATTTGTGCTGTGATATAATTCATTTCATGATTTAGTGAGTCATGATGTGAACTAAGGAAAAAAGTATTAGGTACTTCTTTTTCTCAATCAACCAAGAACACATCCTACTTTTTCCATCTGTTCCCAGCAACAGATGTGTTCTTTGACAAGAACCCACTGATTTGTACCCCGCCTGGCATATTAGGCTCATACCACTGAACAACAAGGTACCTGACTTAGTGGGTACCTTGGCATAGTCCCTTTTAGGACCCTTCTTTTGGTTTTCATTAACAGAATGTTATTGCCAATCAGAATATGTATTTTGTAATGGAATTTAAGATTCAGAGATTTGAGTAGAAACAACTTAGCTATTCCTCCTCCATAAGACTCCTGCTGAATATAGCCCTCATATTCTCACACATAGGACTGATAAGGAAGATCAAAATGGTCTCCTACTGTGTTTAAAATCTTTACTTTTCACTCTTTAAATTGCTGGCTTTTTGTAACTTCCTTCTGTGGTTTCTGACATCTACAGTTTCACAATTATGATTCTTCAAAATTTGTCTTCCTTGAAGTCTCCATTTTTGAAGTCTGGGAAGAGCACCAAACTTGGTTTTATTCCAGCACATTTAGTGATAGACTTCTTCTTCTGGCGTTTTGTTTTGTTTTGTTTCATTTTTTAAACACAGGGTCTCACTCTGTCACCTGAGCTGGAGTGCAGTTGTGGTGGATCATAGCTCACAGCAGCCTCAATCTCTTGAGCTTAAGCCACCCTTCTACCTAAGCCTCACAAGTAGCTGGGACTACAGACATGAGACAACGTGTTAGCTGTGGATACACTTTTCAATAAGAAGATCCCGGTATCTTGGCCAAACCAAAGCCAAAGACAGACCTTTAATGAATTCAAACAGTTCTAGGGACAGCTTAAGATAAACAGTGTGATCCTATTTGGCCTTAAGGGTGAAGACACTATCGGTTTATTCAGCCCAGAGCTGGGAGGGGTCTACTTCGTGTCTGCAAGATGCTATTGCAGGGTCCAAGGCAGGATTTCTCAGAAGTGTTGACTGGGGCAGGGAACTTGTGGCCCTTCATAATTCCTAAGCATCTTCCTCTTTTCCTATCCTGCCCTCATTAAGAATCCTGCACCAAATGCATTTGGCTAAAGTATGAAGGAGACTGTGATTCTGCTTTCTTGAAATTTTTCAAGTTCTTAAAGCACACAATCTGAAGCTCTATAAAAGTTATTTTATGATTTCAAAAGAAAATGATTTTAAAATTAAGATATTATGATAGAAAGTAACCTTCTAGTCTTGCCTTATGCATGACAAAGAACTCAAGTTCCCACCCGAGAGAGATGGTGAGAGTTGTACTTCACATAAATACGGTTTACTTTCACTGTCTAGAAGACTCTATAATGGGTACAATTTGGCATTCTAATAACTGTTAGTGCAAAAATTGTGTTTCCAATTATTTTTCAACCACATTTTCATTAGAGTGGTTGGAAGCAAGGTTTCAGTTAACTGGAACTGACCTCTTACTTCTCACAGAATTAGAAGCCAAGAAGTTGGCACCTTTCTAGAGATCAAGTTTTAATTTATGACAGATTTGGTCAACTACCTGGCTTCACTGTGTCTACACTCTGAATTTCTCCTCTCCCAGTGAGAAAATTGATAGCCACTAGCATGGCAGTCGATCTTCCACATTCATCTCTCTAAAAGTGCACCAGACTAGAGCCTCAGAGTTAGATTAAGGGATACTAGAAAATCTTTTCTCAATTTTCTGAGGCTGGAGTAAAGAAAATTTTTTGTGTACTCTACACGTGTTCTCGAATTCTCCCAGATGGCTCTGATAACACTTGTCTAGCCATTCACTTAACAATTTTCACTCAGTACCAATTCTGGACCTGACACTGTGCTAGCCGCAGAGTCCAGTAAACAACAGACAAGTTCATGAAACACTGTAATGAAACTGGAGAACTCATTTTGGTTTTGTCCTTAAGAAGCAAATTAAAACGTGAAAAAGAATAAATGAGAAACTAACTGGCCAACATGTAAGTAGATATTAGTTTTTCTGATGCTTCCTTAACATCCTAAATACCTAGGGATGTCTTTTCCATTTCAAACACCATTAAGTACCTAGGACAGTGTCTGGACTCTGGTAGGGAGCCACTGATGTAAGTCCTTCTCCACTTTCCATGGTTGCTTCTTCTCTGGAGAAGGGAACAGAGGAACAGCTTCTAACAGTGAGAAGAGTAACATTAAGGAACCCTCTTGGCTCTCTTGTAGCCAGATTGCAACTGTCTGTTCTCTCCTTGTTAGACTAAGCCAGGACTCCCTTCCAAGGGCCCCAGGCTTACTCTGTACCCTCCCAGCCACCCCTAGCTTGGAAGATTTTGGTCATCAATCTCATTTCATATGCAAAAACTTTCTCATTTGTCCATTTCCTTAGTCAAAAGCATATAAAAATGCCAAGCACAGTTGCTGATTTGTCTGAAATAACCAGTACTGACTAGAAAGTTCTAGTCTAAAGCAAGGAAACATTATGTTTGTGGTTAGTATATGCAACCTCATAATTGGTAAATCAAGAATTTCCATTAAGATTTGTCAGTAGTTTTACGACTTTGTGACAACTTCAGAGACTACTGAGAACCACTTACAATGCAACTTGGGAGCGTCTCTACTAAGAAGACTTCCCTGACTCCTATGCTGGGCCAAGTATATCCAAACACTCTGTGTATAACAGTCTTAGTGCTCTTGGAAGTGTAGTCACAGATCAGCAGTGGCAGCATCTAGCATCTCCTGGGTACATGATAGATACACAAATCCTCAGGTCTCACCCCAAATCTGCTAAATCAGAAACTGGGATGCAGACCTAAAATCTTTAAATATACCCTCAAAGTGATTCTGATGCACACTCAAGTTTGAGAACCCCTGCATCCTATTAACAAATACATCATGTTGAAACTATTATGTATATATGTTGAATTGGAAGTTGTTTGAGAGCAGGGACCATGTATTCACAGTATAAATACACTGTGTATGGGTGTGTGTTACAAAAACGGAACCAAACAATATGTACTGTGACATGCTTTTATTTTCTTCCAGCAATATTTTGTGAAAATTCTTTATTTTGCATGCATATATTTTGTGATATGGTATATGAAGGCTGCATAGTATCTTACTGTGCCAGTTACATCAAAATTTCTTTAATCTTCTAGTACAGGACACCGTGAAGCTCTTTTTAAAACTAGCTTTTATTTTTTATGAAAATAATGCATGCATGTACTTAAAAATTTGTTTAAAGTAGCAGCCCACTCCACCCCTCATCACTTCTTATTCTTACTTCTAGCAGCAATCACTTCTTGTTCCTTCAGCTGATACTATTTATGCCCATGGTTCTAAATGACATACATATACTTCTGTGCCATTTCAATTTTAGACATTATCTATGAAATTCCTGTGATGGCAGTTGAGAATTTATCTTTCTTATGTCTCTCAACACCTTCTTCTTCAGTCTTCCCAATATAGCTTTATCAAATTTTTGGTTAAAGCAAAACTTCAGTGTTTATAACTGTATAAATATTATTCATTGTACAGCCAACAATATGGTATGGTTACATTTATTTTCTTGAAAATATTTTTTCCAGATAATATTGTTCCTTTTTCTAAATAAGCTTCTTTTTTTAACAACAGTTTTAAGTTCACAGCAAAACTGAAAGGAAAGTACAGCATTATCCCATTTACACTTATCCGCACATATATAGCCTCCCCCATTATCAACATCCATTACTAGAGTAGTATATTTGCTACAATTGATGAACCTACATTGACACATCCTTATCACCCAGCATGCAAAGTGTATGTAGGCATTTACTCTTGGTGGTGTACTTCTTAAGGATTTGGACAAATGTGTGATCACATGTATCAATATTATATAGCATCATAAAGAGTAGTTTCATTGTCCTAAAAAGTCTCTGTTCTGCCTATTCAGCCCTCCCTGTCACTAACCTCTGGCAACCACTGATCTTCTTACTATCTCCTTAGCTTTGCCTTTTCAAGAATGTCATACAGTTAGTTGGAGTCTGATATGGTTTGACTGTGTCCCCACCCAAATCTCATCTTGAATTTCCACGTGTTGTGGGAGGGACCCAGTGGGAGGTAATTGAATCATGGAAGCAGGTCTTTCCCATGCTGTTCTCATGATAGTAAACAAGTCTCATGAGATTTGATGGTTATAAAAATAGGAGTTTCCCTTCTCAAGCTTTTTCTTTGCCTGCTGCCATCCATGTAAGACTTGACTTGCTCCTCCTTGCCTTTCACCATGATTGTGAAGCCTCCCTAGCCACGTGGAACTATAAGTCCACTAAACCCTTTTTCCTGTATAAGTTACCTAGTCTTAAGTATGTCTTTATCAGCAACATGAAAATGAACTAATACAGTAAATTGGTACCAGTAGAGTGGGGCACTGCTGAAAAGATACCCAAAAATGTGGAAGCCACTTTGGAACTGGATAACAGGGAAGGCTGGATCAGTTTGGAGGGCTCAGAAGAAGACAGGAAAATGTCAGAAAATTTGGAACTTCCTAGAGACTTGTTGAATGGCTTTGACTAAAATGCTGATAAGTATATGGACAATTAAATCCAGGCTGAAGTGGGCTCAAATGGAGATGAGGAACTTGTTGGGAACTGGACTGAAACAAAGATTGCTCTTGTTACATTTCAGCAAAGAGAGACACTTTGCCCCTGTCCTAGAAATTCGTGGAACTTTGAACTTGAGGGAGATGATTTAGGGTATCTGGCAGAAGACATTTCTAAGCAGCAAAGCATTCAAGAGGTGACTTGTGTGCTGTTAAAAACATTCCATTTTTAAAAGGGAAACAGCATAAAAGTTTGGAAAATTTGCAGCCTGACAATGCTGAAAATTGTCAGAAAATCCCATTTTCTGAGGAGAAATTGAAGCCCTGCGGAAATTTGCATAAGTAACGAGGAGCTGAATATTAATACCCAAGACAATGGGGAGAATGTCTCCAGGGCTTGTCAGAGGTCTTCACAGCAGCCCCACCCATCACAGGCCCAGTACCCTAGGAGGAGGAGATGGTTTTGTGGGCCAGGCCCAGGATCCCCCTGCTGTGTGTAGCCTAGGGACATGGTACCCTGTGTTCCAGCTGCTCTAGCATGGCTAAAAAGGGCCAATGTACATCTTGGGCTGTTGATTCAGACAGTGGAAGCTGCAAGCCTTGGCAGCTTCCATGTGGTGTTGAGCCTGTGGGTGCACAGAAGTCAAGAATTGAGGTTTGGGAACCTCCACCTAGATTTCAGAGGATGTATGGAAACACCTGGATGCCCAGGCAGAAGTCTGCTGCAGGGGTGGGTCCCTCATGGAGAACCTCTGCTAGGGTAGTGTGAAAGAACAATGTGGAGTCGGAGCCCCCACAGAGAGTCCTTACTGGGGCACCATCTAGTGGAGCTATGAGAAAAGCACCACCATCCTCCAGACCCCAGAATGGTAGATCCACCTACAGTTTGCACCGTGTGCCTTGAAAAGCCACAGACACTTAATGCCAGCCAGTGCAAGCAGACGGGAGCGGGGCTATACCCTGCAAAGTCACAGGGTAGAGCTATCCAAGACCATGGGAACCCACCTCTTGCATCAGCATGACCTGGTAGATGTAAGACATGAAGTCAAAGGAGATCATTTGGAGCTTTAAGATTTCACTGCCCTGCCGGGGACTTCCAAGGGGCCTTTAGCCCCTTGGTTTTGGCCAATTTCTCCTTTTGAATGGCTGTATTTACCCAATGCCTGTACCCCCATTGTATCTAGGAAGTAACTAACTTGCTTTTGATTTTACAGGCTTGTAGGCAGATGGGACTTGCCTTGTCTCAGATGAGACGTTGGACTATGGACTTTTGAGTTAATGATGAAATAAGTTAAGACTTTGAGAGACTGTTGGGAAGGCACGATTAGTTTTGAAATGTGAGGATATGAAATTTGGGAGGGGCCAGAGGTGAAATGATATGGTTTGGCTCTGTGTCCCCACCCACATCTCATCTTGAATTACCACATGTTGTGGGAGGAACCTGGTGGGAGGTAATTGAATCATGGGTGCAGGTCTTTCCCTGTGGGAGCACGGTTTCCCATGCTGTTCTGGTGATATTAAATAAGTCTCACAAGATCCAATGGTTTTAAAAAGGGGGCTTCACCTACAGAATATCTCTTTTTGCCTGCCATCATTCACATAAGACTTGCTCCTCCTTGCCTTACATAATGGTTATGAGGCCTCCCCAGCCATGTGGAACTTGTGGAACTCGAAGTTCATTAAAAGCTTTTTCCTGTATAAATTAGCCAGTCTTGGGTATGTCCTTTTTTTTTTTTTTTTTTTGATGGAGCCGCACTCTGTTGCTCAGGTTGGAGTGCAGTGATGCAATCTCAGCACCACAACCTTTGCCTCCTAGGTTCAAGGGATTCTCCTGCCTCAGCCTCCTGTGTAGCTGGAACTATAGGCATGCGGCACCGTGCTTGGCTAATTTTTGTCTTTTCACTATGTTGGCCAGGCTGGTCTCAAACTCCTGACCTTGTCATCTGTCTTCCTCAACCACCCAAAATGCTGAGATTATAGGTGTGAGCCACCACACCTGGCGGGTATGTATTTATCAGCAGTGTGAAAATGGACTAATGCAAACACACATGGTATGTTCAGTCTTTTCAGTTAGCTTGTTTTACTTAGTAATATGCATTTATGGTTTATCCATGTCTTTTTATGCCTTGATTTATTGCTCATTTCTTTTTATCACTGAGCAATATTTCATTTTCTGAATGTACCAGCTTATCCATTCACATACTGAAGGACATCTTGGTTGCTTCCATGTTTTGGCAATTATGAATGCAGCTGCTTAAACATTCATGTGCAAAATTTTGTGTGGACATAGTTTTCAATTCATTTGGGTAAATACTAAAGAATACAATTGTGGGAGTATGTATAGCTTTAAAAGAAACCATCAGACTGTCTTTCAACATAGCTTTACAAGTTTGCATCCCTACCAGCAATGGATGAGAGTGCCTCTTGCTCCACATCTTCACAAACATTTGATGTTGTTGATCTTCTAGATTTAAACAATTTTGATAGGCATGTAGTGATATTTCATTGTTACTTTAAATTGCAATGTCCTAATGCCATATGATTTAGAACATCTTTTCATATGCTTATTTTTTCATATGTTTTCATATGCTTTTCATACTTTTCATATGCTTATTGTCATCTGAAATATCTGTGTATCTTAATTGGGTTGTTAACTTTTTATCATTGAGTTTTAATAGTTCCTTCGTATATTTTGGGTAACAGTCTTTTGTCAGATGGCCTTATTTATTTATTTATTCATTTATTTTAATTAATTTATTTGTTTTAATTTCAATAGGTTTTGGGGGAACAGGTGGTGTTTGGTCACATGAATAAGTTCTTCAGTGGTGATATCTAAGCTTTTGGTGCACCCATCACCCAAACAGTGTACACTGAACCAATGTGTAGTCTTTTATCCCTCACCCTCCTCCCACTCTTTCCCCTGAGTCCGCAAAGTTCATTGTATCATTCTTAGGCCTTTGCATCCTGGCATCCTCATAGCTTAGTTCCCACTTTCGAGTGAGAACATATGATATTGCATTTTCCCTTCCTGAGTTACTTCACTTAGAATAATGGTCTTCAGTTCCATCCAGGTTGCAGCAATTGCCGTTATTTAATTCCTTTTTATGACTGACTAGTATTCTATTGTGTGTGTGTGTGTGTGTGTGTGTGTGTGTATCACAATTTCTTTATGCAATTATTGATTGATGGGCATTTGGGCAGGTTCCATATTTTTGCAACTGTGAATTGTGATGTTATAAACATGCATGTGCAAGTATCTTTTTCGTATAATGACTTCTTTTCCTCTGAGTACATATCCAGCAGTGGGATTGCTGGATCAAATGGTAGTTCTACTTTTAGTTCTTTAAGGAATTTCCATACTGTTTTCTAGTGTTTGTACTACTTTACATTCCCACCAGTAGTGTAGAAGCCTTCCCTTTTGACCACATCCATGCCAACATGTAATATGTTTTGATTTTTTGATTACGGCCATTTTTGCAGGAGTAAGGTGGCATCGCAAAACCACACTGTGGTTTTGATTTGTATTTCCATGATCATTAGTGATTTTTAAAAATATGTTTGCTGTCCATTTACATATCTTCTTTTGAGAATTGTCTATTCATGTCTTTAGCCCACTTTTTGATGGGATTGTTTTTTTCTTGCTGATTTGAGTTCCTTGTAGATTCTGGATATTAGTCCCTTGTCAGATGTATAGATTGTGAAGATTTTCTCCCACTCTGCAGGTTGTCTGTTTACTGATTGTTTCTTTTTATGTGCCTTTTAGTTCAATTAAGTTGCATCTTTTTATCCTTGTTTTGTTGCATTTGCTTTGCGTTCTTGGTCATGAAGTCTTTGCCTAAGCCAATGTCTAGAAGGGTTTTTCCAATGTTATCTTCTAGAATTTTTATGGGTTCAGGTCTTAGATTTAAATCCTTGAGCCATCTTAGTTGATTTTTGTAAAGTAAGAGATGAAGATCCAGTTTCATTCTTCCACATGTGGATTGCCAATTATCCCAGCACCATTTGTTGAATAGGGTGTCCTTTTTCCACTTCATTTTTGTTTGCTGTGTCAAAGATCAGTTGGATATAAGTATTTGGCTTTATTTCTGGGTTCTATATTCTGTCCATTGGTCTATATGCCTATCTTTATACCAGTACTATGCTGTTTTGGTGACTATGGCCTTATAGTATAGTTTGAAGTCAGGTAATGTGATGTCTTCAGATTTGTTCTTTTTGCTTAGTCTTGCTTTGGCTATGAACAGCTCTTTTTGGGTTCCACATGAATTTTAAGATTGTTTTTTCTAGTTCTGTGAAGAATGATGGTGGTATTTTTATGGGAATTGCATTGAATTTGCAGATTGCTTTTAGCAATATGGTCATTTTCACAATATTAATTCTACCCATCTGTATTAGTCCATTCTCATGCTGCTAAGAAAGACATACCTGAGACTGGGTAATTTATAAAGGAAAGAGGTTTAATGGATTCACAGTTTCACATGGCTGGGGAGGCCTCTCAATCATGGTGGTAGGTGAAGGAAGAGCAAAGGCATTTCTTACATGGCAGCAGGTAAGAGAGTGTGTGCAAGGGAACTGTCCTTATAAAGCCATCAGTTCTCATGAGACTTACTATCACAAGAACAGCACGGCAGAAACCTGCCCCTGTGATACAGTTACCTCCCACTGGGTCCCTCCCAGGACACATGGGGATTATGGGCACTATAATTCAAGATAAGTTTTGGGTGGGGGCACATCCAAATCATATCACCATGCATCAGAATGGAATGTGTTTCCATTTGTTTGTGTCGTCTATAATTTTTTCCAGCAATGTGTTGTAGTTTTCTTTGAAGAGTTCTTTCACCTCCTTGGTTAAGTATATTCCTAAGTTTATCCATTTATTTGAAGCTATTGTAAAAGGGGTTGAGTTCTTAATTTGATTCTCAGCTTAGTCACTGTTTGTGTATAGCAGAGCTACTGATTTGTGTACATTAATTTTGTATCCTGAAGCTTTGCTGAATTCATTTACCAGTTGCAGGAGCTTTTTGGATAAGTCTGTAGGGTTTTCTAGGTATACAATAACATCAGCAAACAGTGACAGTTTGACTTCCACTTTGCCAATTTGGATGCCCTTTAATTCTTTCTCTTATCTGATTGCCCTGGCTATGACTTCCAGTACTATGTTGAATAGAAGTGGTAAGAGTGGACATCCTTGTCTTCTTCCACTTTTCAAGGGAAATGCTTTCAACTTCTCCTTGTTAAGTATTGTGTTTGCTGCAGGTTTGTCATAGATGGTGATATGGTTTGGCTGTGTCTCCACTCAGATCTCATCTTGAATTTCCAAGTGTTGTGGGAAGGACCCAGTGGGCGGTAATTGAATCATGAGGGCAGGTCTTTTACATGCTGGTCTCATGATAGTGAATAAGTGTCACAAGATCTGATGGCTTTATAAGGTGGAGTCTCCCTGCACAAGCTCTGTCTTTGACTGCTGTCATCCATGTAAGATGTGACTTGCTCCTCCTTGCCTTCTGCCATGATTGTGAGGCCTCCCCAGCCATGAAAAACTGTAAGTCCATTAAATTCTTTTTCCAGTATAAATTACCCAGTCTCAGTGAAAAAAACAAATACAGATGGCTTTCATTGCATTAAGTTATGTCCCTTCTATGCTGATTTTGCTGAGGGTTTTAATTATAAAAGGATGGTGAATTTTGTCAAATGCTTTTTCTGCATCTATGGAGATGATCATGTGATTTTTGTTTTTATTTCTCAGTTTGTGGTGTATTACATTTATTAGCTTGTGGATGTTAAACCATCCCTGCATCACTGGTATGAAACCCACTTGATCATGGTGGATTATCTTTTTGATACGCTGTTGGATTCTGTTAGCTAGTATTTTGTTATGGATATTTGCACCTATGTTCATCAGAGATATTGGTCTGTGGTTTTCTTTTTTATTTGTCATGTCATTTCCTAGTTTTGGTATTAGGGTGATACTGGCTTCATAGAATAACTTAGGGAGGATTCTCTCTTTCTCTATCTTGTGGCATAGTGTCAGTAGGATTGGTACCAATTTTTCTTTGAGTGTCTGATAGAATTCAGCTGTGAATTCATCTGGTCCTGGACTCTATTTTGTTGCCAGTTGTTTGATTACCACTTCAATCTCACTGCCTATTATTTGTTCATTCAGAGTTTCCATTTATTCCTGGTTTAATCTAGAGGGCTTTTATCTTTCCAGAAATTTATCCTCTCCTCTAGGTTTTCTAGTTTATGCATGTAAAAGTATTCATAGTAGCCTTGAATTATCTTTTGTATTTCCGTGGTGTCAGTTGTGATGTCTCCCATTCCATTTCTAATTGAGCTTATTTGGATTTTCTGTTTTCTTTTCTTGGTTAATCTTGCTAGTGGTCTATCAATTTTATTTATCTTTTCAAAGAACCAGCTTTTTGTTTCATTTATTTTGTGTATTTTTTAATTTGTTTCAATTTCATTTAGTTCTGTTCAGATCTTGGTTATTTCCTTTCTTCTGCTGGGTTTGGGTTTGGTTTGTTATTGTTTCTCTAGTTCCTTGAGGTGTGACCTTGTATTGTCTGTTTGTACTCTTTCAGACTTTTTGATGTAGGCATTTAGGGCTATGAATTTTCCTCTTGGCACCACCTTTGCTATATCCCAGAGATTTTGACAGGTTTTGGCACTATTATCATTCAGTTCAAGGAATTTTTAAATTTCCATCTTGATTTCATTGTTCACCCAAAAATCATGTGGGAGCAGGTTATTTAATTCCAATGTATTTGCATGGTTCTGAGGGTTCCTTTTGGAGTTGATTTCCAGTTTTATTCCACTGTGGTCTGAGACAGTGCTTGACATAATTTCAATTTTCTTAATTTTATTTCTTAAATTTATTGAGACTTGTTTTGTGGCCTGTCATATGGTCTGTCTTGGAGAATGTTCCATGTACTGATAAATAGAATGTATATTCTGTAGTTCTTGGGTAGAATGTTCTGTAAATATCTGTTAAGTTCATTTGTTCTAGGGTGTACTTTAAATCCATTGTTTCTTTGTTCACTATCCATCTTGATGACCTGTCTAGTGCTGTCAGTGGAGTATTGAAGTCCCCCACTATTATTGTGTTACTGTCTATCTCGTTGCTTAGGTCTAGAAGTAACTGTTTTATAAATTTAGGAGCTCCAGTGTCAGGTGCATATATACTTGGGATTGTGATATTTTTCTGTTGGACAAGTCATTTTATTATATAATGCCTCTCTTTGTATTTTTTAACTGCTGTTGCTTTAATATTTGTTTTGTCTGATATAAAACCAGCTATTCCTGCTTGCTTTTGGTGTTCATTTGTTTGGAATATCTTTTTCCACCCCTTTACCTCAAGTTTATGTGAGTCCTATGTGTCAGGTGAGTCTCTTGAAGACAGCAGATACTTGGTTGGTGAATTCTTATCCATTCTGCCATTCTTTATCTTTTACGTGGAACATTTAGGCTGTTTATAGTCAATGTTAGTATTGAGATGTGAGGTACTATTCTATTCATCTTGTTATTTGTTGTCTGAATATCTGGTGTTTTTTTAATTGAGTTTTTGTTTTATAGGTCCCATGAGATTTGTGCTTTAAGGAGGTTCTATTTTGGTGTGTTTTGAGGATTTGTTTCAAGATTTAGAGCTACTTTTAGCAGTCCTTATTGTGCTAGCTTGGTAGTACAAATTCTTTCAGCATTTGTTTGTCTGAAAAAGACTATATCTTTCCTTTATTTATGAAGCTTAGTTTCACAGGATGCAAAATTCTTGGCTGATAGTTGTTTTGTTTAAGGAGAGTGAAAATCGGGCCCCAATCCCTTCTAACTTGTAAGGATTCTGTTGAGAAATCTGTTGTTAATCTGATAGGCTTTCCTTTATAGGTTACCTTGTGCTTTTGCCTCACAGCTCTTAAGATTATTTCTTTCATCTTGACTTTAGATGTCCTAATGACTATGTGCCTAGACAATGATCTTTTTGTGATCAATTTCTCAGGTGTTCTTTTAAATTGGCCTTTTTAAATGAATTGTGCTAGTTTTCAGTGAGCAGTTTGAATGGAGTCTCTAATTCATTTTTAAGTTCTAGAAAGTTTTCTTGAATTATTTACTTGATAATATTCTCCTATGTATTTTTTTTCAGTTCGTTTCCTGGAACTACTATTAGTTTTGTATTAAATAGGAATTTGTTCTCTAGATTTCTTCATTTTTACAAATGTTCATCTCATTGTCCTTTTATTCTGCTTTTTGGGAGATTTACTTCAATATATCTTCCAATTATTTGACTTTTTAATACTCGTCTGTTAATTTTTTATTTTCAACACTCCTTTTGCATGTTCAGATTGTTTCTTTTTTATAACAACCTGTTCTTATTTTATGGATACAATATATTTTCTTATTTACATCTGTCATTACTTTCTCTTTTCTGCATATATTATGCACCCATTTTTTTTCTATTTCCTTGTTTTCTGTTTGTTTTGATATTTTGCTTTCATTTTGGACGTTTCCCTCAATTTATGATCATATTCTGTTGCTGATTCATACTTAAGAATAAAGCAAAAAATAAAGGCTGATTTTAAAATATGTTTGAGTGGAAGGTTTTATGTTCACTGCAGCTTGGTCTTGCTGAGCCAGCCCTTTTGGAAGATACCTAATTTAGTATATGTAGGTTTTTCTTTAGAGAGACATTGAATTTTTTTCAGAAAACACCTCATACTCCCGCTTGGGAACATAACCCTAGCTTCCAGGAGGCTGAGGATCTCACCATTTTGTGTATGGATTTGGGTCTTTCAGCTACAAGTTGAGAACTAATTCTCCATTGTGTCCATTGCTCTCTTTATTTCAAGTACTGACGGAAAAAATCTTCTTCCTTCTCTCTGGGAGAGGACTACAGTTGCATGACTATTCTCTAGGTATTGACTTTCAACCAGTACTCCATTCCTCTTTTAACCCAGCATTTTGTTGTGCTTTTTAAGATATCCTGTACTCTTAATCTGACTTACTACTTCTATAAATGAAAATTGCCTGAATTTTCAGGGCTTCTTTACCCTTATACGTAGAATGTCCACCTTCGGAATGAAAAGAATTATTTATGTAAAAATACTTTATGGCTGGGTGTGGTGGTTCACACCTGTAATCCCAGCACTTTGGGAGGCTGAGGTAGGCAGAGCACTTGCGGTCAGGAGTTTGAAACCAGCCTGGCCAACATGGCAAACCCCACCTCTACCAAAAATACAGAAGTTAGTCCACACCTGTAGTCCCAGGTACTCCAGAGACTGAGGCCGGAGAATTGCTTGAACACACGAGGATGAGGTTGCAGTGAGTCAAGATTACACCACTGCACTCCAGCCTGGGCGACAGAGCGAGACTCTATCCCAAAAAGAAAAAAAAAACAAAAACAAAACTTTGTGAACTAACTGTAAACCACAGTACAATTCTGCTATATGACTGTGACTTCTTTCTATGCCATTAGATGAGAAACTCATATATGACAGCTACACTGCTGCAGATTTATATGGTCCTTTTTTTCATTTTTCTTTCATTCTTTTCTTTTCGTTTTCTTTTTTTTTTTTTTTTAAGACAGAGTCTCACTCTGTTGCCCAGGCTGGAGTGCAGTGGTGCAATCTCGGCTCATTGTGACCTCCGCCTCCTGGGTTCAAGCGATTCTCCTGCCTCAGCATCCTAAGTAGCTAGGTTAACAGGCATGCGCCACCATGCTTGGCTAATAGATATTTCTTTTAAGTTTTATATAATCTTAAAAGTTCACATGAATCTTACATCTTGCTCCATAATTTACCTGTTTTAATGTAAAAATAATGTTCTTCAATCTTTTATCATGGAGCCAAACTGACAATTCAGGAACATATGTGTATTTCTTTTGGGATTTATGTGCCTCCCAGCATATTGGGAAATATCCTTAGCAGTTTATACACCCCTGTTTAAGTTTTATAGAAACAGTCTCTAAGCCATTAGTTCTGATAAATTTGGTTCCTTCCAATCCTTTGTTTTTAAACTTTCATTCAGGATAATCTGACAAATTAAATAGCACCCTTAAACAATAAGGCATCACTGCCTAGTATATAGAGAAATATGGAGATAGAATAGAATTGGCATGGTGGCTCATGCCTCTAATCCCAGCACTTTGGGAGGCTGAAGCAGGCGGATCACGAGGTCGGGAGATCGAGACCATCCTGGCTAACACAGTGAAACCCCGTCTCTACTAAAAATACAAAAAATTAGCCGGGCGTGGTGGTGGGCACCTGTAGTCCCAGCTACTCAGGATGCTGAGGCAGGAGAATGGCATGAACCTAAGAGGCGGAGCTTGCAGTGAGCCAAGATCGTGCAACTGCACTCCAGCCTGGACAACTGAGCAAGACTCCATCTCAAAAAAAAAAAAAAAAAAAGTAGAATTGACTATGGGCTGTTGAGGGAGTAGTTTATTACAAATGTGCAAATCTACTTGCGCCCTGTTACACAGAACAGTGAAAATTGCCAGGGGAATGGAGAAGAAAATTAGCAGTGTCTGCCTATTCTGGATATTTCACGTCAGTGGAATCATACAATAAGTGGACTTTGGGTCTAGATTCTTTCACTTAGAATGCATGATTTTTCAAATTTTATTCGTGTTTTAGCAAATATCAGTACTTCATTCATTTTTATGACTGAATAATATTCCATTGTATGGATATAACTAATTTTGTTTTTTCAATCATCATTTAGTAGACGTTGGGATGATTTCTATCTTTTGGCTACTGTGAGTAGTGTTGTTATGTATATTCTTGTACAAGTTTTTACTTTAATACCTGTTTTCAGTTCTTTTGGGAATACCTAGGAGTAGAATTGATGGATCATATAGTAAGTCTATGTTTAATTTATTGAAGAGCTGTCAAATTGTTTCTGCAGTGATTGAATCATTTTATATTCCTACTAGCAACGTATGAAGGTTCAAATTTCTTCACATTCTTGCCAACCCTTGTTATTTTTCGTTTTTTTAAATAGCTGTACTAATCAGTGAGAGGCAGGATCTCATTGTGGTTTTTGTTTTCATTTTCCTAATGACTAATGGCATTGAGCATTTTTTCATGTGCTTGTTGACCATTTATATATCTTTAGAGATATGTCAAGTCTTTTGCCCATGTTTAAATTGGGTCATTTGTCTTTGTGCCATGGTGTTTCAAGCATAAAACTATAGACAAAAGCTACTAGTTGGTCGTTTTATTGGAAATCACACAACTTGGGAAAGTCTCAAGGATAAATTTTGCTAAATTATTTGTCCACTATCACTGTTCACTAAGAGGGTCCCTTCCCCTGTCTTTTCCTTTGATCATTGGTTATCCGGTTTCACCTGTCAAGAAACAAGCTGCCCTTTGATTGTGGATAATAAGTGAGACACTGCAGAATCAAGTCACACTGTTGCATCTGTAAAATTTCATCACTGTGTGTTTCCAGGAGTCAGCATTGCCATCAAAGTCAATTGCTGAATGACTCTGACTTCATTATTCTTTATTGGCTTTAACAATTGCTCTAAGCGGTAACATGATTATAACCCAAACCAGCAGCCTGTTATCTATCATTTATTTGATTTAATACATGGAAATAGATGTCTTTTTTTAAAGAGCATTTTTTTTTTTGCCACATTCTTTTCCAAAGTCATTCTCAATGGAAACATTTAGCCTTATAACATGGAGGAATTCTTTTGTAAATCCAGTGACTATGTGGGAGACCAAGAATTTCTGATTTTAGTAAGTATTTTGGGTAAATGTGCAAAGAGAAGATGGTGGCAGATTTTACAATGGTTGGTTTAGGCTTCCGTAGGCCTTGAGTAAGGTGAGTAGGAATAATGTCTGTGGTCATTTCATTTGAAGGGCCTATTTATTGAAGTAAATTCATAGTTCAAAAAGATCCAACTTAGAAAAGCCTGAGGCGGAAATGGAATCCTGGGAGTCCAGATTGGTCATTGTCTTATTTAATCTGATTCCACTTTATTCTCCTCACTGTGAAATTGTTCTTTATGATACTCTGTATCTACTGGTAGTTCATATCCTTCACAGAATCCTCTAACTATGCAAAACACATAGTGATCAGTTATCATTTGAATCTTAGTACAACTTTAATAAGCTGTGTTTTATATTTAAGTAGTTTCTCCCCTGGTGGTTGCCCGTGGCAGACTTTGGAGTTTGATAGCTCTTCACTCCCCATTTTATACATCTCTAAGTAATTATACCCTGTGCCCCTAAGCCTCAAAAGCATCAAATTATTTAAAAACACACAATTAAACACTTCAGATGACAGTGTTAAAACTTCAGAAGAAGACACTCACTCTGGAAGAATGATGCTTTGTGCTGGAGCCTTTATATCAGCTCCTTCTTCTCCAGAGACTTCGGGCTGAAGTTTCTGTCTCAGCATGGGCATCTGCCATGCTTGTTACAGACTCAGGATGACCCATCCTCAAAAAGTCTATTAACTTGGGATACAATTTGCAAGGGAATTCTTGTCATCAGCTTTGAGGGAGGGGAAACAGAATGATATACCTGATGTTGACAGTAAGTGTTGTAGTCACAGTGACCACGTGTTATACTCCTGATGGTGTGCTAGGCTCCCTAGGTACATTGTTTTACTTAATCCTATTGAAACCCCACAAGGTGATTGTTATTACCCTTTCATTTTACAGATGGAAAAATGGGCTTAAGAGGCTGTTTGGTTAGTGAGATAATAAAAAGCGCAGTAAGGATCCAGACCTAGGTGAACTGACCACAGTTCTGAAAAAGCAAGCTGGGCAGGGTCTTGATGGTGCCTAGCATGTCTTCAGCATGGTCTCCTCTGGGCAGTGTATCTGACTTTCCTAGTCAGCCTGACTACATGGCCTCCTGTTTCCTCGGCACCCTGTACATGCTGCTTCTGCAGCTGTTGTCATCGATATGGCAACTCCCTCCAAACTTGTCTCCATCCTCCCAGCCTGTAAACTTCTTGAGAGCAATGATGCTGTATTGTTTACCTCTATATCATCAAGACTCAACACAGAGCAGGAGTTCAAAGTTTGTGGAATGAATGGTGGAATTAATGGTAAAGAGAAAAATGTGTACATAAGTGAATTAATAAGTTGTTTCCTGCTCTCCCCCCCCCAACTCTTAATATAAAATGGGCCCCGCCATTTTCATAAGTCCCTGGATAAATCATTCCATTGTTTCTCCCTTTACTTTGTTCAGTCCCCATAATTTCTTCTGTAGACTGCCTTGTGCATTCTTGTTTTCTACAGTTGGCACTTATCTATGATCCAAGCCACATACAGCCTTTTACAAGTGTAAGATCCCACCCATTAGTAGGTCTTGAAATTAATTTTGAAGGTGGCAGCCAGCGTTTGTTTTAAAAGAAGGAAGAGACTAGAAAAGAATACAACTTTGGGAGGCCGAGACGGGCGGATCACGAGGTCAGGAGATCGAGACCATCCTGGCTAACACGGTGAAACCCCGTCTCTACTAAAAAATACAAAAAAACTAGCCGGGCGAGGTGGCGGGCGCCTATAGTCCCAGCTACTCGGGAGGCTGAGGCAGGAGAATGGCGTGAACCCGGGAGGCGGAGCTTGCAGTGAGCTGAGATCCGGCCACCGCACTCCAGCCTGGGTGACAGAGCGAGACTCCGTCTCAAAAAAAAAAAAAAAAAAAAAGAATACAACGTCTCAGCATGCATGGCACATAGAAAGACACAGTATTTGTTTCAGATGGATAGATACATAGAGGACATATATGTATCACTAGCATTTGTTTGACCACAAGTCACACACTGGGACGTCATTTAGGACAGTGAAAGACACTTAGGCACATAGACACAGTATTTGTTTAAGATGGATATACAGGGCCAGGCGCAGTGGCTCATCCCTGTAATCCCAGCACTTTGGGAGGCCAAGGCGGGCGGATCACGAGGTCAGGAGATCGAAACCATCCTAGCTAACATGGTGAAATGCTGTCTCTACTAAAAATACAAAAAATTAGCTGGGTATGGTGGCAGGAGCCTGTAGTCCCAGCTACTTGGGAGGCTGAGGCAAGAGAATGGTGTGAACCCGGGAGGCGGAGCTTGCAGTGAGCTGAGATGGCGCCACTGCACTCCAGCCTGGGTGAAAAAGCAAGACTCCATCTCAGAAAAAAAAAAAAAAAAAGATGGATAGATAGAGGACATACAAGTATCACTAGCACTGATTGAATATCATACATGAAGGCATGTTTTAAGAAGGCCAAATGCCACAGGGATGCTCATTAGGGGAGCGTATTGCAACATGTTTGACCACTATCCACATTTTAAAAAATTGTACATTGTGACCAATTGCATATCCACTTGTGTACCAGATTGCACTCTGAAGTATATTCCTTATTGTTTGAAAAACACATCCTAAATGACATCCCAATATGTGACTTGTGGTCAAACACCCCTTGCCCTGCTAAAGCAGTTCCTAAAGTCTTATATTTTGTAAAAGCTATTATAAAACTATCACAAAGTTTAGAAAATTTAATCCCAGTGCAATTATTTTGATGATGTTAAAGTATAAATGGTGCAGAGAATTTTATAGAAAAAACACGTAGAAAGTTCTAAAAATTTGAATAGTGGGAGCTTCACTTTGAGTTTTGCAGAATTATTTTATTTTGTACTCGTCTTTAAATTTGCTTCTCCAAGTGTTCACCTAAAAGCCCTGCTGTTTTAGGTAAATTGTGGGGGCTCTATTTATATCAGTCAGTGGCATTCATGTAGGATTTCAACTTCAACTTGCTGTGAAGGAGCCAGACTTTGCTGTGGAACGCATTCATGTGCAGAGCTGCCTTGCACAGCTCATTGGAGATAAGACAGTTTTGACTTCGCACGCCAAACTTTTGTCACTTTGTCTATTTTCATATTTCTCTATGACTCTGCAGAGCCAAGCATTTGATCGGTTGAGCAGCAAATTGAAAATGCTCTTCTTAAAAAATCTAATACTAAAGTGAATACCAAGCAATACTGCCTTTCCTGAAATAAATATTTGTTGAGTGCTTACTCTGAGCTATGCAATTGTTGTACCCCGGGGTTATAAAAAATGAATGAGATTCACTTTCTGCTCTCAAGAGTCTTCTGGTCGAGGAGCTTTCCTACCAAAGGGTTTAGATTCATCTTGCTTGGGTCTACAGGTAGACTGAAGATCCTTCATTTGCCCTCCCAACTCATTCTGGGCCTTTCCCCACCTTTGCCCTGCGAGGCTGGTCAATATGAGCTGCAATGGAGGGCTCCCTTGCTGTATGGCATCTGATTAGGTTTAACCAGTGAGAGCACTATCAAGAACTAGAGGGAAGGAGAATAGAGAGGTTAGCATATGTGTTCTCCCAACTCCCTCCTTGCAGGGTCACCCAGGTTGGCTCTGTCCCTCTATTAAAAGTCACAGCTGCTTTCAGGTATCCTCTCCACACTGTTGTTTCTGTTTCCATGTTCTAGTGGCTGCCCCCTCCCCCAGCTTGCCCTTCTTTCCCCTATAGGGTACTGTGCCATCCCTCATGGTTTTGCTACACCCTCCTAAATCACACTTTTTGCACTGACTTAGTACCTCACTGAACACAACTTCACTCAACTTATTCTTTTAAGTTCTTTCAGAGCTCTTGACTTATGCCTTAGCTAATTTTCTGCCATGATTTCAAAAGACTTACGTATTTGTCCATGTTTCCAGGAAGCCATCTTATTAATCAATATAGAAAGTTATTTAAAACCACAACTTCTGGTTCCTACAAATATGTGTTAGCTCTATCAAACTGACACTCGGAAAGCTCAGTAACTATTTATGATTGTGCGTGATGTTGATCATGACCCATGAATAGGTCAAGCCTTCATTGTTAATTACCTAGTTCACTAGGCTTTGTTACAGGCTGGAGGTAGATATCCTGGGAGGAACAGTCTTGCAAAAGAGTAGGAGAACTTACCACTTTACTGACAAGTTGACCACAGTCCCCAGTTTGTGAGTCCTATTTTAAGTGTTGCCGTCTGTTCTCAGAAAAGAATGAAAAAGGATGAGACAATCATTTAAGCCCCTGGCAGCGGCAATAGCTGAGTAGGTGGTCATTTATTCATTGCCTCTGTATATCAGGCATTCTACTTGACCAGCATCCCACTAAAATCGTTAAATTATCATTATATTTAACAATCACAATTACCCTACAAGGTCATTCTTAATTCCGTTTTATAGACAGAGAAGCTGGGGGTAAAAGAATGTAGATAACTTTCCTGGGGAAGCACAGCTGGTTATTTCCAGAGCTACAATTTGAACCCAGCTCCAACCAACTCAGAAGTGTTCCTCCCACTATTTCATCTCTCCAAATCTCTTTCTTTTTGCATTCAACGTTGCCAAAAGTCACATTTGGCATCAGGTTTGAGATTATTGAAACTTCATACTTCCTTTTTTCAAAATCAAGCATTCTATAAATTAAAAACAAAATCTGATTGGGATTCATCTCCTTCTCTGCCAGTGGAAACAGAGTAGAGGGCATGGAATTTGAGGGAAAAGGAGGAAGAATAAATGAACAGCATATTAGCAAAGGGCCGGGGGAACCCCCAAGTGACTAACAATCAAAAATAGAATTTTCTGCATGTCAGATACTGAGTCATTCGCTGTATGGCCCAATTAACCTTTCTTCTGATTCCGGATTTCAAACTTGTGTCCTTGGAGAACAAAAGGCTTACCGATTGCCTTGGCTGAGTCACTTCTGTGCAGTTTTAGAATAACCCTGCTTGCACATTATTCTATTGGAAACAAGCATTTTCACACTAGGTTAAGGACTGGGATTAAAAGAAAAGAGAAAGCTAAGATGTCCATCTGAAAACTATCAGTGTCATCTCAATGAAAAGTTATGATGTTTTACTTCTCTGAAAAAGCTGAAGAAAGCAATCTGGCCAGTTATAAATTTAATTTATGAAAATAATACCACAGGCCTAAATCATCCAACACTGTAGCTACTGATTCTTCGTTCTAGTTCCTTGGGGAACAGTTACTGTATTTGAGGTGGTAGAACTACCGTTGTCTTACTTTATCATTTAAGTGTCATATTAGGCAAACACTGAGCACAGCTGAAGGGTTGCAAACTAACTAGGATAGAATGGGATAGTATTTTTCACTTATTTTTTTAAAATGTAATTGGTAGAAAGATTTTGCTGTTGGTGAGGGCTGATTTTTTTTTCCTCATTATTTCTCCCTCCTTCTTTTATTTTCACCACAGTGTTGCATTTTCTTGGTTTTGTGTGAGGCATTAGGAAAGGATAAATCATGACGTTCTGGGTCTATGGTCTTTTTTAACCTCTGGGATTATTTTCTTTAACAGAATTGTTGGAAAGTTGGCTGTTACCTGACAGAAAATAAAACAACCAATTTTTCATCACGAGTTAAATAAACATTGAAAAATCAGCATTCTACAAGGACCATTAGCTTATGTATCACTGTAAAATGTTTTATGACTCTTTGTATAAAGGATGCTCATATAAAAATAAATTGTGTCATAACAAACATTTCTCCCAGTCATGGTTTGTAACAGCCTTAATCTCAAATAAATCTAGGTTGAACATTGTAGTCTCCAGAAAAACTGACCTTCAGTTTCAAATAGTTGGGTTAAATCATTGTGATGATGACACAGTCTCAGATATAAGGAGATACAAACTTGTATCAGCTCCCCAGATAATCTTTTATTTAGAAGAGGAGAGATGTCTCAATGAACTGAAATTGCTCTTGAGTGACCCATTTTATTTATACATCTGCTTATTCTGACTACCAGTTCACATACAGTGCCACAGAGAATCCTGCACATAGCTCCCTAGGGTTCCCGAGAGAGCAATCCATAGAAATACATAGATTAAAAACCATGAGCAATTGCCATTTTACATCTGTCAAATTAGAAAACATTTTTAAGTGCAATACTGCTGCTACAATGTTGTGAAGTGACTGGACTCATATACTACTGGTAGCAATGTAATTGCTTTGAAAAGTATTTTGGCAATACATCAAGTGTTAATATACTTTGATACTACAATTACACTTCTGAGAATTTTGTGCAAGGAATAATTTAGAAGAATTCAAAAAGCTAAGATGTTCACTGCAGAATTTTTTTATACTAGTGAACAGTTAGAAACAACTATGTACTCAACAATGGAGACTCTTAGTCAATTTTGAAAGTCTGTAATGGGTTATACACATTAAGTCTAATTGGCAATGTTTAAAATTTTGTGATATAGAGCTCAGTAAAAAGTACTAATTATAAGCATATAAAATTATTGCATATAGATAAGAAGCAAACTTTGCTAAAATTGTTCAGGTTTAGCTGTTAAATTATATTTTAGCTTTATAATTTTTATATTTAACAATAATTAAGATCTAAAAACTACTTGACTGTGAAGATTAATATTAATGAAAAAAGTTTTTTATTGGAACTTTCCTTAAAATATTTTAGTTGTTCAAGTACAAACCTTTGAGACCTGAAATTGTCAAGGATTTGGAGAATTGACATTTATACGATTGAATTTACAAAAAAGAAAATAACACAAATAAATGAACAAAAGAGAGAGACATTCTTCCCGAATAATGAAACTTCCCATTCTTGTTCTTTTGGGGATTTTTAACGTTGGCACTTGGAGTAAGAAGATCTCATTAGATAATTTAGAGAGAAGTCATTCATTTAACATGATGAAGCAGTATAGCTTGTGGCCGTGAACCATGAAATGTCCTGATATGAGTGGAGTAAATAGGCTTTTTGGAAGGCGCTCTATCCCAAAGAACAATAGGACAGAAGAAAATGTGAATATAGGTGATCCATCCCTGCTACACTCGAATCAGATCTATAAACATCACATAGGGAAAAAAGAAAACCTTTGGAAATAACCTAAATGCCCAACAACTGGGGATTGGTTAAATAAAGCATGCTATGGTCAGATGATGAGTTATTAAGTAGGCATTGAGAGTAAAGTAGAAAAATATTAATATCAATCTGATTAAATGTCTACAGTAAAGTTACATGAAAAAGGCAGATAGAAATCATGCATACAATATTATAATTTTTATATATGCATTCATAGAAAAAAATTAAAAAGTTGTAAACTTATCAATAGTGGTTATCTGGATGTTGGAATAATAGACAATTCTCTATTCCTGTCCATATTCTTCAATTTTTTCTCCTATACTGTGCATTACTAAAATAATTGGGAGAAACTTTTTGCAATTTTTTTTCTTAAACTGTATGGGTACCCAAATACATAATCAATGAACTATTGTCTGAAGTAATTTTTAAAAATGGCAACATAGAAATTGCAATAAAATGAAATACTATTTTGACTGTATAAATGGAATAAAAGTCTAAAGCAGTACTCAGGTAAGGACGTTTCATTTTAATGTAATTCCACCAGTGAGTAGCTTGCATTTAAGTGCCAAATATTGGTATTTACGTATATGAAAGCTCTTTTTTACTCTCTCTTATATTTTCTTTTTTTTGCTAAAATTAGGGTGTCACATATACCAAAATCAATCAATTCTTCCTTCCCTCCTTCTTTTCTTTCTTTCTTCCATCCCCCTACCTCTCAATTCCGTAAAGATAGGCAAGTGAGTGAGGGAGGGTTTAGCTTAGTGTTTGCCCATATGTAAAATGTTTTGAGTTCATAAAATCCTGAAAAAATTAAAGTAGCATACAGAAAACAGAAAAGAGCCCCACTTAGGTACTGATTAGCAACTAGACACAAACATTTCCTCTAAATACTTCAGTGTTTGTGATTTAAGTAGCTACTTGGGACACATTGAAGAGTCTGTTGTTAGCTTTCTGCATTCATATGATAAGAAACAAAGAATTCTTTAGGCTTGACCTTTGTAAATAGAAAATCCTGAAAATGAGAATGCTGTAATTTTTCTTTCTGAAGCTCAAGCATATATTGAAGGAGATTGGCCTCAATTCTGTCACCTTCTCATCACTAAATATGGCAGCCCTGAAGTTAATGAAATAATGCAAATGCTCAAGGCGGCCTTCACTCACTCCTTTCGATGCACTGATAAATGAAAGATTTTAGTTAGGGGTTTGTTCTTGTTCTTACTCATTTTTTACCAAAAGATTTTGTCTTTGCTTGTAATACTTGAGGATCTACACTCCTATTATCTCAATTGAGGCTAAGGTACTATGGGATTCCCTGTCCAGAGTGTGATGGGCCAGTGTAATCATTATAAGGGATTTCAAATCAATATAATTTGGCAATAGCAAAAACTATGGAAATTTCTCCTCAACTTTTTATTGGTTTGGGGTAAATACCTATGAAGTGGAGGAAAGAAGGTAGGACATGTGAATGGAAGAAAGGAGGGGAAGAGGAAAATACTCTGAAGTCATGCAGCAAAAAAGTAATTTCTTTCCTTGACCACTGCACCTGTTGATGTGGACTCATTTGTTTTTTCTCCCTTGGTAGTTTAAAAGAGAAAGCCTCACCAAAGGGTAACCAATTGATTATTATAATATTATTAGCTGGATTAAAATAATGTTATTTGTGTAGAAAACAATTATTGCATATGTTTGTTTTAAATTCCTCTGATTGTGTGTTGTAATGGCTTAGCCTAGGAGTTAGCAAAAAATGATTTTTTTCTAACACAAGTCTGTTGTTGAAAGACTTCTTTTTCCCTAATTATTTATTGCTATCCTAACACAACACACATCCTCTTGTTTCCTCCTTCATGCCATCATCATTTACATTTTTGTTACCTCCTTGTGGATTTGTGGAACGATATCTAATAGTACAAAGCATAGCATTGCTCCAGGACCTAGCACAATGTTTTGCATGGTGTAGGTGTTTAGTAAATATTGAATGAATTAAATTCAGAACCCTGAGGGAGAAAAGTCACAAATTTATCAAGTAATTCACAAAGAGACATATCCCTGACAGCTAATCCAGTTAAATGTATTAAGGTAAGCTGAATCCAGAATATGTTTCAAATCATTTCTTATAAGAGTTTTGTTACTGGCTGGAACACTTGTTTCTCAGTATGTTGATCGAACGTGACTTGAGCCAGAAAGATTCACAATAAATAACACCAGGAGGCTTATGAATGATGTATAAAGCCCACCAATCTAATGACAGGTAAGGCAGAGGTGAGCAGTTACTTTATTTCAGAGCAGCTAAAGTCTTGGCAATGTAATGCAATCATGGAAATAGTGAGTGGTTGTAACTGGTTTGTAGTAAACTTCTAGAATGAAACAAGCTTGAAATGTTCTGATGGATATTTGATCTTTTGTATTAA
This sequence comes from Macaca fascicularis, assembly GCF_037993035.2. NCBI lineage: Eukaryota > Metazoa > Chordata > Mammalia > Primates > Cercopithecidae > Macaca > Macaca fascicularis. The sequence continues at coordinate 158,159,884 of NC_088375.1, read as the reverse complement.
TGGAGCCATCACTTCAGATGAGCACAAATGAAAATGACCCCTCTCGCTCCTCTAGTATTTGCCCAGTGGTTACAAGGATCAGCTAAGTGCTATGTAGAGGATTAATCACTTTTTACTTGCAGTGAAAGTATACTTTTTTTTGGTAACTAGCAATTCTAATACAGTAAAACTTAACTACTAAATAAATATCATTAGTATTATGACTATAATTGAATATCAAGATGTCACCATCTTGAAGAAAAGGGTGAAAGTTTACTTTCTGTTCCATATTGATACACCAGGGCCAACACTGCTGACTTGTTAACAATAATGATACAATTTTTTAAAATTTTTCCTGAATTTTCTTTCTAAAACCTAGGTTCTGCAACAGATTAATCACAGGATCTATTGCTTTGCCATTGGGTGTCTAGCACTGTGATTCTCTAAACTAACTTGATAGAAACATAGGTCATAATATTGTTGGGTGGAAATGAATCATAGCTTATGGTTGCAAAATATTCCACATGAAGCTAACGGATTGTAGACATCTGGGAATGGAAATGATATTGTAGATTGGCTAGCCAAAGACTGGGCTCTACTCCCACTGCATGTGTTTCTGTATATAAAAGCAATCGCTCATGCTTCTGTTTATTTATTAAATGAAGCTCTTATTTTATCAGGCAGGCTCCTTTTCAGTGGCAAGTTAAAAGAAGTTAGAAGAACCAAGAAGTGATGTCACAAACATGAAATACATTTTCTCCTGTGTTGTCTCCCTTTTCCAACAGCTTTTTTTCTCATGCCTCCCCAAATCCAATAGGGGAAAAAAATCAAGGACTTCTCTTCCCCAGGAGCTTGGATAAAAGCTCAAGGCTTGATCTCTTTAGTCCAAATTAGGTCACCTGTCCATCCCAAGAGGCCATCACTGAGGCCAGGAGTGTACCTGGGTCACAGTTCTGTACTGGAGGTAGGATTAGCTCCACATAAACTGGGTTGAGCACAGGGCAGGAGTTCTTATGCAGAGGTGATTTTACCAGAAGTAGAAATCAGATGTTGTAAGCACATGACAGATATTCACTGTGTTTACTGGTAGCCAGGTCCTTTACAAATTGTTGATACAAAGATAAACATGACTTGATCTCTTTCCCTCTCTGAATCTCACCACCTGATCTTTGTTAAGGGTACCCTGTGGTCAATTTCTCTTAAGTCATATTTCTAATCCTATCCTACCCTTCTTCAAAAATGTTTCTGATTCTTTATCATCTATTGATTAAAATATTGACTCCTGGGTTAACCTTTCTTCCAATCTACCTCTCAATCCTGGCAAAAGTGACTGATTACATATCTTTGGATTTTCCTGCCTCTGCGACTACCCTGGAATGTCTTCCTCCATGCTAATCACTGATCATCTGAATACTGTTAAGGTGAAGTTCGGATACTGTATTCACAAAACACCCACTGATTTCCTTCATCTACTGTCTATAGCACTTAGCATGAACCTATCTTAAAGTACTTACTGTTTGTTTAACAAGTACTTGTCAAACGCTTACTATATTCTTATTGCTTTTCTAAGTGCTTAAAAATATGTTTTTCTACTTTGTATCATTGTTCATAGTGCTCTTGTCTTTTTTTCCCAGTAAGCAATAAGCTCACTGAAGCTGGGATTCTTAAAGGCAATGAGTTACCTACCCACAGTTGGCAAACAACATATTTCTAATGGATGAATATGTGTTAATCCAATTTGCACATTTATTGAACACTAGCACTTCAAACATAAGAGAGTAGGGCCCTATTTTCTTTCAAATCTCTCTCTGCACATAGTATGGTGAAATATATGTGTCGGGCAGTCAATAAACATTTGCTAGTCCTCTAAATGTGATAGAAATTTTAAATATCCAAATATTTAAAAATGAGCCTTTTCCTTTTGTTTTATATTCTTCAATCTTTAGGCGTCATTTTTGAAACATCTTGTCATTTTGCTCTTCCTAACAACTTTTACAAGAATGTCTAAGTTCTACTTTCTAACTTGAGTAGAATTTGGGTCACTTTTTTTTTTTTTTTTAACAACAGGGACTTTTTTCAGCAATTGCAAATGCCAATGCTGTTGAGCCATTGCTAAAATATTGGGTTTTATAAAGTGCTTCTAAGGGCCAAAGGGCTTTGCAGGCTCATGGTCTGTGCGGGTGGTCCTGAGTTGAAGCATCCAGTGGCCCTAGCAAACATGACATTTAAGGGGGTAAGCACTGATTTGTAGGGTCACTTGCAAGTACAATTGAGCATCTTGCCTTCATTTGTGAGTTTGTTATTTGAAATGACTGACATTTTAGGTGTTTCCATGTAGAAATTTTGTCTAAAATATGTAAAGCATAAATGGGTAAAAGAAAAGATTCATTTACTTGATCTCATCCATGCTGGACAACGATAAGGCTTCTCTGCTGTCTTTCTACTGTGAACAAGAGATGGGAAAGCTTTCTCTCTTTTTTTTCTTTTCTTTTCCTTTCTTTTCTTTTTTTTTTTTTTTTTTTTTTCCTTTTCCGTTTTCTTCTTTTGTTGCTTCTCTTCCTGAATAACTTTCCAGCCAAGTTAGGTGAATGCCAATAGGTGTCAATTGCCACTGACAACAAGAATAGCCTTGGTGATCTGTGTGAGAACAGGGTTAGGGAAGTGGTGAAGGCAGAGCCAGACAACAGTGGATGAACAGCTGTCTCAGTAGTCTGGTGAGTGAGATGTGAGCTCTGGAAAGGGAGCACCCAAGCTAAAACCCAAACTCTGCTACCCACTAGCTGCTGACAATAGGCATGTTACCAAAGCGCTCGCTCTCCCTGCCTCAATCTTTTCCTCTATAAAATGGAAATAAAAACAGAACTATCTCAAGGTTGTTGTGAGGAGTACATGAGTTCAAGCAGGTAGGATGCTTAGAACAATGCCAGTTTCATTACAATTCCTTGGTAAAAATTAGCTGTTGTTTTTGGTGCATGTGCAAAGACAGCAAGTTGAGACTACTTTTGAGGCTGAATTATGAAAATTGGAGAGAAAATGAGGCCATCGATAGATACAGGCCAGGAATTAGGTGAAAGGTGATTATTTTATATTCTGGGCAAAAAGAAGTGGCCCTCAGAGAGTGACAGATTAAAAATGTGGGAAGAAGGATTAATTGATGGAGTAATAGTGCTGAAAGGCGAGTGAGGATGGAATTCAGAGAAGAGGTGAATAGATGGATGGGTAAATCTTGGATAGAGGGGGCTTCTTGTTCTCTAAAGCTGAAGCTAAGGTGGAGGTAATAAGGAGGAAAGGCTAAGAATGCATGTCTTTGTGCGTGGGGAGTAGAGAGTTGAAAGGATTCAACCTTAATAGCTTACTGTCTTTGTGAAATAGAAACAAGCTCATCTAATGGGAGACAAGAGGTTTCAGGAGTGAGGAATAGAGTAGAACTCATAAATGAAGAAGAAGTTACACAGCAGTAACTCCTAGAGACATGATGACACTAGCCAGAATGTATAGTTTAACAAAAGGATTGAGAAGTCAGGTATGATAAGAAATTGTGCTCACACAGTGAGACACTGGCATTTGCTTCCACAGGTGGGACATTTCTAGGTGGTGACAAATCTGAGATGAACCATCTGAAAATTTTTGTGATCTGCGGTGTAAAGCGTGAACTTAAAATATAGTTTTACCAAAAATAAATGATTGATTATATTCATACCTTTCTTGAGTTATTAAATTATCTTCTGTTTCCTGTACATTTGCAATGCTATTGGGATGGTAGACTTTCAGAGTTGAATTAGATCCTGCCTCTATTCCACCCAATGCATCCTTGAGAATAGTTATAGATGGGAAGTCATATTTTATTGTCCTTATCATGTTATTTTTAGTAGACTGCATTCCATTAATGTAGAAATATACATGGTGTGATATGGATTTTATCTTGTGGTGATCAGATGAAAAGCCCTCCTTTCCTGCATACGCTTTTGCAATGTTATTTCATCACTCTTCCCATCAAGAGGTGGAGTCTACATTTCCTCCCTTTGAATCTGAGCCAGGCTTGGAATTAGTTTAACCAGGATAAGGCAAAAGCAGCACAGTGTGACTTCTGTGCCTAAACCTTAAGATACAATGCACTTTTCATTTTTGCCATGTTAGAACCCTTAGCTAACATGAACAAACAAAAAGGTTTCATTTCCCTGGTCTGCTGGAGAGAAAGGCCAAATTGACAGAGACCTAGGGGATGAAAAACCACAGAAAGAGACAGGGTGTGACAGCTGCAATGAGTTCAATCACCCCAACAGAGACACCGGACATGTTAGTAGTGCCAGCTTGCCTCAGTCAACACATGTGGCACAGAGACAAACCGTTGCCACTGAGCCTCCCCACAATGCAGAATTGTGAGCAAATACATGGGACTGTCACTTTAAGCAGAATAGTTTTGAGAGCTTTATTATGCTGCAATAGGGCATGAAAAGAAAGAGTCTCAAAGCAGAGAGACAAATTACAAGACCACTGGCATAATCCAGATGTCAGGCAATGAACTGGAAAGTACAGAAAGAAAGGTAGAGGAAAATGTGGGAGAGCAGTAGGTGGCAAGGTTCAGCGGTACCTCGTTATTGGATCTGGGGCAAAGGAGAAAGAGAAATAAAGATTACTATGACACTCTATTTCTAGGAAAATAAGGTTGTGAACAGCAATATGGTCTAGATAAAGACCCGGATTTTGGAGGAAAATAAGTCCAATTGGCAGTTGATATTTCTTGATGTGATACCACAACTTCCATGTAAAACATTCCTCAGCAGCTGGAGATACCAACCAGAAGCAGAGGCTGGAGTCAGGTGATTAGAATAGCTATTAACTGTTTCTGTTTCAAATAAAAAGATGCAGCCAGCTCTACTTCCCTGTTGTTCCAGCCTAATGGGTGTGTTCTACTTTCCTTCTAATTCCTATATTGAGTAGGAAAGGTAGAGTTGTCAGGTGAAGGTGGAAGAGGGAAAGAGAGGAGAGGGAGAGGACTCTTGTGAAGAGAAAAAGCCAACCTTGCATCCTGTGGGATTGCACCTTATTTTAGTTGCACCTCTTGGAAGCTTTACTACTTATGTAAAAATAAGGAAAGCAACATACACACTCAATTAAGTCCTCCCTTTAAATAGCAGCAAATGAAAATAAGAAACCTAACCTCAGCTTTTAAAATCACAAAGAAAGGATAAGAGATGCTTTCCATTTATGGATTCTCAGAACCTTCAAAATGGTCCTACATTTGTTCTATGTGTGCATAGGGAGGAAGCTGGGAATGCTGAAGTGGCGAGGTTTCACCTGGCAGTCAGCATTGCTACTTCCCACTCACCAAGTTGTGCAATTTGCAAGAAGAGGAAAAATTAAAGATAGTGTCTCTTTAAAGGGAGACAGTGTCGTTTAGAGAGACTACAGCGTAGTGTAGCGGCTTATGCTCTGTGGTCAGCAAGAACTGAGTTTAGGTCCTTGTCCCATCACTTACTAACTGTGAGACCCTGAATACAATATCAACTCCTAAGAACTTCAGTCACTTCAGCTGTAAAATAGCGAGAATGCTGTATACTGGGGTTGTTTTGAAGAGTAAAGTAGAATATGCATGAAAAGCACTTAGCCTGGTAAGGGCGCAAGTTACTAAGTGGTAACTGTAGTAGTTGGAATTAGTAATTTGGGACTTTCACATATTTGGCTTATCACTGAGACTATTTTCCAGGAATGTTTACAATAAGAAACTTGGGCCAACTGCATTTTAGTCAAGGATTAAAATGTAACAAATGTGTAATGTTATGTAACAACAGGTAATTTTACAATTTATAAATGTCATTAAGATTTCTCTCCTAGGGTACAAATGTTGTTGTTTCACAAAATTTTTAAAAATTATTTTATTTTATTTATTATACTTTTAGCTCTGGGTTACATGTGCAGAACTTGCAGGCCTGCCACATAGGCATACACGTGCCATGGTGGTTTGCTGCACCCATCAACCCATCATCTACATTAGGTATTTCTCCTAATGCTATCCCTCCCCTAGCCCCCCACCCCCCAACAGGCCCCAGTGTGTGATGTTCCCCTCCCAGTGTCCATGTGTTCTCATTGTTCAACTCCCACTTATGGGTAAGAACATGTGGTGTTTGGTTTTCTGTTCTTGTGTTAGTTTGCTAAGAATGATGATTTCCAGCTTCATCCATGTCACTGCAAAGGAAATGAACACATCCTTTTTTAAGGCTGCATAGTATTCCCTGGTGTATATGTGCTACATTTTCTTTATCCAGTCTATCATTGATGGGCATTTGGGTTGGAATTTTAATAAACCTTCAGGTAAACCAAAACTGACATACTGGCTACTTACTGTTTTTCTTCATAATTCTGGATGTCAGAAAATGAACAATGTTCTAATACAGAGGGTAAACTTTCTATGAAGGACCAGAGAGTAAATATTTTAGCTTTGCAGGCCACATACGATCTCTATTGCATACTTCTTTGTTATTTGTTACAACCCTTTTAAATCTGTAAAAACTATTCTTAGCTCATAAAAAAACAGGCTATTGGTCGGATTTGCCACATAGACTGAAGTTTGCTGACCCCTGCTCTAGTATAAATTTGTCTTGTTTATTACTAGCGTGCTTGTGCCAATAAGTATTTTTTAAAAGAGAGAGAAAATGCATTAAGTAAATAACATTTAGGTGATTCTTTTTCTGATTCAGACATATTCTGGGATGAAATGAGACCATTGATCATTTTCTTTGATGGAATAGAACTGTTTTCATTGAAATGCAATGAGATTAGGCATGATTTTGAGGACTGGGGACCATTCAGCACATTAGTTCTGAACCATATCCTTGTGCTTTGCAGAATTTTTTTTCTCTTCCTCAGAGGAACAGTTTGGATACAGGGCTTTATGGCATCAGGCATAAGCTGTCATTAAAACCTTCAACTGAAAATTCTGCTGCCCTTTATGAAAATGAGCAGCTGGTCAGCCGGACCATTGCCCGCCCTCAGCTCTGTTCATGTTGTGTACAAGTAGCTTGAATAGCCCTTCATGAGCAGGGCTTTTACAGACGTTTTCCTATCATTGTTGGGAGGGAATTCCAGACCAGCAGCTAGTGTCTCTTTCAGCCTGTGTTGTGCCTTGGCATCTATCTCTCTGTGGACCCAGGAGTGAAATACCCTCCTGGAAGCAGTGGTCCAGGATAGTCTTGTCTCTCTGACTCATGTCCCAAGTTGCTTCTCTGGAGATACCTGTGGCATCTTTCCCCCTTTTACTCTGTTTTCCTGCATTTCCCTCTATCTTCCACTGACTACAAAGATAAAGACAAAGAAAAAATAATTTTAAAACATATAAAGTACTTCAAAATATCTATCATTGGATATCTGGAGACTAGATCACATTCTTATCTTTTCATCCAGCATATTTTTTGGTGAATACTATATTGTGTGTTTAAAAAGACAGGTGGAGACCTGACTCACGCTCTGAATCTTCCAATTTTGCCATCGACCACATTCTTAATGCCCTGAGAACACAAGGTCAGGCAAAGGAGCCTCTCAGCTGAGGTTCTGGCCCCAGGCGCCAAACAGGTCCTCTGTGAGCTAGGCACACAGGATTCCTTTTGGTTGAGGTCAGCCTTAGCAGAATGTAGAGCCTAGAGCAAATTTGGTCAAGCAGCTTCCTTTGCTCCCAACACCCTAAGCCTGCACTGGGGCCTGACTTCTGGCATCTCACCAATCCAGTCATGAGGGATGCCTGGCTCAGAAAGAGCACCTTGTCAAGGAAGAAGCAGCTCCAGATCATGAAAGCCCAAGCACATTTGTCCCTGTGCCCAGAACAGAGCTAGACTGGTCTGCCTCTTCCTGCATTCTTGGGGCTCTTCACTCTGTGTATTCTCAGGGGAAGGGTTGTACCAAGGGAGAGCACACTCCAGCCTCCTCTCACTGATTCATTCAGTCATTCACCCACTCAATACAGATTTAGTGAGTATGTCATGTGCCAGACACAGTTCTAAGTACTGAAGACACAGCAGTCTGTGCTCATTTTACTCGGTAACTTGCTCTGAAGAGGTACCTCCAAGGATCTCACTCTTTCGTGGGATCTCTTCTCAATCACTTTTGTTCAGTATTGTGAAACCTATGGGCCTTCGATCAGGGAAAAAAATGTCCTTAAACCAGTCTAATCCATGGCAAGGTCCTCTTTGGAAGGGGAGTAGCAAGGACTGGTGAGAAGGGAGCTATGAGTGCTTTTTGAATTAGGACCTGCTCCTTACTGTGGAGAATAGCTCACTCATTCCTACCTTCCTCCAGGTCTCATGAACATGCACAATCCTGTGTGTTGCATCTCCTAACCTCATCTGATTCTCTTCTCTTTGCCTGGTCGTGGACTAATTTCCCTTTAGCCCACGTGATGATCTTTAAGTTAAGTCTCAGCCTATTTAGACTCAGGCTGCCTCACTCACCTTGAAGTTGCTGTCTTTATTATATTATGGCAGTCAAAGGTTGTTTTTTTTGGGCAGAGAAGTTACTTTACTGGATGGTGGACTACCTGTCCTGAACGTTCACAAACATATACTTTTGTTTTCTGGAGTTCCTCCTGGTTTGTTTTCTGATGGATTTCTGTTGACTCCCAGATTGAACCAATGCTTATCCTGTGTTTGGTGTATCAGGCTTTTCTGTTCTGATTGATTTACTGTAGCTAATTTCTAGGGAGACTTCAATTCCTCACTAAAGTCAAGTTCCTTGCCATACAGGTCCAGTATTTCTAACTCCCATTCAGACAGAGAATTTGTTTTTATTACCCACAAGAGAAAATGATCTGGCTTTCCTGCTCTAAAGATACCCCTAGTATTACTATTTTTTCCAGTCATGTGTTTTCAGATATTTTTCTTTAATTGACCTTCTCTATGGTCAGATTTGTGACTGTGTTCCTTCTCCTAGTTTATTAATTCTTAACAGCCCTCCTAGAAGAGTGTAAGTGTGCTTAACCTGTTATTCTAGAGACATATAACAGAACTAAATACTTTCCACTCCACACAAGGAGAGGCTATTTTGAACTCCATGTATCTTCACACAGAGGTTACTCCAATAACTTGTGGCGGGGAGGCCCATTGGAATATGGAAACAGACAGAATAAAATTTGTTCCCTTTTCCCCAAATCTCACATAGCCTCATATAATTAAATGAGATCTTGGTTACCTCTCAGCCTGTAAAGATTCCCCTGAGTGAGTATGTGTCAGCCCCTGTCTTGGTTCATTTTATGCTGCTATAACAGAATACTGACTGGGTAATTTATAATGAATAGGCTGCATGATTTATAATGAACACAAATATATTTGGGTTATGGTTCTAGAGACTGAGAAGTCCAAGAGCATGGTGGTGGTATCTTGTGAGGGCCTTCTTCCCATGTCATAACATGGTGGAAGCCATCAAATGGAGTAGAGAGAACATGCTCAAGGGTGGAATAGCAGGGGGCCAAACTCATCCTTTTATCAGAAACTCACTCACATGGTAATTCATTTCCGCAGCAACGGTATTAATCCATTCATGAAGACAGAGCCCTTATGATTGAACCGCCCCTTAAAGGTCTCATCTCTCATCCCTGTTGCATTGAGAATTAAGTTTCCAACACATGAACTTTGGGGGACACATTCAAATCATAGCAACTCCTTATTACCCAAATTTATCCTTATACTGGCCAACCTACACATTACAAATTTACATTTAAAAAAAAAGTTATTAAGATTTGCTAACTTAAAAGATTTGCATGTTGTAAAAAAAATCAAATAAAAAGCAAATAATCTTTAAAAAAATTTGCATTTTTAAAATACAGTGTACTGACCGGAATGTAGTCAAGTTATCTATAGCTGCTGGTTGATAAAGGCGACAGAATTGACAGCTCCCACATCTGTAATTAAATGTGTGAAACTAACAAATGGAAATAATAGAGAAAGATTATTTTTCTTTACTGGTCATGTTGTGACATCAATTTGTTTTAAATGATGAGAAAAGAACTTAAAGGATTTGCGTTTTATTATAGTGCAAATTAACATTCAACTACTGAACTGAAATAGATTTGCATAAGAGTTATCACTATCAATGATCATTTGAAATTCATTTTGCCCGGATAAATTAGAATCTCCAGTGATAACAAGCAAGAGTTATCTCCTGCATTTTTGAAAAAAGGTTAAAATAATAGCTATTTCCTATAACTGGATCTTGAGATTGGACATAAACCTTGTACATGCAGCTTTCCTTATCTGATTTTAAGTTTCCTTTAACTGTAAACATGAGTTAATGCCATGTGAAACTAGGAAAATAAAATGGAATTTGAAAATGATGTTGGATAGATTAAAGTAAGGAAATCCTAGATTTGAATGATATGGAAATGTCACCTAGTTCAGTCTCATGGAGGGGTACATAGTGCCTCTAGCTGCTATCATCCATAATGATCTCCAAGGAAGAAAGTAGATAAAGATCCTTTCATCATCAATTGTAGGACTCCCCTCAACCCTGCCCCAAATATTAGACCTTCAAACTCTCTTTTAGTAGTAAATTTTTTGTAGGTATTAATATATATTTTAAATAACATATGACAGAGATGACAGAGGTGATAATAATAAGTAATCACTCTCCTTATTACTCTGAAAATATTGTATATAACAGTAATATCAACCACAATCAAAATGCCATATATTGAGTATTTAAATGGGCTAGACTCTCCTCTGATCCTTTTTTTAAAAGGATCATTCCACTAGTTTCCATTGCCATTATGAAGAAATAGGGACTTAGAGAAGTTAAGTAATTGGCTCATTTCCACAGTTTTTAAGGGACAGAGTTGTTATTCAGGAGCAGACCACATACTTCAAACCCTCCTGACCCTGCATCATCATACAGTAACTGTGTATCTATTGAAAATCTGTGGTTAGGTCTCTTGTGAGCTTGACCTCTGAATTAATTATTTTCCATTTCTAACATTTTTCCATAGTGTCATGTTCCAGCATTAGTCACTTACGAAGATGTAGGATGTGCTATTATTTTAAATCCACATTCATCAAGAAAAGAGGCCTAATTGGAGTGAATTAAGGTAGCTAGCTGCAGTTTCCTGATGATTAAGCACTAGAATATGTTGCTAGGAGAAATTGGAGAATTTTCTTTTTTGAAAGTCTGAAAGAAAAGCACAAATAAGGTTTCAACAAACTCTAACTGGAACCCTAGTTTCCTGATTTGTTAAATGAATGGTTTAGAGTAGGTGATCTCCCTTGGGTCTCGGATCAACCCTAACAACCCACAAGTCTGTAACTTTAAGTAGCAATTGGATGTTATAACCTCTCAAGGTCATTTTTAGACTTCTATTTTTATGCTTGAATGATTCTTGACTCTCTTTGGTTCAGCGCCACATTCTTGAGTTTCTTTCAAATGGAGATCTCCTAAGAGCTATTATTTAACAGTACCCAAATGTGCAATGTACAGAATTAAATACAACCATGCATTTAAGACTTTAACAATCATAGGTCATCAGCACTGTGTGTTCTTTCTCCTATTTGATTAAGGTTAAACAACAAGATGATGTTTCCTTATTGGGTAGCATTTGAAAGTGTATTGTGTATGTGACAGATGGGATCTTATAAATGCATTAGGCATGCTTATTTTAATATCTAAGCATATGCAAAAGTTCTAGAAATATTTTACATGCAAATGTCTGGAGCTCCACTAGGGCCCATAATAGAAATCCGTACTCTGTGACTTCAAAGCCCTAGTCTCGACAACTAATCACCTGGCTATTTCCAAATCAAATTTCTTCAACAAATCAAAGGCATTTGTCCTACCCAAGAATCAAGTTCTGTGGCAAGTTTGACATTTCAAAATCAAGCTGCTTATTGAGATATTCATGCACTGAAAAAGGCACATAGAATTTCTTTTAAGAGATGAGACACACCTTTTTTATGCTCCAATGAATTAGAAATTTCTCAAAAAGAATTTTAACAAATTTTCTACACACACACACACACACACACACACACACACACACTCCTCATCTTTGTGGTAAGAGCCAAGATTCAGAATTTCAGCCCGAGAGATCTTTCATTTTCTGAAAGTTTATGAGCCTCTGCGATTTCACTCCTTTTAGAGTCATAATTACTGTGTTGCTTCCTAGTTGCTAACAGTAACCCTGATTAAAAGGAAGAGAAAAAAAGAAGAGATTGTCCACATACCAATATTAAGTGGCTTCACAAAGCGGGGCTGAGGAATATTTCTAACACATTTGTGGTAAGTACAACAAAGTGTGCAATTCACTGGGAAGCAGGACAGAAAAGATGGAAATAATAATGTCAAATAACTCACTTTACCCAGGGCTCCCTATGGGCAAGGCACATGCCAAGTCCTCCACAGGCATTATTGCATTTAATACAACAGCCCTCCAATGAGACACTTTTACTATAGCATTTTTACCCATGAAGAAACTGAGGTTCAGAGAAGTTGAATAACTTGACAAGAGTCACCTAGACTCCAAAGCCTCTGTTCTTAATGCTCAACTATGCTGCTGCCTTTTCTAAGAGAAGAGTAAAACGAGAAGTCCTGGGAAGACGAGTGATATAGTCTGGATATTTGTCCTTGCCCAAACCTCATGCTGAAATATAATCCCCCATGTTGGAGCTAGGGCCTGGTGGAAGGTGTTTGGATGATAGAGACTGATCCCTCATGAATAGCTTGGGACATCCTCTTTGTGGTAAGCGAGATCTTGCTGAGTTCACATGAGATCTGGTCATTTAAAAGTGTGTGGCACCTCCACCCCCACTCTCTCTCACCTGCTCCTGCTTTTGCCACATGATGTGCCTGCTCCCCCTTCACCTTCTGTGTTGATTGTAAGCTTCCTGAGGCCTCCCTAAAAGCCAACCAGGTGCACCATGCTTCCTGTAAAGCCCGCAGAACCATAAACCAATTAAAACACTTCTCTTTATAAATTACCCAGTCTCAGGTATTTCTTTATAGCAATGGAAAAACAGCCTAATACAAAGCGGTGACTAACAACATGAAGACCAGAGTAAGCTTAGATCCACCCTGTGTTTATACAGGCTGGCCCAGAGCCAACACTTAATACATATTTGTTGAATAAATAAATGAATGGGTGAATTCAAGACAATGTAAAATAGTTTATGGGGCACACTGGCCCTTTGACCCCCACTAGTCATCCAGTCCATTCCAGCATCTATCAGTTGTCTATGATTCTCTAATAGAACAGGGCTTCCACTCCCAATGCACAAATTTGTGAAGAACAAAATGCCTACTTGACAGCCTCTGCCTTCTCTTGTTCTTTGCTGGGACTGCTATTTTCCAAGCCTGTGTTCTCTTCCATGCTGGCCATTGACTGTCCAGAACTGGCCATTGACAGTCCAGCAGGCCCAGGGCAAGCTCCGCTCATAAGATTTTTGTAATCATCTTTCTTCTTCCTTCCTTTTCTCTATTCCAGTCAGAATTTCAGCATTTCTAGAAGCAATTGCTTGTTTGCTTGTCTGCTGTCTTCTTCACACAGTAAGATATGTGAAGACAGGAGCTGCATCATTATTATATCTCCAGTGCCTGGCATCGTACCTGGAAAAAAGTAGTGGTTTAGTCAACGTTTATTACTTAAATTAGTGAATGAATGCATGGATGGATGAGTGCTCTCCATTGCAAACATTGCTTATCAAGATTGCAGGTAATTGAGTACTATTACTATTAATTGTTATTATAATACTGAACTTATTTGGAAATGTTACTATTAGAAGAAACATATTTTCCAGGTGTGTGTGTGTGTATGTGTGTGTAAAACTATTATGTTCCTCATTTATTCAACAAATATTTATTGAGTATGTACTACGTGACAGGCACTAGGGTATATTATTATGTTATTGTTGACTATTATCTTTCACCACCCCTTTAAATATTTTAGGAGAGTTCCCTCTCTCTCACCCTCTCTCTCTTCCCCTCTCTCTTTTTGCTTGTGGATGAAAATTCCAAAAGGCTCTATAATTTTCTGCATAATAGACACCCTGAAATGCCTTGAAGACATAAACATAGGCTCAATTAAGGAAATATGATTTGTAGTTCCATGGAATAATCAAAACTCTGAACTTGAGTTAATATTAAGCTTTCTCCACTTTCAAAGGTGGAGCCCTGCTTCAAGGAGGGGTCATAGGACTTAGGTGCATTCCCCGCCCTCTCCATGCTCGCCTCTTTTCTCACCTGATATGCCCAACTCAGGGCTGGACAAGAGGTGGGAGGGAAGAAAAGGGGATAGGACCTTAGTCTCACTAGTTCTTACTCGCTGTTGGTTCTCTGAGCCTGGCATATGGTTCCAGTTGTACCTGGTTGAAGAAGCTTTTATGTCCTCTTCAGAGATCTCCCACCAGACCCTTTCTTCTGAGGGTCCTTATCCTAAGCACATATTCTAGTCTAGGTGGTCTCTGGTGATTCTTCCCTAAGCCCCAAGTAGCTGGAGGGCACATACTCAGCCTTAGTGTAAATCTTCCAGACTTTCAGGCATGATGTAAGAAAATCCCACACTTGCTGTCTCACTCACATGGCTCTCATATGCTTCATGGGAAACAATTGATATCCCTGCCCCAACAGCCTCTGGGAGTTAAGGGTCAGTTAGGCATCAGTCCTCTCTATCTCCTGACCTGAAAATAGCCCACAGACCTTTCAATGACCCTCTTGCATATCCCCTCTCCAGACCTGGGGTAGAAATAGGAAGGTGGAGATGGCTAGGGAGGCGAGAGTTTTCTAATGAGATTCCTCACCTGGCCCTCCCGCTCACCACACTCTAGGCCTGCTTGGATTCTCAAAGCAGATAGTAAGTTCTAGGATCCAGAAACTTGAAAAAAATCTGCATTTGTTAGGTTGGCCTTGGAAATTTCCATTTTATTTTATAGTCTCCTTAGATCCTTCAATTTGGGGCGCGTTATTTTGTATAGTATATGATATATACTTACATATCAGTATATATCATATATTATATATGTTATATTTGATATATATTTATATATCATATATTTTACATATAGTGTGTGTGTTTCTTTGTATCTCGAGTGTTTTGAACACAACTTGTGGAATGCAATGATAAAATTATTTTGCTATCTCTCCCTTTAAAATATATTCAGTTCTTTCTCTGCTCTTGGATGAATACTCAACTTGGGCATTCTCAGAGCTTTTCTAATATCTCTTAGATAATAAGAAGGATTCCGGTCACTTAAATAATAAAATACTGTCACAATTTGATACCTGAAGTGTCCAGTTCTACGTAGTAGTCAAACCTCCCATCTTCATTCAAAATTACACCTACTCCCCGTCCTCCCAGTGGGCCTGCAGTCTGGGAATATGATGCATCTAATTTTTTTTCTTTTTCTTTTTCTTTTCTTTTCTTTTTTTTTTTTTTTGAGGCAGAGTTTCACTCTTGTTGCCCAGGCTAGAGTGCAGTGGCATGATCTTGGCTCACCACAACATCCACCTGGGTGGATTCTCCTGCCTCAGCCTCACGAGTAGCTGGGATTACAGACATGCACCACCACGCCTGGCTAATTTTGTACTATTAGTAGAGATGGGGTTTCTCCATGTTGGTCAGGCTGGTCTTGAACTCCCAACCTCAGATGATCCACCCACCTTGGCCTTCCAAAGTGCTGGGATTACAGGCGTGAGCCACCACGCCTGGCCAATTTGTTTTCTTTTTCTTGCTCCTCACTGCCCTAGCTAGCAGCTATTTATAGACAATTTTGAGTTGAAGCAAGAGGGTTGGAGGAGAGGCAAGATCTTACATCAACAGTTTTGCTGTAAGTTGGCCTCATGTTTTCTGGGTCTGGCCAATATTAAAGCTCTTTGTCTCATGGGATACTTTCAGAGGTTCTTTGAAATGCCCCCTCCCACTGCTGTGCTGGGAAACTTTCAGCAGCACAGTTCTCTTGATACACATCATGTATTTTCCTGACTTGTTTCCTACTTCTTCCACAGTCCCTAGGAATTGGGAGGTGGTGTTCACCCCTGGCTTCTGCATGCTGAGTTTTCAGTCTCCCATCTCAAAGGCCTCATTGAACAGGATGGAGTAAACACAACCTCATTCTGAGTGCCTTGTTTGTAGGGCCTGTGTTTAATCTAAGGGAAACATAAAACTTCTACTCCTAGAAACTCTAGGAGACACATCTGCCATTGTTACCACTGGAAGTGAGATGCCAGTTCACTATATCACCCCAGTTACAGGGCACAGATACCAAATTTCCAAGTGATTTTGTCAGAATCTCTTTCACTAGTAGAAGTGAGGGGGCAAGCACACTTTTGGAAGAGGGACATCAAAGTACAGTTCTTGCTAAAGAAATAAGAAATCCCCCCTCAAATTCTTTCTGCTCTCAAACCTTTTATATCCTCAGTGTGCCTGAATTGTCTGCAAACCATGTAATTACTTTTTGTTATTTCTTTTTCAAGTCCTACAGGCTGGCCTGTTTCACAGAGCATTTTCATCTCTGATAACTGTGAGAGCTGAGTGTTCAGCCAAAATTTCCAGTTGAACATCCGGATATGTACACATTAGATACACACAACTGTCCTATGGTATCAGCAGCGTACATTGTTATTCCTACTTGACGTATGAGTAACCTAAAGTACAGACAAGTGAAGTAACCCGCACCATGACTAGTTGGGTTTTCTCACTCCATGTCTTCACTCTTTCCCTGACTATGAGTTAACACATTGTCCTTTTAAGAATGGACTGAAGGTCCAGCAAGTGGATGCACAGAAGTAATCTTATTGGTTACTTTAGATTTTGCATAGGGCTACAAAATTACTAAGAAGTACTTACAACAAATAAATATAACATGCATTTGATGGGAAGTAAAATAAAATAGTAGATTTAATGATGGTTTAGAATAAGTAGTATTAAGTAACAAAATAGGCTGACATAAAAAGGAACAAAAAAAGACCAAAAAATATATGCATAGTAAAAATTAAAAGAAAAACATTGTCTATTATTGAAAATTAAGTATCTGGTCATGTGATAATAACAGCTTAATGTAGTTTGCCAATATTTGAAAGAAAACTGATTGACAGTAGCTTATCACCAATAATGAACCCCACACTTGTGCCATAGAAAATGTCTTGGGACACCAAACCACCCCCTACCCAACCCCCATGTTGTAACATCACAGTAATACAAGAAGGTGGATGCACAGACCTAATGTGAATGTGAAGTAGGCCATAGTATAGGACTACCCAGCATACATACAAGCCCACCCTGAGGGAAGTACTGAGCAAGAATCTAGGTGGGCTCAAGAGAATGAATAAAGGAAGGAGAGCAGGGTTAAATAAATATGTGAGATGAAGCATATGGTTTGAGAATTTTTGGGGTCCCACAGATCTATTGTAGGGTACTATTGGTAATGACACTCATGAACCATACGTACCTTCACCTGTTCTACTAACTAGCTGATTTTCTTGAGTAAAGAGGTCATCTGCTGGTGCCTTGGGATTGGTACTGCTTAAGTCATTTCTAAACCTGCATTCTTACTTCCCTTTAGGGTTGGACCTAGAAGGAGAAAGAGGAAGGACATGAAACAAAGAGTTGACACCTTCTTTTTTTTTTTTTTTTTTTTTTTTCTTATTTTAAAGGTACCATTAGACCTATCTATACTTCATTTGACTTTCTATCATGTTCAATTTCAGATTTTTTGTTCAATTGCTTATATCATTTAGCAACCTTTCAAAATTGAATGCTGCCTTTGGAAGTAAAGAACATCTGCTATAAATCTAGTTGTGCTGGAGATTTTTCAAGAAGCTAGAGAGGCAGATGCTGCCATATAGAGTTGGCAAAGTCCAAAAGACATGACTTACAGGCACACCAAGCCTAGGGAAACTGATGAGAAGTAGTGCTGCAAAATAACCCTTAGAGGAGGACTTGTAAAACAAAGGAATTTAGAGGATACTGGAAGTAGAAATGTAATCCAAATATGAAATAAAAACACAAAAGCTACAGCTATAATACCTTCGCCTCTAGTCTCTTTTCTCAAGCCTACTCTTCATTCCTGATTTTGCATCGTGATCTCAAAGTACTGATTCCTGATTTTGATTGGCCATTTCTCAAATTTCCCCTATTAATTTGGAATTTTCTAGTTTGCTACATATGGGCCTTCCTGAACCATACAAAGAGAATGCCTCTCTCTCTGCTTTAAATGGTATAACAGATATAGATGTGTTTTTAGCTCCTCAGAATAATAGAGAATACAAATGTTGGGTCTGATTTCTGTCTTATTATTCAGTTTGGTCTGAATTCAGGATCTGTTTAACATGTATTGATTTATCTGTTAGGCCCACTTTGTCATTTTAACATGCATATTGAAAAAAGAAGAGGTATTGAATTCAGTCATTCATATCTTTTTCAAATTGGAATCAACCTCAAAAATCTCCACAATCTGAAAATGTTCCTGTGGGTAGGGCCATTTCCTCAGGGGATATGAACAGGTTCATGAAGATGTCCCACACCTCCAGATTTGTTCCTCTTTTTCATCAGTGCTCCTTTCTGATCTTTGCCTGGGCCCTTAGGAGGGCTTTCTGCCATGTCAGTATCCTGTCAATTTCTACAACTCTATAAAGTTTTTCACATAGTAGAATATAGTGTCAAAATGTCTTGATGTCTTATTACAACCTTGACCCAATCTTGGCAGCAGGATTTCTGAACACACTCCTGGTGCCTTTTTCCTGATGCATTTATTATCCATTGTGAGAGCTAAATGATATCTCGACCACACCCTGTTCTTCCTAGAATCCATATCACCTTAAACATCTAGTAGTCTCATTTTTGACATTCTGGTGGGGAAACCTATTTTTAGGTAAAGTTGCTTAGTTTTGTTGGAGGAAAGTTTGATTTTACAAAGTCTCTTAAGTTTCTTGAATTAGGTTTTCTAATCTATTTGTTCATTCACAAATATTTATTGAGTGTATATTAGAGTTATTCAGGGGAATAGGACTCATAGGATGTGTGCGTGTGTGTGTGTATATATATGTATATATATGTATGTATATATATACACACACACATTTTCCCTACTTTCTTCCACTTATTACCCTTGGCTGAAGCATGAAAATATATTTCACGTACACACACACACACACACGCGCGCGCGCGTAGGAAAAGATTTATTGTGAACTGGCTCATGTGATTATGGAAATTGACAAGTTCTAAGATTTGAAGTTGGCAAGTTGGAAACCCTGGAGAGCCAATGGTATAGTTCTCATTTGAAGGTTGGCAGCCTTGAGACTCTGGAAAAGCAGATGTTTCAGTTTGAGTCTGAAGGCTGAAAAACATGATGTCCAGCTCAAGGCAGTCAGGCAGGAGGAAATTCCCTCTTTCTCATGAGAAGGTCAGCCTTTTTATTCTATTCAGATCTTCAACAGATTGGATGAGGTATCCCTCATGTTAGGAAGGGCAATCTGCTTTACTCAGTCTACTGATTCAAATGTTTATCTCCTCCCAAAATACCCTCATAGACATGCCCAGGATAATGTTTGACCAAATACCTGGGTACCCCATGAGTCAGTCAAGTTAACACATAAATTAACCATAACATGTACATACTGTGTGTACTCCAGGTACTTACTTAACAGACCCTTTTTAATGTTAATTTTATTATTATAAATGTGGCTGAGAAAACAGTATACTCTTGTTCTGGTGAGAAGATACGTATGACTGCCTTTGTCATCTCAAACAAAGATGGAAAAAGTGTCATGACTTAGGGTAGCTAATGGTAAGCACCATGGCAATCACTCCCTAAAATTTCTAGTTTAATTAAAGAAAAACTTATTTCTAACTTACTTCACTGTCTGATGAAGGTCAGGAAACTCTCCTACGTGTCTTACCTCCAAGTTGTAGAATTCAGGCCCCTTTCATGTGTTTAAATATAACCTTTTTTTCTTCCCCTCCAACTCCCCTTCCTAAAGATAAGCTTTTAAATCAATAGGTATCTCACAGTACTTTGGGAAGGAAGGTAAAATAAAGTCAACTCCAAAATTGTATATTTAATTGATTACTGACCTCTGTAATTTAAAAGCTGCTTGATCTTGGACAAATAATTCTTTTTCATTGATGATCTTGGAACCCAGTGGGAAAGAACTACAGATCGAAGTAGTAAATTAAATATTGAAGATGTTTTGTTACTCGAGGAATCTTCTGTTAGGTTGGTATAGCGGAGGAAACCTTCCAATTGAGTTTTGAGTTTAAGTAACAAGTTTTGCTCATCAAACTGGGCAATCTGGGCAAACCAATTAACCACTCTGGGCTTTAGTTTCCTCATTTGAAACTTAGCATGTTAGCCACACTGATCTGCTAAGATCACTTCCAAATCAAAATTGCAATTATTCTAGTGGGATCATCTCTTTAGATCTGCATTAAGGATGAGGTCTACTTGGAGGTGAAGGAATCAAGTAGAAAGATGTGAAATGGTTCCTCCCTCCATATGGAAAAATCTGCCTGAGATTTAGACAGACACTATTCAAAACTGTAAGTCCACTGAGCACCAACTGCGGTACAAAAAGTTAAGTTCCCAGGTCTCATTTACGGAGTAGTAGCTGCTTGTTAGTTAGAAAATGCCAGTGATTCAGCTGGAGAAGCTGAGGCAGAAGGCAGTTATGCAACCATCACAAAAGGGTATAGGGGAAGCACTTGAACCCATATCAGGCATTCTGCTGCTGGTCAGATGTGACAGCTGGATTCAATATCATTTTAATCTTTATTCATTGTTTCAATCTGTTAGCACTGTTATAGTTCGGAGCTCCACACAGAATGCAGATTTGCTCAAATGACTTCCCAAGAACTTGTAGCAAGAGCACTTAGAGCCATCCTGGACAGACCCATGCTGTGCCTCACACATACACAACATCTTCAAGGGGTCATACAGAAAGTGCCTCCAAACCTCCCCACCCGCTTCCACTTTGCCACAACCCCAACAAAGGCCACCCATCTTGAAAAGGTTTGCTTTCCTGTGGAGTAGGAGGTATAATTAAATTGTGTCCCAGCAGTGAAGGTTCCTTAATGACGATGAGCCAAAACTAATTGTACTGATTTGTTTATCACTGGCTTAGGAGACCCATCAAACAAATGGACTGAGACTATTTCCATATTCTTATCTGTTGGATAAATGAGAAACAAATAACCTCTCCATATGTCTGCATCCTGAAGTCACTGCCCTCTAAGGCTGAGTGCTCTATGGCTTCGGGTGGGAGCTTTCTCCAAAGCTGGGGCCATTCTGCCCTCTGGCTTCTTCAGATAGGTGAAGAAAGCTGAAAATTTTGGTGTTCATTCTTTTATTTTTCATTTATTTAGAAGGATTTGTTTTTAACAGTTACAATTTGGATCCTTGCCAAAGGTGCCAGATGGCCTGTTTTCTTTGGGAGACCTGGTCATGAGTATTAATAACCCTAATTTGGAATTCTCTGTGGAAGAAGGAGCCACAAGATTTGGAGTGGGAGGAAATGTAGAATCACTGATATCAAGTGAATTCAGAGAAAAAGACTCTTGAATCTTGGTCACGAGTGAGGCATAACAGTAGGCAGGCAGCTTTGGGGGGCCACAGAAGGAGAAGCCTGATGTACCTGCACCTACCCCTCTTAGTCTTGGGGAGCCTTCCCAATCTATTGCTCTGCAAATTAAGACAAATAGAGAGGATTAAAGGAGAGCTCTGGACAGAGCCATAGCAACGTCCAGAGTTAGGTTATTGGGCCCAAGTGGAAAAGGATAAAATAAATGGCTTCAAGAATGTGAAGAAATTAGCTGCAAGAATGTGAAACTAAACAGTGGATGGAGGCTTGATCTGTGACTATTCGCTTTCACTGAGATGAAGGAGCAAAGCTCAACCTAGTCTTTAGAAAAGATTTAGGGGAACATAGAAAGAAAGCCATCATTGAGTTCGTGTTCTGCTCCAGTTACTTGGCTAAAGAGTGGTCAGGAGTGAGCCTGACATATATCGTTTCTTTAATTCTTTTGCCTAGCCCAAGAGGTTGGTATTCATATCCCACTTTGGAGAGGAGGCAGCTATGAATCTCATAGTTTAAGTGTCCAGTTAATGTTAGCAAATTGAAAGCCACTATTATCTGCATCAAAGCCCATACTCTTAACGGCTGAAGACTGATCTCTCACTCTCCTTCCTCATCTTTCCCATAGAAAGCAAGGAGTTCCATTCAGGACCTCTATGTGGGCAATATTGAAGAGCATGAGCCTTTCTTCCTCTGTCACTTGCCCTTACACTCTTCCAAAGGAGGGCCTCATCTGAAAAGGGAGAGAGCCTGAAGCCCTTTGACTGAACTGGTCAGGGGCAGGACCACGATATTGATACACACCTAGGCCACCCTATGGCTGAGTTCTCTCTCGTGCCCTTTACACCAATCTGTGTCCTGCTCCAAGGGCCTTGCCCCTGTGACTCTATGCAGTAAACAGGCCACACAGCTGCTTCTGGTAGCCCAGGCAGAACTCTGAACAGAACCCTGGTCTCTGTTTCGGTTTGTACCTGGTGGTTGAGTCAGAGATGTAAAGTCCCAAGATTTAAGTTTAGAGGAGGTGGTCAGAGATCCTTTCATATTCCCCAATTCCTTTTATCATAAATACAGCTGATGCTCTATTTTGATCACCAATTTGCTCTTTCTTTTTATCCTCAATTGATTAGATTCCCTAGGAAAAGAGGAGTGAGTGCATAGGTATTTTTTCTAAACACCAGTCTCTACTATTGATGAGACACATGAGGAGCTTTCCAAATGCAAGGGTCATTCAGGTGACCTGATGGCTTATGGTGACTGGGATGGTTTAAGGAGAATTTTGATTAACAGGAGAAAGAATTTTTTAGGAAACCTCTAAACTTGTTTGAATTTTTAGGAAACCTCTAAACTTGTTTGAAGCTGATTTAGTTGATTCTGCAAAGCTGCATTATTTTTCACCTAATTGAAGAGTTTATTTTAGAGGTATTCATCTTCTAAAAATATTTCACCTTTAACCACCATTTTCAGATATAAACTACTTTATCATTTATGTGGACTTTGAGGAATTAAGAGCTTTTGATAAACCTTGCCTCATTCGATTCTCAACACAGCAGGAAAAAAAAAAAACAGAGGAAGAAGAGAAAATTTCCTCTTTGTAAAGGAAAATATTTACTTTTAAATGACTTGTCCAAGGTCACTTGGCTGGAAAGTGTCTGGGAAGAGACTCTGCTTTTCTGTGTTCTGAGTTGGCCTTAAATTATTGCAACACTTCACATACAAAAAAACAAAAACAAACAAAAAAAAAACAAAAACCTGATACATTTGATTATATAAGAATTTAAGTCTCCTGCACAGCCATAAATATTAATTAAACAATATAAGATAAATAACAAATGGGGGAGTAATTTACCCCACTAGACAACAGGGTTAACTGTCTTAATATATAACAAAATCTTTGAATATCAATAAAATATATAAAGAACCAAATATAAAATAGGCAAAGAAGGAAACATGCAATTAGTAAATGACCATGAAAAGATGCTTAAACTTATATAGTTAAAGAAATGCCACTGAGTTACCATTTTTCACTAACTGGCAATAATTAAAAAGCTTGATGTAATGTTGGTAAGAATATGGGGAAAAACTGTTGGTGGGAGTATAATTTGAGACAGCTTTTCTGGAAGGGAATTGGCAGTATTTATTGTAACTTATTAGTAATGTCTACAATATCTGGTAGGGTGTGAACGTTGAGTTCCGTTAACAGAAATAAAGTATTCCTGGAGTTACAGGTTGAAGCACTTATCAAACCACACAGAGTCCAAATCATGCAAATCAGAAAGCTTCCTCTCCAATCACCCTTTTAATCCCCTCTCTTAGCTTCCTCCACAGCTGGTCTTTTATCTTTCAGATCTTTCCCAGGTTGGCAACTTCCAGGTTCTCAGCTCTACTCAGTTCTCCTTTGGTAGGAGCCTGTTTTGTTATTTGGACCTTGGGCTTTATTGGAGGGGAGAGGTCCTTAGGACCTTCACAGTGAACATGTATACAGTAATAAAACATTTCTCTTGCTGATTTTGACTACTACTTATAACTCAAATGTGCTATGCTAATAGAACCTCCCTCTTAGTGTGCAAGAGAGAAAATGAAGGAGGAATGAAAAATTATAATCAATTACAATATAAATTGGCCCAGAATTGACAGATGGGGGAATCTATTCCATGGATGTACTTGCAACAGTGTCTGAAGATACATCTGAGAAAGTAATTGGAACTTTGTAATTGCAGAACATAAAATGTAAATAGCCATCAATAGATAACCGACAAAATAAAGCATGGTGCCTTTCTACCATGGGATACTATGCGGTCCTTAAGAATGGGGTAGATCTTCCATTATGCTGTAATAGAAATTTACCTAGAATACAAAAGAATCTCATCTTCTTCAACATGGAGATTTAAAAAAAATGTCTTTGGCCAACTTAAATGTGCATACTTTTAGAATCATAAATGAAATTATTGAATGTTTGCTATATTTAATTTATTAATGTAGTTACACATTCACATTTAAGATTGCATATCATATAACCTTTTACTTCAGAAATATTTCTACATTTTGCATTTCTTGAATCAGTATTATTTGAATACTTCACATACATTTTTGACATTAGTCTTTTACAAACTGGAGCTGCTTTCTGAGTCATCTGATACATATTTTTTCAGAGTACATTTTCCTTATTTCCATCTGTTACTTGAGATACAGCATTTGTTGACCCACATATGATGCTATCACTGGAAATTTTATCACAAACTACAAGTACCCATTCATAGAACATCAGTAAAACTGTTTTATTAAGATTCATTCTGTAGGGCTGTGTGCTAGATCTCACAACACAACTAATTCTGTTGCTTGGCAAATAATCTTTGAAAGGCTTCTTTTTACAATTTTAAGCTTGAAGCTTTTTGTCTTACTCCAAGAAGTAAAGACTCATCTGTGATAAATTTCTTTGCCCCTTTTAATCAGTGTCACAGGTGACCATAATAGGTATCCAAACTCATGTTAACCAAGATTGTTTCAGGCTAATGTGTCTTTCCCAAACAATAATCTTTAGTTCAAAATTAAGTAACAAAGAAGGCTTCTCATAACCTCGGAGATTTTGCAAAGACCTGGTGATAATTATATTTCTTTTCTGAAAGATAATTTTAGCAGCGTAACCTCATCATTTACTCAGGCATTTATGGAATGTATATAGATGTACACTCAAGTATTCAAGATATATTCTGAAGTAAAAGAACAAATTATAGAATAGTATTTACAGTGAACCCATTTGTAGAAAATAAAAAGGCTATACCAGTAAATGTTATCTATAATCGTATGTAACTACATATTCATAAACCATTCCTGGAATAATACCTCGTGATTACTCCTAAGGTAGTTGGGGGAAGACCCCAGGAGGAGGAGGAAGACTGGTATGTTTTCTCTTTTTACCCTTGTTCCAATGTTGGCAGTGATGTATTAAATGAGAATTGGTTTTAAAATGCATGCCTTTCCTTTTCCTTTCTCCCCTCTCCCTCCCACTACAAGCTATTTCTCATTTGGAGTTTTGCTTGCTATTACCTTGAGCCAAATTAAACCAGCGATCTCCTGATGGAAAAGTCCAGAGCCTGTTCAATGACTCCAGCCCCTTTCCCATTCATTCTCCTCTGGAGCCATCACCAAAGCCCTGGTCACACTCTGTAATTTGTAAATCCTGAAATGGTGGTTTGCAAGGCAAATGATTCAGAGCAAGAGCTTTATCCCAGGAATTTATCCTCCTAGTTGCACAAAAACAAACACCAGGGACAAGAAAATTCCCCTCTTTTCTTCCTTCTTTCTTTCTTCTTCTTCTTTTTTTTTTTTTTTTTTCCTGGGTAAAGGGAGCTAAAAAGCAGGAGAGGAGGTCAGTTTGTGGAAAATGAACTGAAGGAAGTGAATTGTAAGAGATGGGTCAAAGAAAGAAAGAAAACACATCTGATAAGGGAGCTAACTGCACTTTTTCCAAATAAATTAAACCAAAGATAGAGAGGCAGGCTATCAAGGCAGCCTAAATGAGGACACCTCAAAAGGAAGAAGGAGGAACAAAGCTTCAGAAGCTTCAACATAAGAACAAAGAGGAAGAGGAAGCGGTGTTTAATGAGTGCACAGTATGAAGCCAGAGCCTGACTGCTTTGGTTTGCTGTGAGAATCTCTGGCTAACAGTGCCTAAACAATAGAAGTTTATTTTTTCTTAAGACAAGCCATCTGGATATAGGCAGTCACTGGAATTGATTCAACAAATCAATGAAATCAGAGCTCCTGATCAGTTCAGCAATTTCTGTGATACTTTTCACCTCTTCAATGTTCCCACATTCTGAGATGGCTGCAGCAGCATCAAGCATCACATCCTCCCACAATCCACTTCAAAGCCTTGAGACAAAGGACAACACAGGCCAGTGTTGCTCCTCCTGTGCGCCTCTTATCAGGAAAAAAATATCTTTCTCAGAGCCCCACAGCAGCCCCCCTTTATATCTCATGGGCTACAGCTCTGTCATAAGCTCACCCTGTTCCAGGGATTGCCTCCACCTATTTGAGATCAAGGGATCTCTTCCTGTTACCTAAAGAAGAATTAGAGCACTGTTAATGAGTAAGAAAAGGTGACGTGTTGGAAAAAGCAGCCAACAACTTCTGCCACATTAAAATAATCTCCATAAGCCACCTTTTGAGGTAACTATTATTATTGCCATTTGAATTAGTTTGCTAGGGCTGCCAAAGAAAAATACCACAAACTGGGTGCCTGAAACATCAGAACTTTATTGTCTCATTATTCTGAAGACTAGAAGTGCAAAATCTGGATGTCAGCAGAGTTGGTTCCTTCTGAGGGCTGTGAGGGGCAGATTTGTTCTAGACCTCTCTCTTTGGCTTGTTAATGATAGTCTTTTCGCTATATCTCTTCACATAATCTTCCTTCTCTGCAGGTCTGTGTCCAGATTTCCCCTTTTTATAGAGAGAGCAGTCAGACTGGATTAAGGCCCACCCTAACAACCAATGAAGTTAACAATTTTAACTTAATTACCTCTATACAGACCCTATCTCTACATTCTGAAGTTGTGGGGGTAAGTATTTAGACATATACATTTTAAAAGGACACAATTCAACCTGTAACACCATTGTACAGAAGAAATAGGCTAGTAGAGATTAGATAACTTACCCAAGACCCCAGTAGCTCCAAACCTACACCTGCCTTACAACAAACTTGTGTTCTTTCCACCATAACACAAGAAAACAAAAGTTAGTACGTGAGAAATAGAGTGAATGAACAATATTAAAGTATTTCTAATGCATATGACAGAGGTGTAGGACTATTATAAGGATGTGTGGGCAAAAATACAGATTTTCAGCTAAAACATTTTCATTCGTATCTCAGTGTAGATACAGTTTAAATTAAGAGTTGTAGACTAAATAACATGAAAGGGAACTTACAAGTTGGGTGCTTTAAGCGCTACACAGCAAAACCAATGAAGCCAAGAAAAGAATTTAAGGAAGGGGTCAGAGAGGATAACTGACTGGCCGGCACTATCAGCAAGCAGGATTTGCCAAAGGGAAAGTCATGCAATGGCAACACCTCTCTCAGAGCTCACTCTCTTACCTTCACTTGTTTTTCCTGAACGTGTGTCCCATTGATTCTCACATACCTACAGACTTGCATCCTGACTGCCCAACTCCCCTCCATTTGGCTTAGCTCTGCTCCAATCAGGCAGGAAGAACGCCCACTGGGGCCTGCTCATTTGCTTTTACAGTTTTACACCACTGCAACTTGCTATGCCTCTCTTTCCCACATCTAGGGCACCCTTTAGATAGGAACGCCGGGTTCATTCCTGCTGAGGTGTTACTGACTGGTAATAGCAAAATCTGTTCCTATCTTGCAGGATGAATGTGCACTTTTACAGAGAATACAGTCTTAATTCAAAGAATTCTTAATATTTTTTTTCCCACAAAGTGGGTAGTCTAATAAGATGTAGGGGAGAAAGAGCTTTGAGAAAGCTGGAGAAGTCTTGAAATCTGGACAAGTGTGTTAGACACTGTTAGTGACTGCCTGCTCTAAACATTCTGTTCATTGCAGTAGCAATAGTAGTAGTCAGCAGAAATGTGTATTTAGTCCTAATCAGGACTGAATAATCTGGAAAGTCTTTACAAACTCGGTTCAACCATCCCCTCTTCCAGAAGGCTTCCCTGACTACCTCTCATTCACCTTGGTTGTCCTCCATGGCATCCTCACAGTTCCCTATCCATCCTAATGCATTGTCATTGTTGGTTTATTGGACATTCTTCCCCAGGCAACCACGAACTTTTCAGAGGAAGGAACTAGCTTTTCTCTATATGGCAAGTACCAAGCCCAGAACCTGGCATGTTGCTGGTATTTGTATTAGGTTCCTAGACTGCCATAGCAAATTCGGTGGCTTAAAACAACAGAAATTTATTCTCTCACAGTTCTGGAGACCAGAAATGAGAAATCAAGGTGTCAGCAATGTTGGTTTCTTCTGGAGGCTCTGAGAGGCAATGTGTCCTGTACCTTTCTACTAAATTCTATGGCTGCTGACTACACTTGGCATTCCTTGGCATAAAGCTGCGTAACTCCCATCTCTGCCTCCGTCTTCACATGGAATTTCCCTGTGTGTCTTTGTATCTGTTTCTTCTTCTCTCATAAGAACTTGTGATTGGATTTAAGGCCCACCCTAATCCAGGGTTATATCATCTAATGATCTTTACCTTAATTACATCTGCAAAGACCTTTATTCCATATAAGATCACATTCTCAGGTTCTGGGTGGACATATTTTGGGGAGCCACAATTCAACCTGATACAATATTGAATAAGTATCTGGGGAATAAATAAATGAACAGTCAACATGGTTCCAATATCTAGTGTGAAGAATTATACTTTCATACCACATGAAAGTAAACTGTATTTAAAGTATACAAGAAACCCAACTGATGTTTGAGGAACCTTTATATGCTTGTGTTAAATGATAAGACTAAATTACTTTGGGCTTTCACTGTATGGAGTCTTACATTTGAAATAACCTAATGTGTTCTTTGGCCTTGAAACATGATAGATCTTATTAAAGTGAAATTTTATTATTGTAAGATTTATATTATTTTCTATTTGAGCTTTTGTAAACTATTAAGTAGTATTATCTATTAGTTTCAATACTAGATATTCAGTTATTTTAACAAGAAGCATATTAATAGGATCACACCCACTGTCATTTTTTTTTCTATCATACTTCAGATGTGGCCTCATTCAAGGATAGAGTGTCAGAGGCTTCTAGTATTTCTCTCTCATACAGTACTTTCACACTTGGAACTCCACATACATAATGAGGAAATAGATATCTTTCCATCATAGTCCTGCTAAACAGAAAACAATTCTCTATTAGTTAATGTGGCCAAATATTTTCTGGTACCTAGTAGAAGCATTATTTTTAGTAGCAATATAAGCAGGAAATGGGCAGCCAAAGCTTTTTGTTTGTTTGTTTGTTTTTTGACACAGAGTCTCACTCTGTCACCCAGGCTGGAGTGCAGTGGTGCAATCTGGGCTCACTGCAGCCTCCGCCTCCCGGGTTCAAGCGATTTGTTGCCTCAGCCTCCTGAGTAGCTGGGACTACAGGCGCCTGCCAGCATGCCCAGCTAATTTTTTGTATTTTTACTAGAGACAGGGTTTCACCGTGTTAGCCAGGATGGTCTCGATCTCCTGACCTCGTGATCCACCCACTTTGGCCTCCCAAAGTGCTGGGATTACAGGCATGAGCCACCGTACCCAGCTACCAAAACTATTTTTAAAATGTGGGTATATGTCAAATAACATTTAGACATTAATCAAACTACGGCTGTCCTACATCATCAATTACTGACACCACAGGGAATGATTGTCATTCACTTATAAATAGGTCCAAGCAAAACCTAGACAGGGCCCAGACTGGCAAGAGTCAGTCTGACTTTAGAATGTTATTTCCAAAGAAGCAAAGATCTCAGTAAGTTTGGAAGTAGAATCACCTCAACATCCCTGGAGAAACAGATCTAGTCTCTCTGGCTGTGCATTGCTTGAAATGCAGTGTTGTATCATATATTAAAACACTGAAAATGGAGTTCAGCATGGAGGACCCTAGGCTGCACTATCATGAATCTTTCACCTTTGCTAATCTTAAAAGTCAGAAATAATTTTAAAATAGATGCACAGAGCAACGTGTGCGTGGGGAAAGTGGGTGCTGCTTAAATTTCAGTGCCAGGAACAGTGTCGATTTGGCCATTCATACCTGTCAATAGCTGCTGAGGGTAACCTTATTTAACTGCAGAGAAAAAAAGATGAAATATGTTCAGCTCCTACCTTGAGACATAATCATTATTTAATAAGGTACTATATATGAAACATGGGCTTTATTTGACACATGATATGCTAATAAGCTCCAGAATATTGCTAGGCTCTTTGAAATGGAGGCTGTGAGATCATGATAGTCAGTCACCTGCCTACAATACGTGTAGAACCCTTTAGTCTCCTGAATCTTGAGGCTTTTGCAAATTTATGTTAGCTGATGTCTACGTGGTGCGGGGAAAGCAACCATTTCTGGTACTACTGACATATGACAGAAGTGATATTGCAGTAAAACGGAAAAGAAAGAGAAGACTATTATTATCATGTGGTTATGAACATTCCTTTACAAGTCTTTGTGTAGACACAGGTTTTCCTTTCTCTTGGACGAATACCTAGAAGTGGAATTGTTAGGTCATACGGGAATTCTATGTGTAGGCCTTTGTGGGA
Source organism: Macaca fascicularis (assembly GCF_037993035.2). Lineage (NCBI taxonomy): Eukaryota > Metazoa > Chordata > Mammalia > Primates > Cercopithecidae > Macaca > Macaca fascicularis. Next base: position 158,129,116 of record NC_088375.1, on the reverse strand, counting down.
GTGCTAGACTGTTTTTCAAAGCAGCTGCACCCTTGTACATTCTCACCAGCAGTGTATGAGGGTTCCAATTTCTCCACATTCTAACCAATATTTGTTATTACCTGTCTTTTTTATTATAGCCATCCAAGTGGATGTGAAGCGGCACCTCACTGTGGTTCTGATTTGGACTTTCCTGTTGGCTAATAATGTTGAGCATCTTCTCGTGCTTATTGGCTCCTTTTACTCCTTTACCTTGACTAGTAGGCTTGCCTTCGAGCAGCAGTTTCCAACCATTTTGGCACCAGGGACTGGTTTCACGGAAGACAAATTTTCCATGAGTGTGGTTGTGGGGGATGGCATTAGATTCTCATGAGGAGCGCACAACCTAGATCCCTCGCATGCACAGTTCACGATAGGATTCGTGCTCCTGATCTAATGCTGCTGCTGATCTAACAGGAGATGGAGTTCAGGTAGTAATGCTCGCTCACCTACTGCTGTGTTGCCCAGTTCCTAACAGGCCAGGGGCAGGTACAAGTCTGTGGCCCTAGGGTTAGGGACTCCTGCCTTGAAGGAATTTGGTCCACTACTGTAGTTATATAATCGCAGAAAAATTTCAACATTCTAATCCCTGTGGACAGGACAGCTCCCAGAGTCTCCGCAGAAAGAAGGCGGCATCATGTTTGAAGTTCAGCACCTGGGACCCAGTATTGCTGCAGCACAACCCCCAGGAGTCTACCCCTAGAGCCCCGGTGTTGCTGAGGAAGGCATGGAAAGAGACTCCGGGAAGGGTAGTCAGAGAATGGAGAGGGCTTCACAGCAAGCACCAGCCAGGGGCTTAGCTGGACCCCAGGTTTCTAGGTGATCATCTGGTAGCATATACCCTGTGATCTTCTTTCATCCTCCCCATTTATTCTCTACAGTTTTACAGCTGCTGGAACACACTGTCACTTTTACATTATGGAAAAGTTGAAAATATTCAGCTGATTTCTGAGAAACTGGGCATATTTCTCACTGAAGAACCAATAAGAAAGGTTTTTGTCACATCAAAGTAGATATAAATTTCCAGGATAAACCAGATGGTGAGTTTAGAGTGTCAACTTAGTAAGGACAATATGCATATAGAATAAATACCTTACCAAGTAGGACAGAATAGGCTAGGTATGGGATGCTTCTAATATGAGTCTAAGAGTTGAACAGCTTGTCATTTTTCAACTCAGTCAGTAAATGGGAATGGAATTATTTATTCTGGAAACACTAACAGAGTTATTCTGTTGATGTAGTGTAAAATGATTTTAATGCTTGTGGTCTAAGGAAGTATCCCTATCACTCAGTACAGTCTAGAACAAATAGGCAAACAAACAGGGAAACACAAATTGGAAGATAAATAAAAGGGGCAGCAGGCAGTGAGTAGTTGTTACCTAATTTGCATTCAAAGAATGTTTAAAAAATATTGGCAGGAATCCAGTAAACTAGCTTGAGTCAGATGAACTTCATATTAACAATGGGTGGAAATTTGTAATATTGGGGTTTAGCTAATACTACAGGATTTTCTTGGTTAGAATCCTGAAAAGATAGAGAAACCGTGCTAATTCTGACACTTTGAAATGTAAGAGCAGTTCTTGAGGTATTGAATCTACATCAAAGTGATGGAATAAACTGGAAATGATTTGTACCACCGAGATTTAAGTTAGGGGAATGTGTTAGTTTTCTATTGCTGCTGTAATAAATTATCACCAACTTAGTGGTTTAAAACAACACAAAGTTATTTTCATACAGTTCTGAAGTTAGAGGTCTAAAATGGGTTGTTAGGGCTGCATTCCTTCTGGAAGATCCAAGGGAGGATCTGTTTCTTTTTCCAGCAAAAAATGCAAGGCTGCCTACATTCCTTGGCTCATGGCCTCCCTCCACCGATTTCTGCTTCCATTCTCACATATCTTTTTCTCACATTGCTGTCTATTTCTCTTTTAAGGACCCCCTCGGTTACATTGGGCCAGAATAATCCTTCAAATTCAAGATCCTTAATTTAATTGCACCTATGAAGTCCTTTTTGGCATGTAAAGCAACATATTCACAGGTTTCAAGTATTAGAGTGGGGACATCTTTAGGGAGCTATTATTCTATCTAACACAGGGAAAAAAAGGATTTTCTCAGTCCTTTAAGTATCAGCCTGAAGGTGATAGAAAGTAAGTGTTTGTTTTGTGAGGGCTGAGGCTGATCCTGCAGGGCACAGTTAAAGCATAGTGGTTCTGCCCTGAAGTGTCATCTGCTGCTGGTGAAATCAAAGGCTTGGATGGCATAGCTTTTCCCTGCTAGAGTAAGTAATCACAGTATTAATAGGTAGGATATGATTTAACCCACAGCATACTAGGAGCTCTGGCCAACAACTTTAGAGTGGGTCTTCACCATTTGGAGGCATGATTATGAGCTAACAATACTACATGTAAGATATTGTGGCCTTTGATTTCTACCCTTCACCAAAAATATCTTGAGGACTTTGTGCCAGGTGGGTGCTAGGAAAAAAATAAAAATGAGACACAGGCTTTGCAGTCTAGAAGCCAGGAGCCAGTTATGTAAAACAGAGGAATATATTGTATAGGAACAATAGAGTGAGGTATGGAACCAGAGAGAGGGAACCTAGAAGATGGTCCAAGAAGTAGAAGTGAAGACAGAGTATGGTGGACCCAAGAATAATAATAGCAGACAGTTATATGGTGTTTCCTCTATGCTATGCACTATCTAAGATCTTTACACAGATGTTCCTTGACTTATGATGGGGTTATATTTGGATAAACCCTTTGGAAGTTGAAAATAGTAGAAGTCAAAAATGCATTCAATAGTGTACACCTAAATAACCGAACATCATAGCTAAACCTGGCTTACCTGCAACATGCTCAGAACACTTAAATTAGGCTACAATTGGACAAGTCATTAAACACAATGTGCATTTTATGATGAAGTGATGAATATCTCATGTACTTTGTTGAATACTGTACAGGAAGTGAAAACCAGAATGGTTGTATGACTGCTCAAAGTACAGTTTCTACGGAATGCATGTTGCTTTTGCATAATCATAAAATTTAAAAAAGTGCAGGTCAAACTATCATAAATTGGGGACTATCTGTATATATTAACTAATTTAATCCTCAAAACCCAAGCCTGGTAAATTGGCTTCCTAGATGGGGTTTCTCAAACACATCTCTATTTCCCCTCTCAACTGTTACCACTGTAGTTCAGGACATCAGGGTCTTTTGCCAAAGCTTCCTATCTAGTGTCCCTGCCCTCTACTCTTATCCCACACCAAAGTGATCCATTTATAAAGTAAATCTAACTGTGTGACTTAAAATCCTTCAAATCTTGCTCACAATAGAGCTGACGTTCTTTACCTCTCATTTGAAGCCCTCAAGTGTCTGACCTCGGTCCTCCTCTCTGACCTCACCTCCACCTTCTCTTTTCCACCTACTCTCATCAGTTACAATCCAGAAAGAGTGGATTCCGCCTCCTTGCAGGCAGCTGTGCTGTTTCAGGCCCGTGGACCTGCCTCCACCTTTTACCTTCCCCCACTCGCTAACTCCTGCTGCTATTGAGGCTGCTGCTCAGCTGCTAGCCTGTGTGCGGTGTCCCTCCCCTTTCCTCCCCTTTCCTCCCACAGTGACCTGAACACAGCTCAGGTATTTATGCCTCTGTTCCCCTTGGTAGGTTTAAAGATTCTTTAGAGCAAAGACACCGAATTTTCATCTTCCCTTCTCCAGCCCTTGTGCAGTACCTTGCACATAAAAGCCATTCAGCCAAAGTTTGTTAAATTCAACTAAACTGAGCAGGAAGCGTCTCCCTTGCGTGTGACTGTGACTTTTTGCCATTCAGAGAGAGGCAGTACAATCATGGTGATTTAAGGACACTTAAAAATGGAAAGAGCTCCACATCGAAGGCCTCTTGAATGTAGTGAAAATGAATATCAAAATCAATATGCCGTTCAGTTTAGGGATATGAATAAATGATTTCAAATGAATTGAATTTTCCTCTCAACATTAAGTGGTGAAGCAAAATGAATTATTAGATAACATATTGGAAGTAATAGCTCTCTTCTGACTGTTCCTACAATTTGTTGTTACTTGTCTTTGGACCTCTGTGTGTCATGTGATACTGTGTGTCATGGCGATCTGAGAAGTATCTCCTCACCTTCTAAAGGTCAAAGACTGTATCTTAGGATCCAAATTTGGAATTATTTCCTGACATTAGTCTCTTCTTCCTCTGTGCTCCCATAACATAATTTCTTCTTTTTAACTGGTTGTTTAAAATAGAAAAATGTCATACTTGAATATTTTGATTTTTGTGGGGGAAAAATTTACTACTGTGAAAAAAAATAGAATAAAACAATGTGAAAGAATGCCTCAATTTATCCTTCAAACCCACAGGTAACCCCTAATAAGAGTCTGTTCCTTTTTCTATGCATATATGCATCCATGCATGCACCATGTATTTATGTGTTATTTGTTCTTTCTGTTGCTTCTTGTTGGTAGATAAAATTAAAATTATACTCTCTACCACTTGAGTTTTTTTAGCTGATACTTCTAAAACTATTTTATTGACACATTTTATAATTACACATATTTATGGTTTACAATATGATATTTTGATACACATATTTTGTATAATGATCAAATCAAGGTGTTTAGTGGATCCATCACTTCATAGTGGTGGAACATTCAAAAGCTTCTCTTCTAGATATTTTGTAATACACAATACCATCCTGTTAACAATGATCACCTATTGTGCAATAGAACACCAGGACTTACTCCTCCTGTCTAATTGTAACTTTGTATCCCGTTGACCAGCCTCACTCTATCCTCCCCCTAATATCTGGTAACCACTGTTTTGCTCTCTGCTTCTGTTATATCAACTCTTTATTTATATACATACAGACACACACACTTTTTTTCTTTTTGATAATATCCATTCTAAATGGAGTAAGGTGATGATATCTCATCATGGTTTTGATTTGCATGTCCCTGATGATTAATGATGTCGAGCATTTTTTCATGTGCCTATTGGTCATTTGTGTGTCTCACTTTTTCTTTTGAAAAATATCTGTTTAGGTATTTTGGGTTTTTTTTTTTCTTTTGTTTAAGTCCCTAATATATTTTGGATATTAACTCCTTGTTGAAAGTATAGTTTACAAATATTTTCTCCCATTCTACAGGTTGTCTCTTCTCTCTATTAATTGTTTTTCGTGCTGTGCAAAACCTTTTTAGTTTGACATAATCCCATTTGTCTACTTTTGCTTTTGTGTCCTATGCTTTTGAGGTCTTATTTTTAAAATCCCTGCCATTCCCAGTGTTGTGAAGCATCCCCCCCCCCCCCCGCCTTTGTTTTCTTCTAGTAGTTTTTCAGTTACACACTTTACAATTAGCCTTTAATCCATTTTGGTTGAATTTTGTATATGGTGAGAAGTAAGGGTCTAGACTCATTCTTCTGCTCATGGACATCCTGTTTTTCCAGCACTGTTTATTGAAAACACTGTGTTTTCTATAATGTGTATTCTTGGCACCTGTGTTGAAAATAAATTGAATGTAAGTAGGTGAATTTATTTCTGGGCTCTCTATTGCGTTCTATTGATCTGTGTGTCTGCTTATATGCTAGTACCATAATGTCTTGGTACTTACAGCTTTGTAATCTATTTTAAAGTCAGGTAGTGTGATGCCTCCAGCTTTATTCTTTTTGTTCAGCATTGCTTTAGCTATTTTGGGCCTTTTGTGGTTCCATGTAAATGTTAGGATTTTTTTTTCTATTTCTGTAAAGAATGTCATTTGGTATTTTGATAAGAATTGTATTACATCTGTGGATAACTTAAGATAGTATGGACATTTTAACAGTGTCAGTTCTTCTAATCTATGAATATGTGATATCTTTCCATTTACTTGTGTCTTCCTCAATTTCTTTGTGTCTTCCTCAATTTCTTTCCTCAGCGTTTTATAGTTTTCAGTGTAGAGATCTATCACTTCCTTAGTTAAGTTTATTCCTAGATATCTTAATTTTTGGAAACTATTGTAAATGGAATTGTTTTCCTGACTTCTTTTTCAGATAGTTGGCTTCTAGCATACAGAAATGCTACTGATTTTTTTGTATGTTGATTTAGTGTGCGGTGGCTTCACTGAATTCATTTATTAGTTTCAACAGTTTTGTTGTGAAATCTTTAGGGTTTTCTATACATAAAATCATGTCATTTGTAAATGGGAACAGTTTGACTTTCTCCTTTCCAAATTGCATGCCTTTTATTTCTTCCTCTTGCCTAGTTGCTCTGGCAAGCACTTTCAGTATTGTGCTGTGGGTTTGTCATATATGGCCTTTCCTGTGTTGAGGTACATACATTTTATACTTAATTTGTGGAGAGTTTTTATCATGAAGGGTGTTGAATATTATCAGAAGATTTTTCTCCATTTATTTAAATGATCGTATGGTTTTTATCTTCTAACTTGTTGTTAATGTGGTTGTATGGTTTGGATATGTTTTGTTTGTCCCCACCAAAGGTCATGTTGAAACTGTATCCCCAGTGTGGCAGCACTGGAAAGTGGGGCCTAGTGGTAGGTGTTTGGGTTATGGGACAGATCTCATGAATGACTTGGTTCTATTCTCAGTGAGTTCTCACTCTCTCATGACTGGATTGGTTCTTGCAAAAATGGATTAGTTCCAGTGAGAGTGGGTTGTCATAATGTCAGGATACCCCTCAGGTTTCCCTCTCTTCACACGCATATGCTTTTCCTTTGACTTTCTCTGCTGTTTTGTGATGCAGCAAAAGCCCTTGCAAAAGTCAAGCATGCTTTTGAACTTCTCAGCTTGCAGAACTATGAGCTAAATCAACCTTTTTCTTTATAAATTACCCAGTCTCTGGTATTCTTTTACTACAACACCAAATAAACTAAGACACTGTTGTATCACATTTGTTGATTTGCATATGTTGAACCATTCTTGCATCTCTGGGATAAATTCCACTTGATCACAGTAATTGATCTTTTTAATATGCTACTATATTCTGTTTGCAAGTTTCATGTTGAGAATTTTTATATCTATGTTTATCAGGGACTTTAGTTTTCTTTTTTTGTTATGTCCTTGTCTGGCTTTGGAAACAGGGTAATGCTGCCTCATAAAATTAGTTTGGAACTATTTCCTAATCTTCTATTTTCTGTAATAGTGTGACAAGCATCAGTATTGTTCTTTAAATGTTTGATAGAATTCAGCAGTGAAGCCATCAGACTGGGCTTTTTATTTTATTTTTTGATGGAGGATATTTTATTATTGATTCAATTTCCTCACTCATTATTGATCTGTCCAGATTTTCAGTTTCTTCATAATTTAATCCTACAATCCTTCATATTTCTGTGATATCAGTTGTAGTGTCTCCTTTTTCATCTCTGACTTGAAGTTTTGGGATCTTATCATATTTTTTCATAGACTAGCTAAATGTTTGTTTATTTTATCTTTTCAAAAAACCAACTCTTGTGTTGATATTTTTTGAATTTTTTGTTTATTTCTGCTCTGAGCTTTATTAGTTCCTTTCTTCTACCAATTCTGGCTTAGTTTTTTCTTGTTTTTCTATTTCCTTGAGGTGTTTGGTTAAGTTATTTATTAGGAATCTTCCTTATTTTTTGATGTAGGCATTTACTGCTATGAACTCTCCTCTTAGAACTGTTTTTGCTGTATTCCATAAGGTTTGGTATGATGTGTTTCCATTCTCATTTGTCTCAAGGAATTTTTAAATTCCCCTTTTGTCTATTTACCTCATTGGTTACTCTGGAGCATGTTATTTAATTTCCATGTATTTATAAGATTTCCGAAGTTTTTCTTGTTGTTGATTTCCAGGTTTGTACCATTATGGTCTGAAAAGATACTTGATACGATCTCTATCTTCGTAAATGTTTAAGCCTTGTTTTGTAGACTACAGTATCATTTATCCTGGATGTTCCATGTGCAGATGAGAAGAATGTGTGTTCTGCAGCTGTTGGATGGAATGTTTTGTAAATACCTCTTAATTTCATTTAGTATGTAGTGTAGTTTAATATGATGTTTCTTTGTTGATTTTCTGTCTATATGATCTGTTTATTGTTGACAGTGGAGTGTTGAAGTCCAATACTATTATTGTGTCGCTGTCTATCTCTCCCTTTAGAACTAATAATACGTCGTTTATATATTTGAGTGCTCCAAGCTGGCTGTCCAACCATGGATGGGCATGCATGTGCTGGAAAACTGCACAGTGCCTCTCTCCAGTAATGTAGGGCTGACTTCAGGCCAGCTATTGTGCTGGAAATGGGTATGTGCAGGCCAAGAGACCTTTTTGATTTAAAATTCTTTGAGTTATTTTTTAAAATGTTACAGTATGTCTTGGAGATTATAGATATACATACATACATATATGTGTATATACATATATTATATATTTCCTTCTTTTTTCTATTGTTTGCTTTTGATGAGCATATGGTTTTCTTGTTTGCTTTCGTTTGGTTTTGCTTAAACTTTTTAAGATAGGTTTTTATAACTGGCAATTTAAAAATATACTTTTTGCTATTAATGAGTATATATGTATTTCGTATAAATGCAAGCTTATATTTTTAATGAGGTGTTTTACTTAATTCACATTTATTGTAATGATTGAAATATTTAATCATATATAACCTGGTTGTTTATTTTTCTTCTTCTTTTGTAGAAATACAAAAGATTTCTAGAAGTGAGCTTGCCATGTCAGAGGATATTTGCATTTTATATTTTGATAGCTACACTCTGACAGATAGCTTGAAAAAGAACTGTGCTTAGATAACATCTGAGCTTGCTCTTTTCACCACATTTTCAAAGTTACTATCAACATTTTTCTTATATTCTCAATCTAATGAGCAAAAAGTTAATGTCTTCTTATTTTAATTTTTATTCCCTGTGGTAGTGAGTTAACAAACACAGCATATATCTCTTAGTTCGTGTATATTTTCCTTGTAAATGGTCCTTTGTTCAGATTTCTATTAGTTTGTCTATATTTTTTTGAAAGAACTCTGTATAAAATGAATATTAACCCTTTGTATATTATAGATGTTATGGCTGTTTCCTCCTAGTTATCTTTTAACTTTGTTCATTGTAGCTTTTTCCATATGGAAAATTAAAATATATGTACAGTAAAATCTTTCAGTCTTATAAAAAATTTTTCTAAGTCCTTTTATCATTTTCTTTTTAAATTTGATATCTGTTGAGACAGATTCCAATTAATTATGGGATAATTTTAAAAATTTCTTTGGGATTCTTGCCTATTTTATTGTTCCATATAAACCAACAAATTATCTGTTTAAATTGATTAATAATCATTAGGATTTTGATTGAAATTTTAGATTTATATAGAATCAACACATTAAAATATAGACTCTTCCCACCCAAGAACACAATATATTGATTTATATGTTCAAGGCTTTTCAAATGTATTATCATAAATTTTTTCATTTTTAATATAGATTTTACACATTTTTGGTAGCTCTGTGTTTATGTGTTTTAATGTCTTATAGTTCTAGTGAATATGACTTTTTAGGTAAGAGTTTAATGTTTTATTTTTGTCATATAGTCAAGCTGATTTTTAAAATTTTATCTAACTTTTGTATAGTTTCTCATTAGACTTGTCAATTTTTTATAGATTTTATTTATTCTTGCAGAGTCGCTTTTTGCTGTGATTAATCAAGCCTACCTTGATTAATTAAACCTTTTAAATTTAAACCTTTTAAAGGCTTACTGTAAATTATTGCTGTGTTTATTTTCAACCTTTATTAATTCTTTCCTTCAACTTTCTTTTATTTTCTTTGTTGTTTGTTGACTATTTTCAACATTTTTGCTATCAATTGGTACATTTTTAAGGCTACTTATTTTTCCTTTGAGTTTATCTTTGCGGTAGCCTATTTTGATATATATATTCACAGCTATTCACTCTTAAACAGATTATGATTTTAATTTTGAATTCCCCTTACAGTCAAGATTTATTAAAAGTGAGGTTTTAAATGTATACAATTGGAGAGTTTTCTTGTCGTTCTTTGTTTTTGCAGGAAGGAGGTGTTCATTTTTACTGTTTATTTATTTAGCCAGAAAATGTGGACCATAATTTCTGCTGTTCCAAATGTGTAAAATTATTTTGTGGCCTTATGTAGTCAATCTTTTTAAGTATTCTATGAATATTAAAAATAAGTTATTTTTGTTTGTTGGATATAACTTTCAACATTGAATAATCTATATTGCTGTTTATTTCTGACTACTTCATATCATTGATTTATAATTTGTGTCCAAATACAACAGTGGATTTTTTTATTTCTCCTTACAAAACTTAAAGTTGACCTTATATTTTTGATGCATGTTGCTAAATACCTATGATGTATTATTTTTTTTTTTTTTTTTTTTTTTTTTGAGACGGAGTCTGGCTCTGTCGCCCGGGCTGAAGTGCAGTGGCCGGATCTCAGCTCACTGCAAGCTCCGCCTCCCGGGTTTACGTCATTCTCCTGCCTCAGCCTCCCGAGTAGCTGGGACTACAGGCGCCCGCCACCTCGCCCGGCTAGTTTTTTGTATTTTTTAGTAGAGACGGGGTTTCACCGTGTTAGCCAGGATGGTCTCGCTCTCCTGACCTCATGATCCGCCCATCTCGGCCTCCCAAAGTGCTAGGATTACAGGCTTGAGCCACCGCGCCCGGCCGTATTATCTTAATAATTTTTAATTCTTTTCATCTTATACTCAAGTATATTTATGATTGATAGGACCAGTCTTGATTTATTAGTGAATCTTCATGTTCAACCATTCTATGTCATTTTCATGTAGTTATGATTCTAGTAAAGAGCATGTAGATAAAACTATTATGCATATCTGACATGACATATTTTTAATGAGGTGTTTTACTTAATTCACATTTATTGTAATGATTGAAATATTTAATCATATATAACCTGGCTGTTTATTTTTCTTCTTTTGTATTAAGCTTATTTTATTATGGTTTTTTTTTCTTCATTCCTTCTTTAGTAATTATGCATTCCATTTTTCTCACATCGTGTATGTTCAAATACAGTATGTAAACTTACAGTTTCCAATTCTATGTTGACATTAAGTATGTCCTAAAATTACTCTTTCTGAATTAGATTCTTAGTAATTTTTCATTTTCCTTCTACTTCCCTGCTCCTTCCTGTGTTTTGTTAAAATGATCATCAATATATGTTCAGCTTATTTGTCCTTTAAAGCCATTTTCTTAGGAATTATTTCCTGGAAATTGCTGTTTAAAGTGTCATTTAGACTAGGCATGATGGCTCATGCCTGTAATCCCAGCACTTTGGGAGGCCAAGGCGGGCGGATTACTGGAGGTCAGGAGTTCGAGACCAGCCTGGCCAACATGGTGAAACCCTGTCTCTACTAAATATTCAAAAAAATTAGCCAGGCCTATACTCCTAGCTACTCAGGAGGCTGAGGCAGGAGAATCACTTGAACCCAGAAGGCAGAGGTTGCAGTAAGCCAAGATTGTGCCACTGCACTCCAGCCTGGGTAAGAGAGCAAAACTCTATCTGGAGGGAAAAAAAAAAAAAAAGCGTCACTTAGCTTTATTATCAATAATTTTTAGACTTAAAAACATACATTCTGGGTTGGGTGCGGTGGCTCAAGCCTGTAATCCCAGCACTTTGGGAGGCCGAGGCAGGCAGATCACGAGGTCAGAAACTCGAGACCATCCTGGCTAACATGGTGAAACCCCGTCTCTACTAAAAATACAAAAAAATTAGCCGGGCGTGGTGGTGGGCGCCTGTAGTCCCAGCTACTCGGGAGGCTGAGGCAGGAGAATGGTGTGAACCCGGGAGGCAGAGCTTGCAGTGAGTCAAGATTGCACCACTGCACTCCAGCCTGGGCGACAGAGCGAGACTCCGTCTCAAAAAAAAAAAAAAAAAAAAATTGCTGCATTGAACTTGCATATTTGAGCCTGGTTTGTTGTCTTTTGATGTCACCAATTTGACATCACCAGTGAATCCACCACTAATTTAGCATTTAATCCTGAATCTGGCCTGGCTGTGAAGGTTGCAGTCATTTGCTGTGAGTTTCTTTTGAATTAAGTTCTCTTCAAGGGTGGATCTAGCTTGTGTGGCCTATATTACTGTTACTGAAGGGAGTAAGAATCTTTAAGAAAAAATAAAATTACAAATACAAAGTAGCTTTAAAAGTAAGTAGTTAGAATGAGAAAGTAGATCACCACATTATTGAAGACTTAGTAATTCAGTTTATTTTCTTCTGTAACCTCTTTACCTTCCACTGGGTCCATGCAAGGAAGAGGCTTTGACCATCTTTTCTTGTATCTCACAGTATCATCTTTTTTTTAGATTTTTTTTGTTTTTCCTCGAATATATCCTCAAATATTTTCTTCAAAAGAATCCTAATAGATAAAGTTTCCTGAGACTTTGTGACTGAAAAATGTTACCTCAGCCTTCACACATTAGAGATAATTTCAATGTAAAATTCTAGGTTAAAAATTATGTTTTCTCAGAATTTCGAAGACATGCCTTTACAGTGTCTTTGCATCCACATTTTCTGATGAAGATAATGGTATCAATCAGTTCCTTGTTTCTTTGCAAGGAATTATTCACTGCACTGTCCAAAACAGCCACCTATCACATATGTCTCTTGAACCTTTCTTTGAAATGTGAGTAAGTAGACTGACTAACTGAATTTTAAAAGTTCTGAAATTTTAATTAATTTAAACTTAAATGTAAATAGCCACGTGTAGCTATTGACTGTTGATTAGCGCAGCTCTACATCATGAAGATACATATAGTTGGTTCATTAATCTTTATGGATATGCTGTATGGGCTTTCATTCTCAATGAGTTAACTCATTTTTCATACTTTTCAACCCTTTGTCATCTGTACTCTTTTCTAGGAGAATCCCTCATTTTAATCTTCTAGTTTCAACTATTCAGCTGATTTATTAAGTTTATGGTAATTGTGCTTTTAATTTCCAAGGATTCTGCCCATTAATTTTTTATAGCAGCCAGTTGCTTTTATCATAAATATTTATGAAAATTTTAAAAAGTATATAAATATATACATACATGCATGCACACACACACTGTATGTATATTTTCATATATATTTATACACTTATAAAAGTATATATTTTTACACTTATGTACACTGAAGTGTATATATTTTTAAATATACACTTTAAAAAATTATATACATATTTCCATTTTATTCCTGTTTCCTCTATATTAACTCCCATTTTCTTAGTGGTTACTTTTTTGTTGTTGAGTCAGTGACTCTTTTTTCATACTGTGATTCTCTCAAATGTTTAGTAATTGATTATGTCGTGATGGAAAAGTATTGATAGTGTCATCTTATTTACTCAGCACAAATGAGAAGTAGTGGTAAATACAGGTACAAGTAACAGGAGCCTTCATTCTATGTACTAGGAAAGGGAAGAGAGACTCATAAAGGGCCCCTGTATAAGGATAGGTCATAGCCTGTTATCTTGGCACAGGAGACCATAAGTTATCAGAGGTACTTCTCAGAATTCCCACTTTATAAAGGTGTATTGACAGCGTAATCCTAGAAGCAAACACTGAAGTCAGCTGCTCTGAGGGCAGGGGATTGGCATAGTATACACGCACATACCACACACACACATACATACATACACACACGCACACAATGATAAATATACTGGTCCAACTGCCCATAGATTTCTACTTCTAGCCTTCACTACTACTTCTGATCTTGTGCTTAGTTGTGGTTCATCTGGCAAAAACTACTTACTTTGGAGGTTCTTTTATTTGCATGGCTAATAGATTTCAGAGACCTGCTAAGTTTTTTGTTTTTGTTTTTGTTTTATAATTGGTTACATTGAGATTTAGAATTGGTATATATTGTCCTGGTAGACTGACACCTTATCACCATGATATGACCTTGTTTATTCTTAGTAGTGCTTTCTGTTTGACTAATATCAATATAGCCATACCAGTTTTATTTGGTTTGTAATTACGTGGTACACAGTACCACTCTACTGTTGTAAGCACATATAAATTTTAAAAATCTAGCTTGAACATATTAATCTTGTACTTGAATTATGTTGTTAGTTAATGTACTTATTGATGTATTTGGATTTATACCCATCTTATTATGTAGCCTACCTAATCTTTTTAAAATCCTGTGCTTTTTCTTTCTTTTAGATTAATCAGGTGATTTGTCATTCAATAGTTTATTATCTTATTATTTTTACATTTTAAACAAGTCTTTTAATGCTTAAGCAATCAAAAATGTATCCATGACTTATTACAGCTTAATACAAATGATTGCTTTCACCTCTTCCACAATAAGGATACAAAGTTATAACACTTTAACTTCATTTATCCCTTTGGTATTATTGTCATGTATTTTAATTCTATATATATTTTAAATTCCCCAAACAAAACATTGTTATTTTGTGCCACATATATATATATATATATATATATGTTATTTTGTGCCATATATATAGACATATATATACACACACACACACGCATGCATACATACATATATACACACACATACACATACACATACACACACAGAGGAAAAGAGAGAGGCAGAAAGGATGGGAGATTGATAGAGAGTTTCACTATGTTGCTCAGTGGGCAACTGAGCTTATCTCAAAACTTCTGGGCTCAAGCAGTCCCCCTGCCTTGGCCTCTTGAATAGCTGGGATTACAGTTGTGAGCCATGGCACCTGGCTTGTATTCACTCATATTTGCCCAAGTATTTATCTTTTTTTATTGCTCTTCATTTTTTCCTTCATTTCTGCATTTTCCTCTATGATTGATTATGTTATTTATAAAGAAGAAGTTGACTTAATATTTCCTTTAGTACAATCATACTGAGATGAATTGTCTTGATTTTTGTTTTTCTGAAAATATTAGTATTTCATATTTCTTTTTAAGTATATTTTCATTGAGTGTACAATGCTAGTTGACATTTATTTTTAGCATTTAAAAAATATCATTCCAGGCCAGGCACGGTGACTCACGCTTGTAATCCTAGCACTTTGGGAGGCCAAGGCGGGTGGATTGCCTGAATCAGGAGTTTAAGACCAGCATGGGAAACATGGTGAAACCCCATCTCTGCTAAATACAAAAAATTAGCCGGACATGGTGGCATGCACCGCTAGTCCCAGCTACTTGGGAGGCTGAGGCAAGATAATTGCTTGAACTCAGGAGGCAGAGGTTGCAGTGATCCGGGATCGCACCACTGCACTCCAGTCTGGGTAACAAAGCGAGACTCTGTTTCAAAAAAAAAAAAAATACACCATACTGTTCTTCCGGCTTATATCATATCTACTGAGAAGTCAGCTATAATCTTATTTCTGCTCCTTCAAAGATACCATGTATTTTTTCCTTTTGCTTCTTTTATGATTTATTTTACTTCTGTACTTTTTAAAAATCAGTTTTTCTATGGTATGCCTTAGTGGTTTAAAAAGTATTTATTAGGCTTTTAGTTTGCTGATTTGTTTGAATTTATGTATTGATGCTTTTCTTCAATTTGGAAATTTTTTTGCCATTATCTCTTCAAATATAGTTTCTTTCCAATTCTTTTCTTTCTTTCTGATATACAAGTTACATACATGTGATACAATTTCTGTTTCGCTCTATTCTTGCCTCCTCCCTTTCTTTTTCTATCTGTCTTTCCACTTGAGTCTTTTCTATTGACTGTCTTTGAGTTCACTAATCTTGTTTTCAACTATGTCCAGCTTGGTACTATATGTATCCGTTTAGTTCTTATTTTAAGACATAACACTTTCTATTTCTAGAAATCCCGTCTAATTATTTTGTGTAGATTCTGTGGTGGCTTTATATTATGCCAATTACATTAGGCTGATCTACATTTCTCACAGTTCTTTTTCTTCCATGTTTCCAGTTGAAGTGGGTCCTGAAAGACATTTCACGTGAAATTTGGAAGGCGGAATTAAAGCAGTGATCATATTAGTTTACACCTGGAAAGTCATGAACAGACTCAAATGCTGTTGCAGCTCACACATACTGTCATTGCTCTGTTGGTTCATATCATTGGTGTTGAGCAGCAGACAGGCCTTCGGCTACTCCTCTTTCAGCTTCTCTGAATCCTTAGCCAAAGGTGTGCCAACTGTATGATGAAGGCTTGTAACTTCTTGTGCACAACAATTCCCACTGAAGATAGAAGTAGTGAGAAACTGGAAGGAGCTTAGGTCCATCCCCATGTGTTCCAATTTATTCCTATGGATTCCAGTTTATTCTCACTGACCCAACATTGACATCCATTCTTTTTCCTCAAATGTTTAGCCTTGAGACATGAACTTCCAGTATCAGATACAAAAGCATCAACCTTAATGTGACTTCTAACCAACTAGGTAGAACATGATTGGTTCAGATTTTAATTATCTGATAAAATTCTCCAACATTTTATCTTTTTGCTGTATAATTTATCTGTTTTTCTTGTTCATGTTATTCAGTTATTTTATAATCTTTGTCTTAATATCTACATCATGTGTGGATTTTTTTCCGTTGCCCATTTCTTTTTCTCTTGGTGTTTAGACCCATGGCCCTGTCTCTTCCCATGCCCAAAAGGATTTTAATAAATGCAGAACACTGAGAATAAAGACTACAGAGGCTCCAGATGTTGTGATCTTGCATTAGAAAAGGGTTACCCTTTCTTCTGCCAGGCAGATGGAGAGGCTGTCACCTTATTTTATCCAGGAATAGGCTGACTTTATACTTGCTAGAAGTTTTGATTAAGACTCAGTCTATCTTTAGTTTCCTTTGTCTGTAGTCTGGAGATCTCTGTGGCTTGCAATTAAGATACTGCTTTATTCACTCACTCATTCATCCTAGCAAGTTTTTGTCTTCTCAGCACTAGGAGAGTATGAAATGTCCCACTCCACCACTCAGGGTTTGTAGTTTAGTTCTTTAGCTCCACCCTGTATACCTTCAGTGTTTGACAAATATTTTGAGGGGAGAATCACTTGTGTCTTGAGGCTCTTCAATTGTCCAATTTTGTGACTCCAATCCTTGTAGATGCCAAAATGTCTAATGGTTTCTATGTCCTCAACAGTGCCCCCTTGCCATTTGAAAGCCTACTCTCCCAGTCTACCCATGCCAAGAATCATTACAGTCTTCCAGAAAAAAAATGCAGCTGAAGATCATTATTACACCTGTCCAATAGCCTTCCTTTCCAACGATTTTAGCCTCTCTAGTACTTATTATTTCTACAACTATCTATTGCATACTTTTAAACAGATGATTTTTGTGTTTATTTTGTTGTGTTTTTTTTTTAAATTATCAACAGGTAAATCAATCTACCGAAAACTAATCATGGAACAAAAATCCTGCCAATCTCTTCTTATTTATATCTAATTGAAATTTCTATTAGTATACTGCTCTGCTTTAGGATAACCAGTTCCCTAGTCTTACCATGGCTTTTACAATCATATTATAAGGTCTTGTCAGTAGTAATTTGAGAGGGAAGATAGGTGAACATGTCCCTTCAATGAGCCATCTTGAACTAAAACCCCCAGGGCATTTTGAACTTTCTGCCTATATTACAGTTACCTGATTATATTTGTCTCTATTGCTATGTTATACATTTGTTAAAGGTAAAGACTATATGTTATATGTTATAGTTATCTGATTGTATCTGTCTCTACTACTATGTTGTACATTTCTTAAAGGTAAAGACTTTATGTTATTCATATTCATGCTTACCATAATACTTAGCATAAATAATCATATATAGTAGGTGTTCATCATTTATTTGTTAAAGAACTTGTGAATAGATGGCTGCATGAAGTTCAGAGTCAGTGACTTTCTTGGTCTCTTTCACATGATGAATAGTATTGCTTTTAACAATCCAAAGATTGTGTATAATATTATAGAAATAGAGACAAATATTTCAGTTTTTTTTTTTAACAAAACCTCATATATTCTATGCCCCTAACAAAACTCAAGCAACAATAAAAACAATTTGCCTCTAGCTTCTGGGATTTTTGAAAGAATTCTTTAAAAATGAAGGACTTTAATCATCTGGTCCCTCTAGATTTTACAGTAGTTGAGGAAATATATAAAAAATTTTGTGATATATATTTTGATTCTCTCCTAACATTTATATTTCCCTTTAGAAAAGAAAAAAAACCCACATGAAAAGGGAAATTGAAGAGAAATATTACCTACCACATAAAAAGTCATACTTTTCTAAGATTATGTTTCCATTTCTACATAATATTCTCTCATTATGAAATCATCAGTGCATTTTTTAGTCATAAACAAGACAGTGAAAAGAAAATGAATAACAATATAAATGACTTTCTGGAAAATGAGGTCTATTCCAATTTCAGAAAAAAAAAATAACTCTGAAATATTAATCGATCATAATGAGGAGGCCAAACTTCAGATACACAGAGGAGCCATGGAACATTTCCCATAGGCCTGCAGCTTGTGGAGACGTCTAGGAACACTGGCTTGAATTTGAATTTAAAAGTAAATAAAAATAGATAAGACTATCAGACTGTCAACTTGAAAAACTTCAGCAAGGAATGCTATGCTCTGGTTTTTTGCAATTCAAATATACAGTAGGAAGAAACATAATCCCACTAAAAAATACAATTGCCATCATTCTTGACCACTAGAAAGGAATTTCAAAAAGGTCAGCCTCTGCTCCTTTCTTCCCTAAGAAGTGAATTGATGATATAGATCATCTCATGCGCCCATGAACAGATGCCCAGTTGTTTTGGCAGTATTTCAACCCTCGGAAGAGAATCTTAATCCAGTATCTTTCTCACTACTGGTACAAGAGGCACCACCACTTTCTACAAACTTCGCAACCCTGTTTAATCTTCGTATTTTGGTCTTCTCCTTTGACATTCCACCTGAATATTATATTTTTCATTAAACAGTTATATATATAAAACCTTTTTGCAGGGACTAAGACTACTCATTCAGTACAGCTCCTCCAAACACCAAATTTTTATTACCAAATGCTTCGAATGGACACCTCTCTAATATGTACGTGTCCTAAAAATGGAAACAGATTCTCAAGTTCCAAACTCAAGAGCAAATACCAAAAACAATGACAAACTCAGTAGCTGTGCAATACACTGACCATTCAGAAAGAGAGACTTGACCTTTCGTCGTCTTACATTGTCTTCTGAATTCACTACCATTAGATTTTGGAAGAGCATAAATTTAGAAGAATGAAGACTCACCTTCCCGGCTTCCTTTGCATCTCTCTCCAGGATGACGATAGAATTTTCCCTTCTCTCTGGCACTTACCCTGACTATATAATAGGCAACACTCCCAGATCTTCTCGATGGACTGGTGACCACATAACTTCCATTCCTAGCACTATTTATCAAATAGTGAGCTATGGTATCAAAGTTGAAAAAAACTTTTTAGAATCTGGTTTAAAGGCCAGGGGCGGTGGCTCAAGCCTGTAATCCCAGCACTTTGGGAGGCCGAGACGGGCGGATCACGAGGTCAGGAGATCGAGACCATCCTGGCTAACACGGTGAAACTCTACAAAAAACTAGCCGGCGAGGTGGCGGGCGCCTGTAGTCCCAGCTACTCGGGAGGCTGAGGCAGGAGAATCGTTTGAATCCAGGAGGCGGAGGTTGCGGTGAGCTGAGATCCAGCCACTGCACTCCAGCCTGGGCAACAGAGTGAGACTCCGTCTCAAAAAAAAAAAAAAAAAAGAATCTGATTTAAAAAAACTAAATCCCTTGTGGTTACAACTGCAAGTTGTTTTGTGCCCAGAGAATGAACTGCAGTACTTTCCAGATATTCATGCATGAAGCTCATTAATAATTTTCTTCTCTCAGTAAGTGAAAATGAATCCTTTAATTTGAAGTGGCCTTCACACTAATGAGTCATGTCATTACTCTGGAACCCTTTAAGTTGATTTTTTTTATCTTGTTGACTCAGTGAGGTAGAAATTAAGGACAGCTCCCATTAACTTTGTGTATTTCTTGAAGCGTCTGCTCATGATGGCAAACTGATCCATCCTAAATATTTATTTGCCTATAAATGCCATGGAGTCAACACTTCACTTTCAACTACTTTCTTTCTTTTTTTAATCCAAACATAAAATTTCTTTAAAAGTTCTGTCAATAACATCACTTGCAATTTAAATGCTTTAAAAGTATGATCCTTTTTGCTGTGTTTTTGAATACTTCCTTCATATTTAATTGCTGTAGACACTTTAGTTCATAATTAAACTGTATTGTTTATGATGTTCGGTTATTAATAGACATGATAACAAAAAAAGCCAGTTGTAGAAAATTCCCTGACTGTTAATTCCAGTCTTAATCTTAATACTTTCTATAGCCAGTGAACTCATGGGGTTGAGAAGAGAATGGGTACAAAATGAGATACAAAGCAAATACATAGTTCATGTTTTTGAGGATTTACTAGATGTTCTGGAAGACAAGCTTGAATTAGACTTGAATTGAGTTAGACTCCATGATTTGTAGGGGAGATTAGCTTAGAAATAGTATCTCAAACACTTGCAAGATAAATATCCTCCTTTGTCAAGTTTCTTTCCAGCACATCCCCAGGTTTTGCATTGGTGACAGAGAGGAGCATATATTGCACACAGAAAGTTCGCTTCATCCTCAGAGCCCTAAAAGACTTTTATTGTGAAAGAATGGAGACACTTGATGAATCTAATGGCTTCTGGTCATGGAAACGTTTGCTATGAACCATTGCATCAAGGTTGAAATGCCCAAGAGGCTGACAAGCTTATTGTCCATTTCAGAGATTAAATAGTTTTGGAAAAATTTTCTCCCTGGCAGTTGTAATTGTGTCTGTGAAATAAGTGTTCATTCTGCTCAAGCACTGTGGTTTGAATGCTTCCTTCTATATTTCCTTCTAGTGGATTGATTCAAAAAAAGATTTACTTTTTTAGACAATGCAAATTAACCCTGTGAACCTGATAACACCTCCCCCAAGTCCTAACATCCTTGCTATGTCCCATGCTAATAGGCTATCAGAGATACTGTCAAGTCTTTTTATCATGGATTATCTTTGTATCTGTTTGAAGGGAGCAAAAGGAACTGAAAAATCATTCTTCCAGGTTAATAATGTGGTTCTAAGAAATGGACAAAAGCTACCATTAGTAACCTTGAGAGGCTTGTGCTGCCAGAATAGCACTCATGAGTTGGTAAAGTGGCCATTTAGTTGTGGGACTTTCAAGGCACCTGAAAAGGCCTTGATTGTACCACATAAAATAGAGTGAGGATAACATCTCCAAAAGAAGGAAGAGGGTATCAGCAGAAAAACACAGGCTCATCATAAAGCAATCAACAGTTCCCTGACTTTGCCCAGGGTCAAAATTACATGTTAGTATGCTACCTGCTGACAAGTATTTGACCTTTTGAATGACTTACAGCATTTCTGTTTCTAACCTGGTTAGATAAAGATCATTATGTGTTAACACAGACCACAACATATTTCTACTTCACAGGTAATTATATCTAGAATTCTAAAGTTTATCATTTTACAATAGCCTCAATATCATGCCTTAAAAATTGAATGTGAGAATATCAAAGAAACCTGGGAACAGTTAATAGTATTTACTTCTGAGCATTCACTATATCCCTGGCACTGGGCTAAGCCTGTGAGTAATTATTTTGTGTAATCCTCTAACAATTCTATGAGGTAAGCTCTGGGGCTAACCTGTAGAAACTGACACTGACGCTCAGAGAGATTGAGACGCTTGCCTAAGGTCACACAGTTAGTAATTCAGTGAATCAGTTTGAACCCAGGTCTTCTTCGGGATCCTAGAATTGGAGCTCATTCATAACTATTGTCCTGTACTACCTTCCTTTCAATCCTCAGTGTCCTGAGACAGCAGGATAAGCTTATGCTAGAAAGAAGATTCTTTACTAACCAGACACATACATAGTATGTTGACTCTGGTTGGATATGATTTTTGTGTCATTCTATTAATAGGAATAGCTTCTAACTAATTTTGAAAATGTCATTTGTGGCTCCAAAGCATCTTAGGATAGCTTTTGTAGCCCTTGTTCAGGTACCGTTCTCTCTCCACATTTTTGGGTCGTCAGAATGATCAGCATCCATGCCTGAAGTGAGGCAATGGTGGTCCACGTATATTAGTGAGAAAACAATGAGCAAGAATATCTTTGTTCAGGTGGCTGGTAAAATCACTCACCATTGTTCTCTAGAAACTATGAGCCAAATAACAAGGCAACATAAAGGAAGCTATTAATATATTGAACGTGACTGAAGCCATACTAGATGTTAGCATCTAGCAGATTCTTTTCTGTGAAAAGTAGAAATAGCAGTGGGAAACAGGACTTGGAATATAAGTATGCCAATATCATGAAAATTGACAACTAGAAGCACTTTTTAATTAATAGAAATGACCATTGATGAGATCCCAAGTAATCCGTGTGCAGCTATCACCTGTTGAAGATGAAGATGAAGGCTGATTGGTGTTTCTTACATTTCCACCAGTCAGAAGTGAATAATTATTATTATATGAATATTGTATGCTGAAATGTATGTGTCGAAGACAAACCTCCACAGAGCCAGAAGATTTTCTTTCACCTTCACTGCCCACAAGTCTGTGTCATTCTTGGCCACACGTGTTTCCTTGCTTGATTTATCTAATTATTTTCTTCCTTCTTTAGTCAACCAAGTATTTAGATACCAGATGGTGGGGAGATCAGAGGCAGGTTCAGGAACCTTTTCTGTGTCACATGGATGTTGTTGGGATTAATGAACTAACATATTCTAAGATGATTTTAAAAGGTGAAGTGCTATATAAGTGTCAAGCATGATTAACTAGCAGCAAAGTTATTAGGCACCTGAATATTATGCATCTCTTCTGAATTTCAGAAAAATGGATGTACATATTAATTTTCAACAGCACTGTTATTTGAATGATATTCATACACTCAAATAAGAGTTTAGCCCAATCCCAATTATCTCTACTTTTCTCATACCAGTCATGTAGGCCTTAAGGGTGGAATATATATGCAACTTTGAGTAATACAGACACGATTACCAATCTTGTGGCGTTTTCAGTGCCTCAAGGAAAAGATACACAGTAAAATGCAAAATATTACAGGAAGATTGAGGGACAGCAATGAATACGAATATGAACTGTAGCCCAGACCCTCTGGTTCCAAACCCTGGTTTAACCACTAGTTCTATGACTTTGGGCAAATTGTTTTACCTCTCTTTGCATTAGTTATTTATGCAAACACTGGGGCAGATGATAGTACCTACTTCATAGTTCATACATATAAAATGCTCACAACAGCAGTTCCTCACATGCAGTGATTGCTCCTTAAATATTAACTATTATCATTGTAATTGTCACTAACACTGGCCTTGACTAGTTTCACCCTCTGAGAGTTAATCAATAAGATTTGTAGTTATTTGGCTAGGATTCATGTGTAACTTTTAGTAGTTTACAAAGCCCAGTTACTTATAATACTAACCTATGATCATTCAACACTCGCTTGTGCCAGAATCCACAAACCTTGGTGAAATAGGTTAGTAGAATGGTAGCTTTTATTTTTGCCTTATTTGCTCAGCAAGGTTTTTATTTCCCTTCTTCTGGTAATACACTCTAACCCACTACCTTTTATCCCAGGTACAGGGTTGGACACAACTTCATACTTGATTAATCATAGTACTTCTTAACCTAAGGCAAACATGTAAACCAGCAGGGCTGATCGGAGGCCCCCTCTGACATACTTAGTAAGGATTTGATTTGAAATAAATAAAAACAGCCTTGCCTACGGATTCATTATAATTGAAAAATGTGCGATTGGAGCTAAAACTGACCATGTTCATTGCTACATGAAGAAAGTCCAGCTATAGTAAAAAAGAATGAAGCCAAACAGTGCTGAGCTGAGAGATGGAAAAGGGAGTGAGTTCCCTTGGCTGTGAGTTTTGATCCTAGCAATTGAGACCTTGATCCCTATCCTTTGATTTGGGCAGATAGCACAGTATCCCTTCCAGCCATGTGAGCCAATGAATGTTTTCTTTTTGTTTACTTTAAAATAGTTTGAACTGGGTTTCTGTCTCTTGAAACATAAAGGATCCTTACAAAACAAATGCTATAATTCACCCATTTCATGGATAAGGGAATTGAGGCTTAGAGAGATTAAGTGACTTGCTCATGGTAACATAACCGGTGATTTTTCAGAGCCAGAACTTCATACCCTATTTAATGACTCCAAATGCTATATTCTAGTCAAGAGAACAAGGCCAGAGAGCTGGGAGATAGAGCTGGTCATTAATGAAAGGGGCAGGGAAGTTATAGGGCACCATCAAATTGTGGCTATCCTCATAGCTAATTCATTCACTGGTTCATCACATATTTGTTCCAGCACTAAGAAAAAAAATCTAAGGCAAGTTGTTTAGATAGAGAAAGTGAGTGATCTGCAGGTACCCTGAACCCTCAAGGGTGGCTGTCTGCTGTCAGCTGCTGTCACCCAGCAAGGGGTGAGAAGCCACAGAGCCAGCCTACTCGTGTCTCCACATTGCTATTCCAGTGAATTCTATGTATGCAGAGCATGTCAAACTCTTGGGCCACTCAGAAAATTGATTATGGAGCTTGCCCCTTCCTTAAAAATCAAGCTTTTGTTTTTATTAGCATGTGTAAATACGGAATAACTTCTGAATGCAAATATGGATGACATTTTATTTTTCTGACATGTTTGGAAGCAGCCTGGGGCAAGGTGGCAGTGAATCAGTAAACATCACGGGAACTACACTGGGAATTTATCAACTGTGCATACTATTAATGGGTTTATGCCATATGTTCCATAATAACATGTTTCCTAACATGGGATTGGACTGCCTGGTTGTATGACAAAGCTGCCATGTCAGTTTTTTGATGTATAGAAACAGAGTCTGTTAGCCAGATATAGAAATCTAGCAAGGTCATTTTAGGAGTAATTTCCATTTTGTGTGCTTTTTTCCCCCTCATTGACTGTAAGAGAATGTGATTTGCTTCATTACAATACAATTCCAGGTGCAAAACACAATAATGACCTTTATGCCAAAGACTGAAGTTCATGTAATTGATAAAATAGACTCAATTCTGCAGTGTTGGAAACCATTAGCTGGAGGCAGGAACCGTGTTAACTTCATGACATGGGAGGTCAAAGGTCAAGGTAAAGGCCCAGGCTGCACCACTTCTGGACTCAGAAAGAGGAAAACCGGGCTGCCCAGCAACACTGGAGTTTGTGGCCCTCCCTAGGAGCATCAAAGACATGTTGGGGCATGTGGAAAGTGAAGGAAAGGCGTGTTATTAAGGTGAGGGTCAAAAAGAAAGCAGCCTATCACAGCTGCACAGTGACAGACTGAAACAATGGGCCTCATGGAGCAGGGATACTGGGATAGCCATCGCTCCATTTCTCTTTTCTTTACTGATTTCATCTGCTTCATATCTGACCCCAAATTATACTGCCTATATGGAGGCATTACTTCTTATTCCTCTCCTGGATTCTTGATTGTTGGTGCTCAAGGGAGAAACCAGAAATGTGTTATGAAATCTTTATAGTTACGTAGGAAACTTGAGGCTGCCGTTTTCACCCACCCAGGGAAGGTATTTGCCTCCCGAAACCGTAGGGTGGCCTGACATCTGCCTTTTGCTGAAAGTAGCCAAACAAATCACGTTCCACCATGTGGTGATTATGACAAGTGTATTGATTGACATTTTAGAAACATGCATTTACAAATGGCACCTGACTACCGAATGCCACTACAAACCTTAGGACCCTTCCTCAGGCATCTTAGTTGGAGTGACACTTTGCCAGCATTCATTCTCCCCTTGACTCTGGTTCCACTCTGATTGAGAGTGCACTGCTCAATATTCCCTACAAACGACAACAACCCAAACCTAACATAGAAATGGGGAGTGAAAAGGGACAGTGAAGAGTCACATACTATATGAAACTTGCAGCTTATGAAGAAAGAATTAAGAAAGAACCAGAAATGTATATATTTGGTCAGAAGGAAAGAGAAGTGTGAGCTTAAGGGTATTAAGCAGAGGAAAATGCCTAAAATGATAAGTAAAATGGTTAGTCCAGTTGTTTCTTTACATCCCTGGAGTTATAAGTATCTCCATCTGACCAGGAGTTAATGGTATTGTGTATGTTTACTATTGTTTGATTTTCAGAGCTTCTAGCCCAACCGGAGACAAAAGCTCTATGTTCTACCGATGCTCACCGATGAATAGTGCTTCTTAAAAAATATCACCATTCAGCTGTCATTTCAGACCCCAGAGACTCTGCTTATTAGGATAGCAGGCTAGCAAAGAAATGAGGTAGGCATAGAGGTGGCAGGGGTTAATTTCATATTTATCATGAGATCTTGCATGATTTCCCTAAAAGATATTTAATTTCCACTGGGCATAATAACTTGCAGCTGCCAGAATGTGCTGTGTACCAGTGGCGAGTTCTTGTCTTTGGAGACTTACGCAAGTCATTATTTAAAAATAGAGATCCGGGAGTTACAGCTGGCTAATTAATCTACCACTAAGGAAAGCTAAGCAAGTGACCCACTTATTTGCTTTCAGGAACCATGGCTACCCTGAAGCAAACTTTTGAAAAAGTCCTGTACAAAGAACCAAACTGATGCATCCTCATGGCACTGTCATGGTCTTCTCACGGAACATGTTCCTTCTTTACCTGCTCCTCATTCCCACAAGCACCACTAATTCAGACCCTCATCCGTACACATGTGAACGTCCACAATGTGGGTTCCTGGATGCTCTACCTTTTGGGTCCTTCTTTCTGAGGATGCTGCGAGGCTCTTATTCTTCTCTTTTTCCTACATCACCCATCTGCTCAGGAACCCCGCTTCAGTCCATGTTCCCTATTACTTCCACTCTGAGGTTTCTGCCTGTCTTCTGAGGATTCCCCTAAGAGACCCACACCACATATTTACCCATATTTCTTCCATTCCCTCCACTGCACCTTTCCCTCCGGGCAGAACAGGTCTCTGCCCTCTCATCCTGTCCCCTTACCCTGACCACCTTTCCCATTCCTCTGTCAGCCCGAATATGGTCTGTACATCCTACAAAGCTCCACTGTATCTATCCCAGGATATTTTTCCTTGGACTTGATAGCAGAGGGTTGACATAATCAAATCATGACACACTTTCATCATTGGTCTGTGAGGACCCTGACCTTGTTCTTCAGTGAGTCTACTGATATATTTATTATTTTTCTTCCTACTCCTCTCCCCCTCCCTGCAAAGGCAGGCATTCTATTATATTTTATAGACACTTTTTTTTATTGCATACGCCATTGTCAAAAAATTATTGTCATATGTATATGTACTTTAATTTCCATAAATTACATATGTTAAATTTCATCTTTTTTTACTTTATTTACCCAGTCCTATACTTTTCTTTGTTATTTTTCGAGACAGAGTCTCACTCTATCGCCCAGGCTGTAGTGCAGTGCCGTGATCTTGACTCACTGCAACCTCCATCTCCTGGGTTCGAGTGATTCTCCTGCCTCAGCCTCCTGAGTAACTGGGACTACAGGCACTCACCACCACTGCTGGCTAAATTTTGTATTTTTAGTAGAGACAGGGTTTTACCATGTTGGCCAGACTAGTCTCAAACTCCTGACTTCAGGTGATCCACCCACCTCAGCCTCCCAAACTGCTGGGATTACAGGCTTGAGCCACTGTGCCTGACCCAGTCCTATACCTTTAGAGTCCATCCATGTCTCTAATACTCCATGGTAGGCAACCACTACCTTCAACTCTTCACTTCCTTCATAATGTACACATTGAGATCCCTCTCACCCCCTGTATCTCCCCTTCTCTAAAATCCCCTGGCCTTCATTTACTGTAAACTAGACTCTCAATTATATGCTGTTTCGTACTTTCCTAGGAAGGGTTTATGTTTCTTCCTTGTCTCTCATGTAATTCCTTTGAGATCAGAGACCACCTCCTATACTCTTTCCTTTCCTATACCATCCAACACTACTTTTGTAGATGTTCCTTGGAGCTCTGTGCATAATTGATATTCAATAAATCCTTGTTTATTCAGTGAACTGAATAGTGTGACTCCATGAAGGTAGGTATTTTTCTCCGTTCATAACCATATATCGAGTGTCTAAATTGTATATGGCATGTCATAGGTGATCAGGTAATAGGTTTGAAGAAAATGATTGTCTCACCTTTCACATAAGAAAGGATTATGGAGTAATAGATTATACAGGGGTCACGATACCTATGTTCTAGTTTTCTAGTTTGCTGCCAACTAGATTGTATGACACTGAGCACATCAGGTAGCTTCTCTGGATCTTGGTTTGACTGAATTATTCCTCATATCCTTTTCCAATCTAATTTGCTAAGACTGACTTTATTAACAATTTTTCAACATGAAATAAGATAATATTCAATATAAAAATCATCTCTAGAGATAGAATAATCATACTCAAGGCAGTAGGACATGGGAGAGGTAGTGTTAGGTAAAGAGATATGGTTCCAATCTTTGGCTCTCAGAATGGTTGGTAGAACAAAATGGACTACTACCTATAAAGGGCTTAGAAAAGTGCCTGGCACACAGTAAGTCCTAAATAGCGTCTACTATTATTTTTATAAACTAAATAAATTCTACTAGCCTTTATGATAATATTTTACCTGGCATTTGGAAGTTGTCAAGGTTATGAACCAAACAGAATACCATAAATTCTAGTATCACTACTGAAATTAATAGGTTTCTTTGATAGGACAGTAATCACAAGACACATTCTGATTTCTTTAAGTATAAATATTTTTTTCACCTGGTAATGGACAAGTTCTAATTCTCATGATTTTCATAAAGTGAAGTAAAGGAATATTGTCTTTCAAGATCAGTTAGCAGCCAAGAATGATATTGGGACCAGAATCCTGAGTTCTGTATTTGGTATCTATTAAAAAATGACTATTTCTGCTATAGAGCAGTCACTTAAAAATGGAAACAGAATAGAGCTGTGAATTTATTAATATCACACGAGGATGCTATTTTTCCCTTCAGTAAGGAAGTAGTAACTAAATAACCTAATTTGGTTTCTCTTATCCTCAGGGAAGTGAATCCAAGTATTGGACAAACCATTATTAAAATTCTAAACAGCATTTAAAGCATGAGCTTGTTTGTTGCTATAAGGCTATTTTTTTTTTTCTCTAGGTCAAGAGGTAAAGTTATTTGTCTTAAAGAAAAAATCATTAAATGGTGTTGGTAATGGGCTGCAGGTTTTATAACTGAACTATATTTGCTTCACAAGCAAAAATAGCATTTGATGACTATTTTATTCTACTCTTCTTAGGCAAAAGAAATCTTAATCAAACATCATTTCAGTTTAATGCTTTTACATGCAAAATTCAATTTGTGAATTTATCTGCTATCTAAATATTAAGATAAAATAAGATAAAAATACAAAATAAGGACTGGAAACTCCATAGAGGCTAGAAATTTTGGAGAAAGGAAGGATTACAACTTCTACTCAAAGGGTTTGAGAAATAGGTAGATAAAATATTTAGTTATCATAACAACCTGGGTAAATGATCACAATTCAGTTGTTTTAGAGCTCAGAAACACTGAAGTAAATTATAAGACTTACATGATGTCTTAGTCTGTTCTCACACTGCTATGAAGAAATACCTGAGGCTGGGTAATTTATAAAGGAAAGAGATTTAATTGACTCACAGTTCAGCATGGCTTGGGAGGCCTCAGGAAACTTACAATCACGGTGGAATGGGAAGCAAACATATCCTTCTTAACATGGCATCAAGAAGGAGAAGTGCCAAGCAAAAGCTCTGTATAAAACCATCAGATCTCATGAGAGCTCACTCAACATCATGAGAACAGCATGTTGGAAACCTCCCCCATGATTCAATCATCTCCACATTGTCCCTCCCCCAACACGTGATGACCACAGTTCATATTACAATTCAAGATGAGATTTGGGTGGGGACACAGAGCCAGACCATATCACATGGTGAAATGGAAATGTGTTGGAAAGCAAAAAGAAAAACAAAAACAAAAACAAGAAAAGCAGGGGTTGCCATCCTAGTCTCTGACAAAACAGACTGTAAACCAACAAAGATCAAAAAAGACAAAGAAGGGCATTACATAAAGGGAACAATTGAACAAGAAGAGCTAACTATTCTATGCACCCAATAGAGGAGCATCCAGATTCATAAAACAAGTTCTTAGAGACCTACAAAGAGACTTAGACTCCCACACACTAAATAGCGGGAGACTTTTACACCCCACTGTCAATATTAGACAATCAACGAGACAGAAAATTAACAAGGATATTCAGGACTTGAACTCAGCTCTGGATCAAGTGGACCCAATAGACATCTACAGAACTCTTCATGCCAAATTAACAGATTAAACATTCTTCTCAGTGCCACATGGCATTTATTTCAAAATCAACCACATAATTGGAAGTAAAACACTCTCTAGCAAGTGCAAAAGAACTGAAATTATAACAAACAGTCTCTCAGACCACAGTGCAATCAAATTAGAACTCAGGAATAAGAAACTCACTCAAAACCACAAACTTACATGGAAATTTGAATGACTCCTGATTAAATAATAAAATTAAGACAGAGATAAATAATTTCTTTAAAACCAATAAAAACAAAGAGACAATGTACCAGAATCTCTGTGACACAGCTAAAGCACTGTTAAGTGGGAAATTTATAGTACTAAATGCCCATATCAGAAAGCTAAAAAGATCTCAAATTGACACCCTAAAGTCACAATTAAAAGAGCTAGAGAGGCAAGAGCAAACTAACCCAAAAGCTAGCAGAAGACAAGAAATAACTAAGATCAGAGCAGAATTGAATGAGATAGAGACATGAAAATCCCCGCAAAAATCAATGAATCCAGAAGCTGCTTTTTTGAAAAAATGAACAAAATAGACCAATAGATAAACTAATAAAGAAAAAAGAGAGAAGAATCAAATAAATAATGATACAATATTATGTATCATTATTTTACATTTCCACATAAAAGCATTAAACACAATAAGAAATGATAAAGAGGATATAACCACTGATCCCACAGAAATACAAACTGCCATCAGAGGATACTATAAACACTTCTGTGCAAATTAACTAGAAAATGCTGTAGAAAAGGCTAAATTCCTGGACACAAACACCCTCCCAAGACTAAGCCAGGAAGAAGTCAAATCTCTGAATAGACCAATAACAAGTTCTGAAATTGGGGCAGTAATTAATAGCCTACCAACCAAAAAAAGGCCATCACCAGATGGATTCACAGCCAAATTCTACCAGAAGTACAAAGAGGAACTGCTACCATTCCTTCTGAAACTATCCCAAACAGTTGAAAAGGAGGGACTCCTCCCTCATTCATTTTATGAAGCCAGCATCATCCTGATACCAAAACAGGGAAGAGACACAACAAAAAGAGAAAACTTCAGGCCAATATGTGTGATGAACATTGATGCAAAAATCCTCAATAAAATACCGGCAAACCAAATCCAGCAGTACATCAGAAAATGTATCTGCCATGATCAGCTCGGCTTCATCCCTGGGATGCAAGGCTGGTTCAACATACACAAATCGATAAATGTAATCAATCACATAAACAGAACCAAAGACAGAAACCACATTATTATCTCAACAGATGCAGAAAAGGTACTTGAATAAAATTCGACATGCCTTCATGTTAAAAACTCTCAATAAACTAGGTACAGATGGAGCATATCTCAAAATAATAAGAGCTATTTATGACAAACTCAGAGCCAATCTCATATTGAATGGGCAAAAGCTGGAATCATTCCCTTTGCAAACCAGTACAAGACAAGGATGCCCTCTCTCACCACTCCTATTCAACATAGTATAGGAAGTTCTGGCCAAGACAATCAGGCAACAGAAAGAAATAAAGCATATTCAAATAGGAAGAGAGGAAGTCAAATTATCTCTGTTTGCAGACGACATGATTTTATGTTTAGAAAACTCCATCATATCAGCCCCAAAACTCTTTAAACTGATAAGCAACTTCAGCAGTCTCAGGATACAAAATAAATGTGCGAAAATCACATGCATTCCTTACACCAACAATAGACAACCAGAGTGCCAAATCATGAATGAACTTCCATTCACAGTCACTACAAAGAGGACCTCATCAAGGAGAGCTACAAACCACTGCTCAAGGAAATAAGAGAGGACACAAACAAATGGAAAAACATTCCATCCTCATGGGTAGGAAGAATCAATATCACAAAAAGGCCATACTGCCCAAAGTAATTTATAGATTCAATGCTATTCCCATTAAATTACCATTAACGTTCTTCATCGAATTAGAAAATACTACTTCAAATTTCATATGGAATCAAAGAAGATCCTATATAGCCACGACAATTTCAAGCAAAAAGAACAAAGCTGGAGGCATCATGCTACCTGACCTCAAACTATACTACAAGGCTACCATAACCCAAACAGCATGGTACTAGTACCAAAACAGACATATAGATCAATGGAACAGAATAGAGACCTCAGAAATAACACCACACATCTACAACCATCTGATCTTTGAAAAACACGATGAAAACAAGCAATGGGGAAATGATCACCTAGTCAATAAATGGTGATGGGAAGATTGGCTAGCCATATGCAGAAAACTGAAACTGGACTCCTTCATTACACTTTATACAAAAATTAACTCAAGATGGATTAAAGACTTCAACGTAAAACCCCAAACCATAAAAACCCTGGAAAAAAACCTACGCAGTACCATTCAGGACATAGGCATGGGCAAAGACTTCATGATAAAAATGCCAAAAGCAATGGCAACAAAAGCCACAATTGAGAAATAGGATCTAATTAAACTAAAGAGCTTCTGCACAGCAAAAGAAGCTATTGTCAGAGTGAACAGACAGCCTACACAGTGGGAGAAAATGTTTGCAATCTACCCATCTGACAAAGGTCTGATATCCAGAATTTACAAGGAACTTAAACAAATTTACAAGAAAAAAAACAACCACATCAAAAAGCGGGCAAATGATATGAACAGACACTTCTCAAAAGAAGACATTTATGCAGCCAACAAACATGAAAAAAAATCCCCACATCACTGATCATCAGAAAAATGCAAATCAAAACCACAATGAGATACCATCTCACACCAGTCAGAATGGTGATTATTAAAAAGTCAAGAAACAGCCGGGTGCAGTGGCTCAAGCCTGTAATCCCAGCACTTTGGGAGGCCGAGACGGGCGGATCACGAGGTCAGGAGATCGAGACCATCCTGGTTAACACGGTGAAACCCCGTCTCTACTAAAAAATACAAAAAACTAGCCGGCCGAGGTGGCGGACGCCTGTAGTCCCAGCTACTCGGGAGGCGGAGGCAGGAGAATGGCGTGAACCCGGGAGGCGGAGCTTGCAGTGAGCTGAGATCCGGCCACTGCACTCCAGCCTGGGTGACAGCGCGAGACTCCGTCTCAAAAAAAAAAAAAAAAAAGTCAAGAAACAATAGATGCTTGTGAGGCTGTGGAGAAATAAGAATGCTTTTACACAGTTGGTGGGAATATAAATGAGTTCAACCATTGTGGAAGACAGTATGGCGATTCCTCAAGGATCTAGAACCAGAAATACCATTTGACCTAGCAATCCCATTACTGGGTATATACCCAAAGGAATATAAATTATTCTACTATAAAGATGCATGCACATATATGTTTATTGCAGCACTATTTATAATAGCAAAGACATGGAACAAACCCAAATATCCATCAATGATAGACTGGATAGAGAAAATGTGGTACATATATGCCATGGAATACTATGCAGCCATAAAAAAGAATAAGATCATTTCCTTTGCAGGGACATGGATGAAGCTGGAAGCCTTCATCCCCAGCAAACTAACACAGGAACAGAAAACCAAACACCACATGTTCTCACTCAGAAGTGGGAGTTAAACAATGAGAACATATGGACACAGAGAGGGGAACAACATACACGAGGGCCTGTTGGGGAGTGGGGGGTGAGGGGAGGGAACTTAGAGGATGGATCAATGGGTGCAGCAAACCATCATGACACACTATACCTGTGTAACAAGACTGCATCTTCTGCACACGTATCCCATTTTTATTAGAAGAAATAAAGAAAAACAAACATTTTTTTAAAAATGGAAATTTGTTTTTACTCATAAATTTAGTTTTGGGGAGTACCATAGTCTTCTATTAAGATAAAAATGGGCTATATTCTAATATGTTATTCTGTGTTGTAGGACTGTATTATCACAATAGTTCTCAGCTGTAGCTGCCATTTTTTCTTATATGGTATAAACTGTGATAAAATAAGCATTTTGAACACCCATGGAGTGTTGCCATTAATTAAAGAAGATGATATTTAGAAAGGCAATTTGAAAAATCTCAAGTCCTATACACATTTGTTTCTGTTATTATTTGATTCAATACAAGTCACAGAAGTGCCTATTGTGTACCAGAAACTGCTTTAGGCACTTGAACATCTATGGAGAAATAATAATACTGACCTTTGCCCTTAAGGGTTTCATAATTATGTTGGGGAAACCAATATGTAAACAGAGAATGCCAATGTCATGTGGTAAATGTGATGACAGAGACATGCCAAGGTGCTTGGGAGCACAGAAAGGGACCCCTAAGTAAGGTGTTAGTCAGAGAGTTCAGAGGAGGTTGGGAAAAATCGAGGAAGGGAGTTTCAGAGGAGGAGGTGGCAAGAATGTAGCCTTCAGGTGAAAACTAGCACAGTATATTCTGAGCAGTAAAGAGATCAGCATTCCTAGAGCTTAAAGTATTGAGCAGAGCATAGCAGAAGGTGAGACTCTAGAAGTCGGATTACAGAAGGTCTGTCTATTATGTTAAAGGTTTAAAGCAGATTTATCTGCTTGGTGATGGAAAATAAGGAAACAATGGGGTCCCTCTGGGGGAGTATGGAAGGCGGATCCAAGGGTCAGAGAGAACAGTGAGGAGGGAACTGCTGAAGTCTAGGGGAAAGAGCCTTCAATTATTCATGTTTCCATGCTGTTTCTTAGAGGTTCAGCCCAACTATCTGATCTTTCCCACATCTCTGCATAAGTTTTCTCAAGCAGTGCTGGTGATCTCCACACCCCATCTTCCTCCTAAAATAGTTACTGATTATCTGCATTCAAGTATGTTATAAACTATTTTAATTTGAGATATAAATATTATTCATGCAGCTAACTGCACCCACCGTTCCAGGAGCATCTGCTTTTTGTGACAGACACTGTGGCTTTCAAGGGCCTTGCCTTATTACACCACATCCCACTATTCAACCTGTCTTCCTACTGCACTAATATGCATCCTTTGCTGCAGTGATACAGACGTCTTCACTATTCTAGAAAGTGAAGCACAAGGTGTGTGTATCACATGGCTGGAGTAATCATGAGGGCAGTGAAGATTTTCTGAGGTGTCCCCATCATCTCATCACACCTGTTGCGGACTGCCACAGGCAGCTCTGTGAGGGGTGCTGCTGCCTCTGAAATGGTGTATTCCTACACACATTACCTCATTCATTACAAGTTTTCAGCCACAGACTAGGAGTACCATTCACCCCTTCTGTCTTAGCAGAATGTTAGGAACATTTGAATCAGTGGTACTTTTTTTTAAAAAATCAGGTTTTACTGCTGTTTGCTGTTTACCATTACAATCACAGAAGTAAAGGCTAAGCCATTTTCTTCTTAAAAAAAAAATAGTGTTTTCCGATGTGTTCAAACAATCTCCAAATGAATAGAAGAAAAAAATGCCCATAGAAGTTTATTAGACTCACTGCCATATCTGGATACTTTAATCTCAGAGGTTCTGGCTCTTCTCAGGCTGATAGGATGGCTGGGCTAATAACACAAATACCTTAAGGGCTCTGTTCCCTACTGAGTCTGGACCTAGAATGTGCAGCTTTAGGATTAGCGGTACTAGTTTTAGAGTCAAACTGATTCGCTTCCTGATTACCACTTACAAACTGTGAGATGTCTTTAGGGTGGTTGTAGGGATTAAATGTGATCATCTCCATTGCTAGTTTATAGTAAGGGCTCAACAAATGAAGCCTGCTATGGAATTATGACTATTAATAATTCATGCTCTAATTTAAGAAATTGCCTGGTTTAACCAGCCTCAGGCAGAGGCTGGGACTGCTTTCTCAGCAGGCCTCAGCTATATGGCTACAATATAGAGAGCTTCCTTTTCAGCTATGCACACACACTTGCTTCTCTCATCACTCATGATGCTTGCTGTCTCTAGTCAATTAATATGATCCACCTCTTAGGGTAATCATTTCCCTAAGGACCGAATGTGCTTACATTCAGTGGCACCCATTGTAATGCAATTAATTTTTTCCAATAACATCCATCTAATAGATAGGTACATTATAAATGAGAGCCATAATAATAAGCTACCTCCTGTTTGCTCATTTTGAAGAGACTCATTAGGGACAGTGGTCCTCAATGTTAATGAAGTGACACAATCCAATTAGAAGATTGCAGTTACACATGGTAGTGGTAAAATGAGAGGAACTGCTACCTAACAGGTAATGTCACTCTCTGTGACTTATTTTTGCCCTCCATGGGGTTGTTTCTGCTTTGGTTCAGATCTCACTCTGTCCTTAGGCCTGCTTTGGGACTCTGCCATCTTCTGAACGCTGGTAAATGCCTAAGCTGTAAACAGCTTGCTTTTCTGTGGAACAGCTCATGCCTGAAAAAGTTGATAATGATTTCAAAATTTC
Organism: Macaca fascicularis; assembly: GCF_037993035.2. NCBI lineage: Eukaryota > Metazoa > Chordata > Mammalia > Primates > Cercopithecidae > Macaca > Macaca fascicularis. Next base: position 158,092,373 of record NC_088375.1, on the reverse strand, counting down.
TTTTAATTGAGTTTTTAATTACAACACAGATAGCAAATATCCCTATCACATGTAATTTTGACAAAGATAACAAGCAATTTCATATTCTTTGGAGAATGTTTGACAGTGTGGGAGCCTACAGTTAACTACCGACTGCCTTGTTTTTAGACAGGAATATCTGACAACCACTCACTCAGGGAAGGTCAGGAACTGGAACATCTGGATCTCAATAAATTGTTCAATATAACAATCCAAGTGCTATAACACAAGCTGCTACTGGGAATGTAAATCTGACTGGCTGGCTTAGGATCTTGTCTTTCTAATTAATAGACCACATATTATGAATTGGGATACTGTAGAGCCAGTTGGTGTATGGGCATAGTTTCACCTAAAATAAATTTTTTTATCTTCAGATCTTATCACATCAGAAAAAAATATGCAAATAAATTATTCCAAAGTGCAAAGCTTAAGTTTGAGATGGGTGCCATGTTTCTTTATTACTTTTCTTTTATTGGCATTTACTTAAGAGTTCAAGAGCCATGCCCAGAGTTCCAGAACTCCGGAGCTAAAATTAGACAAAGAAACTTCTCCATCTCAGAGAGCAGAGTACTCGCCCACATTAGCTGGTCTACTAGCACCTCCCACAGACTCACAAAGGCCATTTGCATAACCACCATGCCTCCTAGTAACATCCAAAGGCTCAAGCTGATGTGTCTTTTTCAACCACAGAGCAGTGATTATCAGACTTTCGCATTTCAAAAACCTGGAAAACAAAAATTCTTCTTAATTCAAGTCCTACAGAGTGGTCAGCTTCTTATTTTACTAAGTAAAGATCATTAATTTTTTCCTTTTCATTCATTTGTTAATTCAGTGAATATTTTTGAGCACATACTATCTGCAGCTACTAAAGTGTGTCTGGGAGTGCAATGAGAATCAAAGCTAGCCCATGACCTCAAGCATCATATAGTCTAGTGGGGGAGATAGTCATCATTAATTAATTACATTTTTATATATATATGAAATTTACATTGAACTACATACTCTACAGGAAATAGACATGGTTCTCTGCAAGCATGTAATATTATACATTAATTTTATATGGAAAGAGAGTATCAGGGAAATATTCCCCTTAAAATTAATGCTTCCACTGAACAAATCTCAGACTATACAAGCCATGGTAAGGATTTTGAGTTTTATGTTACAAGTAGTAAAAAGTAACTAAGAAATTTTAAGCAGGATTGATGTTTTTAAAGAATTCCTCTGGATGCTATTGGGGAATGGATTGGAAGGAAAGCAAGAGTGGAAGGAGTGAGATCAATTGGAATGACATTTCGGTGGCCTAGATATGACCGTGTGATGGACATGGTGCAAGTAATTAGTTGGATTTAAAACATATCTTGAAACTAGAATTTTTGAGACTCTGATGATAAAGAGAGAGGAGAGAAAGAGAGAAGTATCAAGGATGATTCTCATATTCCTGTCAAGAGCAACTTGCCATTTAATACACCATTTACTGAGTTCTAAAGACCAAGAAAGGAGCAAGTTAGGGAAGGAAGGGAGAATCAGAGGTTCCTTTCGGGGCTTGTGAAATTTAAGGTGCCTATGAGATATCCAAGGCAGGAAGATATAGGTGTCAGAAGATTAGAGGAGGATTTTGACACTAGATATACATTTAGGAGTTATCAGCATATCAATGGTATTTAAAGCTATGGGAGTCAATAACATTTCACAGGAATAAGCATGATGAAAGTTATAACATTTTGAGGTCTGATACAGAAGGAGAAATCTTCAGAGCATCTTTCTATGAAAGGGATCACATTTTAACACCCACAAAGTAGAAAGAACATAATATCAGTTCTGTAAGGACATTTAGCTGCATGAAATCCTCTCTCCATTGTCCTTATCATTCTCATTTTGCTGCAGATCAGTGAGAACTTTGTTATAAAACAGCAGTGGCAAACCACTACCATAGTGTTTCTGCATCTGCCTTAGGCAGGAATGACCTCATTGTGGTAGCAGAAAGTCTTGTCCACACCCAGCCTCGCCTGACCTCTTAGATTTTCCGAGCTTAAAACACATCTGGAGTTTCTGAATCAATTTAGGAAGGACTGAAAGTCACAAAATAGCACAGATCCTACAATGTGACATCCGTTCTCTCCTATCCTACAATGCAAAATCTGTTTCTATGCATTTTGTAGCATTCCTAAGTCAGGGGAATACACTGCAAATTGTAATGATGTTAGTTATATATAGAGGTCAAAAACACACTTGCATAAACATCGCCTCTTCCTGCCGCTCACAGTACTGTCATTCGTCCTAGTATTCTTTCCTACTGAACCTAATTAAGTTTCTAGATCCTCCTGCTACAGTGTCCAAGACCATCCTGATCAACCAGATTGAATATGGGAGGTAATAGTAATAATAAAAATAATTTTATTATACTTATAGCTGTTATAATTAATAACATTTTTAGTACTTTTGTCTCATGCGCTGCACTAAGTGTTGTCTATGCCTCACCTTATGTAAACATTAACTGCAACTTAGAAGATTGCTACGAGATGAAGAAACTTCTTTTTTTTTGAGATGGAATTTCACCCTTGTTGCCCAGGCTGGAGGTGATGGCGCACTCTCGGCTCGCCTCTACCTCTACCTCCCAGGTTCAAGCGATTCTCCTGCCTCAGCCTCCTGAGTAGCTGGGATTACAGGCACGCCCCACCACGTCCGGCTAATTTTTTTGTATTTTTAGTAGAGACAAGGTTTCTCCATGTTGGTCAGGCTGGTCGCAAACTCCTGACCTCAGGTGATCCACCTGCCTCAGCCTTCCAAAGTGCTGGGATTACTGGCATGAGCCACCGCACTTGGCAGAAGAAACATTTTACAGATGAAGAAACTGAGGTTGAACAATGAGCATCCCAGGTGTACATTTCATTATTGTTTCTACATTGTGTTGTAATTATATGAAAAGTACAGACTGAGACTCTGTACTTTCCAATTTGGAATCTTAACACCTAACAGTGCTTGGCACATTTAAGGTACGTATTAAATGTTGAATTTTGGAAGACCTTATGTATGCTATAGTGATAGAAGCTTTTCAAAGGGCAGTGGTTGTGTCCTGTGTGATTTGGACCCTCTTACAGCACCTAGCATAATACTCAATAAGTATTTGGAAGGTTGAGTGTATGGATTTAAAATTGGCTGGAAAAACTCCAGTAAACTCAGAGGTTTCAGAGTGATGGTGCTAGTAGAGAGATCACTACTGAAGAAAGATTACGAAGATGAACCTCCTAATATGCTCTTGCCACAGTTGTGGGTCTGACTCTTATTTAAGCATTCTTATTCATGACCTGGGTGGAAAAAAAGGAAGAAGCTGCTCATTTTTAGAATTCACTAATGATTCTAATTTGGAAAGTATCTTGAGCAGCTCAGGCAACAGAAATAAAATGCAAATGACCTTTGAGACTCGAGGTATGTAGGCTGGGAATAATAACTTTGTGAGCATTTGAAAAAGGCAAGGCAGTGAATACACCTGGGGAAAGAGAATCCAAACACAGAGCTGTTCTGGGAAGCAGACGCCAGATCGCAGTGATGCCAAAGTAGGCCCAGGAGGCACAGTGGTTTGCAAATTAAATTCAGGCCAGCCATGCAGTCTGGCAGGATGAAAGGGAAGTCCAGGTTGAGGCTGCCTGTGCAGAAGGGCACGGAATAACAGTTCCTCTGTGGACAGTTGTAGCTGAGCAGCACCTGGCACCACACGTTGTGTTCCCACCACTTCATTACTAGGGAAGCGCAGGCAATTTGGAAGCGCAGAGAATAGCAATAAGAGTGAATGAATTCAAGAGCCCGAGGAAGGATGCGGATGAAAGATTAAAAGGATTAGATAGCTATAGTTTAGCTATAGAAAGCTAAAGGAAGAGAAAGGAGAGGCCTGGAAACTAATAATAAATATCCAAGTCTGTTCTAAAATAGCCAAGTGGAAATTTGCAGAGTAACCATTAAATTAAGACCTTTCAGTTGTAAATGGACATTTTCTTCCAAGCCATAGGCTTCTTGCCTAAACCAGCACTCTGCCTACCCAGGTGCTCAGTAAATACTATCTTATAGAATAACTTTTGTTTGCCAAAAGAGTATAGGATCTGGGAACTAGACCAACCAAAAGCATATTTAAAAATCAGCCAACTCATTCCTTAGCACCTCGTGAGGACAAGAACTAGATTTTTGTTGTGTTGTTCAAGTCATACTCTTTTCAACAATGAAGTTACCTCTTCCCATTCAAACAAATAAAGAACAAAATAGAAACCTTTGTAGCACAGGGAATGCCTAAGACACGGTTGACTAGGCTCTGGTTAAATCCCAGTATTGCAATTTACTTTATGTCAAAGGGAACAAGCAAAATGCTAACGCCCACCCCCTCAGACAAACCTTCCTAGGCAATGGAGGGGGTGTAGAAAAGGCTGTACTTCTGGACTAATGGTGAACTTGGTGGACTTCACTTTTAAATGATTAACCACTTGGGAGGCGGAGGCGAGTGGATCACAAAGTCAGTAATTTGAGACCAGCCTGGCCAACATAGTGGAACCCTGTCTCTACTAAAAATACAAAAAAGTAGCTGGGTTTGGTGGCAGGTGCCTGTATTCCCAGCTACTTGGGAGACTGAGGCAGGAGAATCACTTGAACCTGGGAGGAGGCAGAGGTTTCAGTGAGCCAAGATTGCGCCACTGCGCTCCAGCCCCGGCGACAATGCAAGATTCCATCTCAAAAAGAAAAAAAAAATCAACCGCAAATATCCAAGTAGATAAGTTAGAGGTAATTTCTTGTTTTATAGAAAGGAGTCTCTATAAACAGCCAACTCCCCTTGCTTTGAGCCATTCTTTGTTTACAGATCATTAACCACACCTTTCTTAACCTAGCGCCTGGGTAAGAAAATAAAGTATTCAACTTCCCAGCCAATTGCAAAGCCGTCATAGTGCCATTATTAAGCTCCAGGCTCAGAGGGATTCCTCAAACAAGCTAAGCCTTTGAAACATACTGCTCCTCCCTCTGCTGGTCTTGTCTATCCCCCCACTTCTCTGCCCCATTCTTGCTTTCTTCCTGGCTGGCTCCCTCTCCTTCTTTTCCTCTCAACTTAAATGTCCCCTCTTCTAAAAGGCCACCCTATGTGTGTTTATCTGCTTGGGATGATTTTGGCTGCAAATAAGAGGCCACTGTATTGATAGTGGCCCAAGCCAGTAGCTATTAATTCACTTGCTTGAAGTCCATAAGCACATAGTTCAGCTCTGGTACCATGCCTCAGCAATGCAGTAAAGGACCAAGCAGCCTTCTCGCTATCTGCTTCACTTCATACCATTAGCTTCCATCTTCATTATTTCAAGATATCTGCTCCACCCCAGCATCACATCCGTGGACCAGGCGGGATGACATAGCAGGAGTTAAGGGAGCAAAAAGTCTTTCTTACAGTGAGGCACTGTTGCTTTTTTCAGGAAGGAGAATAGTCCCCAGAGACTCCTAACTATCTCTGATTGATTAGAACTGTGTCACATGCAAGGTAGTCTGAAATATCATGATTAGCTTTCCAACCTCTATAGTAAAGGAAGGCAAGGGCAAGGGGTCTGTGGATATCTTTTAGACAACCAAACTTCAGTGTCTGCCATGTATATGCCTCTCCCTCTCCTACCCCCATTTACCCTCGGTCGTGGTTCCGTAGTTTTTCTCTTCATGGCATTTACTATGATTTGTAGTTGTACATTTTAATCTCACTGGGATAGATATCTTGTATAGTTGGTTCTGCCGCCACTGTATCCCCAGACCTTAGTGCCCTGTACCTGATAAATAGCGCGTACTTAATAAACATGGTTTGATTTGTGGCTTAGTTGGCTGCTAGATGAAAAGAGAAGAGAAATTATTTCTGAAGTTATCACACAATCACAACATCCTGGAAAAACAGGATTCTGGTTATCAAAATTTGATTTACACATACATACTTTGTATTTATTATACCATGTTTCAAATATAAAGAGATGTATATATGAAATAAAATAATGAACTCTCAAATTCCCACCATTCAGCTCTATCAAATTCACAGATTTTGCCATAGGCCCTTGAGGTCTGTTGATATTGTTATATTTTAAGAAACAAAACATCTCAAAGACAATTGAAGCCCCTGTGTCCCTTCCCTAGTTCTGTGCTCCTGCCTTTCTGTCTCTGGAAATAACCATTACCCTGAATTTGAGTCTACCAGTCTAATATGCATTTTTATACTATGACTATATATGTACATATTCATAGCAGTTACAGGGCACTATTTTTGCATGTTTTCAAGCTGTTATGTAAATATATTTTGTATAAAATTATATAAATACTAAAAATATTGTTACCTTTTTGGTCTATTTTGTTGTTGACGTTTAACTACATTTTTACATGTAGCTATGTAGTGTTTTGTTGTATAAATATACCACAATTTATTTTTCCATTTTTCTGTTGATAAACATTTTGATTGTTTACAGTATTCCCGTATATTTTTTTTGTCACACATGTGAGGGTTTCTTAGTCTAAGATATATACCTAGAAGTAAATTTGCAGGGGGAAGGAGGTAAGATTGCTTGTATTTTCTTTGATTTGGCCAAAGTGTTCTACAAAACAGTTGTGCCAACTGATGCTCCCACAAGCTGTGGATGAAAGAAGCTGTTTCAGGTTTCAGCAGTTGGTATCATCAGACAGATCTGTATCAATCTTTTGGGGTGAAATGGCATCACATCATTTTATTTTGTGTTTCCCTGACAATGAGGAAGGTTGAAGATCTTTAAATAGGTATCTTGGCCAATCAAGTTTTCTTTTATAAAAAGCACCTATTTTTGTCCATTTCCCTGTTAGAGGGAATGGGTTTTTTTTTTTTTTTTCTTATTGATTTATACAGTACTTTATATATTCTGGATAGCAATTCTTTCTTGTTAACATGCATTGCAAATGTCTTTTTCCACACTCTTGCTAGGCTTTTCATGTTGTTTATGATGTTGCTTTATTAATAGCAGTATTAAATTTTAATATAGTACAGTTTATCAACCTATTACTTTGTGGTTTGTGCTTTTTATGTCTCATATAAGAAATCCTTCTTGATCTCCAAAATTCTAAAGATATTCTACCATATTTACTTGTGAAAGCTTTACAGTTTGGCTTTCCTCAAGTAGTCCAGCTGGAATCATTGTTCTATAATATAATGGGCTCTGATTTTATTTTATTTTTTTCTGCAGAGATAACTAGTCATCTCAGCAACATTATTGAATGCTTCAATTTTTGGTCACTGATTGATACCAAGTTTGCATGTATATGTGGGTCTCTTTTTGGAGTCTGTATTATGCTTCAGTGTTTTATTTTTTTCCCCATGACAGTACTACTCCTTGATTATTCCTGTAGTTTTAGAGATATTATTGCACAGGGTTAGGTTCAGGGGCTTGGTAGCCACACTGCTTGAGTTTGAATCCTGACAATGCCACTGCTTAGCCATGGGACCCTGAAAGAGTTCTGTAATCTCTTTGTGTACCAGTTTCTTTTTTATCTGTACTTATCTGTAAAATGGTGACAATAATCATATCTAACTTATAATGGATAAAAAGCTTTTGCTTGACTTTTTTTTTTTTTTTTTGAGACGGAGTTTTGCTCTTGTCGCCCAGGCTGGAATGCAATGGCGCGATCTCGTTCGGTTCACTGCAACCTCTGCCTCCCAGGTTCAAGCGATTCTCCTGCCTCAGCCTCCTGAGTAGCTGCGATTACAGGCACCTGCCACCACGCCCAACTAATTTAATTTTTTTAGTTTTAGTATAGACAGGGTTTCACCACCTTGGCCAAGCTGGTCTTGAACTCCTGACCTCAGGTGATCCGCACCCCCAGCCTGCACCCCACCCCCACACCTGCCTGCCAAAGTGCTGGAATTACAGGCATGGGCCACTGTGCCTGGCCTTGCGTGGCATTTTAATAAACCTTAAAAGTTAGCAGTTTTAGTCGTAGTGTGAGTGCCAGTATTATTATTACTAATTGTGACATCTGATAGGTCAGGTCACTTCTACCATTTCTTCTTCAAAATAATCTTAAACATGGTTGACCTTTTGGTCTTTCACATGAATTTCAAGATCAGATTATAATGCTTCATGACAAAGTTGACTGAAAACACAAATGTCATTGCATTGACATATGGATTAATTGGATTCTTCTTATCCATAAACTTGGCATAACTTTGTTTATTCAGCTCTTTTATGCCAATTAGAAAGTAATTTTGTAATTTATTCCACAGAGGCCCACACATGTTTCTTAGAATTATTTTTAGCTACATTGAAGTTTGCTGTTGCTATTGTGAATACGATTTTTTTTTCATTTTATTAATTATTATTATTACAGCTTGGATTCTGGTGTCAATGCCATGTTCTTTTTTATTGATACATATTTGCATATATTTATTCAGTCCGTGTGATATTTTGTTGCATTCATAGCATGTGCAACTATTAAGTCAGGGTATTTGGAGTATCCATCACCTTGAATTTATACTATTTCTGTGTGTTGGGAACATTTCAAGTCCTTTCTTCTAGGTGTTTTGAAATTTACAATACATTTTTGTGAACTATAGTCATCATACTCTGCTGTCAAATATTAGAGCTTATTTCTTCTATTTCACTGTATGCTTCTATTCATTAACCAACCTCTCTTCATACCCCTCCTGCCCCCCCACCTCACATACACTTCACAGCCTCTGGTAACTATCATTCCACTCTGTACCTCCATGAGGTCAACCTTTTCAGTTACATGTCAGCTCCACTCTTGGGGGCAGTGGGGTCACTGCCAATGGTTCATGCTTTGGCCCTGGTGACAGTAACCAGGAGCAACAGCTGCTTCAGGTGGGGGATGTCAATGGGTCTCCAAGGGTGTGGAGATGCAGGGACTGTTGCACCCTAGGGCAAGATGCAGTCTAGCAGAGGCTGGGCTCTAAAAATGGACCTTGCAGTAGCTAGCTAGGACTTGGGGTATGTGTGGAACCCAGTGTGAGCTCCCTCTCTGGAGCAATGCTGTTGCGTGGACTCCAGGCAGCTCTCTATGTTAGTCTCAGGGCCCACAAGGGTCGAGGGACTCTCTCATGGCTAGGATTGCTGGAGACTGTGGTGGGAATGTGGATTCTTTTGGTTCCTCTTTGTGGAGGAGGTGAGCTCCAGATGCCTCTAGTCAGCCATCTTGAAGCCCCTCAGCGTTGTTATTCTTGAATGAGTTGTTACTGCTGTGTAGAAATTCCGTTGTTACCTTTATGTTGATCCTGTATCTGGCCACCTTGCTGAACACTGACTAATGTTTATGGTCTGTAGATTCCCATGAATTATTTATGTAAACAAACTGTTTACGCTTTAATATAATTTTGTTTCTGTCTTTCTAATATGTGCCTCATATTGATTTTTCTTTTCTTAAAGTGTTGACTGACACCTCCTAATAGCATTAAAGAGGAGTATTGATAGCAGGCATCCTTATCTTATTCTAACTCTAATGGTAACTTTAAGTTGCATTATTAGGTTTGATTCTTGCTTAGGTTTTTGGTAGATGATATTTATCAAGTTTAAAAAGTTTCCTTTTATTTCTAGTTTACTAAGATTTTTAGACATAAACGAATGTTAAATTTCATGAAATAATTTTTTGGAATCTATTGAGTTTATCATGGATTATCTATTTTTAATTTGTTAATATTGGGTAGTGCTTTAATAGATTTTCTAATGTTGAAACATCTTTTTATCCTAGGATAATAATACACATTGGTTATCAATAGTATTTCAAAGAAATGCGTGGATCTTTTCCCAAAGGACAAAAAACCTGAAGATTTTAAGCAATTACTTTGATTTGATTTTACAGAAGTCATTTTTAGATCCTTGTAGGTACCATTCCTTTATCTCTGTCATCTTTTGGCATTTATTTATTTTTTCATATGGAGCATGTAAAATGTATATAATAGTAACAAAAAATATGAACAGTGGGAGATGAGGAAAGTGGAAGTGTTAACTCTACTTATTTTGGACCATGAAATGAAGGGTTGGTAGAATCTTTTCCGAAGTACTGGATTTGAAAATCAATCAGCCAAGAATTTCTGGAGTCACTCAGGCCAGTGCCATAATTACATTATTTGCTGAGGAGGTGAATCAGGCTGGCCATTTGTCTAAAGACCTGGTGACACCTATATCCAAAATTATTTTCAAAACGAGCCCTTAACTGCCCCATGTAACTAGGTCCTGCTTGTGAACTGCAAGGGCTTGACTTCCTAGGAGTTGTCCTGTGTGGCTCTGACTATACATGGTGAAGGAAAATGTGTCTGCTCTTATTCCTTTAGAGCCACTTTGTTTTCTCTCTGTTTTTATTCATCTTTAGTAATTGCATGATTTTTGAGACTAACATACATGTAAAACCTTTTGTAGATCTGAGGCTAAGCAAGGAAACGATGTTCTGCTCAATAAGTAGAGTTTCCATCTTACAAGATTATTTCGATGTAATTGCTCTTGGTTTTTATGGCATTTATGGTTTAAAATGCCAAGCATTGTAGAAATACGATTTTGATGGTGGTTGAGCAGTACTGTTTCTGTCTAATTACACTCACATATTCACATAATTACTGTGAAATTACCACACCAAAAGCACTATATACACATAGTAATAATAATGCAATGTTCTGATTGGCTGGCTTTTTAAAAGATTTCAGAAATTGATTAAAACATTTAGTGGTTCTTCTTTCAAGTATTTGTGAACCAAATTCCTTATTCCATTTGAAAATATGTTACAAAGAGAATATTCATTTCTCCTTCCCCCTTCATCATGTAGAACGTAGGGAGAAAGATACGGAACTCCTGGGAGTTATCTCCTTGATTAACTATGAAGTAATAAACATAAGAAAACAGCAACAATTCATGTAGTTGGGTACTAAATCTACACCTTTATGGCCTGCATTTGCCAACTGTCTCCATGTTTGACAGATAAAGTGCATCTGTGAATTTTAAGCCTCTCAGGTTATAGTTAAGATATGTAATTAGCGTTCCAGATATACATCTTACCTAAAAACTTCTGCTATGGGGAGGGGAGAAACTAATTAAGTCAGTTTTACTAAGCTTCAAAAAAGAAACCTTCAACCTGAAAATTGATGAAATAACTAATGAGGACACTTCATGTGGGGCATATTATTTCTTGATAGAGAAAGTGTGTTCTGGGACAGAGGCTCTTCTTTCCCTGAAGGCTGGAGTCAGGAGATTTACTTGGTTAATAAAACCACCTCCTTTAGACATGTGACTTGATGTGTGTGTGGGGGGGGGGGGGTCGAAACTAGTATTTTTGAATATTTGTTATATATAGTTTCCTAAGCATTTATACTTATCAAAAGAAAGTTAGCTATCTGAGAAACTCTATTAACTTAAACAGGCCAATGAAGAGCTGCTTCAATGCACTGAAGCACAAATGCATTACAGTCCCCGGGCTGCTGAGGACTAATTCCAGACTAGAAACACTTCCAATAATTATAATGACTAAAATGATAAAAAGTAACTTATATTTCCTGAGCAGATAGTACATGCAAGACTTACTAAATATTAAGTAAGTGTTAACTTATTTAATATTCAAGAAAAGCACATGGTAAGTAATAGGTCATTTACAGTTAGAAACTGAGGTTCAAAAGAGTTAACTAACTTACTCAAGGTACATAAATATCTCCTTTGATAGGTTAAATCATTTTTCTTCTGTAAAATAGAAACAGACCAGTTGATTATTGCCATTTATAAAATAGCCTTAATGACCTTAAAAATAAAAACTTCCTTGAATAATATATGAAGAGAAGGTAGGAAGGTGCTAGAAATGTCAGCTTATTAGAATAAGTATGTATTATATTGTTCATAGGCATCAAAAATTCATGTAGAAAGAAGTTACTAGAGATCTTCAGGAAGATTACAATCTAATTAGACAGATAAAACACATATACAATAAATTACTTGAAATAATTAAATAACAAAATGTCAATAAATGCAAAGTAGATAGATAATTGGAGTTGAATTCTAGTTTCTGTGGAATTAATATCATTAAATCAAATACAAAATTATGGGGCAGGAAGAGGGTGGGTGACTCCTTCTCTTAAAGGATTCTTCCTGCTTTCACACATAAGTTGGTGATTCCAATGAGTGCATGAGAACAAATCAATGTGAATGGCCCAGGAAATGCTGACTGGTCAAAACCAAGTGATCCTGGTCATTAGTGTTCTCCTGAAGGTGAGATTTGAGATCCAAAGGAGGTGAGACCCATTGATCAGTTCAGAAGAGCCAAGGGATATTCTGATTTGAGGATAAGGTAGGGAGAGCAGATTAGGCTATTGATAGACTGAAAAAACAGTGAAAAAGTAGCAGGTGTAAAGGAGGGAGACAGGAGTGACAGATGCAATAAATTTTTCTAAAGTAGCTGGGTCAGGAAAATTTGAAGAACTAGATAAAGAGCGTAGTAGAATTGCCAGGGTTCTATATTTTTAGAGGGGTTCTGGGTACCAGGAAAATTAAACAAGAAATTCTGGGGTTAGGACATAATTTTTATAAAAGATTTATTCAATATATTATTCACATACCATACAACTCACCCATTAAGACACAGGATCCTGTGTTTTTTAGTATATTCAGAGTTGTGCAACCATCACTGCAACCAATTTTAGAATATTTTTATCACCTCGAAATGAAACTATACCCATTAGCAGTCTACTCCCCAGGCCTCCTAATAACCCCAGCTATAAGCAGCCACTAATCTGCTGTCTCTATAGATTTGCCTATTCTGGATATTCCATACAAATGGAATCATAAAATATGTGGCCTTTTGCATCCAGCTGCTTTCATTAAACATAATATTTTCCAGTTTCATCCATGCCATAGTATGTATCAGTACTTCATGATTTTTATGGCTGAATAATATTTTATTCTATGGACACATACACATACATTGTATTAATTAATTTATTAGTTCATGGACATTTGGGTTGTCCCTTTTTGGCCATTATGAATAATGCTGCTATCAATATTCATGTACAAGTTTTGGTGTGAAAATAAGTTTTTTTCTTTTGGATAAATACCTGCCTATGAGTAGAATTGCTGGTTCTTATACTAATTCAGTGTTCAACATTTTCAGGAACTACCAGACTATTTTTTTAGAGTAGCTGTACCAGTTTACATTTCTACCAACAGGATATGAGGGTTCTGATTTTTCCATATCTTAGCCAACCCTTGTTATTTTCTATCATTCTGATAGTAGCCAAGATCATGAGTATATCTCATTGTGGTTTTGGTTGCACTTCCTAGTTGGTTAATGATATTGAGCATCTTTTCCTGTACTTATTGACTATGTATCTTCTTTGGAGAAATGTTTCTTTGAATCCTTTGACCATTTTCAATTGGGTTATTTATCTTTATCTTATTGAGCTTTAAAAATTCTTTATATATTCTCTATGCACATCCTTAATTATATGTATGTTGTGCAAATATTTTCTCTCACCATGTGGGCTATCTTTTCACTTTCTTGCCAGTGTCCTTTGAACACGAACGTTTTTAATTTTGATAAATCCAATTTATCTGTTTTTTCTTTTATGCTTTTAGTGTCGTATTTAAAAAGGCTTACCTAATCCAAAGTAAGGAGTATTTACTCCTACATTTTCTTTTGAGAGTAGTAGGCTTTTAGCTCTTATGCTTAGGTCTATTATCTATTTTGAGTTTAATTTTGTGAATGGTGTGAGGAAGATGTCTAACTTTACTTTTTTGCATGTGAATATACAGTTATCTCAGAACCAGATGTTGAAAAAATTACCCACCCCCCTACCCTCACCATTGAACTGTCTTGGCACTCTTGTCAAAAATTAATTGGTCATAGATGTATATTCTTATTTTGGGACTCTCAAGTTTATTCCATTGATCTTCATGTATTTCCTTCTTCCGCTGCATGCAGTTTTGATTACCATAACCTTGTAGCAAATTTTGAAATCAGAAAGTGTGAATCCTCCAACTTTTTTATCCTTTCATAGGATTGCTTCTGGCTATGCTGGCTCCCTTGAATTTCCATTGAATTTTAGGATTAACTCATCAATGGAAAATTGGGATGTGGGCTTCTTCAAACTCTCCAGGCAAAACTAATGTTCCATCAGGATTGCAAACCACAGGTAAAGATCTGAGAGGAGGCAAATAACATTTAATGATTACTACTATGCATCTAACTCCTGCAGTGGGGAATTTATATGTCTTATTGTTTAATCCCCAGGTAGCATTGGACAAATACTCCAATTTTCAGGTGATAAATATGAGTCTAAGAAAGATTGTCTTGTCCATAGTTTATAAATAGTGATGTCAAGATTTATCTTAGGTTTCCACTTTAGTTATTCTACCTCTGTCCCCAAAGAAAAGTAGATTAGATAGACTGGAAACTAACCCTTCCACTCCTATGAATAACCTTTGCATCCCTAATATAACATTTATATTGTGTTAGAATTTATATGTATATTTCTCCCATTTGCAGAATGGCAATAGGTGGAGTCATTCCAGCCAAAAGCAGAAGAACAAAAGAAAATAAATCATACATTTTCAGTATGGCTGCATTGTAAAGTTACTTAAGAGGAAGAATGCAAAAGATGAAGCATGTTAGTAAGAGGGAGCCGTGGTGGTTCCCAAATGACAAACTGTGATAAATATTTCCCCAAAAGCAAAGCTACAATGAGACACTATCTCACAACAATCAGAATGGCTGTTACTACAAAGACAAAAAGTAACCAACATTGGAGAGGTTGTGGAGAAAAGGGAACACTTATATACTCTTAGAAGGAATGTAAATTAGTTCAGCCACTGTGGAAAGCAGTTTGGAGATTTCTGAAAGAATTTTTGAAACAGAATTACCTTTCAAACCAGCAATCTTATTACTGGGTATATACCCAGAGGGAAATAAATTGTTCCACCAGATGACACCTGCACTCATACGTTCATCACAGCACTATTCACAATAGCAAAGACAGGGAATTAACCTAGATGCCTATCAACAGTGGGTTGGATAAAGAAAATGTACATATACACCGTGGAATACTAAACAGCCATAAAAAATAATGAAATCATGCCCTTTGCAGCAACATGGTTGCCACTGTAGGCCATAATCCTAATCAATTTAACTCAGGAACAGAAAATCAAATGCCACATGTTCTCACTTATAAGTGGGAGCTAAACATTGAGTACACGTGGACATATAGAAGAGAACAATAGACACTGGGGACCCCTGGAGTAGGAAGAATGGGAGGGGAGTGAGGGCTGAAAAACTGCCTGCTGTATACTATGCTCACTACCTGAGTAACAGGATTATTTGTACACCAAACTTTAGTGCTGCAACTTACCCATGTAATAAACCTGCACATGTACCCCTAAATCTAAAATAAAATTTGAAAATAAAGTAAAATGGCATAAAATGTTATAGATACATTTATCTATGCCAATGTTCTGAAGTTGATATTTTACGATAGTTATACAGTTATAGCTCTTGGGAAAAATTGAGTAAAGAGTACATGGGACCATTCTGTACTATATTTTCAACTTCCTGTAAATACACAACTATTTAATAATAAATTTTTTAAAAAGTAAAAAGGCGAGGCAATGTGCTGAGTTTTCAATGAAGCTAAAATTACTTAAATACTTGACTTCTGAGATGATTTTCCTTCCTGGTGTGTAACTATATATGAAAAAATCTTATTGAATAATACACAGAATGCATAGATGATATATCTTTTTCCTTTTTCTCTCTTTACTTGGAGTAATAAAAAGTTTGTAACCCTAGGTAAGTCTTCCAAAATTGTTAATTTTACACTTTGCTAGTTCAAGAAGGCCAAATCTAGAAACCACTGCCATAGATGACTGGAAGCTACTGAAGAATTTTGAATATAAAGTGCAATGAATCTTTAGACTTATGTGTAAGACAAATCACCCTTCCAACAAATGATGTTAGGATGACTGCACATGCAAATGCAAAACAGTGAAGTTGAACCCATACCTCACACAACCCTCCAAAATTAGCAAAGTGAATTATAGGCTTAAATGGAGGATTTTAAAACTCCTACAGGAAAACAGAAGAGTAAATTTTCATGATCATGGATTAGGCAATTACTTTTTACATTTGACACCAGAAGCATAAGCATCAACAATAAAGAACAATAGATACGTTAGACTTTATCAAAATTAAAAACCTTTGTCCTTCAAAGGATACCAGCAAGAAAATGAAAAATCAGGACTTGGGGTGGAGCAAGGTGGAGTAGAAGTCTCCAATGATCATCCCAACACAAGGACACTAATTTAACAACTACGTACTCACAAAAAAGCACCTTCATAAGAACCAAAACTCAGGTGAGCATTCGCAGTACACAGTTCCTGGTTTTAACTTCATGTCAATTTCTAGAGGCACTGAAGAGGCAGGAAAAACAGCCTTGAATTGCTGATACCGCCTCTCTCCCATCCCCCAGCAGTGTCAGCATGGTGGAGAGTGCTACTGTGAGCTGGCGATAGGGAAATCACAGCAACTGTGACACATTTAATAATGTCTCAGGGCATTTAATAATCAAACTCCCAAAGGTCAAGGATAGCATAAGGATCCTAAAAGCAGCAAGGGAAAAGAAGTAAGTGACATGTAATGGAGCTTCAATAAAGCATAGAGAACGCAGAAAAAAATCCACGCACCTACAGTGAACACATTTTTGACAAAGGAACCAAGATCATGCACTGGGGAAAAGACCATCTCTTCAATAAATGGTGCTGGGAAAACTGGATATCCATATGCAAAAGAATAAAACTAGACTCCCCTATCTCTCACCGTATACAAAAATCAAATCAAAATGGATTTAAGACTTAAGTCTAAGACCTCAAACTATAAAACTACTACAAGAAAACATTGGAGAAACTCTTCAGGACATTGGTTCAGGTGAAATTTTATTGAAATATCCCAAAATTAGAGGCAACCAAAGCAAAAGTAGACAAATGGGATCACATCAAGTTAAAAAGCTCTGCACAGCAAAAGAAACAATTAATGAAGTGAAGCAACAACCCACAGAATGGGAGAAAATACTTGCAAACTACCCATCTGACAAGAGATTAATAACCAAAATATATAAGGAGCTGAAACAATTCCATAGGAAAAAAATCTAATAGTCCAATTAAAAAATGGGCAAAATATTTGAATAGATATTTCTCAAAAGAAGACATACAAATGGCAAACAGGAATATGAAGCGGTGCTCAGCATCACTGATCATCAGAAGAGTGCAAATCAAAACTACAATGAGATATCATGTCACCCCACTTAAAATGGCTTGTATCCAAAAGACAGGGAATTGCAAATGTTGGTGAAGATGTGGAGGGAAGGAAACCCTCGCACATTGTTGGTGGGAATGTAAATTAGTACAATCACTGTGGAGAACAGTTTGAACGTTCCTCAAAAAACTAAATATAGAGCTACTGTATGATCCAGCAATCCCACTTCTGGGTATATAACCAACAGAAAGGAAATCAGTAAATCAAAGAGATGACTGCTTTCCCGTGTTTGTTGCAGCAAAACCTTGGAAGCCAAAATTTGGAAGCCAAAACTTGGAAGCAACCTAAGTGTCCATCAATGGATGGATGGATAAAGAAAATGTGGTACTTATACACAATAGTGTACTGTTCAGCCATTCAAAAAAAATGAGATCCTGTCATTTGCAGCAACATGGATGGAACTGGAGGTCATTATGCTAAGCAAAATAAGCACAGAAAGACAAATATTGCCTGTTCTATCACTTATTTGTGAGATCTAGAAACCGAAGGCATAGAATTCATGGAGATAGAGAGTAGAAGGATTGTTACCAGAGGCTAGGAAGGATAGTGGGAACGTTGTGGGGAAGTGGGGATGTTTAACAGGTACCAAAAAAAAAAAAAATAGAAAGAATGAATAAGACATGGCGTTTGCTAGCCCGATAGGCTACTGTAGTCAGTAATAGTTTAGTTGTGAATGTTTTAAAAAGACAATGGAAAATCAACTAACAGAATGGAAGAATATATTTGCAAATTATATATCAGATAAAGGACTCATATATAGAATACATAAATAATTATTACAATGTAATTTAAAAATTTGTCTAAGGATTTTAGTAGACCCCTCTCCAAAGAAGATATATAAATAGCCAATAAATACATGAAAAGATGCTCAACACCATTAGAAATCTGAAAAATGCAAATCAAACCACAATGAGATACCACTTCATACCCACTTGATGGCTACTGTCAAAATGGTAGATAATAAAAATTATTGGCAAAGATAGAGAAACTGGAATCCTCATACATTGCTGATAGGGAATCAAAATGGCACAGCTGTTTTGAAACATAGTCTAGCATTTCCTTAAAATGTTAAACATAGAGGCCACATATGATTCAGTAATTTCACTCTGAGAAAAATAAAAACACATCCACATGAAAACTTTTACATGTATTTTCAAAGAAGCATTATTTTTATAATCAAAGCATGAAAGGAACCTACATGTCTGTCAACTGATTAATGGATTAAAAAATGTATGAGATCCATACAATATGATATTATTCAGCAATCATAAATACAGATACATGGTACAACATATATGAATCTTGGAAACATTCTAAGTGAAGCAAGCCAGTCACAAAAGATCAAATATTATATAATTCTATTTATATGAAATGTCCAGAATAGGCACATCTATGGAGGTAGTAGCTTAGTTGTTTCCTGGGACTGGGACAAGGGAGTAGGAGCAGGAATAAGAAATGACCATAAATGGGGACAGTGTTTCTCCTTGGGCTGATGAAAATGTTCTAAAATTATATTGTGGTGATAAATGCACAATGCAGTGAATAATAACAAAATGCACTGAACTCACTTTAAATGGGTGAATTATATGGTATGTGAGTTTCATCGCAATAAAACTCTTATAAGAGGGGGAGGATCGCTCAGTGTCATAGTGGAGGACGGGATGTAAGAAGCTGAGATGATAGACAAGGATATAAGCAAAGACAATGTTTACATAGCTCAGGAAAATTAAAAGCAGGGCTTGAACTAGCATAGTGGCAATGGGAATGATATAGTGGGGAAAAATGCAGGATGACGTGGTGGTAACTAGGCACACTGTCTCTCTACAGATGTCGTCAACACCCACTTAATAGCCACTGTCACCCACTTGAGAGCTACTGTCTCTGACGGGTAGAAACCTCACTTTATTTAAAAAACCCAGAGCCAAACATCTGTCCACCGCCTCCTGAGTTGGTCTGCCTATGTGGAGAATCATTTAAATTATTTTTACTATTTGAGGCAAAATGTGCTTGTCTGCAACATCTACCCATTGTCTTTCATTGTGCCTTGTAAAAGTAAATATATTACTATGATAATGTTTGAAAACGTTTGTTTAATAGATGATCCAGATCTGTTGGAGATTATAGACTGTATCAATATTTGTACAATAAAGGTCAGAGAGACAATTCTCAAGTTAGAATTTTTGAAAAATCTAAACTGTTCATCAGATAGGCAGATGAAGAGACCAAGCCCTCATGTGGTGTCAGACCAGCTTTCTCGTCACAAATATTAATACACTTGGTCTGCACATAGAAGGAAGACATAGGAGCCCCATTGCTATGTGGGGCTTTTACTGATGGCATCTTTCTGGAATCCTGAGAAGGTACTATCCACACTCCTGTCATTCAGTTTAATTGAAATGTGACCCTTTCAGGCAACCTAACTATATGTTTACATTACACAGAATTTTTCACTTAAGATTCCACTAAATATTTAACTAACACCACTAAAGAATAATACAACCGGCACTATAGCTGTATCAGAATGGGAAATCAGTCAGTTTTCAATCTTGTTTGGCAACCCTCTCACTAAACCAGGCAGACAGAGACCCGGGGAAAGGGAGGAAGGAATATTAGGCCTTGAGCCAGAGGTGAAATTAAATCTGCGTTGTATTTATTTCGAAATCTGCCTCACTTTACAAGTGCTAACAAAGGGACAAACTGGGAGAGGCAGGTGCCTGATGTGTCTTCTCTCTGTAGAATTGGGAGGTATCCCAAGAAGTCATGCTGATTGCTTGTGACGCTTTCTTTAAAATGTTGCTCTTTTCACCCGTACAATTTTCTTCAGTATTTCTCAAAGGAAGATAATACTTGGAATTTCAAATCAGCAGCACCCTGATGGCAAAGTCAGGTATTTAGAAACCAGTTTAACTCTCATGCTCCCAAACAGTGGAAAAAAATAACAACAATAACAATAATAAAGTTATTTTACATTTATTTGGCATGGTACAGTTACAAAGTACTTCACATCTATTGTCTTAATTTACCCGGTGGAGAAAACTGTGTTGTTTTGCTGTTCCATAATATGTTTTGTTTGATTTTATTATGAAAGTATATGAAGCACAAAGTCTTTCTCCATAGAAAAATCAAGTAAAGCCCATAGAATAGTTATTAGCCTAGCATATATGAGAGTGCTCAGTGCAGGTTATTTCTCCCTTCTGCCCCTCTAAAGCTACTTTGGCTAATAGACAGTAAATGTTCCTAATACCTTTAGCAGTAGAGATTAGTTATCATTTCCCCCATTATGTACAAGAAAGATCCATTAAGCATCCCAAGTCCAGGGAGGGGAAAGGGATGCCAAGAAGTAGACAAGAGGTACGAGAGTGAGCTTATGATGAACTTGACCACGCTCCCTGTCTCCAACAAAAACAATCATGCCAAGACAGTAGGCCATGTTCTTCTGATCTACTAGTTTGCTCCTACTTAGGTCATAGACTTAACCTTGCAGTATTGGTTCTTGTGGAAAACAGGATGATCTATTGGAATAAACTGAGTACCTGAGATAGAACACAAAGCGGGTGAAGCTTGTGGCAGCGCCTCTCCCTTGCATGGACCCAGTGGGACGTAAAAAGATTATAGAAGAAAAGAAACTGAATTAAAAAGTCTTTGATAAATTATGGTGATCTATTTTCTCATTCTAACTATTTACTTTTAAACCTACTTTGTATTTGTAATTTTATTTTTTCTTAAAGATTCTTACTCCCTTCAGTAATATAAGTCAAACAAGCTAGATACACCCTTGAAGGGAACTTAATTCAAAAGAACCCCACAGCAAATGACTGCAACCTTCACAGCCAGGCCAGATTTAGGATTAAATGCTAAATTAGTGGTGGATTCACTGGTGATGCCAAATTGGTCATATCAAAAGACAATAAACCAGGCTCAAATACACAAGTACAATGCAGCATTTATTTTTATTTATTTATTTTATTTATTTGTTTTTTGAGACGGAGTCTTGCTCTGTTGCCCAGGCTGGAGTGCAGTGGCGGGATCTCGGCTCACTGCAAGCTCCGCCTCCCAGGTTCACGCCATTCTCCTGCCTCAGCCTCCGGAGTAGCTGGGACTACAGGCGCCCACCACCACGCCCGGCTAATTTTTTGTTTTCTTAGTAGAGACAGGGTTTCACTGTTAGCCAGGATGGTCTTGATCTCCTGACCTCGTGATCCGCCCCCCACGGCCTCCCAAGGTACTGGGATTACAGGCGTGGCAGCATTTTTATTATTCTGAAACTGATCTAATTTTGATGAACTTTTACCTTCCCCTAGATGGCAGAAAAAGTTCAACTTGTCAGTTCTGTTTCTTATTTTTGATTCCACTTAAAATGCTCCCCTGCAAGAAAATTCTTGCCCTTTTCAGAATTCTTCCCCTCCCCGTTTCCGTTTCCAAAGATGATTGCTGGGTACAAGGGTGGGAGGATGTCTTTCAGTCCGGTGTCCAAGGGGAGGAGTCCGATCTCATGGATGGTGCCTGTGCCTTTTGCTGGGCTCCCATTGGGTCAGCATTAAGGGGGCTGGCTATGCTGACAACAGCTGAGGACACACCCCTTTAAGCTCACCAGACACTGTCCTCCTGTTATTGACTTCTAGAATGCAGAGGAAGCTCTGGATACCTTCTACACCACACAAGCTTTAAAGATTTTGGAGAGCTAACCTCAGGCTATTTTACTTTGGTGGAGCCACCACTGTGGTCTCCTTCCAGAGCACAATTGTCCCCCTCCCCCAGGAGGCATCAAGATGTGTCTTCTCTCTCCCCTAGGAAAATTCCATGTCTTCGTTTCTCCCCACAGGAAAATCCCTCTGGAAAATAGCAGGTCCTTCTGTTTTCTCTTCCTCTCTTGAATGGGCTTCCTCAAAGTCATCTCCTTTTTACTGGGGCGCTAAGCCTCCCAGCTCGGTAGACATGGAAGAAAAAGTGTCCTTCCTACATTATAGAAAAAGCACAGATATGCCAGATTTGTGCTTCAGGCCTGGTTCTTGTTGGGTTAATTGAGGCTAACAGGTTTTAGATGATTCGTTTCATTTCTAACAGAACAAGTTGTTCAAAACTACTGTCTTATTTCCAGTGCCAAAGCTGTGGATATTCAAAGATGTTTATCAACACTCCCTCTGCCTCTGCAGTCCTGCCCTGCACTGCTAATCCTCCCTGGGCAAATAGATGCCCCTGGAACAATATGGGGGTGAGCACAAAGAAATTCAGGAGAAGAAAGCACATTCATATAATTCAAAATTATTATCTCTATCATAAGATTAGTAAAAAGCCTTTGTTCAGATATTTTTATTGTGAGCAGTGTTGTGTTTCTTTTTGTTATTGTTTCAAGTGATAGATTGATATTTTGATATCACTTAGAACCGAGTCAGTAAACTACATATTTATATTTGACTAAGATTCTGTTTTTAAAGCAAAGGGGACATCTTTGATGAGTAAAGATTAGGTAACAGTGAATGGCAGGTGCCATATGGATCCCTGGAGCACAGACGGACATCAACCAGCAAGTATTTCTCAGATTCTACCCTAAAATAGTGACAGTATGTCAGGTATGGGCTAATATACATAGTAGCTTTGTAAAGGAACTGAACAACTAGCAGGTAAAGAGTAATTTATGTTAAAACATCCCAATAATAGATGGACTATGGTAAGAACCTCCAAGCTAGTCTCTCTGCTTCTACTCTCCCTCTCTAGAGTGTATTATCTGTACTGCAATCAAAATCTTCCTTCCAAATGTAAGTAACCATTCAATGGCTTCCCATGGGACTCAGAATAAAAGCTCACACTCTTTACAATGGCCCTGCAGGTTCCTCATCTCCTACCTCCAGCATCTTCACTGTCCCTCTGCTCCAGCCACACTGCCTCCTTCTTATTCCTCCAGACCTCCCAATACAGCTCTGCCCCAAGGCCCTTCCAATGACTCTGATCCTCTTCCCTGCGCTACTCAGTGTCTCACTCCATCAGTTCCTCCACATCCTGCCAAATGTCACCTAACCAGAAAGGCTTCGTTGAACCACCCCAGATAAAATAAAGTCCCCTGCCCTTACCCATCGCTCTCTCTTGCCCGGTTTAATTCTTTCTAGCACTTACATTGGGAGAATTTCTTTTCTGCCTCCTGTCTCTTCTCATTGGAAAGTATACTACATGAGAGGGTGTTTGCTTTATTCATTGCTGAATGTTCAGCACCTAGAATAATACCTGGCACAAAATAGGTCCTCAATTATTATACCCAATTCCTCCCAGTTCGCTTGGAAATTTCTCCATTTTACCACTGAAAATTCCACATCCTTGGGATTCACTCTGTCCCAGTGAATTCCAAACAGTTGGCCATCCTATCCTTAATAAATAGTTGTTGAATGAAGGAAAGGAATGAAGAAAAAAGAATGAGGACAGGGAAGGAGGGAGGAAGCTAGGACAGAAAAAAAGGGAGAGAGAAAAGAAGATGTTAATACTTTCCTGTTCTATATGTAGAAAGCAAGAGTATTTTTGTAATCTTTTTTCAGCAAATGCCTGGATCAAATTCAATATGATTTTAAAGCCATGAGACCCTCTTATTCTTGGTTTTGATGTTGCACAGTATCATAATACATCTGATCGGGATTTCAATACCAGGTTTAATATACTGTGCAAGCTGGTATAGGCTTTGAAATTATGCATATTCATGAGAGCAATCACACCCTTACTTTTTATATAACTGGCAAAGTAAGGTACCACAAGAGAACAATAATCAAAGAAACAGGGAGGGGTACCAATTGTTATTTACTTGTGACATTTTACTGGAAAACCTCAAGCAACATGAAAGACTATTTTTAATGATGTATTAAAACTAACAAAACAATGTTATAAAGTGTCATATTTTCTTTCCTTTTATACAATAAAACATTGTAAAGCTGCATGACTATGCAGCCACTTCACCAGATGCAATAATATCCAAATGTGAAGGTAGTTAATAATATTGTAGTTTTAATCCCCTTGGCATTTCAGAGATAACCTTTGAACAGCCTAAATCAAATCATACTGGTACTTATGAGAAATAGATATCTCTTGTGAGTCCTTATATTGTGCTTCCCAAGAACCTACAGTGTATTTCAGTTATTTGCCTTGAAAATTCTTCAGCCTATCCAGAGTGGGTGTGGAAATTTGTAATCATTCTGTGGAATGTGATAAGGGAGGACCTGCCTTCCTAAATTCCCAAGCTTGGAATTGTCAAGTCAGTGTCAGGACCATAGGCTCTCTAATGCATATATATTTGCCCTGAGCAAATAATTATTTATCTCTGTGCTTCAATAGTTGCCTCTGTATGTTAAAAATAAGATTATTGCTATGTTGATTTCTTATGACATGGGAGAAGAGGTTTTAAAAATTAAAGAAAAGAAGAAAACACTTTAAACTTAAGATGGGAATCATATCTTATTCTTTCATATTCCCAGTGCCTAGCAGAATGCCTGTTAACTCACTGGGGGCATTAGCCAGTACCTTGTCTACTACGTCATTCCATCTTGTAAGCCACCCTTTGAAGCAGGTACTATTACACCCTATTTGTAAGGCTTAGAGAGGTCTAGTGGCTTGCCCAAGAACAGACCACAGGTACACAGCAGAGGCATGATTAGAACCCTGCCCTTCTAACTGCAGTCTGGTGCTCTTTCCTGGACACCTGCACATCTCTTCCAGTAATTGAACTGACCTGCATGTTAGGCATTTCACATTGCTTTAACACACCAAAGCCTATCTATAGAAATGTTCAGAAAGATTTGTTCCTAAGCCCGTTTCCATGTTATGTCTGCACTTTTTCCTGGCACCCTTTGCAGACCATCTCTCTCCCAGCATGAAAGTTGTCTATAAACCCTGTGTAGTTGAATTGTAATTTGGAATCTCTACAGGAGCCCGACTACATTAAACCACTGCATGGATTAACACCTACTTCAACACACACAACCATTCTCCACGTACATGGGCAGTTTTTACCCAACCAAACAATAGCAGACAGGTTCTACTCATAGAGAGGAGGCATTGAAAGGCACGGTAGAAACACAGACATGCAGTACAGTACTTTGTGTCCAGGTGCATTAATGAGCTGTGGCCTCAAATCCCATGTTTGCCAAGAGTGTTTCTGCTCATGTATCAAAGCAAAGTCATCCTGGGTGTGAGTGGAAATGCTAGTTGCATTCATGTCGGCACTAGACATTTCCTGGAACCCATTACACAAGATTCATTTTCCAAATGGATTTTGTTAATTTAATTTATTTATTTTTCCTTTTGTAGTTAGAAACCTAGGGGAAAATTGAGAAGAATAAATGTGGTTAAACTGCCCCAGGGGATGGCTTGTCTGTAGAAGCATCCCAGGCATACCGAATGGCATACAAAACAGACCTTAATGAGTACTGCTTGTCAAAGGATCTGATATGCATTTTGCAGAATAAACACAACTCCTTTTTCAGCAGTTGAGCCACTATTCTCTATGGAAATGAATGAAGGGCCATATACTGCTATCTTTGCTGCCCAAACATACACTTGTTTGAAGGGAAAGCAACAAAAACAAAACAAAACAAAAAATCCTGCTGGCCTCTCTATTTTCTAATTATGTTTTCTTTCCAAGACATATTTTGTTGTATTGGTACAAAATACGTTCAGTAAATTCAAGGAGGAGAAAACATTCCAGTCTGAAATGGATTTCAGCTTGGCAAAAATGAATTAATAGAAGCATGGCAGGTCACTTATTTAGCTAAGTACAGGGGCTGCCATATTAACCTTGTGTGAGCTGAGAGAACTAAAGAAAATTCTTTGTTTGTCCTGCTGCAAAATTGGCCAAGGCAAATCAAAACAAGATGCCTAGGCAAATCAAATGACACATTCAAAATAAAATCATGTTAATGCTGGTTGCAAATGAAACTTTATTAGCAAGTCAACTTTAGTAGAAGTGCCGTCTGAATGTGAAAATCTGATTGCTTGAAAATAACACGCCCCCAATAATTAACTGTCCTAATAGGACTACAATTAAGATCTCGTAGGACAGCAGTTAGGAAATTTTTTCCTGCTTATTCTTACCGTATATATTTCTTATGGCTGCAGGTTATTTTATACCTCCAAATATCATATTTCTCACTAGAAACAGCACTGAGTAATTGTGTGCTGCAGGGCTTACCATTCAATACTGAGTCATTTTGATTAGACCCATATTTTATCACTTGTGCCATTAGCATCAGATTTTTTTTTAAGCCATGAAACTCCTATGTTCTTGGATTTGATGTTCATAAAATTAAGGAAATCAGTTTCTACCATCTATTTTTCTCTCCAAAATTCAAATTATGTGACATCTCATCCATGTCAAGGCAGTCTAAATCACTGATCATTTTCCATCTGAGGCTAGATGCGAAGCTAATCCATTTTCTGTAATGAAGCAGCAAAGTTAAAGAAGGGCTGAGCTATACTCTGAACTATGGAAATAATGGATCTAATTTAGATAGTTAATCCAGCCATTTCTGAATAGTGTGCACTCATGTTTGTTGAGCTAATAATGTCCATCTTAAATCAAGAAGACATTTAAACCTTCATGGAATATCTTTATAAAATATCAACCTTTATGGAATGTTATTAAAAATGTGTGTATGATAATGGACAATTCTTCACCTGTACTTTGGATCTTCTGCCCTTAGACCAAAGATGCTTATTTTTCTTCCTTCCCTCTCTTCTTCCCTCTCTCCCTCCCTCTCCTCTTTCCTTTCTTTCTCTTACATCTTCAGTCGTTTCTCTCTACTCCATGCAGCATGTGCAGTTGTTTAATTCAATCCATCTTTTCTTTTAAAAAAATTTTCCAACCTTATACTTCCTCTATTTACTATGATAAAACTCGTCTATACTTCATAGGAAGCTACTTAAAAGATGTATGTACCTTCGATGTCTTTCTCCCTAAATTTTCACTTACTTCTAACTCAGTTACTTCTTTATACTACCAAATGAATAAACTTGCCAGTGACATCTTATGTTGCTAAGGCTTATGGGTGCTTTCTTGTGTTTGTTTTTACTCATTTTTCTAGAGCATTTGACATAGCTCCTTGTCAAAGTATTCTCTTCTCTTGCCTTGGGGGACACCACTCTGGTTGTTCTTTCTTCATTTCCTTTCTTGGATCTCCTTTTCACCTAGAAATATCATTCTCTCCAAGGACTTTTTTCTTGGTTCTCTCCTAATTCTATTCTACACCTAATCTCTGAATGACTTCATACAGGCCCATGTCCGTAGGTGCCACTTTTCTGTTCACATTCCCAGCCTACTGAGACTCAAATATCAGTGCTCTCCTAGATGTCTCTACTTCAGTACCCTTTTAGACAACTAAAACCTCAAACTGTCCAAAATTAGCTCATCCTTTCCTCTCTCAAAATTGGTCTTTGACTTATTTTCCTAATGTTGGTAATGGATGAGGCTTCTATCCAGGCCTAAAGCCAAAATCTGAGTTATCCAAGTATCTTTTACATTTAATTTTACACCAGATATTATCTATTCTATCTCCTATCTGTGTACATCTTTCCATTCATAATGCCTTTTAATTGTCATTTCTTCAGTGAATTACAAAGATATCTTCTGAAATATTATCCCTGCTTCTGGTATGGCTTCCCGCAAAATTCAATTCCAATGTCATGCTCTTGATTAAATTCTCTCAGTGGTCCCTCACTGTTTCTAGACCTTAGCTGGAACTCTTGGACCAAAAAATGTGAGCTACCTCTGTATCCACGTACTTTTTTACAAAAGGCAACTTCCGCATTTATAAGGAACGATGATCCTTGTACCAGTTGAAATATTTTCACATCCATGTTTTTATCACAGATTGTAGGAAACAGATCCTCTTTCTTCTAGAAAGCATGTTTTTTTTAGGGAACTGTGTTGAATTTAAACCTTCTGAGCACCAGAAGTATTTGCCATCTTATATGATAAATGCAAATACTTTTTCCTGGATCAAATCATTGAAGAATAACTAGGATTATGAATGAGAAAGAAAGGTTCACTATGCCTGAGTGAGTTGAGTCGCTGTTTTTTGCTTATCATATATAAAGAGTGATTGAATTTATTATCATCCTGGTATGTACATGTTAACTCAAAATTATTGTGGTACTCACTGTACTTTGTACTGTTGGGTTCCAGTGGTTTGTAACGTAGTGATTTATGCAACATAAATCCTTAATTCTTAATTAAGAAAATTAAGAAATTTTAAAATTTAATACCCTATTAAGAAAAAAGGTGAATTTTACTATGCTGCCTTATAGCAATCATCTTATCAAAAATTATTGCCCTTTTGAGAAAAATACGTCATGATAACATCACTTTGTATCTTCCAGCTCTCTGATGTTCGGCATTTTTTCTTAAGCAAGTTAAATACTCCTCATGGAAAAATAGCCAATTCCTTAAATTTGACAAAAACGTCATTCAGAATTGTTGGTATCATTCCTTTTTTTTCCTCTTTTTTTTTTTTTTTTTTTTTTGGATATTTTATGTCCAGGCAAATGGGGGAATGATTGACTTTATATTCTTTACATGAACTATCTTTTTTCCTGCCTATCCTAGTAATATCACAGCATCTCATTCATTTTCTGAACCATATAACATATCCTTTCCTCTTTTCTAATAAGAGAAGATGGTTAACTTAGGCAAATGAAGCAGTGCCTGACACGTATTAAGTGCTATTAAATGTTCAGTAAATGTTGCATGACTGAATAAACTCAAGGCCAGGTAAATGTAAGAATAGA
Organism: Macaca fascicularis; assembly: GCF_037993035.2. Taxonomy (NCBI): domain Eukaryota; kingdom Metazoa; phylum Chordata; class Mammalia; order Primates; family Cercopithecidae; genus Macaca; species Macaca fascicularis. The sequence continues at coordinate 158,063,291 of NC_088375.1, read as the reverse complement.
GAAAAAATAAGAATGAAGCTGTGATCGATAGTTTTTTGTTTGTTTCATATCTATAACCTCTTGGTAGCTTCCCCAAGAATAGTTAATTGTCCATGTGACCAGGACTTTATATCCTTATGTCACCTACTTCTGCTTCCTTCCCCCACCAGTTTCTGGGAAGAATTTTGCCAGATCACCAGATGCACACAGTTAGCTACTGAAGAATCTCTTGTCTGTCTCTTTAGCTTCTCCATAAATACACACATTTCTTCATTTGTTTTTAAGGCAATGCTGTATGTGTAATCATGTGTGAATCTTTATTGAACACTTATGGAATAAGCCACCTGTTCTTACAAATTAGCTGAGTTCTCAAGAAGGCCCAAATTAGTGAATTAGTTGATGAAGGAAATTTGTTGCAGAGACAGCAGGCAGCTAAGAAATTTTTCAGCTTGTCAAAAGTATTGTTAGTCTCACAGCTTGGCAAGGAGACAAGAAGATACCATTTTGAAGAATTTTAGGTAGTGTCTTAATACCTTAAACTCACTAGAGAAGAAAATGAAATTGCTTGTCTTATCAGTTAAAGAGAAGCTTTGCTGATGTCAGACCATAGCCCAGAAAGTTAACTAAAACTTTTGTAGAAGTAGATAATCTTTTCCCGGTGATCGATGTGGTGAGATTAGAAGTGAGTTGCCAGGGGAGTCAAGGGGAAATAGGTTTAATCATCTTAGTTGTATCTGTGCTGAAGGCAGTGCTGAACAAACCTCAGAAGTCACTTAGCCATGTCTTTTCCAGGGGGCATGCAAGGCGCCTGCTGATTGCTACAGACACTTTTTACGTGATTACCAGTGCTGGCAAGTGGAACTACATTTTGGGGCCTCTTACAAGCATCCAGTCACTTGCTGAAATGTCATAAGCGATATAAACCTGCTGACAGGCCAGGGTCATTGCATGTCCTGCCTCTTCCTTCCACATAACAAATCTCATTGTTGATTGGCATATGGTAGCAAGCATCCCAAACATATAAACACCCAGAGGGGTGTCCTTATTTCTGAGAGAGCAGGGTCTGTGTGTGAATTGCACAGTAGGGAGCAATCCCCTGCCCTGATACAGGGAACCTGAGGGCATAGTGCCTTCTCTTCTCAGAACTCAGCGTGACCATGTGGCCAAGCTCACATTATTTGTGTTACACCTACACAGGAAAAAGGAAAAAACATCCTTTTGATTCCACGTTTATAGAGATGTTGGTTCAATTTGAATGAACATGTAGCCAAGGTAGTATCTTCCCCCTTTCTTCTCCTTTTTTTTTTTTTTTTTGTCTCATAGGTGTAATAACATTTCATTTTACAAATAAATGTGAAAAATGGAAAAACATAAATAAAAATAAACACATTTGTGAGTTTTTATGCAGATATAAACACTGTACTGTTAATATTTTAATTTTTATCCTCTAGCCTTGTACTTCTAGGAAGTAATGAGTGGTCTGGTTCTTTAAGTCCTTGGAGTCATTGTGGGTAGGAGTGGGGTTGGCAGGGACAGTAGAGAAGGATGCAAGGAAAATATTTGCTCTGGGTAGAAAATTTTGTCTTTTTCATCCAATCTTATGGGTAAGAAATGTTCAAAATTCAATAAATATTCATTGAACACCTACTATGTGCTAAGGACTGTTTAGATACTAGAAATGCTGCAATGAATAATGCAAAATGCCTTTGTGAAAGTTATAATCTATGGAAAATGGAAGAGAGAGAGTAGAAATAACCCAGTAGGAAACTTGACAATTCAATACAAAGTAGCCAAATTATTTAAATAAACACGTTAAGGGCCTGGTATATGGCACAGTTCTGAGTGATGATGTGTTAAATTCAAAGTCAGGAATTTTTATCTAAACTGTTTATCTAAAATAATGGATTATATAAAATGAGACAGTCTTATAAGCCTTATTTCTAGATATTTTATAGCCATTTGACAATTATTTAAGTCTGCACATAGAATTTATCACCACTTAAGTGGAATCTATTAAGACCATAGAATCTCAGAGATGAATTTAAACAATCTACCTTCTCTATTTCTACTATCTATACTACACTCCTACTTCCATGGCTGAATCCTCTCCCTGATACATTAAGCAGTAATTATCAGCCTATTTTTGAAATCTTCAGGCACAAAAAGCTCTCTACTTCCTGAAGCTGCCCATTCCACCAGCCAGTAGCTCCAATTTTCAAAACGATCTTCCTTATATTAATCTGAAATTCAAGGGTCCATAGTTTCTTCTGCTGAAAGCATGTGCAAGTCTCTGGGAACTATCTCAGGCAGTGGAGTTGAAGCCTGAGGATATTTCTTTTACAAGTTTCAAAGTTCAAACTGCCAGAAAGAGCCCTGAAAGGGTCTAAGGTGTTAAAGGCTTCCATAAAACTGGTGAAGAAAATAATAGATTGTATCAAAGAGCACCAGTAGCGTATGGAAGAACTGGTTGTTAGGTGATCTGGCTTTGATCTGCCACTCGTTTGTCAGCAGAGTTGATTAGCTCACTTGGCTAGTTGAGAAGGTGGCCCTTCCTCCATGTGTGGTCTTCCTCAAGCCCCATGCTAAGGCAAAGAAGTTGACCTAAGCTCTGTCTTCCATAGGTCAAAGGTACCTGAATAGTTGAGTTATTTCAGTAGAAACTCTGAATATGGAATTGCAGTTTGAAGCAGCCAAAATATCCATTTTTATAGCTGGGAAGAGACTCTAACATGCAGAACATGTTGTCATGGAGAAGCCAGTGATGAAATGTGTTGGTTTGAGCCATAGCAACAGTTCATCTTTATATGCAGAAGAAATGGAAATCCATTTTAATCATCAATGGAAAGATAACCATTCTTAAGTTCCTTTCCAACATCTATCATAAACATACTAAGTTTCCTTGTAAAAATAAAACAACTGAGTTTTCCCCCCATCTTGTGATTTACAATGGCACCTGAAAATTGGTGTCCTATCCTCTTGTGCCCTTAGTGGCCACTCAAAAGAGAACAGGTTTTATTCATTAATTATATCATTGATTTATTCACCAAACATGCATTGAGCACTCATGGTGTGTCAGACACAATCATTAGTACTAAAGGTAAGAAATCCTGAAATCTTCAAATAAAATAGTAGAGTGTGGGTGGATTGGAGTTGATTGGGTTAGAAGATATTGAGGAAGGTGATTTGATGGTAACTAAATATGAGAGTAGTGAATGCATCAAGATTAACTCTCAGATTTCTTATATGAGGAGTTGGGGAGATGGTGGTGAGTCCACAAACTTGGGTAAGGCACTCAATTTTGCAGGAGCAACATACTGAAGGAAATCTGTAGGGAAAAGGTGAATGGTGTATTTACCAATGATGATATTTGGGCATCAGGGTCTGGGAACTTTTCTTCAGATATGGAAGCCCAGGCTTGGTGGTGTAGTGGACTTTATGGTAGAGAACTAGCATCTTTTCTATAAAGAGCCAGATTTTCTTTTTTAAATAAGAGCTCCTGGTTAAAAGCTGTGTGTCAGATCCCATATGGGGGCTCTAAGATCTAATTTTACTTAAGGGCTCCAAGGCACAGAGGCTAGCCAAGATTCTGAGAAGACATCAAATAAAAATCTTGGAACCAATAGAAAGCAATTTTCATAATTAGGAGAAACACAGCACCCCATATATCATCATTAGTCTGAGACAAGGAACAGAAGGTTGGGGAGGGGAAAGGATGGTTTCTCTAAACAGGGAACAGGTGGCCAGTGCAGTCAGGGCCAGCTAGGAAAACCTTAGGCAACTGTGCTCGAAAATTTCCCTGCTCCTCCCCTAGAGACTCTCAGATACAGAGGAAAACAGGATGATTAGTTATTGGCAATTAGTTATTAGTTATTGGCAATGGGTGTTTTCCTCTATGATAGTGTTTTATTCTTACAGAGACACAGAGAAAGGCCAAAGGATAGAATTTAATGGCACCCATAGACACTGTGGAAAAATGAAGTGTTTTTGTATATCCTGATAAAGTGAAGTTTTGATGTTACAGAATGTCCAAAATGCTATTTGGCTTTCCTTTGAATTGCTTCCTGCAAAGTTAATTGTTTGCTCCCAATCCATAATTGATGATAGCTTTTCCCCTGTTGCAGTTAGACCAAGGAATCTTGGCAGTCTAGTGCTATAGAAGCCAGACACATGCAGGTAATAACACCCCAAGAAGAGCTGAAATATTAGCCTTCTGAGACACAGGCTGTGCAAATTTCTCTGGCTTACAAAGGAGACATCAGTTATACCTTAGAGCTTGTCTTGTAGACTTAGTTTCATAAAAGTTGTATAATAATTTTGGAAACTACAGATGACATGTCAGAAAAAAATGCCAGAGGAAAAGCTCTGGGGAGCCTGATTAATCAGTTTCACAGTAAGTATAAGGAATGAGGGGGTTCTCATAGCTAAAGTCGTGATTTGCATGTCTAATTTTCATCTGCCATTGCTTCTCCATTCCGATGATGTCCAGTACAGAGTGACCATGCAGTGTTGGTTGATTGAACAGCAGCCACCACATACATGTCCTGCCCCACCACAAAAGGAAGGAAGGAAAAAAGAAAGGAAGAAACAAACAGACAAAACTAAGCCAGACAAAGCAAATACCCATGCAGTGGTTCAAAGATTAACCTCGTGGCTTTATGTAAAGTTCTTTCACTTTGCAGACTTGCTGCATAATTATTCAGATATGAGGTTACAATTTTTAAAAAGGAAGGGAAATTGTGGTATGTAAATATTTTTAAATGTTGTTTCTCTGTTTTGATCAGTTTTGCTTTATTCAATTTGCCTTTATTAAATCTTATCAAGGCAAAACTTGTTCTTCCCATTTCTCTTGTTTGATTACAGGACTACTGAATAGAGAGCTTTCTGATTTCTCCAAGGGAATTGTTTTGTAGAAAATGCCATGCTAGGTTTCCCTTGCCACTGCCTCTTTCTGCTGGGAAGGTAACCTTTACCAAGAGCTATAGCCTCTTAATCTTTTAGTGGAAATTGCTCTTGTGAAAACGAGCTCTGATAGTATCTTGGCTCACTAATTCATGCCATGTGGCCCAAAATTAAAGCATTAAAATTTCATAGATATAATACCATTTATAAATCATGTCATAAAAGCATTCATTTTCTTATAGACCTTGAAAACTGGGCATGTATTCTTCCTCCAGTTGTTGCTTAAAGTTCATTATAGCACACCAGTATTTGTCAAAAACAAAGCTCTGGTAAAGTGGGGAGACATTTAGCAGCAACACCCTCAGAGCATCAAGGCACTGTCCTCCCAGCATTGTGCACATGTTGCTCCCATTAGTGGTCATGGAAACTGTGAGCCCACCTCCGTGTAATCAGGGATTCCCGGCAGAATTGTATTAATGGAGCAAGTGGTTCTGGGAGGGCAGCTTTATCATTCTTTATGTCCTTATTCTGTTCACTTGGAGAAAGAGACTATTTACCATTTTCCCTAAATTTATCTCCTATAAAATTTCAATATGTTTAGTGGATGAAGACAACAGACTAATTAAGTAGACGGCCAACATTTGCCACATTTCAAAAAATGACAATGACAGACGATACTTTTTGCCATTTATTCTTAGGCAGCAGATGGGGACTTGATAATTGTTTAAGCAACAAATAACTTGCCCTAATTTACTATCTAGTTTTTTGTTTGTTTGTCTTTGGCTATGCCTGAATAAAAACCCTTTTGTCCATTTGAAGTGGTGGAAATTAGAATATCCATGTTGAGGTGTTTCCGGGAGGTACATGCCACGTATTTGGCTTGCAGATGCTAATGAACATCTAATCACATTTGCCACCCATAAAATCCCTATTGGTAAAACACTTTCATCTGCAATAATCTGCTACTTTCTTGAAACATGCTAATTTTCTTAAATAATGTAGAGGCCTATAAGGACTTCTATTTTATGTAAACAACTCGATGTAGTAAACAATCAGATGCAAGAGGTCATTATATCATAATCTGGACTTCGTTACTTTTCAGGAGTTTGGGGATTTTGTTTGTTTGCTTGTGTTGCCTTGTTTTAATTTCATCAGGCTAGCATTTCATAGTAGAGTATTAAGATGGATTCTTTGACCTTTGGTATGAAAAGTAGCTGAACCATCTTTTTATTGCTTGATTTGTTGGATTGGAGAAGATTTTATCTATTCAGTATTAAAGATTAGCCCCAGGAAACTGGGAGCTACTCTAAAGTATGGAATTTCTAAGTCGAGTGCATTTTCTCCAGGCTAAAATCAACTTAGACACAGATATTTGATGGTGTAGAATTCCCTTAATCTTTGAGGCACAGCATCTGTATGCTCATTCACATGGACACGTTTTACATACACTACCTACCCATGCCACCAGGATCATTTATCTGGTATGTAATCTGATATGTGTTTTTGTGCTAATTGAAATATTGGTTTATTTGTTGTCAGCCTGAGATGCCTACTCCAACAAGGCTAAAAACAATTTCAAGCAGAATATAAATAAGAAGCATCTGAGGATATACCTATGCATACACAAATTTGTGTGTGTGTGGACATACATATATTCTACACAAATGCACTGAGGGAGAGAGCAAGAGGGAGTTTCTATTTTCATTCTATCATGCTTACATATATTCATATGCTTTCACGTTGGGTATAGCTTTGGATCTGAGAAAACCAGACTATTATATGTCTGGTAACTTCACTGGAAAATCTGAAAGAATCTAAATTAGCCAGTCCTGCGGATCTTTTGGATACATGAATTCATATGTCCATTAATTTGTTTTCTTTTTGCTTTTTATTGTGGAGAGGGGAGAAATCCAAACATACACAAGTATAAACAGAATAATATAAAAGAAACCTCTACACATCGATCACCAGCTCCAGAAAATACCAACTCATTGGACTCTGCAGCCCCATCTTCATTGTCAGTCACATCTTCCCAACCCTTCTCCCACCTGTGTTTTTTTGAGGCAAATCCAGTATCATATTATTTCATTTCAAAATATTTTATTATGTACTTTTCTAAGATAAAAACATAGTTTTTATGTATGAGTAGAATACCAATCCCACAGTAAAACAATTCACCATCAGTCTTCATGTCATCAAATCCCCAGTCAATGCAATTATCTAATGCATCATACATTTTTTAAGAAATCATAATTCAAATAAAATACATACATTGCTTGTCCATAGATTGATTTATCTTGAGACTTTTAAAAATATATGGGTACTCCTCTCCTTTTATTTTTTTCTTCTTGCAGTTCATTTGTCAAACTGCAAGGAAAAAAATTGATTGTTTGTCCTGTACCTTCTCACAGTCTAGTTTTTGCTGATTGCATCCCACGATATAGCTTAATATGTTCTTTGGTCTCTTATTTACTGTACTTAGTAGTTGGATCTAGAGGTTTTATTATATTAGATTTTTGTGGGTTTTGTTGATAAGACATTCATATATGTGGTCTTTTCTACTTAATAAAAAGCACACTATATGCTTTATCTCTTTTTGAAGTGCTAGCCATTAATGTTCAATGCCTAAATCCATTAGTTTGTTAGAGATTACAAAATAGTGGTATTCTTATTTTCTCATGCCTTCATCATCATTTATTAGATGTGATATTTTTATAATAAAAATTTCCTCCTTTATATTCCTTGGTGACCAGTAGTACAACTAGTGTAGCCAAGGGAGGATAAACTCTTGATTCTTTTATTTACAGTTTTCAAAATTATCATTAGTTCCCTACAGTGTCGCTCAGTACGCAATAATTTTTTAGTATCATGAAGAACACAAGGATTTAAAATTTATTGAAGTATTTCAATCTATTGCACTTACATCATCCCTGTTGATGCTCAAATTGTCCCATCTTTGGCTTGTAGGAGGCTCTTACAGGTTGTTCTCACATTCTTTTGACAGATTCATGTCCACTCTCCACTTTGTTGGGGACATTGAATCCCAGGGAGTTTGGAAATTGCTGCTACCCTCTCCCTTTCACTAGGCCTACCCTTTCTGCCTCTTGCTCTTTCTGGGTCTTCTGTCACATGCCTTTAACTTGGGGATAGCTCCTGAAGGAGCCAGTGTTTATGTGTAAATTATTGAGAAAAACAAAAGTGCTAGAATACATTAGTTTTCAACAACCTGTTTTATTCTTCTCACATTTTTATGTTATCTTAGGGAACCACATTCACCTGGTGTTTGGAATTCTAACTTTTTGGTAGCCCCTTAGCCCCAGGTTGCAAATTGCTGTACTCTTTTGTGTCTTCAGCACTGCGTGGCTTGTGGTAGTCACTTGAATACTTGTTGAATGAATCAATGACTGAAAGAA